>NC_090375.1:80058401-80683401 GCF_036365525.1 Heterodontus francisci | reverse complement strand
CCAAAGGCCACCCTATAGAGGGATTTCCACCCCCCAACCCTCTCCACCTCACAGTGGTGGCCTGGCTGTTTTTTTCTGGTTTTAAATTAAATATTTTAAAAAGTAGCTGAGAGGACACATTCCCGTTGAAGTGCCCTCTCATTTACTTAACTTTTAATGCAGCTTTGTGCTCCTTTGAGGCTGGAAGCCCTCTCACTGACCCTCCAGCTCTTTTGAGGCTGGAAGCCCTCTCACTGACCCTCCAGCTCCTTTGAGGCTGGAAGCCCTCTCACTGACCCTCCAGCTCTTTTTGAGGCTGGAAGCCCTCTCACTGACCCTCCAGCTCCTTTGAGGCTGGAAGCCCTCTCACTGACCCTCCAGCTCCTTTGAGGCTGGAAGCCCTCTCACTGCTCCTCCCATCGGCCTTAATTGGTCAGGCAACCTGTCTCCACAGCAATTAACGAGGCACCCTGGTCAAAATTCCAATGTGGGACTGTTTCCCCCTGGGGCAGGTGCGGGACCCAGAAACATAGCCGGCTCCTGTTTCCTGCCCCCAAAGTGCAAAGTTGGCCCCAAGTTTCTTTGACATGCCAATGCTGACAGTCATAATAGAGACCCAGAACCACATAGGGGAGGGTCCACGGATGAAGGGAGGTAGGTCAGCACTGCTCTATAGGTTTTTAAGGACTGTTACTACAATGGAAGAGATAGTAAGTACTTATACATACATTTAGGGAATGCAGTTGAATCATTTATAATTGTTTAGGAAGCATGATCTGCAGATGGTATTTTTATCGGAGCTAGAAAAAAATTCAAAATTGGAATGATACCTAGCAGAAGAAACTTTTCCTTTTTGGAATTACCACAAAGAATGCGAGTTGTTGCTTGCTTTACCTCCTTCATTCTCTTTAATATTTTTCTTGACCAGATAGCTTGTTTGATACACTTTGTTGCAACAATCATGCAGGAAAATATATATTTTTCAAATTGTAACAACAATCCATTGCTTTGAAGATTTGAGGGCTTTATGGCATTTTGTAAACCTAGAGACTCCTGTGTGATGTCATACAAGACCACAGGCAGTCAGGATTCAGGTAAAATACATTATTTTTGTGTCAACATCAATGAGCCAGACAAACTATCACAATGTGCTAAAAAACACTGGTGTCAACATCAATTATGGCTTTAAGTATAGTTGGAATTAGATATGACAGCTTATAATAATTACAGTGTGGCACTGTGTTGTAATTTTTTGTGTTGTTGCACAAAAAATGTCAGAAACTATAAAATGAAATGACCTCTAAGGGGTTGCCATCTGGAACACTACCAGAAAATTCCTGTTAGGGCATGAAAACCAATTCTTCCCCCTTAACACCAACCTCTGTGCCACTTTCACTTCAGAGACCATCAGACAAAGTTAGTGGAGGATTGCACACACTCTGCAGTATAGCTGACAGCCCTAGAAGATGGTCTGCCGCTTTTTGAAGACACTCCTGCATATGTCAACCCTCTCTCCGCTGGCACATTGCAGAACTCCTAATAACAGTTGCCATTAGCAGATTCAGAATCAGCTGTGACACAGCCTCATCACATTTAGGTCAAACCTGGTTTTAGCAGCTGACTGAAAATTTCTACCTTATGCGGATTGACCTATTTCACTGCCATCAAGTCAGGCAGAACTTGCAGATACCAGAAATAAAAACAAGAAATGCTGGAAATACTCTGCAGGTCTGGCAGCATCTGTGGAGAGAGAGAAGAAAGAGAAGAACTCTGCTTCTCTCTCCACAGATGCTGCCAGACCTGCTGAGTATTTCCAGCATTTCTTGTTTTCATTTCAGATTTCCAGCATGTGCAGTATTTTGCTTTAATTACGGATACTAGAAGTACCCCACAGACCCGTTTCCACCCTGTACAGCAGGGGTTCTCAACTGTTTTGGTTCTGAGACACCCCTTCTCAGGTTATAAATATTCCACGGACCCCCTGTAACTCAAGTATTTTTACTGTCTAAAAAGTAATTATACAATTGAACATATATATTTATTATAAAAGCTAAATATTGCAGATGCTGGAAATCTGAAATAAAATCAGAAAGTGCTGGAAATACTCAGCAGGTCAAGCAGCATCTACGAAGGGAGAAGCAGAGTTAACGTTTCAGGTCAAACGTTAACTCTGCCTCTCTTTCCCCAGATGTGGCCTGACCTGCTGAGTATTTCCATCACTTTCTGTTTTTACATATAGTTATTATTTTGATTTATTTACTTAATGTGAAACTTATTGCTGGTGCTGAGCAACTATTCTGTCAGGAGTTCAACATGCACACATGCATGTCACGGTCAATGTTCATCCTGGCTCAGTTATGCTTAAATTAGTGTTGCCTAGGTTAATAGAAGTTGGTGGACTGTCAATATGTGGTCGATATATTGTCATTGCGTGATTTTTTTTCACATTTTTATTTTTATTTTTGACATTTTAATTTACAACCACAAACTCTACAGTGAACGAACCCTTGACAATGTAATTTCCATCCCGCCTATATATTAATATATTTATATATATATATATATATATAAAGAGTGAATAAGCAACCGTTTTTTAAAAATCTGTCCACTTTAGTCCTGTCACTGTGTGACTTATAGACTGTCACTATGAGGTTAGTCAACTGTCAGTAGGAGTTTGGTAGATTGGTAGATTGTCAGTATGTTGTTCATACATAGTGTACAAACCACGTGGTGACAATCACTGTGTGGTTGGTAGACTGTCTCTGTGTGGTTAGTAGACTGTCTCTGTTTGGTTAGCAGACTGTCACTGTGTGGTCAGTACACTGTTACTGTGCGGTTGGTAGACTGTCACTCTGTGGTCGGTACACTGTCACTGTGTGATTGGTAGACTGTCACTCTGTGGTGAGTAGACTGTCACTGTGTGGTGAGTAGACTGACACTATGTGGTGAGTAGACTGTCACTGTGTGATTGGTAGATTGTCACTCTGTGGTGAGTAGACTGTCATTGTGTGGTGAGTAGACTGTCAATGTGTGGTGAGTAGACTGTCACTGTTTGGTTGGTATACTGTCATTGAGTGCTTAGTACACTTTCACTGTGCGGTTAGTACACTGTCGCTGTGTGGTTGGTAGACTGTCACTCTGTGGTCAGTACACTGTCACTGTGTGATTGGTAGACTGTCATTGTGTGGTGAGTAGACTTTCACTATGTGGTGAGTAGACTGTCACTGTGTGGTTGGTACACTGTCACTGTGTGGTGAGTAGACTGTCACTCTGTTGTGAGTAGACTGTCAATGTGTGGTGAGTAGACTGTCACTGTATGGTGGTAGACTGTCACTGTGTTGTTGGTAGACTGTCACTCTGTTGTGAGTAGACTGCCAATGTGTGGTGAGTAGATTGTCACTGTGTGGTCAGTACACTGTCACTGTTTGGTTGGTATACTGTCAGTGAGTGCTTAGTACACTATCACTGTGCGGTTAGTGCACTGTCGCTGTGTGGTTGGTAGACTGTCAATTTGTTTTTTTAATTCTTTCATGGGATGTGGGCGCTGCTGGCAAGGCCAGCATTGTTGCCCATCCCTAATTGCCCCTGACAACTGAGTGGTTTGCTAGGCGATTTCAGAGGGCAGTTAAGAGTAAACCACATTGCTGTGGATTTGCAGTCACATGTAGGCCAGACCAGGTAAAGACGGAAGATTTCCTTCCCTTAAGGACATTAGTGAACTAGATGGGTTTCTTTTATGGCAATCCGTGACAGTTTCATGCCACCATTACCGAGACTGGCTTTCAATCCAGATTTTTTTTTTATTAATTGATTTTAAATTCCACCAGCTGCCATGGAGTGATTTGAACCCACGTTCCAGGGCATTAGCCTGGGCTTCTGGATTACTTATTCAGTACACTGTCACTGTGTGATTGGTAGACTGTCATTGGAGCTGATAAGTCCAATGGTTTTGAGGGCCGTACTGGCTCTCGCATTTATCCATTACTAACAAGTTGAGCAGAATATGTCTGCTGAGACTGGATGCCGTCTCCTTGTCAACATATCACCGGACCGATGACCATGAGTCCAAGCGGCAGTTTTCGGTTCCTCATATCCTATGTAAGGCTGGGGCCAGGGACTAAAGTGATACTGTGCTGGTTTTGATCTGAGACTTGGGGCTGGAAGGTAAAACTCTATGCGCTTGAGTGGTGAAGACACGGAGCCACTGACAGACCCTTGAAATCTTCATGTAGACCCTTAGGGAACTGTGGAACCCCTGCTATACAGCATTTTAAAGTTCATTAAACGGGGAGCTTAAAAAGCCTAGAAGCAGCCTGGACTTTTCTGCTGATATCCAGTGCGGAATTTCAATTCTGGGGTCGGAACCCGGATGTTGCAATGACTTCCGTGTCCTGACCCCACACTGCTATGGCAACACACACATTTTGCAAGTTTAATTTGCAAATCACTTAATTGGCCCAGAGTTGGATTTGCCACCCAATTAGCAGAGGCGGAAGCCGGAAGGAGGCATGACTTAGGCAACAGCAGACCCGATTTATAGGGTGGGTGGCAACCATTGCTGAGGCTGTTGTTCCTCCAAAAAATGGAAAGAGGAGCTGAGCGGAGGGCAGTGGGTAGGGAGGGCCCCCATGGCAGGGTATTCTCCTGTTTTTCTGATGACTCGCTGGAGGTGCTGCGGGAGGCAATGACTGAGTGCCGAAACATCCTGTTCTCTGCCGGTGTCAACAGAAAGCCTGCTAGACTAACCAAGAGGGCATGGCTGGAGGTGGCACATAAGGTCAGCAATGGAAGAGTGGTGAGGAGCAACTGGGTGCAGTGCACAAAACGTTTCCATGACTTTCTCATGTCTGGAAAGGTGAGTTCAAAGATAGACTCAGATGGCATGCCTCCAGGTCAGCAGTCACCAAACCTCAAAACAGAGCAGCTTCCTGAGGCCGGATAGAGTTCTCCTAACCATGGGAGAGATGTGTGCTCAGCAGCCTTGATGACCCATAAGCATACGTCAGAACCCGAGTGCTGTGGGACAAGAGGCTGGAGTGCAGAGTGCAGCAGCATATGCAATTGAAAGCAGTCAGTGGTAAGGGAGAGACGCATTGTACGAATGACATTTTTCTTCACCTGGCAGGCCAAATGGGAGTTGAACGCCAGAGGGAAGGCGAGGGCATGCATGGACAGCAGGTGCACCAGCTTACAGCGCTGTTGTGCTTTGAGGAGCTGGCACATGATGTGGCCAAAGTGTCCAGCCACAGGGACGCTGGGGATGGAGAAATGGAAATCCGCCATAGTCAGGGTGAAAACATCTCAACATCTCCAGGTTCAGGGGATGCATGCCAATGCTCCCCATGCAACGAGTTGTCAATGCATAAGTGATCACCTCTTTATTTTAGGCAGCAGAGGAGCAGGAGGATGCGGAGGAGGCAGATTCGGCTGTGGCTAGTCTCGTTCAGAGGATGGAGGATAGGTGCAACCCTGCTTGGCGGGGCAGAGATGCAGAGCTTTGGGAGTCACAAAACTGGCAGCTGTACCTGGAGAGCCAGCGCGAGATGTGTGCCCACATGTCAGAGTTACCTGAGGCTCTGTGGAGTCACGGTGAGAATGGAGGAGTCCATTCATCTCATGGCTCCACAATGAGTCAGTGCTTTGAGTGTATGAGCACCTCCATTGAGAGAGTGGCCAACCTCTGTGAGAGCTATATGCAGCATCACTCAGAGTGGATGCGGGAGCAGCACATTGGCATGCACAGGATGCATGCCAGGCTCAGTAGCATTGACTGGTCAGTGGTGCAAATGGCACAGAGAAGCATGGAGTGGATGCCAACTGTATCTTAGCTGGTGATCCCCTCCAGCAATCAAGGGTGCCCTGAAAGGGCTGAAGAGGTGACAGATGATAAGAGTGCCAGCCAGATGGGCTCCATCGTTATCATCAGCCCCCTGGCCCCTCCGATGGATGAAGCATCTGTAGAGTCACGCTGTGTGATGGATGCTGCCTCTGCAGCATTGCCAGTGCAGCAGCCTTTGGAGGCGCATCCTGGCACCTCCACACCAAGGCCAATTACAATGGGCATCTCTGTTCCCAACAGCCACAAGCGAGAAGACTGCCTCCACCTCATCCACAGCCACAAGAGGAGCAGCTAGTAGGAGTGGCCATCAGCTGAGGCCACTGTATCAGTAATGTCACTTTGCGGGTCACTTGGGTGGTTCTTATGTAAAGAATAGCAAAATGTTAAGCGATAAAGCAGGGGCAAAGATGCTGCACTAAGGCTAACTTGTGTGTTTCCATTTCATATTGGTGAGATGCAGGAGGGTTGCCAGAGAGATGGAGTGCACTACTGAAGATTGTGTAACCTGGAGAGACTGGAGCCTTCCTGCCCCTCCTGGCTCAACCCTTCACCCCAGCTGATCAGGGGTCTGCCTCTGCTCAGGTACATACTTCTCCTTATTGCTGGTCAGAGCAAGTTTGGAGAAGCATAATTCCATTTCCTCTAAACATAGGAACGTAGGAACATAGCAGCAGGAGTAGGCCATTCAGCCCATCGAGCCTGTTCCGCCATTCAATTAGATCATGGCTGATCATCTACCTCAACACACTTTCCTGCGCTATCCACATATCCCTTGATGTCATTTGTATCCAGATAGTCATCAATTTCTGTCTTGAACATGCTCAATGATTGAGTTCCACAGCCCTCTGGAGTAGAGAATTCCAAAGATTCACCACCCTCCGAGTGAAGAAATTCCTCCTCATTTCAGTATTAAATGGCCGACCCCTTATTCTGTGATTCTGTTCTAGACTCATGCTTCTGGTATGTTTTCCTTTTTCCTCAACCAGGGATTCCCCCCCCCACTGTGGTTGACAGGGCCCTCAACCATATCCGACCCATTTCTGCACTTCTGCCCTCACCCCTTCCCCTCCCTCCCAGAACTTCAACAGGGTTCCACTTGTCCTCACTTTCCACCCTACCAGCCTCCACATCCAAAGGATCATCCTCCGCCATTTCCATGACCTCCAGCGTGATGCCACCACCAAACACATCTTCCCTTCCCCTCCCCTATCAGCATTCCAAAGGGATCGTTCCCTCTGCAGCACAGTGGGCCAGTCCTCCATTACCCCCGACACCTCATCCCCTTCTCACGGCACCTTCCCATGCAATCCCAGGAGGTGCAATACCTGCCCTTTTACATCCTCCTTCCTCACCATCCAAGGCCCCAAACACTCCTTTCAGATGAAGCAGAAATTTACTTGTACTTCCTTCAATTTAGTATATTGTATTCGCTACTCACAATTAGAATTAGAATTAGAATATTACAGCGCAGTACAGGCCCTTCGGCCCTCGATGTTGCGCCGATCATCTGACCTACACTATTCCATTTACATCCATATGTCTATCCAATGACCACTTAAATGCCCTTAAAGTTGGCGAGTCTACTACTGTTGCAGGCAGGGCGTTCCACGCCCCTACTACTCTCTGCGTAAAGAAACTACCTCTGACATCTGTCCTATATCTTTCACCCCTCAACTTAAAGCTATGTCCCCTCGTGTTTGCCATCCTCATCCGAGGAAAAAGACTCTCACTATCCACCCTATCTAACCCTCTGATTATCTTGTATGTCTCTATTAAGTCACCTCTCCTCCTCCTTCTCTCTAACGAAAACAACCCCAAGTCCCTCAGCCTTTCCTCGTAAGACCTTCCTTCCATACCAGGCAACATCCTAGTAAATCTCCTCTGCACCCTTTCCAAAGCTTCGACATCCTTCCTATAATGCGGTGACCAGAACTGCACGCAATACTCCAGGTGCGGCCTCACCAGAGTTTTGTACAGCTGCATCATGACCCCGTGGCTCTGAAACTCGATCCCCCTACTAATAAAGGCTAACACACCATATGCCTTCTTAACAGCCCTATTAACCTGGGTAGCAACAATGCTGTCACTTCTATGTTGGGGAGACTAAACATAGATTGGGTGACCGCTTTGCAGAACACCTCCACTCAGTCTGAAAGCATGACCCCAAGCTTCCGGTTGCTTGCCATTTCACACACACCCCTGCTCTCATGCCCACATTTCTGTCCTTGGCCTGCTGCAGTGTTCCAGTGAACATCAACGCAAGCTTGAAGAGCAGAACCTGATCTTTCGATTAGGCACTCTACAGCCTTGCAAACTCAACCTTGAGTTCAACCATTTCAGAGCATGACTGGCCTTCTAAAAATTGTTTTCTATTTTTATTTTTTTTAACCATGTGCCTGGTTTTCATGTGCTCAGAGCTGCCCATTATTCTGCCATTAACACTCTCTCTGGACAAATGCTTTGTCTTTCACCACAAGCATTAACACACTCTTTGCCTTTGTCCCATGACATATTTGTTACTTAATCTCTCCTGCCCTCTGCCCTATCACATATCATCCCTTTTGTTCTCTTCACCACCACTCCATCACCCACCCCCTTCACTTGCTTAAAACCTAATTCTTTTCTAACCTTTGCCAGTTCTGATGAAGGGTCACAAACCTAAAACATTAACTCTGTTTCTCTCTCCACAGATGCTGCCAGACCTGCTGAATATTTCCAGTACTTCCTGCTTTTATTTCAGACTTCCAGTATCTGCAGTATTTTGCTTTTATCCCATTTACCTCTAAATATGCCTTCAAATCATTTACCTCATCACTAATGCTGTGTGGATTCAGATAGAGTGCTCTTAACTTTGAGTTTTAAACATTATTCTGCATTCTGATTTCTATTCGATGCTTGCCCTTGCTTTGTCTGTCTTCTAATTTTGTTTACTACTTTTCTACTTCCTGTTCCCAGTTTTGCTTCCCTCCAATCTTCACTTCCTGCCACACTCAGATTATTAATTCCTTTATTGCAATCTTGCTCTCTTGCCTTCTTCTTATCACATCTTCTCTCATTTGATCCCTCGCCCCCACTATTTAGTTTAAAGCCTTCTCTACCGACCTAGTTATATGACTCACCAGACTACTGGTCCCAGCACAGTTCAGGTGAAAGACTGTCCCAATGGTACAGTTCCCACTTTCCCCAGGAATGGTGCCAGTGCCCCATAAATCAAAACCTATTTCCAGCACACCAATCTAAGGCCTTTTCTTCATTGGCAATGGAATTTGCAGTCTTCATGAACTCATGAGACCTGTTCGCAGAAGGAGCCATCTCCACCCCAACACCACCTCCTATCCTGAACTCTCAAAATGCCCTTGTCAAGGGGGCAGAGATATTAGTTTAGAGATACAGCACTGAAACAGGCCCTTCGGCCCACCGAGTCTATGCCGACCATCAACCACCCATTTTATACTAATCCTACACTAATCCCATATTTCTACCACATCCCCACCTGTCCCTATATTTTCCCTACCACCTACCTATACTAGGGGCAATTTATAATGGCCAATTTACCTACCAACCTGCAAGTCTTTTGGATTGTGGGAGGAAACCGGAGCACCCGGAGAAAACCCACGCAGACACAGGGAGAACTTGCAAACTCCACACAGGCAGTACCCAGAATTGAACCCGGGTCGCTGGAGCTGTGAGGCTGCGGTGCTAACCACTGCGCCACTGTGCCACCCTATATGAAAGATAATTCTTCCCAATGAGCACAACTGGTTGCCTGTGAATGAGAGCCTTCAAACTCTTGCTTCTGTCCCGCTGCTGCAGCTTGCTCCCCATTGCATCACTGCCTCCTGTCTGCCGTGGTTCTGACAGTGTGCCAAACCCACACCTTAACTCCTGAACTGTCCCTTTAATGTGTTGGCAACAAGCTCGTAAACAGGCTTAAGTGGCCATTTGTACGGAGCAGGTAAATTTCCTCTTCCAGCTCCCGCCCTGACCTTTTAAATTCGGAGCTTGCCGGTTTTACATTGGGAAACCAGCACGCCGACCTGAGGGGTGGGTTTAAGTCACTCCCTTTCCTGCCCTCACGAAGGAATAAAAATCCCACTCCCATTGTCTGCACGTCAAAATAATGCATTGAATGTTAAAGCACTTTGGGACATCCTAAGACATGTGATAAGTAACTAAATAGATGTCATTTACCTCTTTCAAAAGACTGAAAAGAATTTAATGAGAGTAGCAGTTTAGATTAGATAGTGATTCCATCACTCCTCTTATTTAGGGAATATTCAAGTTTCCTCAGTTCAGGTTAGCTAAGATTCAAATGCACCTATATTCTTAAATAAAGTAGTTCACACATGCCAGAGAACAGTAGCGTGATATGGGATCATAGTGATAAAAGCAAAATACTGCAGATGCTGGAAACCTGAAATAAAGAAGCAGAGTTAATGATTCAGGTCTGTCGCCTTTCATCAGAACCTGTTCTCTCTCCACAGATGCTGCCTGACCTGCTGAGTATTTCCAGCACGTTCTGTTTTTGTTATGGTGCCATAGTGAATTGGCAGCCAAATAGAAATGAAGATCGGGTGTGGTGTAAAATGGGCCAGCTTTGCGCCACTGGCACTTCTACAGAAAGCTAACACCATCCTCCCAGAAGGCGGCGCGATACCCAGTGCATCCACACCATCTCATAAAGACAAAATTATAGAAGTTCTGGAAACATTGGTTACTACAAGAATATAGACTTTAATCTATTCGATAGACTGGCTATGTAATATCATTCTTTTGTAAGCTATCGAAGGAGTCTAATCCTATATTAATCATAGCATATTTATATCAACCTCTGATCTCAACTGAAAATTTATAATCAGCAACTAGTTAATGCTAAATTACTGTAACATAACTGAAATCTCTTCATAACCCATTATTTATTTTGTCAATTAACTCTATCTACTAATTATCAGTATACTCAATGTTCAAGTGCTGCTAATTCTGTTTCTAAAGTTAATAAACAATTTGTACTTCATGACTTTGTTGTCTGACCTCTTTGATAATTGGCAAGAAAGTGTTGATTCATTGGCTCAGTAGCCTGTGTGGGTCCCAATGGGAGGATGGTACTGTGAATGCTAATATAATCTGAACTGGTTAACGTAAGGCAGATTGGCGGACCAAATTTAGGCATCATTAACTCTTAGGTATTGATTGGGTGATAAACTCCAGAGGAGCTCCTTGACAAGGAGTTAAGACAAAAGATTAAGGATTCGTCTCATAACATGGATAAATATTCTTGTCAGAGTATTGATGCCAACATTCTTACAACTTTGAGACTTGGAATGATAGCAGCTTGAAAGCTTTATGAGGAGAGTGGGCAAGGGAATGTGTCCTTGTACATCCAGGATTCGGTGCCCACTGTGATAGAGTTCCAGAGAAGCAAGCACTTCCAGTTGATGAAAAGATCGTTCTGCCGCGAAATTATCAGTAACAAGTGTGCGATACAGAAAGAATCTCTTTTAGCATATAGTCCACTAAGACAAGATTCAAGAGGCTGGTTTTCAATTCATGAGATTTGGGGAAGCATTTTATGCTGTCCCCTGTGGGGAGTTTGGAGTTTGGACATAGGGAAGGCATTTAAACCGGCGGGATGGTGGCAGGTGGGGACCCTACCACCTTCCCACCTCCACCCCAATTAAGTTTGTGGTGGGAAGGCCCATGAACAGCCTTCCTGTTCTACTGCCAATTGAGACCCTCAAGGGGCAATTAATGCCCAACTAAGGGCCTCTTCCCGCCACTGCTGGTATTAACCCAGCAGAGGGCGGGCCTGTCACCATGTGGGGAACACGACATGCAAACCTGTGCGGGTTGTTGCCGGCTTCTGGGAGGAAGGGTGTCCCTTGTTCAAAGGCACTCGGTGCCTGATTGAGGGACCTGGCATCGGGAAGGGGGAGCCTGCTGAGAGCCATCCCCCTGTCCTTGCTGCCGATCCCCCTACACTTCCTTCCCCCGTGACCCTCACTCCGCGAAACCCTCTCCACCATCATTTACCTCTGGCCTGGGTCGCTCCACAGGCCTTCGGTGGGGTGTCGTTCCGGCAGCAGCTAGCGCCTTCGCTGCGGCGCTGCCAAGCAAAAATGCTGCCTGCCTCTGACTGGCTGGCAGCTTTTGGCGTGTGGGACTTCCCGCCCCCAGCGTCCTGATCCCAGGAAAGGCCCACTGGTGGCCTGTTCATTACCTAATTGTTTCAGTATATGGCCTTCCCCAAAGGAGGCAAGACGAGTCTCTTGCTGGCTCACCAACCGATGGCCGAGACACCTGTCGCCTCCATAAAATTCCTTCCTCGGCTTGAGCTTGGCAAGCAAAGTCTGCCAAGTTCAACAATCTATTTCACGCTTAAAGCCTCCAAGTTGGAAACTTATTTTACAAATACCATGACCTACCTAATATTTACATAATTTCTGATTACCAAGCATTATTGTGTTCATCTGACTAATTCTTTGATGCAGTTTCAAAAATAGAATTTGTTGATTATCTACAAAAAGAAAGATTTGCATTTATATAGCACCTTTCGTAACCTCAGGATGTCCCACAGCATTTTACAGCCAATGAGGTACTTGAAGTGTAGTCACTGTTGTAATGTGGGAAATCCGGTAGCCAATTTTCACACAGCAAGCTCCACAAACAGCAATGCAATAATGACCAGATAATGTTTTAGTGATGTTGATTATGGGATAAATATTGGCCAGGACACAAGGGATAGCTCCCCATCTGTTTTTCAAAACAGTGGTATGGGACCTCTTATATTTACCTGAGTGAGAAGATGGGACCTTGATTTACCATCTCATCCAACAGACAACACCACAGCACTTGAATGTTAATCAACATTTTCGTGCTCAACTCTGGAGTGGGACTTAATCACAACTTTCTGACTCAGAGGCGAATGTGCTGCCAAATGGGCGATTGCTGCCACATCCAAATTGCTTATTTTAATTAAACTTGGTTGAATATTTAATGGGAATACTAATCAGAATAATAGTGAATAAAAGGGGAGAAAGTGTAGGCATGACATTCATATGCGTAGCACTGCTGAAGCTGTTTGTCCACCTTGGGGGAGGGGGAGGGGGGTGTGGTGCGCCACCAGCCACTTCTGGTATAACCCAAGTAGCGCCCTCTTGAGAAGGGCGATCACATGGGCATCCCCTGCATGTGCCAGAAGCAGCTGAACTGGTGCTACGCTGATGTCTCACAGCCCTACCAACTGATGTGACGTCCATTTTCCTAATTTGAACTATACGGGTCCGTTCAACGAAATCATCCATCACTCACCATGTATCAGTCTGTCATCTGCAAGAGAGGCCCCACACTAGCATTGTTTAGAGGGCCAGGCACTCTACTTGCACTTAGGGTAAATTGGAAGAATATCTGCTATTGCAAAGTGTCTGCAAGTACTCTGGAGTGTTTTGGGAGTTTGTTTCTGAAAGTTTGCACTTAAAGTCAGGGTAATACCTGACCCAGGAATGGGAGCTGTGGTGGCAGTGCCTCTTGGTCTGCAACATGAGCATGAAATGGAGCAGAGGATGCAGAGAGGAAAACTCTGCGAAGAGGGAGGAAGAGGAAGAGGCAGTGAGGAGACATCCCGGACGACCTGTAACTGGACAGACTGTCAGAGAGCAGATTATCCTGCTCCATTTTCAGTGATACAACCTCCCCTGAACAACATGGACCCAACATTCCTCACTCTTACATCCCATCACAATGCTCTCTTGGCCACCATCCAACAATGAAAGCCACTAACAGAAACCTTTACATAAAATCTTAAACCAAAAACACATTTAATTATGCAAACAACAATGAACTCCCCACTCTTGTACATTCCCTTAGTGCCTTTCTTACATGTGCATTTGCCTGTCCAGCTACATAGTGCTACCTGGTGGAAAGCTGCTGGCTTTCACTGGGGGAGATTGCAGATGGCCTTGCAGGACGTCCTTGTGTAGCTCTGGGCCTAAGGACACAGCTTTGGACAGCACAACCTTGGCATAGAGTCATAGAGTTATACAGCACAGAAACAGGCCCTTCGGCCCACCGTGTCCGCGCCGACCATCAAGCCAATCAGTTCTAATCCCATATTTCAGCACTTGACCCATAGCCTTGTATGAATTGGCATTCCAAGTGCTCATCTAAATACTTCTAAAATGTTGTGACAGTTCCTGCCTCTAACACCCTTTAAAGCAGTGTTTACAAGATTCCAACCACCCTCTGGGTGAAACATTTTTCCTCAAATTCCCTCTAAACCTCCTGCCCCTTACCTTAAATCTATGCTCCCTAGTTATTGACACCTCAGCTAGGGGAAAATGTTTCTTCCTATCTACCCTATCTATGCCCCTCATAATTTTGTATACCTCAATCAGGTCCTCCCTCAGCCTTCTCTGCTCTAAGGAAAACAACCCTAGCCTTTTCAGTCTCTCTTCATAGCTGAAATGCTCCAGCCCAGGCAACATCCTGGTGAATCTCCTCTGCACCTTCTCCAGTGCAATCACATCCTTCCTATAATGTGGCGACCAGAACTGTATACAGTACTCCAGCTGTAGCCTAACTAGCATTTTATACAGATCCATCATAACCTCCCTGCTCTTACATTCTAGAGGTGGCAGCAATCTAGGCTGGCTGTCTGAGAGGCAACAGCAAGTGCACAGGCGGAGTGGCCTCGTGGTGGGAGGACGAATACTGTCATCTTGAGAGAAGACAGCAAGTTTGTGCTCCATGGAGCCACTGGCACTCCCAGGTGGTGGCACCACCTCAGGCCTAGTAATCTATTTGAGCACACATTGCCGGACTGCTGTGAGAGCCTGCATGCCCTTTTGAGCAGTGAGGTCCGCAGCAATGGTGGCAGCAGTCTGATCCTGTACAGCAACAAGTTTTGCTTGCCTGGCAACAAGCATGGATCACATGACCTCATTCTGAGTTGCCACTGCTGCACTGAGACATTGAGTGGCTTCTGTCTGTTCTGCAATGGAAGCTGAAACATTGGTTACCAGACGCTGCATCATGGCTGGGTCTTCTAGTTCTGTCATGGAGATGGCCACCCTTTCCATGATGGAAGGGATGGGCTCCAAGTTCTGCATGCTGCCCTGTGCCAAGTTGGAGCTAGACTCCTCCCTGCTCCTTAACAGTTACAGGAGGCTGTCTGGCAGGTCTATCTGTGCACCAAGCATCTCTGTGTGTATGCTCATCAGCCTCTTGTTGGCCACCCTACTGAAGTCTTCATCTGGGACCCCTGCAGCAGAACTCATCAGCAACCTCGCCCTCCAGGGAGCTGGCACACAAGCTACCCTTTTCCTCTGACCTGGCTGCAGCCCATGCATGACAGGTGACTCGCCATATGCATGTTGTGACTATATATTACCCTCTAAGGTAGGTGCAGTACCGCTATCTGAGCTGCCATCTGTGACTTTCAGATCAAGTGATGCTGTCTCCACATCATTGGCGTGAGGTTGTTCTTCCTCTTCCTCCTATGTGCTGCAGCTGGCCAGAGAGCAGCTCTTGTGTATCTGAAAGCATAAAAGCAGAAGGGGAGGGTTAGGCGAAGGAGGGGAGGTCCATGGTCACACCATCTGCAGCTTTCAACCTCAATGGCCTCGGCAACATCGGATTCCATAGGGCTCTGTTGTGGCTAGCCCCATGAGTCTAAGAACCATCTCCTACTTGAGGCTCAGGGATAGAGTCGTGGTGGATCCTCACTGGTTCTCTGAGAATCCCTCCTGTTATGTATGACCTTCTCCTGTAGAAGTATGGTATGTATGTCCGTGATTGTGCGGCACTGCTTTTGGGTGGTGTTCTTGTTATAGCTGAATAGCTGGATGTATGTGGACATAGAAATGGGTGTGAGGCTGGCATTATTGCAAGGTGTATGTGGGTAAGGTGGAATATGTGAATGTTAGGCATGAGTCCCGAATGCTAGAGAGCATTGCTGGGTGAGTAATAGGGATATGGTGCACTGAGCAGAGGTTGATGTTCTGTTGGGTATGAGAGGTGATCTGAAGACACATTCAATGACTTTGGCCATGTGTGTGAGGGCATTAAACCTCTTCTGCCACTGTTGCTGTGTCCTCGGGCCCAGACTCTGGGCAATTACCCCTTTGTCACCTGTCCCATTCTCTTTAGTGGGGGGGGGTCTTGTGTGAGAGCCTCCTAGATCCCACAGAAAAATGGCATCTGTCCTTGAGTCCACCTCTGTGACTAGTGTCTCCAGTGTGACATCACTGAATTTTGAAGTCCTCGCCCCTGGGCTGGTATTCCATTTTTCTTCAACTTCAGTCTTCAAATATGATTTTTTGGCAGCCTTCAGTTCTGCAATGCAGCCTCTCTTTAAGTGAAATGATTGCCTTTACAAAATGGAGACTAACTGGAATATGTGCCAGCCTTGCACACCCTTAGGCCTTCTGTTGTGTATGCAGTCAGCTAACATCACGGGTCGTACTGGGCTGCACGCCACAATCATTCAAATATGGAGGTAGCACAAAATTTATATACTGTCTGCCTCCACCGGAATCGGCACACGCCTGAAAAACGGAGCAATTGAATTTTTAGCCCTATATCCCTTGAACACTCCTGGTGGCATGAACTATGTTGATGACGCATTAACATTTATATTATCTCTCTGTGGTATACTGAAGTCTTCTTCTTCTTCTTCTTCTTTGGCTTCCTTATCTCGAGAGACAATGGATAAGCGCCTGGAGGTGGTCAGTGGTTTGTGAAGCAGCGCCTGGAGTGGCTATAAAGGCCGATTCTAGAGTGACAGGCTCTTCCACAGGTGCTGCAGAGAAATTTGTTTGTCGGGGTTGTTACACAGTTGGCTGTCCCCTTGCGCCTCTGTCTTTTTTCCTGCCAACTACTAAGTCTCTTCGACTCGCCACACTTTAACCCCATCTTTATGGCTGCCCGCCAGCTCTGGCGAACGCTGGCAACTGACTCCCACGACTTGTGATCAATGTCACAGGATTTCATGTCGCGTTTGCAGACGTCTTTAAAGCGGAGACATGGACGGCCGGTGGGTCTGATACCAGTGGCGAGCTTGTTGTACAATGATCCTGCCATCTTCCCTGCGGCTCACATGGCTCACTATGTTAATAACATGCAAAATCCTATTAATTTGGTATTGAAAAATTAATCCAAATTAATTCAGAAATATCCTGAACAAATACCATGGCATCTTAGTTTCTCAATGTAATTCAGAACTGATTCTACTTGAGATATTGTGAACAGATGGTTTGAAGAAAGAAACCTTGCAATCATCTTCAAAGCAATTGATAGTGTTCATTGAGAAACGGAGCAATTGATCACCAACTGTTAAGTAGTGATAATTTTCAAAGAGTGCTTGCACTGGGAAATCAAAATGAAAGGTGGCCTTCCTAAGCAGGGAAACCAGGAATTTGACAATTCCCTTATCTCCCTCAGGATCCTTGGATGTATCTCATCAGGCCCTGGTGCTTTATCTTCCTTTAACCTAATGTATCTAAAATTTCCTTTCTTCTGTCATGATATCACTCATCTCACTCTCAACCCCTTCAGAATTCATTTCCTCTTACATCCTTCTCTTTCGTAAAGACTCTTATTAAATGTCATTTTTTCATCGTCATTACAAATGATAATTTTTTTTATCATCCTCTCTTCTAAGTGTCCTACATCATTTTTAAAAAGTCTTTCTAATATATTTATGTCTACTCTTTTAATATTCTGTTTGATATTCATTTATTTTAAAATTCATTCTCCCTCTTAGCTTTCTCTATCCTGCTCTTAATCTCTTTTTATTATTTTCTCATATTCACTTTTAGTTTTTTTGTTATTGTTTTGCAGTAATGTTACGGATAAGTCAGAGATGATAGAGATGGTTTCCCCATCTTTTCCACCTCTCAACTCACTGAAGACAGTGTGTTTTTCAAAAAGGTGTTTTTTAACCCCTGGGTGCTTTAATTGTCAAGAACAGACAAATGACAGATTTTTTCGTTAAGTTTAAAAGAAAGATAAATGCTTATTACACAACACCCGAAATATGCACAACACCCACTCTCACACTCATATAGATACACGTACAGTCAAGAAAAGATAGAAATTATAAAGATGAGATGTGTCAAGTCTGATGATTGGTAAAGAATCCTCTGTTAAACTTGCTTTACCCCAGGGTGAAGACTTGGAATGGTGCAGGCTTGTAATCTTTTCCCTCGTTCACTGAAGAAAGACTTGGGAGGTTCAGGAAGAAGGTTGTGGTGTTGCAGACTGCTCTTGTTATATTCCAGCCAATGGTCAATGGCGAAGTCTTGTTACAATTTCTCAGATAGTGAGCTCAAGGCAACTCCCATTTCTGCCTACCAGTAGTTCAAAACTGGTAATCTTAGGCAAGGTCCTTTCTCTTTGAAGGCATGAATGGATCTCCTTTATCTGCCGGGAATATACCTTTATTACAGCTCCTTATCAGAAATCTAGTTTCTGTCATCTGATCACAGTTTCTCTTTCCAGTGTCCTCATAAATGGTTTCTGATGGTGAGGCCATTGTTATACAATGGAGTCCAGGTGTCATTCATCCTCATCTCACCTTGATAAAGTAGGGCTTTTCATGCACATTCTTTGGAATTTGATTTTACGGTCAAAAAGTCTTCGAAAGTATTATCAACCCAATCAGTTGGAGAGAAGCAGCCACAGAAAGGGTCATTTGCATTTTAATGATTTCTCAGGATGTGTGCAGAAAGGTCATTTGTATTTTAATGACTTCTCCAAGACTTGTCCAGACATGAAAATTAGCTCAGTTCTATGTGTATTGGCAGGAAAGGAAAGGTCACCTGACTGCATACTCCATTTTGTTCACAAGAAACGTGTCCATTTCAGATTTACTTCATAAGTTCATTTTATAGTTCATAAGTTCGGATTGTGTGGGCGTGTCAGTACTTATTCAACTTTAATTAGTTTCTAACATCTTTATTTATGCATAGCATCCTATGCATCCTATGTATTCCTTGACTTTGTGGCAATTCTATCTCATAATTTACTAACAACATACAATTTCGGTTTTCTTCAAAATATGCCACAGTCAGACTTATAAGCCTGGACATTTTGATGAGTAAGTTTGTAATGTCTAATTTCTCTTCCAGATGAAACATTTCTGCCTTGAAAAACTAATTTCTTTCCTTCGATATTGGCAATTTGGATGTCAAATGGATGAATCACTGCAGTTCAGCACTATCACTTGACTCACAGCCACAGTACAATCATTCCCAGCTGCAAAGTCTTATATTTCTCACTCAGCCATAAATAACAAGATTGACCGTATTGCTTTGACAGAAACCCCAGTGGCAGAGCTGGCTGTGCATCCTTGTTCTACATTCCTGGATGATATGGCATTTTTTTTTTAATGGGCATCAAGCAGCACAAATGAATTTTTATGGTTTTATGAGAACAAAGCAAATGAAGCAGTGTTTGAATGTGAGGGTCATAAGCCATTCTAAACAAATCATAATGTTTCTGCTCTACTATGCAAGATTTTTAACTATTACCTGATAAATACTGATATCATGAAGGCACAATATAGAAATTTACTTGTTGTTAAATCATATAGATCAAGGGTTTGCCATTTATGTTCATCAGCTTGTCAAATGAAAACACTGTTTGCATGAAGTCGTCGTAAATGTAGAGATTAATTTTCATTTCATAATTCAATGCTTTAGGTACTAGTATGCTGCCACTGTAACTACTAATTTGTGAAGTCCCAGATATAATTTCAGTACCTTGGATAAAGCATCTCATCGATCAATACCTAAGATGCTAATTTTCCTCCAAGGCAAAATAGTACTGAAACTTTGGTAGGCTAGGGCACTCACTGCTCCACGCCGGCCATTCCGATATTGATTGATTTATTAAGGCCAAGCAACTCAAAATAATTTTAGTCAGTTTTCCCTGATTCCTGTGTGGAATTGCCGCTACAGGTAACACAGTATAATGGGATTGGCTGCCACACGGAACTTAAGAGGAATGGAGAATTAAAAGATGTTAAAATTCCTCAAGGGTGGAGAGTGACAGCACATATTGTTCCTACCTTTCAGCATTGTTATAGAGCAAATGATAGAAAATATGTCATAGTCCCTTTATGACGGTACTGTCACTGGGCTAGTAATCCAGAGCTCAGGCTAATTCTCTGGGGACATGGGTTCGAATCCCATCACGGCAGATGGTGAAATTTGAATTCAATTGATAAATCTGGAATGAAATGCTAGTCTAATGATGACCATGAAACCATTGTCAATTGTTGTAAAAACCCATTTGGTTCAGTAAAATTCTTCAGGGAAAGAAATCTGCCGTCCTTACCTGGTCTGGCATACATGTGACTCCAGACCCAGAGCAATTGGTTGACTCTTAAATGTCTTCTGAAATAACCTAGCAAGCCAATCGGTTCAAGGGCAATTAGGGATGGGCAATAAATGCTGGCCTAGCCAGCGGCGCCCACATCCCACAAAAGAAAAAAAAAATTTCAGTACAGCTGAGCCTAATTTGGTAGACATATTGAATTCAATATAATCCTTTGCCTTGACACCCAGTCCCACTGTTCTTACATCCTGTGACCCATCTGTCCAGTGCTAGTACAAACCAGTGCTCCTGAGGCCCCTATACAAACGTTCCCAGATCCCAGTGTTATCAGTCTCGGAAAGCGTTGTAATTCTCCTGCACTCAAGACCCTGCTCTTAGTGCTCAAATACTACCATCCCACATATGCCCATGATCCTCTTCCACTGCTGTCTTTTTATTGAGACACAATTCCCAGGAGTTCCACATCCCAGGAAAAGCTCTCTTAAAATGACAATACCCAAGAGCCCCATATTCCTTAGTCCTCCTGTACCCACCAACTACCACTGCCCCCACCTCGGATGAGCTGAGATGGGCTGAATGACTCCCCTCGTTCATAAATAAGTTGTGAATGCAAACACAACATATCTTCTGGCTCACAACAAGCAACGCCATGAGAGGTCCATAATGAAAATAATAAAGCGGATATGTGTGGCTGCATTTCCTATCTGTCATGTCACACTTCAGTCTGGGTTATAAATTAGTGGTTCTGATGCACAGCTCACAGGAGTTCAGTTCAGCCTACATCATTTTCTGTCCATTTAAATAAAGCAAAGTGCTAAATGACACACAGTGCCCCTGCCAAAACCAGGAATCAGAGTCCAGACTCATGCACAACCCAAACCATTAAAGCTAATTCACTACTATGATGTACCACTGCATACTACAGATGTACTGTAATTATAGAATAACTGCTGTTCGCAATAGGCAGAGTACTGACCGTACTCAACCAGCCCGTACTTGCAAAATTCAGAACACAATGTCTAATGTTCGATGTGATTCCATGATTGGACAGTACTTACTGAACAATCCCAAGTGTGCTAAGAATTACACTAACAACCAATTTAAGATTATCAGTCAGGCTTGCAATGTGGCCTACTTATGCTTGCTAGAAGCCACATACATTCATACACAGGGACCTCTCCTCTGCAGGCAAAAGAAACATGTCGAGGCATTGTGTGTTTTTTGAATTAAACAAAAGTGGGGGGGACAATAGTTCTCTGGTGCATTCTCCATGGTAACAGCTTGACCAATCAGAGTTGATTTGCCAACTAATCAGCACCCTTTTCTCATGCAGTATAAATTGTTGCTCCCTGTAGAATTTAGCATTCTTGTGTCTGACCTGATGAGTGCAAAATGCAAAGCTTGAAACAGCATGTCTCTTTTTTCAGCAATACTCAAGTTCTGAACCACAAAGCGACTATCTGTTTCTATACTCTTGAACCACACATCTGCTACTGAACTCATCAGCCACTTTCAGCCACACCTGCTTAGTTTTTGAGGCAGGCTTATTTCTTCAGTCCACTGGAAACAAAATGTCTGTGTGGGCCCTTACAGCCCCCAGCATGATGTTCATGGATGCCTCAGAGAACTATGGAGCAGGGTTCCCTTTTTGAAACTCCATCACTCGAGTTGCTGTTTCTCACTTGCCAGTTGCAGAATGGCTCCATTCTGTCCCTTGCCAGGTACCTTTAAACACCAAGGCTTCAACAGTCAGGTGAGGGTTGTGATCATGCCCACCTGCTCTAATTGGTTGGGAAAACCTGAAGCATGATGCTCCTGCTGTGGTTCAGTTAAAGAGCCACTCAAAAACACACTCTTTGAACTTGCAGGTTCCCAACCCGCTGCTGGCCTCATCCTCTACAAGAATATTAAAATTCACCTAAAGTATTTGTTTAATATTGCTGCCATTTCCTAATTCCCCATTTTAATTTCTCCTCTATCCGCCTCCAAGGGACTCACATTTACTTTTGCTGATCTTTTCCTTGTTACTTACCTATCGAAGCTGTTTTGATGTCTCTTGCTATTTTACTCTCATCTTTTATTTTCTCTTTCTATTCTATACTGAACTGGTGGTAAGGTAAATAAAATATATAAAAAAGGAAAATAAAATAAATAATTGAATAAAATAATTAAATAGTTAATTAAAACACATTAAGGAGGCAGGACAGGTGATGTGTCATGGCTGCAGCATATGGGAGCTCCTGGATGCCAGTGTGGGCCAGGAGAAAACATGGCTGTGACTCGAGGAGCTTTGGCTCAGAGTCATTGAGCTGGAGGCCAAGCTGCAGACACGACGACTCATCAGGGAGGGAGAAAGTTACCTGGACACTTTGTACCAGAAGACGGCTACACCCCTTAGGATGGGCTCTTCTGATTTGATCAGTGGTCAGGGACAGGAGAGTGTGGCTGCAGCTGAGGCAGATAAGGGCACCCAGAGGGCTGGGATGCAGGACCCTCAGCTCTAGCGATTGTCCAACAGGTTTGAGGTTCTTTCAGCTTGATTGGATGAGAGTGGGGTCTTCAGGGTGGATGAGCTAACTGACCATGGCACCATGGTACAGGAAGCCATTCAAGTAGGAGGAGCAAAAAAGGAATGTAGTGATGTTGGGGACATTATCGTGAGGGGTATTGACACTGTTCTCTGCAGCAAAGAGCAAGAGTCCAGAAGGCTTTGTTGCCTTCCTGGTGCCAAGGTTTGGGACATCTGCTCAGGGCTGGAGAGGAACTTGCAGTGGGAGGGGAAGGGTCCAGTCATCGTGGTCGATGTAGGTACTGCATGAGGAGCTAGGCACCAAATTAAGAAGCAGAAGCCCAAAGCCACATGCAAATTGGCATAGGGCAAGTAAGATTAGAGAAATGAATGCGTGGCTCAAAGACTGGTGTGGCAGAAGTGGGTCTGGTTCATGGGGTACTGGCACCAGTACTGGGGAAAGTGGGGGCTGTACCTTTGCGACAGTCTATACCTGAACCGTGTTGGGACCAGTGTTCCAGTGAGCCACATAACTAAGGAAGTAGAGAGGGTTTTAGACTAAATAGTGGGGGTAAGGGATCAAATTTGGGAAGATGTGGTAAATCAAAGAGTTGAGACAAAGCAAGAGGGAAAGGTATTTATATTGGAAATGATAAAAAGACCATGACAGGAAGGGACAGAAAGTACAACTCTAAGAGTAAATCAACCGATATGGCTAGAGGTTACAAAAATAATAAAAGGACAAAATTGAAGGCTCTATCTGAATGCACGTAGCATTCAACACAAAACAGATGAACTGATAGCACAAATAGAAACCAATAAGTATGATCTGATAGCCATAAAAGAGACATGGCTGCAGGATGACATAGATTGGGACCTGAATATTGAAGGGTACATGACATTTAGGAAGGATAGGAAGCTAGGAAAAGATGGAGGGGTGGCTCTGTTAATTAATGATGGTATTAACACAATAGAGAGTGATGACCTAAGTTCAGGAAACCAGGATGTAGAAGCAGTTTGGGTCAAGATGATAAATGATAAATGCAAGAAGTCACTTGTGGGAGTGGTGTACAGGCCCTCTAACAGTAACCACATGGTAGGACTGGGTATAAAGGAAGAAATAATGGGACCTTATCAAAAAGGTATGGCGATAATCATGGAGGATTTTAATCCACATATAGATTGGAATGTTTTTGAGTTAGTTTCTTAGAACAGCACATTCTGGTGCCAACCAGAGAGCAAGATATACTAGATCTGGTATTGTGCAATGAAATGGAATTAACTAATGACCTCATAGTGAAGGTGCTCCTAGGTAGCAGCGACCATAATATGATTGAATTTTACATTCAGTTTGAGGGCATGACAGTGGAGGTTTCTAAATGGAATTGGCAAATTAGGTTAAGGGATAGATCAAAAGAGATGCACTAGCAGACATTTAAGGAGATATTTCAGAATACACAGAATCAATACTTTCCAACGAGAAAGAAAAATTCCAAGAGGAGGGCCCACCATCTGTGACTAACTAAAAAAAGTTAAAGATAGTCTCAAACTTAAAGAAAAAGCATATCATTATGCAAAGATGGGTGGCAAGTCAGAAGATTAGACAGAATATAAAAAACAGCAAAGAATGACAAAAAGATTAATAAGGTGGGAAAAATTAGACTACGAGAGAAAGGTGGCTAGAAATATAAAGACAGATAGTAAAATTTTTTATAGATATTTAGAAAAAAAAAGAGTCAACAAAGTGAGCATTGGTCCTATAGAAAGTGAGTCTGGGAATTAATAATGGCTAATAAGGAAATGGCAGATGAATTGAACAGGTATTTTGCATTGGATTTCACTATAGCGGATACAAGTAACATCCCAGAATTAGCTGTAAGTCAGGAAATTGAAGGAAGGGAGGAACTCAAGAAAATTAAAATCACCAAGAAAGTGGTACTGAGCAAATTGTTGGAGCTGTGTGCTGACAAGTCCTCGGCTCCTGACGGACTTCATCCTAGGGTCTTAAAAGAAGTGGCGAACGAGATATTTGATGCGTTGGTTTTAATTTTTCAAAATTCCCTAGATGCAGGGAAGATTCTATTAGATTGGAAAAAGGCCACTGTAACTCCTTTATTCAAAAAGGGAGGAAGACAGAAAGCAGGAAACTACAGGCCAGTTAGCTTAACATCTGTCAGAGAGAAAATGTTGGAAGCTGTTATTAAAGATGCTGTAGCAGGGCACTTAGAAAAGTTTAAGATAATCAGGCAGAGTCAACATTGTTTTGTGAAAGGGAAATCATATTTAACCATCTTTGAGGAAGTAACATGTGCTGTGGATAAAGGGGAACCAGTGGATGCATTGTTCTTAGATTTCCAGAAGGCATTTGATAAGGTGCCACATCAAAGGTTATTGTGGATAATAAAAGCTCATGGTGTAGGGGGTAACATATTGGCATGGATAGAAGATTGGCTAGCTAACAGGAAACAGAGACCAGAAATAAAAATGGGTCATTTTCTGGTTGGCAAGATGTCACGAGTGGTGTGCCAGAGGGATCAGTGCTGGAGCCTCAACTTTTTACATTTTATATTAATTACTTGGATGAAGGAACCGAAGGTATGGTTGCTAATTTTTTTGATGACACAAAGATAGATAGGAAAGTAATTTGTGAAAAGGACATAAGGAGGCTACAATGGGATATAGATAGTTTAAGTGAGTGGGCAAAGATCTGGCAAAGAAAGTATAATGTGGGAAAATGTGAAATTGTCCATTTTGGCAGGAAGAATAAAAAAGAAGCATATTATCTAAATGGTGAGAGATTGCAAAGCTGTGAGATGCAGAGGGATCTGGGTGTCCTAGTGCATGAATCGCAAAAGGTTAGTATGCAGGTACAGCAAGTAATTAGGAAAGCTAATAGAATGTTATCGTCTATTGTGAGGGGAATTGAATACAAAAGTAGGGATGTGATGCTTCAGTTATACCGGGCATTGGTGAGATCACATCTAGAGTACTGTGTACAGTATTGGTCTCCTTATTTAAAGAAGGATGTCAATGTGTTGAAAGCAGTTCAGAGAAGGTTTATTGGACTAATATCTGGAATGGGCAGGTTGTCTTATGAGGAAAGATTGGATAGGCTAGGCTTGTATCTGCTGGAGTTTAGAAGCGTAAGAGGCGACTTGATTGAAACATATAAGATCCTGAGGGGCTTGACAGGGTGGATGTGGAAAGGATGTTTCCTCTTGTGGGACAATCTAGAACTAGGGGTCACTATTTAAAAATAAGGGGTCACCCATTTAAGACAGAGATGAGGAGAATTTTTTTCTCACAGAGGGTTGTGAGTTTTTGGAACTCTGTTCCTCAAAAGGCAGTGGAATCAGAGTCTTTGAATATTTTTAAAGCAGAGGTAGATAGATTCTTGATAAGCAAGGGGTGAAAGGTTATCGGGGGTAGGCAGCAATGTGGAGTATTCAGTTTAGCCGTGATCTTATTGAATAGCAGAGCAGGCTCGAGTGGCCTACTCCTGCTCCTAATTCATATGCTCGTATGTTCCGTCAATTCCTTTGCTAAATTCTAAAATCTTCCCAATGTTCAGGCTTACTACTCCTTTTGTCAACATTATAAACCTCTTCCTTTAATCTAAATACCATCTTTAACTCCCCTTGTTAGCCATGGTTAGACCACTTTTCCTATGAGAGATTTTATTCCTTAAGGGAATGTACATTTGTTGTGAATTATGAATAAATTCTTTAAATATTCACCATTGGTTATCTACCACCATATCTTTTAATTTAGTTTCCTGATCTACCTTAGACAACATGCCCCAATACCTATGTAGTTTGCCTGTTCAGATTTAAGTTTCAGTTTAACTAAATCACTCTCAAACTCCAGATAAAATTCTATCATATCTCAATCACTTTATCCCAGAAGCTCCTGTACTACAAGGTTATTAATTAACCAATTTCATTACACATTACTAGATCTAAAATTGCGTGTTTCCTAGTTGGTTCCTCAACATGCTGACCTGGAAAACTATCTTAAATATATTCCACGAACTTGTCCTCTACAGTATTGTTGTAAATTTGGTTTGCCTTGTCTATATAATGATTAAAGACCCTCTCCCATAATTTCTGTACTGCCCCAGTTACATGCACCTCTGCCCGACACTCAAATATTGTTAGCGGGCCTACAAACTACACCTAACAGTGTTTTCTGCTCCTGTTATGACATAAAAGACTAGTTAACAAAAGTGAGGCTCATGGAATAGGATGGTCGATGTCAGCTTGGATAAAAAATTGGCTTCAGGACAGAAACCAACAGTGGTGTTCCCCAAAGGTCAGTGCTAGGACCACTGCTTTTTTGGGGGATATAGATATATATATAAATGATTTGGATATTGGAATGCAGAGTAAAATTTCAAAATTTGCCGATGAAACTTGGAGGTGTGACAGACAGTGATGATGATACCAATCAATTGCAACAGGACATACATAGGCTAGCAGAACGGGCAAACAAGTGACAGATGGGATTTAATTCAGAGAAGTTGAGGTGCTGCATTTGGGCAGAAAGGATAGGGAAGGCAGTATAGACCTAATAGCACAGTTCTAAAGAATGTTCAGGAACAGAGGAACCTAGGGGTACATGTACATCAACCTTTGAAGGTGACAGGGCATATTGAGAGAGTAGTTCGCAAAGCATAGGGGCTCTTGGGCTTCATAAACAGAGGTATTGAGTAAAAGTGCAGGGAAGTTATGCTTAACCTTTATAAAGCTCTGGAGATTGGATAGAGGTGTACAAGATTACAGCAGGTCTAGAGAAGGTAGACAAAGAAAAGCTAGGGGACACAGATTTAGGATTTTGGACAAGAGATGCAGGGGGATGTGAGGAAGAACATTTTTACGCAACAATTAGTAATGACTTGGAAATCGCTGCCTTAGAGGGTGGTCGAAGTGGAGACAATGAATAATTGCAAAAGGAAATTGGATGGGCGCTTGGGGGAAACGAAGGGCTACAGGGATAGAGTGGGAAAATGTCCCTCATTTGGGCCCTTAGTTATTTAAATTGGCTGCCCTCATCAGGTTGGCGAGCAGCCGAGCTGTTCCTGCTGCTGGTAAAATGGCCAGGCAATGGGACTGCATCGGGGAGACTTCCCAACATGGTTGTCCGGTATTTTACTGTCACGCCTCCACCTCCTAATCTGTCACCCAGGGGCAGGTAAAATCTCGCCCCACATCTCTGGAATGGCTATTAGATCAAACCCATTTATTTTTATCTGTGCTATTAATTCACCTAATTTGTTGTAAATGCTTCACACATTCACATATAGTGCCTTCAGCTCTAAATTTTTTTCTACTTTTTTCTGAATGTCACCTTAGTCACTAATGCCCTATTACCTTTGTTAAGTTCTCTGTCCCTCCAGATCCACTCTGCTTACTTTAACCCAAAATTGTTGATCTGCTGTGTGGTCTTGACATTTCTCTTCCTGATTTTAATTTGACCCTTTCCACGTCTTCACACCCCACCCTTCATTCAGTCATTTATCTTCAGATTTATGTTATTTTCAGCAGCATTCTCCCCATCTCACAAGTTTAAAGTCCTGTTGGCAGCTCTGTTTAGCCTTTCCACTAGGCCACTTGTCCCATTTTGGTTTGGGAGGGCTAGGGGAAGTGGGTGGAGGCTGGCAATTGGGGCTGGTGAGGGACATTGGCAAACGAGACTAGTGGAGTTGAACTCTTCCATGATAAGCCTGGACGGGCACTCATACTCCTCCTGGCCCAAAGGCATGCTGAAAGAGGCACATAGCTTGTGGAGCCAGCTGGTCCCACCTCCCGTTCATTTCTGGGATTCCCAACCATTGGAAAATCCACACAGGAACAGTAAATTTTAATGAGGCTCCCAAAATATGTTAATGAAGCGTCCTGCCTTTCCATGGCAAAACATTCAGAATCTCTGATATCCGCTGCTGTAAAAGTTAGCAGTGTCAATAACACTCATTCTTCGATTGTAATTAGATCTTGATAATTAATCAAATAATAAATCCAGTTCTGCACTGAGGGAAAAATGTCCCCTGTGAGCTTTTACTATATTGTTACATATAATGTACAGAGGAAATCTTCCCCCAATCTCTTTAAATGAACAGCTACATAAAAAAACATGCTGGCTTGAGTTAAACAGACGAAAATTTTGGGATCTTTTCTTCTAACAGCCTGGTTACATAATTCCACAAATTGAAACGTTTAAAGTCAGTTTCACCCTCCTGAGTCAATACTATTAGCCTGTATATATTCCAATGATGCACTCAGTAGCTCCTAAATTTTTCATTCATGGGATCTGGGCATCGCTGGCTAGGCCAGCATTAATTGACAATCCCTAATTGCCCTTTAACTGAGTGGCTTGCAAGGCCATTGCAGAGGGCATTTAAGAGTCAACCACATTGCTGTGGGTCCGGAGTCACATATAGACCAGACTAGGTAAGGACAGCAGATTTCCTTCCCAAAAGGACAGTAGTGAACCAGATGGGTTTTTAACAACAGTTTACAATGGTTTCATGGTCACCATTGGACTAGCTTTTCAATTCCTAGATTTATTAATTGAACTCAAATTTTACCGTCTGCTGTGGTGGGATTCAAACCCATGTCCCCAGGGCATTAGCCTGGGCTCTGATTACGAGTCTAGTAACATTGCCAATATGCCACTGTCTCCCCTGTTACCTAACGTTACCTAATCTCAACAGTCTTCAAATTCACCCGATCTTGCTTCTGAAACAGCTCTCATTAATATTCATCATTCAAATAGGTTGAAGGATGTTAATAAAGTGATTATTCATGATTTGAAAATTCTTTTACATGTCTATCATCCATTAAACTTCAATTCCACAAGGTGAAAAATCACAATACTCACGATAGTAATTCAACAAATGTCTTATAGGTACGTTTCCTCTGCATTCTGGTGTGGTCTCGCATATTGTTCGGACATTATGTCTGCAGCTTTCCTATTTACTGTTTCTTCATGTCATAGAGTCATAGTGTTATACAGCACAGAAACAGGCCCCTCGACCCATCATGGCTGTGCCTGCCATCCAGCATCTATTTATTCTAATCCCATTTTCCAGCACTTGGCCTGTAACCTTGTATGCTATGGCGTTTCAAATGCTCATCTAAATACTTAGTAAATATTGTGAGGGCTCCTGCCTCTAACACCTCATCAGGCAGTGTGTTCCAGATTCCAACCACCCTCTGGGTGAAAATTGTTTTCCTCAAATCCTCTCTGAGCCTCCTGCCCCTTACCTTAAATCTATGCCCCCTGGTTATTGACACCTCTGCTAAGGGAAAAAGTTTCTTCCTATTTACCCTATCAATGCCCCTCATAATTTTGTATACCTCAATCATGTCCTCCCTCAGCCTTCTCTGCTCCAAGGAAAACAACCCTAGCCTATCCAGTCTCTCTTCATAGCTGAAATGCTCCAGCCCAGGCAACATCCTGGTGAATCTCCTCTGCACCCTCTCCAGTACAATCACATCCTTCCTATAGTGTGGCGTCTAGAACTGTACACAGTACTCCAGCTGTAGCCTAACTAGCGCTTTATACAGCTCCATCACAACCTCCCTGCTCTTATATTCTATGCCTCAGTTAATAAAAGCAAGTATCCCATATGCCTTTCTAACCACCTTATCTACCTGTGCTGCTGCCTTCAGTGATCTATGGAAAAGTACACCAAGGTCTTCTGACCTTCTGTACTTCCTAGGGTCCTACCATCCATTGTATATTCCATTGCCCTTGTCCTCAGCTCAAAACTTAACTGCAGATTTTTTTTAAACAATCTAAAGTCCATTTACTTTACTAATGGCAATCTGGATTTCTGCAACAATTTGATAATATAAATGAGGTGACACTGCTGCCTTCAGATCTGAGGCCCACAAGAAGAGGACACTTCCACCAACAAGATGCCTCTTGCCTCCCGTTAGCAATACAAGCATTGCTGCCACCAGATATGAAGGTTGCCATATGTTCTGATAGCAATTGAATAGGCCATCAAAGTCGTTTTAAACTCACTGGCCAATCACAATCTATTGCAGACCAGAGGAAGGTTTGGCAGCAGAAAAGAAGAGTTAGTGTTCCAACAGTGATTGTGTGGTGAGGAAGGGGTCTAGGGCTCCCCTCTCAGCCTTTTCCTGGTTTGGCCGTAACAGGGTTTAACTTTTAAAACACGGTGTTTTTAGCTTCCCCTCAGTGAGTCCTTACTCATTACTCTCTAAGTGTAACTGTAAAGAAATCAACCAGACCGGTTTTCTCAGAATTAAACAAGAAAGGTGTAAGGTAATTAACCTTAAAACTCTAACTCAGTTAAAGCTACAAAAAATACGTGATGCAACCATGTTAGCATTCATATGCGATAAACACACACACAAATAGATACAGAGAAGGAGAAAGAATTAAAGGGGAAAGGTTTGAAGTAATAGATGGAGTTCAGTTACTGGTTTTGGGTTGGATGTAAAGTTTTTGATTGAAGTTAAGTCTTGCAGTTCTCATTGGGATCCAGTGCACACTTTCAAATTTGTTTTGCTGGTCTTCTGTCTTGAGGCTTAAGATACTTCCATGGAACTTTGCGTGAGAGAGAGAGATGGAGAGAGGGAGACCTTTCTCCTTGGAGTTTAATTGCAGTCTCTTCCAAAAACTGTTCTGTGAGCACAATTCAATTAACTCCAGGTTGGCCAGCAGTTTAGTCATGTGACTTGCTTCCTGTTTGAAACAGCCTCTCCTGCGAGCTTACCACACACTCTCAGTGGGGGGGTGGGGGCGGCGTGGAATGCTGGCTCTTACACATTCAATGACTCTCAATGTCTCTTGATCATCAATATTGACAAAACCTATCTGGCTAATTGAATCCAGGAGTACTCCCATTGTCTCTCCATGTCACTGTCTTTTAGAATGCAAATGTGCAGCCACTGTTCTGAAGTCTTTTTAAAACAAGTTATGTTCAATGTCTGGTAACAGTTCAAAAATAATGTTCCGTATGACAAAATTAATATGTTTCATTTTGGCAGGATTGGTTTCTGTCACACTATGTATCTGCCTTGCTATAAAAATGGCATAATTTCCACAGCATTGAACCCTAAAGTTATATTGTGGAACTGCTTCAGGAATCAGTTCCAAAATATAAAATAATCTTTAATTTTAATTCAGTGCCTTTGCTAAATATTGTAAAATATTTGCTTGGGAAATTTTTATTGTTAATTTTTACATGGGTATCTGTTACAGGATCTGAATTATTGCACCATTCATGAACACAGGTTATTTTCAAGTCTATTTCTGAAGGTAGTCTACACATGACTAACAGCAAAAATGCAGCCCACTTGTCACTTACAGTATAGGGCCTGACAGAGGTATATGTTTAAGTTATTTAATTATGGTTAATGAGTTTCATTTTCATCGTTTTGCACCATGCTGACTTGACATAGTTGTCAACTAGGGAAGTCTATTCATCAATACAGATAATCAATTAAAGGTTTATTTATACCATATTAGTATGATACTAGGACAGAACAGCTGTTTAAGGATATTGTTATGACCAGGTGAGGATGGGGTCTAGGTCTCCCCTCTCAGCCAATTCTTGGTTTGGCTGTAACAGGGTTTAATTTTTAAAACACCATGTTTTTAGCTTCCCCTGAGTGAATCCTTGCTCACTGCTCGCTAATTGTAATGGCAAAGAAACCAACCAGGCAAGTTTTATTAGATTTAAACAAGAAAGGTGTAAGTTTATTAACCTTAAAACTATACTTCAGTTAAAACTACAAAAAAATGCGGCGCCACCATGCTAGCATGTTTACACAATAAACACACATGCAAATAGAAACAGAGGAGAAGAAAGAATTAAAGAGAGGTTTGAAGTAATATGAAGTTCGGTTACTCATTTTGGGATTCGATGTAAAGCCTTTGATTGCAGTCGAGTCTTGCAGTTCTCGATGGGGCCCAGTGCACACTTTCACTTATTTAGCTGGTACCAGAAGGCTGCAGCAGTCTTTCTCTCTTGAGGCTGGAGTTACTTCCGTAGGTCCCTAGAACTTTGCATGAGAGAGAGGGGGAGAGAGAAAGAGATAGGTGCTCTCTTCTTCAAGTTCAGTTGTAGTCTGTTCTCCAACTGTGTGGCACAATTTTAAAAACTTCAAGTTTGCCAGCAGGTTAGTCATGGGACTAGCTCCTTATTTAGAACAACCTGCCCGGCGAGCTCCCCAAGCGTGACAGACACTCTCATCGGGTGGGGGGGGTGGGGGGGGGTTTGTTGGTGGTGGTGGCAGGGTAGAATGCTGGCCTTTTACACATTCAATGTCTCCTGATCAAAATCCATCTGGTTAATTGAATCAGGGACCAATTCCATTGGGCTGGATTTTATGTCGGGCGGACAGGTGCTGGCCACCGACGTAATTGTCAGTGGCGAACCCGCTTCCGCCCAGCCCGGGGATCCGTTCCGAGGCGGGACTTCCACCCACTTGAGGGAGGAAGACCCGCCTCATTGAGGCCGGCAGCTCTTAGTCCCAGTAGCGCCACCGGGAGTGATGGCCACTGCTAGGACTGCAGCCCAGCCGAGGACATGGAGTCAGGAGTGCAGGTAAGTTAGGGTTGCCTCGCCAGGGTAATCGGTCGCACCCTGGCAAGGCAAGGATAGTTGTTTGGGGGGAAGGGGGACATCTCAAGTCCTGGGGTTGGTTAGGGAAGCGGGTGTGACCCTCAAATGGGCTCCCTGTGCCCGTTTGTCCAGGTTCCACTCCCTGGTGCGCTGAGAGGCCGCCAGGCTTCACTGGGCAGCCTTTCACATCCCCGGACACCCGCTTGTCACGGGTAAAATCCCCGTGGAGGCAGGCGAAGGCCCTTAAGTGGCTGTTAAGTAGCCACTTAAAGGCCTTGATTAGCCTGGGGCGGGCGGCCCATTTCTCGCCCCCCCCCCCCCCCCAGCCCATGTAAAGTGGGGTAGAGGTGGGAGCGAGTCGGGACAGCCACCCGCTCAATTTTACGCCACCCCCGACACCATCCAGCTCGCTGGGGTGGCGTAAATCTCTGGCCATTGTCTCTCTTATTCAAAGGTCTTTTAGAACGCAAATGAGCAGCCATATTTTCCACTGCTGTGGTCTCTCTAAACAAGTTATTTCAAATCCAGTAACACTTCAAAATGTTCCATATGATGAAATTAATCTGCCCCATTTTTGGTAAGTGTGGTTTTCGTCACACCTCCATGTTCAGCTGAATGAAATGTGATATTAGGAGAGCATTTCATTATAAAAATAGAAAGGAGAGAAAGTACAGGAAAACACACGTGCATTTATCTCATTCATTCTCATTCATTCAGAAATCCTAAAAATTGTTACAGCCTGTCTTTCCTTTGTAGCAGTGCTGCTTTAAACTGCCCCTTTTGGCATCCCAATAAACATGTGATTTTTGGGGAGGTTTGCAGTTTGCACATTTCCATAACTGCCTAGGGTGCCTTTGTTCCTGTTGAGGTCTGCAGGGGGAGGGTTAGATTTAACAAAGTGATTCCTGACAACGCAGCCGGCCATTGATGTCATCAGGCTGCGCCAAGGTGCGCACATGCGCAGACGGGCTCCTGCTCACTGCTTGTGCACTGTGTTCCAACTTGCCAGGACTGGTTATCGCGTGATGTGTGCATCTTCGGGCAACGCGCCTGGTCGGCCTTTGAGCATGCGTTTTAAGTGTACAGCAATGCAATGCCAGCGGGTATTCACGCATGCGCCAAGCTCCGCTCCCCCCCACCACCTCACTGCTCTCTCCAGCCGCTCCGTTCTTTCGGCTGCTCCGTTAACACCCCTCGCTGCTTTTGCGGCCGCTCCGCTTCCCCCCCCCCCCCACCCCGGCTGCTCTTTTGGCCACTCCGCTTCCCCCGCCGCTGCTCTTTTTTGCCGCTCTGCTCCCCCCACACTGCTCATTCGGCTGCTCCGTTCTCCCCATCTTTAGTCCTGGCAGCTGCCTGAAATCGCAGACTGTGACGTTTTAGTGGCACGTGCTGCATTTGTGCATGTGCCACTGCAGCGCCACCTAGTGTTAACGTTGTCAACAAAAGCAGCCTAGATTTAATTAGCCCTAGTTTGGAGTTCTGTTCATCTGAGTCGGCAGTGGGTGGATCCACTCTGAACTCTCTTTCAGTGCTTTGATGAGTCATGCAAGGGCTTTTCACTTTAGGGTATGGTTGATTCCCTTTTCTCCTGGCTGTGGGGGGAGATTCTTTGCTAATCTTCCCTTTGTCCTCTGGGGCACTCCTGCTTGCAGGTATTTGTCCAGATTCTACTGCACTGCCCTGCGGCATTTTGACTAGGTGAGGCATGACCCTCACAGTTTCTCTGCCCTCTTGAGGACTTTCTTTGTCACTGCAGGTTTCTGTAAATGCTGTTAGCAACTCTCATGGGGTGCTTCTGGTATCTGCATTTACATAGGAGGATGTGGGGTCTAATTTATCCAACATTTCGGGGTTGGCTGACTGGACAGTAGGGCTTTCCATTTGGGAAACCTCTCTGATCTCCTTTAACCTGTCCTCTTTGTCCCTTTTCCCCCTAACCTTTTTGCCAGCCCTGTGCCTGTCTGTCCCCTTTTGTTCTCAGTGGGGGTCCCTTACAATTCACCAACCCTCTGCTGGATGGTTCTACAAACATCAGTCCAGGATTTAGGGGTGCAGATTTCACTGTAGGTTGGGATTTTTTCTCACCATGGCAAATGTGGCAACTCCAATAGTACACCACCACATCTTTGTGGCGTTTTGGCTAGTCAAACTGCTGTCTTATGGGTGCTTTGGTTTATCATATACCAACATGTACAGCCATCATAATCTCATGGGCCATTCTTAATATTTCTCTCCAATACTTTTGCGGCACCACTAACTGGTGAACCACTGTCCACTCTTTACCCTCAGGTCTGTGAGGAGAACTCCACTTCCTCATCAGTACCTCATTCTTTAAATGGTAGCAGGCAGGGATTCCCTCTGCTTCAATTTCAGTCTGGGCAGCCTGTGCTAACTCTCTCAGTAGTGGGTCGGCTGGCTGAGCCTCAACTAGGGAAAATCCATTTAATTAATTCCCTGGGTCCTCTAACTTTCCAAAGAAAGTCTCAGACAGATAGACCACATGGTCATCTGCCTGCAGTGCCAAATCAGTCTCCTCTTGGGGAGCTGGTTTGGTCATGGTCCAATTCACTACACATTCAGGAAAACTGCAGGGGACCATCTCCAGCCACTGCCCTGTCTCTCTGACCTCCTGGTTCCGAAACTAGGTCGCACTCCAAGTACACCCAATGTAAAGTTACAGGCATACGCTGCCCTCCAAAATTATTCACCACCATTCTGGTATTTACTGCACTCTCTGCAGGAAAGGTCAGGCCTTTTCCCAGTAAAAGGAATCTCGTGGCCCCTGTGTCCCTGAGGGTTACTATGGGCTTACTTGCCCCACTCGAGGGGTATGGGGTTACTCTCCCTTCAGACACAAAATCCTGATAACCTTCAGGAATCCTATTAAATTTTCCTGCACCAGCAGCAAAATGTTTTCTGGGCCTTACTACTGCCGCAGTTAAAGCCACAGCTTGTTCAGCTGTGCTTTCCATCAGGGTCCTTTCTCCTTCACTGAGTGTATGTGCCCTGATTCACCCTACAGGCTTTCCCTGTAGTTTCCAGCAGTCAGCTATTAGAGGACCTGCTTTATTACAATGGAAGCACGCAGGTCTCCGGGTCTCACTCCTACTTACTGCACCTTCCTTTCTGGCTGGAGGAGGGCCCCTTGTGTCTCCTGCTTTTCTTCTTCTCCCAGGACTGCTTGGGCTTCTATCACCTTCCCACCTTTTGTCCTTTTTGGATTTGTAGGGGTGACTAGGAAGGGTTTTCCCCTGGGGAACTGCCTTGTATATTAGAGCAAACTCATCAGCCAGAACTACAGCTTGCCTTGCTCTATGAACTTTTTGTTCTTCCATATGAGTCTTCATGGAGAGTGGGAGAGAGTTTTTAAATTCCTCTAGCAGAATTGCCTCTCTGAGGGTTTCATAGCTGAGTTGCACTTTAAGAGCCCTCAACCACTGGTCAAAAGCCAGCTGCTTATTTCCCTCAAACTCCAGGTAAGTTTGATCAGCTTGCTTCTTGGGGGTTCGAAATTTCTGGCGGTAGGCTTCCGGTACTAACTCATATGCCCCGAGGATAGCATTTTTTGTCAGTTCGTAATTTGATGAACTCTCAGTGGCAACGGGGAATAAACTTTATGGACTTTCCCTGTTAACTTGCTTCGTAGAAGGTGAGTCCAAGTCTCAGCTGGCCAATTTAACTGCCTTGCAAATTTTTCAAAAGATACAAAAAATGCTTCTACGTCTCCCTCATTGAATTTTGGGATCAGTTGGTAAAATTTTAACAATTCAGTACACAACCCCGAATTACTATTCTCCATATTGGCCATGCTTTCACTGGGTTTACTCTGTCATACCAGTTAACTCAATCCACTTCAGCTCTCTTTCTTCACGTTCCTTCTGGAAGGTTCTTTCTTTCTCTCTCTTCTCTCTCTCTTTTTCCCTATCTGCTAATTCAAGTTTCCTCTGTTCCAATTGTATCTTTGCGAACAATACCCTGTCGGAGTCTATTTCCGACCCTGTTTCTGATTCTTCAATTCGAGGGAAAAGTGGTTGGCCACTAGTCTTAGAAGTTCGGACTTCCCAGCCTTGACACGGACAGTGACCCCCCCACACTGCTCAGCCATATTCCTCAACTCTTGCATAGACAGTGCCTTTAACTTATCCCAAGTTATTTCACCCTGGCTTGTGGAGTTACTGGCTTCAGTCACAGACATGTTTGTATTCTAGCACACACAACCACAAGAAAATCTGTCTTGAAATCTTTTCTCTTTTTGATTGGGATCAATTTGACTTCCCACTTCCAATTTCTCATTTGTCTGTGGGTCCAATCGGGGATGCTAGCCCCCAAATTTCTGTTACGACCAAATGAGGAAGGGGTCTAGGGGCTCCCCTCTCGGCCTATTCCTGGTTTGGCCATAACAGGGTTTAATTTTTAAAACACTGTGTTTTTAGCTTCCCCTCAGTGAATCTTTACTCACTGCTCGCTAATTGTAATGGCAAAGAAATCAACCAGACAGGCTTTCTCAGATTTAAATAAGAAAGGTGTAAGTTTATTAACATTAAAAGTCTAATTCAGTTAAAACTACTAAAAGTATGTGACACGACCACACTAGCATGCATATGCGATAAACACACACTCAAATAGAGACAGAGGAGGAGAAAGAATTAAAGAAGAGAGGTTTGAAGTAATATGGAGTTCAGTTACTCATTTTGGGATTCAATGTAAAGCCTTTGATTGCAGTTAATTCTTTTAGTTCACGTTGGCACCCAGTGCACACTTTTACTTATGTAGCTGGTACCAGAAGGTTGCAGCAGTATTTCTGTCTTGAGGCTGGAGTTACTTCCGTTGGTCCCTGGAACTTTGCTTGAGAGAGAGGGAGAGAGAGAGATAGGTGCTCTCTTCTTCAAGACCAGTTGCAGTCTGTTCTCCAACTGTGTGGCATAATTCAAAAAACTCCAGGTTGGCCAGCAGGTTAGTCATGGGACTAGCTCCTTATTTGGAACAACCTGCCCAGCGGGGTTTGTGGATTTTCCTCCAAGCTTGGCAGACACTCTCAGTGGGTGGTGTGGGGGGTGGGGGGATATTTGGGGGGTGAATTGGTGGAATGCTGGCCTTTTACACATTCAATGTCTCTTGATCAAAATCCATCTGGTTAATTGAATCAGGGAGCAGTTCTATTGTCTCTCTTATTCAACTGTCTTTTAGAAATCAAATGTGCAGCCATGTTTTCCACAGCTGTGGTCTCTTTAAACACGTTATTTCAAATGCAGTCACAGTTCAAAATTTTCCATATGACAAAAGTGATATGTCACATTTTTGGTAGGTATGGTTTTCATCACAATATCATTTCAATTGTTTATCTGCATATCTATTCAATCAACATAATTAAGGTGCATCATTATAAGTAAAACATGTTAATTCATTCAGTGAAAATGCTGAGGTCAGTATGCTTTCAAACAGGGCCCTACGGAATTATCTGCTCTTAACTGGCAGAAATATTTTTAAATCTTGAGCAACTATAACCTCAGCAAGAATTGAAACAAAAACAAAAACATAAAATGCTGGAAATGCTCAGCAGGTCAGGCAGCATCTGTGAAGAGAGAAACAGTGGGCTGAATTTTGTACTGAAGGTTGGGCTCCTGGTGCCAGGTTGAAAAAGTGGGGGGATCACTGCCTCTTCCTTTTCATGACCCCCGCCCACCACCACCACCGTCGCATACCCATAGGCGTTAACTGAATTAGAGTTTAATAAAGTTCAACCCTTTTTCTTTAAACCTAAGAAAACCTGTTCAACTAGTTTTGTTGCCTTATAATTGGAAGTTAGTGAACAAGGGGGAGCTAAAAAAACAGTGTGTTTAAAATTAAACCCTGTTACTGTAAGACCAGGTGAAGGCTGAGAGGGAACAGTGGACCCCTTTCTCACCTGGTTGTAACAGGGGGGTTCTGGGGAGTAAAGTTGTTACCAGTGGGGGTCCTCCATGGGCCACAAATTGCCCACGAGGGAGATACCCACCTTCCCAAGCCCCTGGGGAGCGCACCTCGTTTTGCAAGGCATCCTCCCCGCGTGTAAGAGGCGTCCCCCCACTGCTGGTCCGTTCTCAGTTGCAGCGGGAAGAGGCTCTTAATTGGCCATTAATAGGTCACTTAATGGCTTCAATTGGCATCTGAGCGGGTAGGCTGTTGTTGGCCTATCCCGCCCCCGAGCAGATCGCTTGACAACGGGGAGGTGACGGGCCCTCTGCCCCTATCATGATACTCCGTGCTCTCCACTGCTTCCGAACCCACCTCAGGGGGCCTCAAAATCCCAGCCAGAGTTAGTGTTTCAGGTCTGTGATGTATTTTCTGTTTTTATTACAGATTTTCAGCATTTTGCTTTTGTAACCTTAGCCAGATAATGGTTTCATGACAATTGGTTCATTTTCTGTCATATATAGTTGAAAAAATAGCTTAAAATGATCATTTCAGTTCTTTCTAAAATATCCGATTATCATGGCTGAACAACTTCACCATTGTGATGGTGGGATCATAAAGAATGTTTGAGTTTATGCAGAGAGGAACAGTCGTGATCTTCCTTTTAATAAAGCATATCTTTGCCTAAGGCACGTAGCTTCCTTGATATGTGACCTAACTCTGTCTTTGATTAGAGATCTTAGTCTTCAGGAGAACATCAGTGCAGTAAGTGTGTCAATGCGCTGCTGTTCATACACAACCAGGAATGAAAGACTGCTATTTGATGTATTACAAAAATAAAACCCATGGCAGTACTTAAAGGTCATCCATGACCCTAGGAAAAAAATTGCAACCTGCACAGTCTGCATTTCTTTTCCGGCTAAAATTCACGTTCAGATTTTGTGTGCCTCAAAACCATGGCATTAGCACAGCCTGCTTACGTGTATCATGGATGAAATGCAAGGTGGATCTCCAGACCTGATTTTTGTTGTTAAAAAAGGGAAATTTCAGATTCTTTTCCTCAAATTCAAGGAAACATTTTGGGTCCTGGCTCACTTGGCGATGTTTTATTTTTGACTGCGTTTGCTGACAATGCTACCACTAGGTGGTGCTGCAGTGGCACATGCGCAAATGCAGCATGTATCACCATAACGTCACAGTCTGCAACTTCAGGCAGCTGCCAGGTCTAAAGGTGCTGCTCAAATAATCACAGGAAGACAACCTGACCTAAACAAATGGCAGCAAACAATGGCGGGAGGGAAAAAGCGAGCGAGCGAGCGCGCCGGGGCCGGGGATGGGGGGGGAGCAGAGCGGAGCAGGCTGGGGACGGGGGGGAGCGGAGCGGGCTGGGGCCGGGGTGGGGGTGGTGGTGCAGGAGGCAGCGGAACAGGCCGGGGTCGGGGGAGCGGACCGGGCCGGGGATTGGGGGCGGGGGGGGGGGGGGCAGTGCGGGGGGCAGCGGACCGGGCCGGGGTCAGGGAAGCAGACCGAGCCGGGGACGGGGGGGGGGATGGGGGTTGGGGAGCGGAGCGTCCAAAAGAGAGGAGCAGCAGGAGAGAGCAGTGAGGAGGGGGGAGCGGAGCGGCCGAAAGAGCAGAGCGGCCGGAGAGAGCAGCGAGGAGGGGGGAGCGGAGCGGCCGAAAGAGCAGAGCGGCCGGAGAGAGCAGTGGGGGTGGAGCGGAGTGGCCGGAGAGAGCAGCGAGGTGGGGGGAGCGGAACGGCCGAAAGAGGAGAGCGGCCGGAGAGAGCAGTGGGGGTGGAGTGGAGCGGCCGCAGAGAGCAGTGAGGAGGGGGGGTGAGGGAGCGGAGCGGCCGGTGAGAGCAGTGGGGGGGGTGGGGAGGGAGCGGAGCGGCCGGTGAGAGCAGTGGGGGGGGGGGGGGAGGGAGCGGAGCGGCCGGTGAGAGCAGTGGGGGGGGGGGAGGGAGCAGAGCGGCTGGTGAGAGCAGTGAAGGGGGGGGGGGAGGGAGCTGAGTGGCTGGTGAGAGCAGTGAAGGGGGGGGGGGGGAGGGAGCGGAGCGGCCGGTGAGAGCAGTGAAGTGGGGGGGAGGGAGCGGAGCGGCCGGTGAGAGCAGCCAGGGGGGAGCGGAGCTTGACGCATGGGTGAATACGATAGCGTTGAATTGCTGTACGTGTAAAGCACATGTGCAGAGGCTGACCAGGCGTGTTGCCCAAAGATGCATACGTCACGTGGTGACGTCATCGGCGCATGCACTAACCAGTCCTGGTAAGTCGGAATGCAGCGCACGCGTAGAGAGCAGGAGCCCGTCTGCGCAAGTGTACACCTTGGCGCAGCCTGGTGACGTCAGTGACCGGTTGCGTTGTCAGGAATCACTTTGTTTATATTTAAGGGGCTTGATAATGTATAGTTAGGAAGCTATGTACCTTGTACATATGAAGATGAGAATTAGGAGCAGAAGTAGGCCATTTGGTCCCTTGAGCATGCTCCGCCAAACAATAAGATCATGGCTGAGCTGTTTGTGTTACAAATTCCACACACCCATTTACCCTGAAGACCCTTGACTTATTTGCCTAACAAGAGTCTATCTACCTCTGCCTTAAAAGTATTCAATGACCCCGCCTCCAACACCTTCTGAGGCAGAGAGTTCCAAAGTTGCACAATCCTCTGAGAGAAAAAAATTCTCCTCGTCTCTATCCTAAAAGAGCGACCCCTAATTTTAAAACAGTGCCTCCTAGTCCTGGACTCAGGAGGCAACATCTTCTCCACATCCACCCTGTCAAGACCGTTCAAGATCTTATAAACTTCAATCAAGTCTCCCCCATTCTTCTAAACTCCAGTGAAAACAAACCCAGTCTGTCCAACCTTTCCTCATATGACAACCTGCTCACTCCAGGTATCAATCTAGTAAACCTCCTCTGAACCATCTCCAACGCATTTACATCCTTCCTTAAATAAGGAGAAAACTGGACACAGTGGGCTGAATTTTACTAGCCCCTCAACAGTGGCGCAGTGGTTAGCACCGCAGCCTCACAGCTCCAGCGACCCGGGTTCAATTCTGGGTACTGCCTGTGTGGAGTTTGCAAGTTCTCCCTGTGTCTGCGTGGGTTTCCTCCGGGTGCTCCGATTTCCTCCCACATGCCAAAGACTTGCTGGTTGATAGGTAAATTGGCCATTAGCAATTGCCCCTAGTATAGGTAGGTGGTAGGGAAACATAGGGACAGGTGGGGATGAGGTAGGAATATGGAATTAGTGTAGGATTAGTATAAATGGGTGGTTGATAGTCGGCACAGACTCGGTGGGCCGAAGGGCCTGTTTCAGTGCTGTATCTCTAAAAAAAAAATCGAGGGTCATGATGAGGAGGCCCGTAAAATACTTGCGGGAATGGTCCACCATGACGAGAAGGCCCCGCTGCATATTTCCGCCAGCAGCAAGACCTCGGTGAGGTCCCTCGTAGCCAAGCGGCAGGGCCTTCATTTAAACATTAAAATTAATTTTGTGGGCAGCACAGTGGTGCAGTGGTTAGCACCGCAGCCTCACAGCTCCAGCGACCCGGGTTCAATTCTGGGTACTGCCTGTGTGGAGTTTGCAAGTTCTCCCTGTGACTGCGTGGGTTTTCGCCGGGTGCTCTGGTTTCCTCCCACAGCCAAAGACTTGCAGGTTGATAGATAAATTGGCCATTGTAAATTGCCCCTAGTATAGGTAGGGGAATTGAGGGACAGGTGGGGATGTGGTAGGAATATGGGATTCATGTAGGATTAGTATAAATGGGTGGTTGATGGTCGGCACATACTCGGTGGGCCGAAGGGCCTGTTTCAGTGCTGTATCAATAAATAAAAAATAAAATGCAGATGAGCCTCCCGGCGGCTGTTCCACACCGATATTATGGGCGCCGGCTGCAACTCACACGCCTTTGGAACTCCATATGGAGTTCTGAGGCAAGACACTGGTGGGGAGGGGAGAGGACTGAAATTATCAGGGCGGAGGCTGAGCAGGGAAAACCTTTTTTATTAGCTGTGGGGATGGTGGGAAGGGGTTGAAGAGCAATGGTGACCAAGTTCCGGGAGAAAAAGTCGCATTTGGAATAACATTTTTTCTGGTGGGTAAGACCCAAAAATAAAGTGTGTGGTCCATGGTGGGGCGGGTGGCGTGGTGGGGGCTTACAGCTTTAAACTTTTTAAAAAATCAATATGCAATCAATTTCTCTTTAAAAATATAAATTCAATTGAAAGGCTTGAAGCCCTTTAAAAATGGCGCAGAGCCTGTGCGGTGGCGCCGGAAGCCGTTGCCAGGGATGCAGTGGCTGCCCCCTGTACGTCATCGGGGGCAGCCGTTCAGCCTCTCTATTCCCTGCTGTGAACTGTGGCGCACTCGTAAAATTCAGCCCAGTATTCGAGATATGGTCTCACCAATGCCCTGCATAATTGAAGCATAATACCCTTACTTTTATTTTCAATTCCTCTCGTAAGAAAGACAGCATTCCATTAGCCTTCTTTATTATCTGTTGGACCTGCATACTAACTTTTTGTGACTCATGCACTAGAACACCCAGATTCGTCTGCACCTCGGAATTCTGCAGTCGTTCTCCATTTAAGTAATACTCTGCTTTTTTATTCTTCCTGCCATAGTGAACTACTTCACATTTTCCCACATTATACTTCATCTGCCAGATTTTTTCCCACTCAGTCTATATCTATATCAGTCTGCAACCTTCTTCTGTCCTCTTCACAAAATACTTTCCTCTCTATCTTTGTATCATCTGCAAATTTAGCGACCAAGCCATCACTCCCCTCATCCAAGTCATTGATATAAACTGTAAAATGTTGAGGCCCCTGCACAGACCCCTACGGGACTCCACTCGTCACATCCTGCCAATCAGAAAAGGACCCATTTATGCATACTCTCTGTTTTCTGCCAGCCAGCCAGCCAGCCAATCTTCTACCCATGCTAATATGCTACTCTCCCCATACCATGAGCTCCTATGTTGCGTAATAACTTTTTATGTGGCACCTTGTCAATGCCTTCTGGAAATCCAAGTACAGTATGTCAACAGGCACCCCTTTATCCACAGCACGTCACTCTTTCAAAGAACGCCAACCAATTGGTTAAACATGATTTCCCTTTCACAAAACCATGCTAACTATTTCCGATTACCTTGAGTTTTTCTAAGTGCCCAGCTACAACCTCCTTAATGATCAATTCTAACACCTTCCCCATGACAGACGTCAAGCTAATTGTTTTTTGTCTCCCCCTTTCTTGAATAAAGAGGTTATATTTGCTACTTTCCCGTCCAATGGAACCTTTCCAGAATCTAGCGAATTTTGAAAGATTAACACCAATGTATCTACTACCTCATTAGCCACCTCTTTTAAGACCCTAGGATGAAGTCCTACAGAACCTGTGGACTTGTCAGTCCGCAGCTCCTTCAAGTTTGGTCAGTACCACTTCCCTGGTGATTGTAATTTCAGCAAGTTCCTCTCTTCCTTCCACCTTCTCATTTATAACTATTGCCGGAATGTTTTTTGTATCCTCTATAGTGAAGACAGAAACAAAATATTTGTTCATTGCATCCGCCATTTCCTTATTATCTACTATTAGCTCCCCATTCTCACTCTCTAGAGGACCAACACTTACTTTACTTACTCTTTTCCTTATTAAATACCTGTAAAAACTCTTGCTATCCATTTTTACATTTCTAGCTAGCTCATACTCTAATTTTTCTCCTGATTAACCTTTTAGTCATTCTCTGCCATTCTTTATATTCTGAGCAATTATCTGAACTGCCACTCATCTTAACGCAATTATATGCCTTTTTCTTAAGTTTGATGCTTTCCTTAACTTCTTTAGTTAACCACGGATGGTGGGTCCTCCCCTTAGAATTTTTCTTTATAGTAGGAATATACTTATTCTGAGTATTCTGAAATATCCCTGTAAATGTCTCCCACTGCTTCACTATTGATCTATCTCCAAGCCTAGTAACTCAGTTCACTTCAGCTAGCTCAGCTTTCATGCCCACATGGTTGCTCTTATTCATGTTTAAAATACTAGTCTTAGACCCACTCCTCTCTTTCAAACTGGATGTAAAGTTCAATCATATTGTGGTCGCTGCTACCTAGAGGTGCCTTTACACTGAGGTCATTAATTAATCCTGTCACATTACACAATACCAAGTGTAATATAACCTGCTCTCTGGTTGGTTCCAGAACGTGCTGCTCTAAAACACTATCTCGAAAGCATTCTATGAACTCTTCATCCAGGCTACTATTGCCAATCTGATTTTTCCAGTTTATATGTAGATTAAAATCACCCATGAGTATTGCCGTCCCTTTATCACCAGCACCCAATATTTCTTCTTGTATATGTCATCCTACATTGTGATTGCTGTTCGGGGTCCTGTAGACCACTCCCACTAGTGACTTCTTTCCCCTACTATTCTTCATCTCCACCCAAACCGATTCTACATCCTGATCTCCTGAACCAAGGTCATCTCTAACTATTGCACTAATGCCATCCTTGATTAACAGTGCTACCCCTCCACCTTTTCCCTACTTCCTATTCTTCTTGAATGCCACATACCACTCAATATTCAGGACCCAATCCTTGTCATTCTGCATCCACATCTCCATAATGGTTATCACATCATATTTATATTTATTTATGTAGTATCTGTAGTCTGATTGCAGTACTGGAGGAAATCAGAAGAACTTTCTCCCCACATAGTGGAGACATGGGAGTAGATTTTCAATTGGCTGCTTGGGTGTAAAACTGGCTGCGGATCAGTTGAATGTCATATGAAAATTAAAATTGGGTGGTTTCTATAATGGCTAATGGATCTGCAACCCTGCTTTAGGCCTTGGCAGCAAGTTAAAAATGTATCGCATGGAATAGAGTCTCAGCAAAAACACTTACAGATACATTAACCTTTTCTGTTACAAAACGGTAGATAAATACCTATTAAGAATGACATTAAAGATTATAAAGATAAACATTATATGATGAAGTATTCTATGCAACATGATGGTGCCTTTACTACTGTGATTGTGGTTAAGTACCAGTGGAATACAGCTGGTAGCTATCATGAGTCACAAGGTTTTGGGTTCAAGTCCCACTTCAGGGCTTGTGCACAAAAGGTAAAGCTGACACTTCCGGTGCAGTAATGAAGGAGTGCTGCACTGTTGGAGGTGCCATCATTTGGGTAAAACATGAAACTGAGGCCCCATCTGCTCAGGTGGATGTAAAAGATCCCATGGCACTATTTTGAAGGACAGCAGGAGAGTTATCCCTGGTGTCCTGCACAATATTTATCCCTCAACCAATATCACAAGAAACACATTATCTGGTCATTATTACATTGTTATTTGTGGGAGTGGCTGTGTGCATACTGGCTGCCGTGTTTCCTACATTACAACAGTGACCACACTTCAAAAAGTACTTAATTGGCTGTAAAGCGCTTTTAGACATCTGGTGGCCACCAACTGTGCTAAATAAATGCAAGTCTTTCTTTCTTTCTTATGGTGAGAGAGCATGTGTGTGGGACTAAATTAACATGCTAAAGTACTAAAAACAAGAAATGCTGGAACCACTCAGCAGGTCTGGCAGCATCTGTGAAAAGAGAAGCAGAGTTAATGTTTCGGGTCAGTGACCCTTCTTCGGAACTGACAAATATTAGAAAAGTCACAGGTTATAAGCAAGTGAGGTGGGGGTGGGGCAAGAGATAACAAAGGAGTTCTAGATTGGACCAGGCCACATAGCTGACCAAAAGGTCACGGAGCAAAGGCAAACAATATGTTAATGGTGTGTTGAAAGACAAAGCATTAGTACAGATTAGGTGTTAATACACTGAATATTGAACAGCAGCAAGTGCAAACCTGAAAAAAAACAGTGGGTAACACTGCTAAAGTACTGCTTGACTACCCTTCAGAGTCAGGTGGCAATTTCACTGACATTGTATTGGAGATTTATGTAAGAGTAGTTAGGACACTGAATAGGTTGAGCAGGGTCTATGATACGGCAAGTTATACTCTCTGTTGGGCGAAAAAGCTTGATGGGTGAAATGCAATTTTATCATTCCATCTACTCCTTAATTAAACAACATTCAACTGTTTTAAAGTTAATGTACAGATCAAATAAACATGTGCATGCTATTTGAAATCAGCACAAAGACCTTCAGAATACAATGGCGATGCAAACACATGTGAAATCAGACATTTTTGAGTAAATTATTAGCTTGCATTCTCCTGGCATGGAGCCTTGCCCTCCAGGAATGCATATCAAGAAATTTCTTACATTCCATGGGCAGCAAACTGTGGCTATGTGCCACAATTTCCTGGCAGGAGAGGCTCTGTGCCAGGAAGGCACTAATGGAAAATCAATTCATTTAATTTCATTGTCAGGGTGTGAGATAATTAATTCCTGGTTTGATTTGTTTTTGCTTGAATGAAATATAATTTAATTGTCAGCCCTATCAGTAACATTTTTAGAAAAATATAAATGCATTCTTATGGGGTGTATACCACTTACATTGATTTTAGAGTTCTGAAAACGCTGCCTTATTATCAATTTCAAGTTGATGCTAAGCACTTTAAGACACACATCAATTTAAACACGTCACTATCAAGCAGCAGTCAAGAAGTGATGAGACTTCTGTATGCGTTAGAGCCAGAAGGTGTGAGACCACCTCTAGTAGGTAATCCGTTACCGTCTGAGATTCGCTCATATAGTGAGATTTCTGCTAGTTGCAAAACCAGATTTTAAAGGAGCTTAATGGACCATTGAAATGTCTGGTCACTTTATGAAATTACTTCTAAATCATTTTAGCATTTTGAGACATTTTAGAGTGCATACACTCCCATTATGCTGTCCTAGTATCAAAAATTACAATTTCACTGACCAGGGACTACAAACATGTACGCACAAAGCTCTTCCCTCACTGGGCTGAGTGCAAAATGCAGCCAGCAGCATACTTTGGGTCAACTGGCACCTGCACTGTGCAAATTTAACATGCCAAATAGACAGAAGTTGCTGTGTATTTTACAGGAGTAAACCAGGTGCATAACTTAGTAATTTAGCAGCTGGGACGCCTGGAGTGCGGCTGGGTGAGTGATGAGGGTGAGGTACATTGCACAGCGTGAGAATCATTCACTACCCCTAACCACCTGTGTGAGGTCATTCAGCTTCTTGTGGCACTGCCTGGACCCAATCAGCACAGGGGTTAGTCCCACTGCTAAATTTGAGGTCCGTCTTTTAGGTATCCTTGGTGGATGCCTAAAACATGCATTAGGGCCCTTTACATATGCATATTAGAGAGCCTAATGCTTGATAAAGAACTCCTTTACAAAATTTGTTGGTGATAGGAGAGGCAGTTCCAGCTGCTGTCAACTCCAGGTAAGTGATAAACAAAAATGTTTTTAAATTCTTTCCCGTGGAGCGCGGAGGAGCAAATGTGCTGCTGTAACTCCATAGGAGTTGCGATTGCTCCCCTACCCCCTGTAACCACCTCCAATACAGAGACTTACCCAAGGGCCCCTGCAAGCATGACAGGTGGCTCGACACGGACTCGTTGGGCCGAAGGGCCTGTTTCGGTGCTTTATCTCTCTATGACTCTATGACTCTATGACATTGAGGCCTTTGCTCAAACAAGCTGCCTGCAATGGTGCGATCTGCACCAGCAGCTGTTGATGAAGTCCAAGGACCAGTTTCCATTGATTCTCAAGCCTCTCAGGTGTGCGCTGGGCATGCAGCGCCAAGTCTGCGACCAAAAATGGATCCTGACTAATTTTCTGCTTATGCGCTCCCGATGCCCAATATTCTGATTATACACTCCTATACTCTGCTGGGAGGGTTAATCAGAAAATAACATCCTAAATAAGCAAGGATATTGACACTCAGCTAGAAATTGGTCAGCGGCATTTTTTTGGGCCTAGGGGTCACAACTGTGGACCTGCTCCATCCTGTTGCGGTGGAGGTAGGCAGTACACAAATTTGGCACTGCTTCTTCGTTCACCTGATTGTAGCATCGGGCCAAATGTCGCCAGCACTGCTGGCTGCCTTAGCGCTCAGCAGGGAGCTGAACACCATGTGCTAACAGCGTGTGGAGTAGGCAACCTTCTGTTCTTAAAGGCAGTCTGTGTCCTTTTTAAAGGGAAGCTGCACTGAATCACTGCTGCTCTATTGCCTTGTAAACAAGATAAATGGAACACCAGGGCATGGAGGGGCTCCAGCATGGCAGGTGTGGCGCTGGAGGCCTTAGCCATGGAGATGGACAGGGACAGAGACATCATGGTTTCATAAAGGCAAGGAGGCCCTCAAGGACCACATTCTGAAGGGACTGGGAGAAAGCCAGGGAGGTCAATTCCCAACATCTGGCATCAAGGACCTGGTGGCAGTGCCACAAGAAGTTGAATGACCTCATATGGATGGTCAAGGGCAGTGAATGCATCTTCACATGACATCTCCTACCCATTGCTCCACCAGCTTCTCATGTTGCTCAATGCGCCACACCTCGATCACTTACCCACCAGCGCTCCTGGCACTCAGGATTCACATCTAACATCCAGCTACTCCATCACACCCTCACACACCTACCAATGCTGCCATTCTCACACCCACAGCTCACTGTTTTCATGTACATCAGCTATTCAGCTATGGCAGACACATCACCCAAACACAGTGCTATACAATCACTGACATTCTGCCTTCTCTCTTGTAGGACAAGGTGGCCCATAGCAGGAAAGAGCAGAGCCAGCGGGCACAAAGATGTCTGCGTCTCCTGAGCCCTACAGAGGAGATGGCTCTAGAAATCATGCAGCTGGCTGCGACAGAGCCTGTGGCATCCAGCATCGCTGAGAAAGTTCATCGTGACAGTTCCTGTTGATGCCCCTTTTCAACTCCTAGCTCACCCTCATCCTGATATCTGGCATGATGAGCAACTTGCAAATGGTGTCATCATGAACCTCTTGCTTTCCGTCCCACCTTCCTTCCCTTGCTAAACCTTCCCCTTCTGATTTTATGCTTTCAAACACCCAAGAGCTGCCACTGGCCGAGCAACAGTAGCCCCAGGAGCAGGGGAGAGAGCAACAGTACAGCACTGATGAAGAGATCCCTTCACTTGATCTGACACTCACATCCACGAGCTAAGATACTGGCACTGCACGGACCTTGGAGGCTAGTAGAGTTAGGAACAGCATGTGGTAGGAGTGAACTACAACCAGGCCAGGGGTAATGGGTGGCTCATTTAACAGCTCACCAGAGGGTGAGGTAGCAGACAAGTTTGGCTGCAGAGGACTCAGGTGAGGACTTCGATGTGATGGCATACAGGAGAGTGCTGATGTGCATGCACACTGAGATTCTTGGTGCATTGGCTGGCCTGCCAGATAGCTTCCTATCACTGTCAAGCAGCATGGAGGAGTTCAGCTCCAAGTTGGCAGTGAGAATCACACAGAGCTTGTCCTCTGTACAGCCCTTGTTCCATCTCCCAGTCGTGCTGTAGACCCACAGACACTATAACTGCCCCATACCTGCTGCAGCCTTTGTGTGGACCAAATCCTTTACCCTCACTGTGAGGATGCAGCAACACTCCCTGGCAAATCCAGGAACCTCCAAAAAATCTCCAGAGTACTTTCAGAGACATTGCAATAGCAAAAGTTATTAAAAATTACCTTACCTCCAAGTTGGGTGCCGAGCCCTTTTAGCAACTCTAGAGCTGGGTTGCTCTTGCAGTTTGACGCTTGATCTTTGCTGAATGACAAGGGCATTCATCTAATGGACATACATGGTCCACCTCAGCTGCTTCAGGCACATGCAAGAGACTTAGTGTGAGTGACTTCTCAACGTAGTACACCACACAAGCATCACTGGAAACAGTTAGTGGCACAGTGGCACTTCGGATCTGAATTTTGTGCCTTCAGTGTTTTATATCCATACAGAGGTTAATCCACAAATGAAAAAGACACAGGGATGAAGTGTATGGGTCCCCCTGAGACAGGTTCAGAAGTAGGGTCACCTCTAGTCGCAACGCAATTTAGTCAGGAGCGGGAAAGGCCGATGACGGCCTTCTCGCCCAGAGGCCAATTAAGGCCCTTAAAAGGCCTAGCAACAGCCACTTAAGCTTTAAGCCAGTGGCAGGGGGGCTTGCTCAGTAAAATGAGGCGACCTCCCTGCAGGCTTGGTGAGGGATCCTCCTCCGTGGGCAATCTGTGACCATGGAGTCCCCCTACTGTAATGAGAAGCTTTTTATGTTGTCTGATGCAACATAAATGAGATGCATGGAGTTCAGTTGATTGAAGATCTCAAACAAGTCTATTAAACAGCTAACTAATATATACAGTAGAGCTAACTATTAACAGAACTTGCCTCTTGGTGTTACAGAGTGAGACTTGCATGTAGTAACATGACTGCATCCTGATACTCAGCTCATTAGCATACTAAGATTAAAGGGACATCACTCTTAAAGGCAATCACACAACATCCCCCTTCTTTCCAAAGATAAGTCCCGTATGATAAAAGCAAAACATATAAAATTGGATAACATTATAATTATTTACACATATAGATTGTGAAATTTACAAATATAGAGGCTCACAAGTCCATATATCGCCTTGGTGGTTTGACAACTCTTGTTCGGGGAGTGTGCATCTCATCTGTTGCTGTTCTTTCTGCAGTTTCTCCCTCTCTGCATTCAGTTTCTGTTGCTCTCCTTCAGTCTGCTAACATACTCTGTTGCTTTTCTCAAGATGCCCATCTTTAAGGCCTTGTCATTCTCGGAAAGTTCCGCCACCTCATCTTGAAGAGCCACTAGAAAATGCTTCAACTCATTCCTCCTCTGCCTCTTCAGTACATTGCGTGTCCTTCACCTCTCCTCAATCTCCATGTCTGAAGTGCTTGGGGCTCAAGGCCGAGGACTTGTTGGGGGAAGAGTACTTGGTCTCATGGAGATACTAGTCCATTCTGGCTCGTTGTGGTGCTGGCGGTTCTCCAGAGAGCAGAGGTGAAGGCATAGTGGTGCTGTTGCTGGGTTTCCAGACTGCACTGTTTGATGCTGGCTAGAGACTGCCAGCAGGTTCCAGTCTTTGGAAATTTCCCCTTGGCAAATGTTTGGGCCAGTGTTTCTTTTAACTTTCTCTCTTTTAGCTGTAGGTAGTTTATAAAGCTGTTTTCCTGTGGTCTTCAATCTTGGATTCTGTTTTCTCACCACAGCTGCCACCATGTATGAGAAGATTTTTATGTTGTCTGATGTAACATAAATGAGATGTGTGGAGTTCAGTTAAATGAAGATCTCAAACAGGTTTATTAACAGCTAACAAGTATATACTGTGCAGAGCTATCTATTTACATGATTTGCTTCTAGCTTTTACAGTAGCAGAGTGAGTCTGGCATATAGTCACATGACTGCATCCTGGTACTCAGCTCCTTAGCATACTAAGATCTTAAAGGGACATCACTCTTAAAGGCAATCACACAACAGTGGCCAGCAAACAAAACACCTCCCTGTACCCCCTCCCCCTGTACTAAATGCCCACTTATTGCCAGGGTCTTCCGGATTGGCCCCGGCGACCCCAGCTCACTTACCTGAGGTCTGGGTCTCCAGCACTGGGCCTGGGTCCAAGGCCACTGTAGTGGCCCTGTGATTGGCCAGCAGTTCTTGGAGGCAGGATCCCCATCTTTAAAGGGACGGAGATCCCGTTGCCAGGCTGTTAATTGGCCTGGCGCTGTAGAATCACTCTGAGGGGTGGGGGGGGTGGGGAGGGTGCGGTTGCTTCCCCCACCCTCCCCCAGCCTTTTGGGCCCTGCACTGGGAACCCTGCTGTGGGCAGAAAAGGTCTGTGTGCTTTTACATAACTTTTCATCCATTACAATTAAATGACAAAATATCAGGTGGGGTGGACTGAGGGATCACCAATGTTCCCTCTGACTTCTGTTTACTGTACACAGCTGGCCTGTACCGTGCATTCCTTTAAGATTGAAGTACAGCCAGGCATGCATGCACCTTAAAGGGAATGTTCCTCGGAGCGGCCTGTTTGTTCCCTGGCTGGCACATCCCCATTTATTGCACAGCCACACACCCACGCAGCGTAGGAGGAACATTCCTGATCACTGCAATCGAATTCCCAATATGTACTTCACTGTATGAAACTATGCCCTGGGAGCACTAAATTTTTTTGGAGATCTACAATTCTGCCACTGGGATAAGCAAGCTAGCTTTAACAGTATTAATGTGAATACTAGTCTTCCAAAATCTGTGGTATATATAGTAAAGGCAAAATGTTCTATCTATGAGAGCTAAATCATTATTTATTTGTAATTTATTCATGAATTAAAGGTGATACACTGTAATTGATCAAAAGCAAACCCTGTGCTGAGCAACAAGGAATGAACTGCTTTGTTGAATCCCTGAATATACGCAGTTGCAAAAAAAAATTGATGGCTATCGGAAGCCAAAAATCAGTGAAAAATAATACAGTTGGGAGTAAGCAAAGATTGTGTTGCATTTGAAATATATGATAAAATAAGTGTGTAGTATCGAGGGAGGATATATTTCGTGGTGATCTATCTTTTCTACAGCAATAAAATCAGAGATTGATTATTGATATTTTAATACTTGTAAAAAAAAGCAGCTCACATGAGGTGAAAGTGAGCAATCTTGAAGATCAATTCACTGATTAAACAATTAAGTTATCAAACAAAAGGAAAATACTACAGATTGAAATCTGAAATAAAAACAAAAAATGCTGGAAATACTCAGTAGGTGTGGAGAGAGAAACAGAGTTAACGGGCGGAATCTTCCCGGCCCCACGAAGGCGAGTCTGGAGCCGGCATCTGGAGCAAAGTTTGAAACCTTTGCATCGGGTCGGCTGCCCGACAGCTCCCCGCCTCTGAGTGATCGTACCAGGAGGTGGGGTAAACACGGAAGCAGCTAACTGCCCGGCCGCAGCAAGTAGCCAATGAGGCCAATAAGGGGCCAATTGGGGGCAAGTTGCTGATATCGCCAGGATCTCCTGGACCAGCTCCCCGCTAAGTCAGGAGGCCAGCAGCAGCTTGGAGGCAGCCAGGAGGGCCCCCAGGGCCTCCTGTCACTGGTCCCATGAATGTGTCACAAAAGTGCAAAGGCTGCAGTCTGGCCATACTCCTTCCTGCAGAGGGATTTTCCCTCCACACTGATGGTCCTATGAGCTGTGGTCCTCCCGTTTTTAAAAAATATTAATCAGGCTTCCGAGGGCACCTTTGCTTTGAGGCACCCTTGAGCTCTCCTACCTGGCTCAGCAACTCCCACCTCTGGCAGTGAGGTTGTCATCTGCCCACTGATGCAGGCCCTCCTATTGGGCCTCCCACCTTGGGAACCTGCCTACCATTCCTAATTGGATGGCAAACAAGGAGATTGATCTTAAATGGCCTCCTAGAAGATTCCAACTGTTGCCACATCTCTGACCCGTGAGCAGTTGGGACCCCGAAATGGTCCTGATGCCTGACATTTTTCAAAGGGCAGGAGGTTCTGCTCACTGTTTCAGATCAATGACCTTTGATCAGAACTAGAAAAAGTTATAGTTGTAACTGATTTTAAGCAAATGGAGGCAGGGAAAGAGGGTGGGGAAGGAAAGTCTGTAATAAGCTGGAAGAGCATGACAAAAGGGATGACAGTGCAAGGCAAATGGGGATGGTAGTGGGACAAGAAAAGATGGGTCTCGAGGAGCTGTAAATGACAATGGCATAATCATTACCAATATCTGCTGTGTGAAAAAATGGGAGCAGTGGTTATGATCTGAAATTGTTGCACTCAATGTTGAGTACAGAAGGCTGTAAAGTGCCTAAACGACAGATGAGGTGCTGTTCCTCAAGCTTCCATTGAACTTCATTAGAACAGTGTAGGAGGTTAGAGTGGTAATGGGATGGAGAATTAAACTGACAAGCAATCAGAAGCTTAAATTTTGAAATTATTACTGCCCAAAGTAAAACATAGTGTTGCAATGAGCCACGGAGCAGAAGAGTCACAGAGATGTTGGTGTCACTCAGCTTCACGTCGGCTGGACTATTGCTCCCAGGCAATGGCTGTGCCGGAATGAGAGGATCTCATTCCATAATGCAAATATTGTCAGACCATTAACAATATTAAAATATTGTTCTGGGCAAGTAAAGCACAATGAGCTGAGTGTAGACAGACTTTGCAAAGATGGAATTCAAATGGCAGAAGTACATGAATGGTTGCTCTATCTCCATATTTCTACTCGGCAACATGGTAAGCTTGGTGAACCTACTACAGATTAGGACCACGAGGGAAAAATAAATTCAACTTGTGTTGTGGGCGCTGAGTGACGAGAGTGCTGAAACAGCACTCCAGTTGCTTTATGGGGAGGTTTCCTAATTTAAATAATTTGCATAGCATAAATGGATTTTGCCTATATTTTAGAGTTAGGCTCCAGAGTGTTACTGATCCCCTTCACTGGGGGATGAAGAGCTTATTGGGTTTATGGTAAGCTTGCTGAACTTTCATGCTCAACATCATATAGACTGTGAATTGATATGCTGATCTCCAAGACCAATTCTTGACAAATGCTCTGTTACAAACTTCTTGTGACACTGGCAGAGTTCCTGATGCTGGGCTGAAAAAGTTGGGGGAGCCACTCTTAGGCCATTTGGAGTCCCCCTGGCGACTGTATGGCGCTCGGGCAATTAACAGCCTGGCTCCGGGATTCTCATCTCTTTAAAGATGGGGATCCCGCCTCCAAGAGCTGCCGGCCAATCAGAGGGCTTGAAGTTCATTGGTATCGGCAGCACCACCGAGAGTGGTAGCCACTGCCAGTATTGCAAAAAGCCCTGGACCCAGGCCCAGTGATGGAACCCGGACCCAAAGTGAGTGAGGCAGGGTCGCTGGGGACACACTGGCAAGCTCTGGCGAGGAGGGTGGAGGATGGGCATTTAGTGCAGGGGAGGGGAGTTAATGTAGGTGGAGATTTAACCAGCGGGGGACCTCTGTGGGCCACAGGTTGCCCACAGAGGAGGGCCCCTGCGCACCCCCCCCCACCTCCCCGCATGGCAAAGGCCCCCATCGCAACCTATCCCGCCCCCAACTAAATTCCGCTGTGACAGGAAGGCGACGGGCCCTCTGCGCCCCGCCTCCCGTCACAATTCTATGGGTCCCCCACTATGAACCCATCTCCAGGAGGCTCATAAAATTCAGCCCCCCAGATGCATGAAGTTCCGCTAAATCATATTAAGTAACCCCAAATCGCTTACCAACTTTCCTAAGAGAAAACTGACTTTTTTGTTAACCTCACTTTTTACCTACAATTCTAATTGTGATGACCTTTAACAACATATTTCTCTCCAAAACTATGTGCTGCTTTATCACAATATCTGACATCAAGTTTATTCCTGCCATGACTGTTGGATTTTCTACTCTCTGCATTCCAATAAATGCTTTGGTCCTCATGACATCTCGCTTCATCCTTAAGATGTGGGCATTTGAGCTTGATTCATTGTCCTGTGCCATCTTTTCAATTTTGCTTACACCAAGTTCACCCTTTCTTGTCCTTGAAAATGTGCTTGTGTTGTCTCCTCCTTACTCTTTACCTGATTGTCCGTCCATCTGTTTTTGCTAAAGCTGGGAATGTTGTTGCTAACGTCTGGCCTAACCTATGATTCCCAGATTTTATTTCACCTATGTTATATACCCCTACTCTTAAACTAATTTGACATCATCTTGGATGTCGCCAAAGCCTTTGACAGAATCTAGCACATTGTACTTCTAAACAAATTGCATTATATGGTCTTTCATCAAGCACACATTCATAAAAATCTAGTTTTCATCTCAACGCACTTGATCTGTGATGACTTTTCTCATTCACTGACTTCCCCTACCAACAATCCATTGGTTTCCAGGGTCTTGTTTTCTCTCTCTCCTCCCCTTTCCACTAATTCTTTACCATATCTATGCCTCCAATACTTATCATTCAAGCCTTTCCATTATTTTGCTAATGTGTTCACTCAGATTACATGCCTTAGTGCACACAGCATTCATTCCTTTCAGGGAATTACTGCTCCTTGTCCTTCAGTTTGACAATGAAAATATTTTTCTTTTAATTGTTCAAAGACAGTTTTTTTTGTAACTCTCATGAGTTCATTCAACAGTTATTACTTACCTTAGCTTGTGTGGTTCCACCAAGGCCATGGAAGCAAATTGGTCATCCTCAACCACTGGTATATATATATCTAGGGAGTTCCAGTGACATACCCCTCCAGAAAGTATTGAATTCTCACATTTAAAATGGGTGTATATGATCAATTTTGCACAGATTTAACAAATAGCTTTTTTGAAAATAAAAACATTTACAGGAAAAATAATTCATGTTTGGATTTACCAATATTAAACTGACTGATCAAGCCAGTGCTTTGCCAAGAGTTACCTGACTAGTAATTTCCTTTTTCACAAAGTAACTCTATGCCCTCTAACCCCAAGTTCCATTCGGCAATTCCCCCTTGGCTAATTCACAACGGGCTTCTCCTTTTTCTGACTGCTGGTGCTGGTTGCTATTCCTACCTGACTCTGCTGCTTCACTCGAGGAGTCAACTCGGAGCTGCTTGGATCTATCACAGGACCAGGAACTCTCAAGAGTATCTAGGAATTGAAGATCAATCACTGTTGCGAGCAACCAGGGAGAAAAATCTTAGGGGCGCAAAAAGAAATGGTATGTTTGCTTTATTTTCTTTGAACAATTTTGTTTATTAGTGAGAGACAAGGGAATTCATACACTAGAAGGGTTTAAAATTGATAAGGAGGCATGCTTGCCTTCATCAGTCAGGGCATAGAGTATAAAAATTGGCAAGTCATGCTGCAGCTGTACAGAACTTTAGTTAGGCCACACTTGCAATATTGCGTGCAATTCTGGTCGCCACACTACCAGAAGAATGTGGAGGCTTTGGAGAGGGTACAGAAGAGGTTTACCAGGATGTACTAATGCTTTGTCTTTCAACACACCATTAACATATTGTTTGCCTTTGCTCCGTGATCTTTTGGTCAGCTATGTGGCCTGGTCCAATCTGCACCTTCTCCTTTGTTATCTCTTGCCCCACCCCCACCTCACTTGTTTATAATCTGTGACTTTTCTAATTTGTTCTAATCTGTCAGTTCCGAAGAAGGGTCACTGACCCGAAACGTTAACTCTGCTTCTCTTTCCACAGATGCTGCCAGAGCTGCTGAGTGATTCCAGCATTTCTTGTTTTTGTTTCAGATTTCCAGCATCCGCAGTATTTTGCTTTTATTTTACTGTTTAATTCACTGCCACTTCTCTTCCAGGAATGCCTACCTTGAAGAAGTTCTGCTCTTCTCTCCGACGGGATTTTCGTTTGTCTCTTTTACCTTGTTCAATTGCTTTCTATTTCCCTCCTGGTGTTTGATAAGGTATCTACCAAAACTCGTTTTCACAGCCACATCTCCTTCCTCAGTGACTGTCTCCGGCTCCGACTTATTCCACGTGGATTCCAACTGCAGTTTCACCCATCATGCTTTGAAACCACACAGGATCACAGGTATCTCCGAGAAATACAACGTTCCTCGGACTGCGACTCTTGCCGCATCCTGAGATCCACACTCAGTGCTATGCGCCCTTTTTATCCCCTTATGCCCCCACCTCAATGAAATTCGCGCTCGGCATGACGTTGAGCTCTTCTTCCGTCGCTTCCGCCTCCGGGCTCACTTCTTCGACCAGGAGTCCTCCCCCCGACCAGCAGACCCATTCACCCGCCTCCAGCATTCTCCCTCTACCTGGACGCCTCCCCCTGGCCTCTTACCCGCTCTTGATCTCTTCATTGAAAACTGTCGGCGAGACATTGGTCGTCTCAATTTCTCTGCCCCCCTCACTCACTCTAACCTGTCCCCCTCTGAACTTGAGGCACTCCGTTCTCTCAGGTCTAACCCCGACATGGTCATCAAACCTGCAGACATGGGTGGTGCTGTTGTTGTATGGCGTACCAACCTCTACCTTGCAGAAGCTCAACGCCAACTCACAGACACCTCTTCCTACCTCCCTCTGGACCATGACCCCACCACCAAACATCAAGCCACCGTCCAAAGGACTGTCACTGACCTCATCTCCTCTGGAGATCTTCCCTCTACGGCTTCCAACCTCATAGTCCCACAACCCCGGACAGCCCGCTTCTGCCTCCTTCCCAAAATCCACAAACGGGACTGTCCCGGCAGACCCATTGTGTCAGCCTGCTCCTGCCCCACTGAATTTATTTCTTCATAACTAGACTCTATCTTATCTCCGCTGGTCCAGTCTCTTCCCACCTACATCCTTGACTCTTCTGACGCCCTACGTCATTTTGACAATTTCCAGTTTCCTGGTCCCTACCGCCTCCTCTTCACTATGGACGTCCAATCGCTCTACACCTCCATCCCCCACCAGGATGGTTTGAGGGCTCTCCGCTTCTTCCTGGAACAGAGGCCCAACCAGTCCCCATCCACCACCACCCTCCTCCGCCTGGCTGAACTTGTTCTCACATTGAACAACTTCTCCTTCAACTCCACGCACTTCCTTCAAGTAAAAGGTGTCGCTATGGGTACCCGCATGGGTCCTAGTTATGCCTGTCTTTTTGTGGGATATGTCGAGCATTCTTTGTTCCAGTCCTACTCAGGACCCCTCCCCCAACTCTTTTTCCGGTACATTGATGACTGTATCGGTGCCGTTTCCTGCTCCCGCCCCGAACTAGAAAACTTTATCAACTTTGCTTCCAATTTCCACCCTTCTCTCACCTTTACATGGTCCATCTCTGACACTTCCCTTCCCTTCCTCGACTTCTCTGTCTCCATCTCTGGGGATAGGTTGTCTACCAATATCCATTATAAGCCCACTGACTCCCACAGCTATCTCGACTACAATTCTTCACACCCTACCTCCTGTAAGGACTCCATTCCATTCTCCCAGTTTCTCCGTCTCCGACGCATCTGCTCTGATGATGCTACCTTCCATGACGGTGCTGCTGATATGACCTCCTTTTTCCTCAACCGAGGATTTCCCCCCACTGTGGTTGACAGGGCCCTCAACCGTGTCCGACCCATTCCCCGCACCTCTACCCTCACCCCTTCCCCTCCCTCCCAGAACCGTGACAGGGTTCCCCTTGTCCTCACTTTTCATCCCACCAGCCTCCATATCCAAAGGATCATCCTCCGCCATTTTCGCCACCTCCAGCGTGATGCCACTACCAGTCGCATCTTCCCCTCCCTTCCCCTGTCAGCATTCCGAAGGGATCGTTCCCTCCGCGACACCCTGGTCCACTCCTCCATTACCCCCACCACCTCGTCCCTGTCCCAGGGCACCTTCCCTTGCAATCGCAGGAGGTGTAATACCTGCCCATTTACCTCCTCTCTCCTCACTATCCCAGGCCCCAAACACTCCTTTCAGGTGAAGCAGCAATTTACTTGTACTTCTTTCAATGTAGTATACTGTATTCGCTGCTCACAGTGTGGTCTCCTCTACATTGGGGAGACCAAGCGCAGACTGGGTGACCGCTTTGCGGAACATCTCCGCTCAGTCCGCAAGCAGGACCCTGAGCTTCCGGTTGCTTGCCATTTCAACACTCCCCCCTGCTCTCATGCTCACATCTCTGTCCTGGGATTGCTGCAGTGTTCCAGTGAACATCAACGCAAGCTCGAGGAACAGCATCTCATCTACCGATTAGGCACACTACAGCCTGCCGGACTGAACATTGAGTTCAATAATTTCAGAGCATGACAGCCCCCCATTTTACTTATATTTTTAGTTATTTTTTCTTCCTTTTTTTTACGTTCCTTTTTACATTTTTTACAATCTTTTTTTGCATTTATTTCATTTCATCTTAGTTTGTTCAGTTTGCTTACCCACTGTTTTTTTCAGGTTGTTTTTCTTCAGGTTTGCACTTGCTGCTGTTCAATATTCAGTGTATTCACACCTAATCTGTACTAATGCTTTGTCTTTCAACACACCATTAACATATTGTTTGCCTTTGCTCTGTGACCTTTTGGTCAGCTATGTGGCCTGGTCCAATCTGCACCTTCTCCTTTGTTATCTCTTGCCCCACCCCCACCTCACTTGTTTATAATCTGTGACTTTTCTAATTTGTTCTAATATTTGTCAGTTCCGAAGAAGGGGCACTGACCCGAAACGTTAACTCTGCTTCTCTTTCCACAGATGCTGCCAGACCCGCTGAGTGATTCCAGCATTTCTTGTTTTTGTTGCCAGGATGTTGCCTGGTCTGGAGGGCATTAGCTATGAGGAGAGGTTGGATAAACTCGGATTGTTTTCACTGGAACGACGGAGGTGGAGGGGTGACATGATAGAGGTTTACAAAGTTATGAGTGACATGGACAGAGTGGATAGTCAGAAGCTTTTTCCCAGGGTGGAAGAGTCAGTTACTAGGGGACATAGGTTTAATGTGCGAGGCAAGTTCTTTACACAGAGGGTGGTGAGTGCCTGGAACTTGCTGCTGGGGGAGGTGGTGGAAGCAGGTACGATAGCGACGTTTAAGAGGCATCTTGACAAATACATGAATATGATGGGAATAGAGGGATACGGTCCCCAGAAGTGCAGAAGGTTTTAGTTTAGACAGGCATCAAGATTGGCGCAGGCTTGGAGGGCCGAATGGCCTGTTCCTGTGCTGTACTGTTCTTTGTTCTTTGTATTAGATAGGCTGTCTGTACTTAACGTGGATAAAGCACCAGGACTGGATGAGATGCATCCAAGGATACTGAGGGAAGTGAGGGTGGAAATCATGGAGGCACTGCCATCATTTTTCAGTCTTCCTTAGACATGAGGGTGGTGCCAGAGGACTGGAGAATTGCAAAAGTTACACATTTGTTCAAAAAAGGGTGTAAAGATAAGCCCAGCAACTATAGGCCAGTCAGTTTAACTTCAGTGGTGGGGAAACTTCTAGAAAAAATAATTTGGGACAATATTAATAGTCACATGGACAAATGTGGGTTAATTAAGGAAAGTCAGCATGGATTTCTTAAGGGAAAATCATGTTTAACTAACGTGCTTGAGCTTTCTGAGGAGGTACAGCGAGGGTTGATGAGGGCAATGCTGTTGATATGGTGTACATGGACTTTCAAAAGGCGTTTGATACAGTGCCACACAACAGACTTGTGAGCAAAGTTATACCTCATGGAATAAATGGAACAGTAGCAACATGGATATGGAATTGGCTGAGTGACAGGAAACAGAGAATAGTGGTTAATGAATGTTTTTCAGGCTGGAGGAAGGTTTGGAGTGGAGTTCCCCAAGGGTCACTGTTGGGATCCATGCTTTTCCTGATATATAGTAATGACCTAGACCTTGGTGTACAGGGCACAATTTCAAAGTTTGCGGATGATACAATATTTGGAAGCATTGTGAACGGTGAGGAGGATAGTGTAGAACTTCAAAAGGACATAGACAATTTGGTGGAATGGACAGACAGGTGGCAGATGAAATTCAATGCAGAGAAATATGAAGTGATTCATTTTGGTAGGAAGAACATGGAAAGACAATATAAAATAAAGGGTACAATTTAGGGTGGCACAGTGGTGCAGTGGTTAGCACCGCAGCCTCACAGCTCCAGTGACCCGGGTTCAATTCTGGGTACTGCCTGTGTGGAATTTGTAAGTTCTCCCTGTGTCTGCGTGGGTTTCCGCCGGGTGCTCCGGTTTCCTCCCACATGCCAAAGACATGCAGGTTGATAGGTTAATTGACCATTATAAATTGTCCCTAGTATAGGTAGGTGGTAGGGAATTGTAGGGATGTGGTAGGGATATGGGATTAATGTAGGATTAGTATAAATGGGTGGTTGATGGTCGGCACAGACTCGGTGGGCAGAAGGGCCTGTTTCAGTGCTGTATCTCTAAAAACTAAAAATAAAAAAATTCTAAAGTGGGTGCAGGAGCAGAGGGACCTGGATGTTTATGTGCATAAGTCATTGAAGGTGGCAGGACAGGTTGAGAGAGAAGTTAATAAAGCATACAGAATCCTGGGCTTTATTAATAGGGCCAAAGAGTGCAAGAGCAAAGAAGTTATGTTAAACTTCTATAAGTCACTAGTTCGGCCTAAGCTGGAGTATTGCGTGTAGCTCTGGGTGCTGCACTTTAGGAAAAATGTGAGGGCATTGGAGAGAGTACAGAAAAGATTCATGAGAATGGCTTCAGGCATGAGGAATTTCAGTTATGAAGGTAGATTGGAGAAGTTAGAACTGTTTTCCTTGGAGAAGAAAAGGCTGTGAGGTAATGTGATTGAGGTATTCAAAATCATGAGGGGTCTGGACAGAGTAGACAGGGAGAAACTGTTCCCACTCATGAAAGGATTAAGAATGAGAGGGCACAGATTTAAAGTATTTGGTAAAAGAAGCAAAAGTGACATGAGGAAAAACTTTTTCATGCAGCGAGTGGTTAAGGTCTGGAATGCACTTCCTGAGAGTGTGGTGAAGGCAGGTTCAAAATGGAATTAGACTGTTATATGAAAAGGAAGAATGTGCAGGGAATGTGCAGATCATAATTTCGGAGAGCTGGTGCAGACATGATGGCCGAGTGGCCTCCTTCTGTATTGTAACAATTCTATGATTCTGTTCTGTGATTTTATAAAAATATCAGAGATGGGGAAAAAGGCTGTTGTCAGCAGGAGATCATCCAGGGATATGTCCAACTAGAGTTGGCAAGCCAAGCAAAGCTGTAGCATCAAGTATGAGCTGTAACCAAATCCAGCAATGAGAATGCTACAATCATGACTCAAATAACAAAAGGATGGTAAAGTTAAAAGATAGCAATACTATGAATGGAAATATTTTTTTAATGTAAGGTATACATACTGCTATAAGTATTGCATTGTTCCAACCTGAACCAAAGTTATAAATTAAAGTGAAGAGTACTGAGACAGAAAATACCTTAAAGGTAAAGGGTTGTGCGTACTCGTATCGTTTTAATGGGGGGCTGGGGGCAGGAGAATATTCATTCCATTATCCATCTATTTGATGACATGTGAGGGAGTTGCCATATTGGATGTTAAGGTCAGAAGATATTTGCTCCACTTTCAAGACAGTTGAGCAAAGTGTGTGCTTTCTTCCTGTGGGATAGAGAATAGAAGATTTTTTTTCTCATTTTTCTCTTCCTCCAAGGAAGGAATTTAAAATGAAATACTTCTCTTCAGTTTTGTTCCATTTTAATGATATGTTTTTAAGGTTTTTGAGGCTTGGCATTCCTGTTGGCATTAAGTATACTGCCTGATTTTTGATTTTCCTGCTGCCATTAAAACAGTACATCTCATTCAGTCTAAACTAAGTCCAATATAACATGAACATGAATCTCAAATTAGGTAAAGTAAAATATACTACATCAGAAGGAGGCAAGGGGATTGATGAGCAGGACAGCCAAGAGAATCATGAGAATGATAAAAATTATTGATTAAAATGGTAATTTTACAGACTTGCACTGGTACCATAGAAAAATAATTATTCCATAATACCTTGTACCAATTTACTTATCTAAATAAAGATCACAAATTTAAAGCATTGTTTGTTTTTTTATTTGTATTTGGGATATGAACATCGTTGCAAGGCCAGCATTTATTGCCTATCCCTAATTGCCCTTGAGCAGGTGGTGGTGTGCCATCTTCTTGAACCGCTGCAGGCAATGTGGCTAGTGGTGCAGTTGGTAGGATATGGTATTTGAAGATGCATTCACCTACCTTGTGTGAAGGTCACTGAAATTCTGACAGCACTGCATTCAGGTCCTCAGGGCTTGATTCCTGGCGTTGATCTTCATGGTTATCTGCTCCCACTGACTTCTGAGCATGTGTCTGGAGGGCCTCCTGGTCCCTCGTGGATGCAGGACATCTCTCCTCTTTCCAACTGCTCCAATAAGGCCTCCAGTTCAGTGTCCAAAAACCTTGGAGCCTGTTCTCTCCCATGTTGTGTCATTCTTCTGTCTTTCGCAAGTCAGAATCATTTGTAGAATGACTTCCAGCACCGGCTGCAGTCACAATGCACCTCCCATTTAAGAGGTGTAGGCTGGCTTTAAGTAGTGCAGAGTAGCTATAAGTGATGCTAGCCTCTCATGATTTTGGTTTCCCTGCTGAGCCGTACAGCCACTCAACAGCGGAGTTAGCATTGGTTGCATGGTACAGTAATGTTAATTAGCTGGCAGCATATTAACTGGACACGGGTCAATCACACATTGTAATCCCCACTCCTGTTTTCAGGGACTATTGCATTTAGCCCCCTCACAGAGAAATATTCTATGACTAGGAGCAGGTTAGGGATCAATGGACAGACAACAGAAAGTCACTAAGATCAGCCATCCCAGAGACAGAGACATAATTACCGCATCAAAACAGAGCAACACAATTGATTGCTTGTTGGAATATTTTTAAAGAATTTAAAGGAAGGGAAAACTTGAACCAAGCTCTTTCTTCTTTGTGCTCCAATATTAGGATGTCTTTCTCTTTCTTTGATGTTTCAGTCTATGTGAAAATTATGCAGTAAAAAGCTGAATGTATTGATGCTTGTAAGTGACAGGCATAGGCTAAATACCCTTAAATTGTCTGTTTTCTGCTGTATAAAGTAAAAACCCGTTTGCAGGTTTCCTTTGGGAAATGTTGATCAGCTGAATTTGCAGTCATCTACTGATTCTGCTTAAGGCAGATTTTGTATTCTCATTATCAGGATAGATGTTGATTATGAGTATTATGTACAATGCCTTTTAGACTTTTCAATTTGAACTCTGGTTTTAACCAGAGGATCTGACCGAAATCAAATTCTTCCAATCCAATTGGGAGCATAGAAAATGTTAGTGAAAACCAGTGATGGAAAATTCTCAAAATAGATGGAAAGAATGATTCTGAACAGGAGATTCCTTACTAAAGTAAAACATAGGGCTCTCCACTAAATCTGTGGGTAGGTACACTAGGCAATTAGTTTTGCGTTAAGTCATGCTAACCAGTATGTTGTCTACTGGGGATCCGCAGCCCCCTAGAGGTCTGAACAAAGATTTCAAGGAATAGGCCTCCTGTGTCCACCGCACAGACAATTTAATGTCAATTTAATGCCAATCCCCAAAGGTTACAGTATCCAGGCCCTAGAGTTTTATCTTCCCAAGTCACCAGTCGACACCAGCACAGTATCACCTTAGTTCTAGACCCTGGCCCCGGACCAGCATAGGATGTGAGAGAAACTGAAAACTGCCACTTCGCCCCAGAGGCTCATTGGTCCAATGCTGTGTTGTCAAGGAGACCGTATCCAGTCTCAGCAGGCACATTTATAATGGACAAAAGGAGAAGCAGAAGCTGGTACAGCTGTCAAAACCACTGGTCTCATCAGAGCCTATCAGCTCGGTGACAGTCTACCAAACTCAGAGTGACAGTGTACCAACCACACAACAACTTATATTTATATAGCGCCTTTAACATAATAAAACATCCCAAGGTGCTATAGATGCAAGGAGTGCTATAAAGTAAAATTAGACACTGAGCCACTTTAGGCATTATTAGGGCAGATGGTCAAAAGCTTGGTCGAAGGAGCATCTTAAAGGAGGAAAGCGAGGAAGAGTGTCAGAGAGGTTTAGGGAGGGACTTCCAGTGCTCAGGGCTTAGGCAGCTGAAGACACGGCCATCAATGGTAGAGCTATTAAATTGGGGATGCTCAAGAGGCCAGAATTAGATGAGTGCTGAAATCTCCGAGGGTTGTGGGGCTGGAGGGGATCACAGAGATGGTGAGGGAGGGATTTGAAAGCAAATATGAGAATTTTAAAATCAAGATGTTGCTTATTGGGAGCCAGTGTAGGTCAGTGAGCACAGGGGTGATAGGTGAATGGGACATGGTACATGTAAGGACATGGGCAGCAGAATTTCCGATGACCTCAAGTTTACAGTGGGTACAATGCGGGAGATCAGCCAGGAATGTGCTGGAATAGTCAAGTCTAGTGATAACAAAAGCATGAATGAGGGTTTCAGCAGCAGGTGAGCTTAATCAGGGATGAAGTCAGACAATATTATAGAATCATTGAATGGTTACAGCACAGAATGAGGCCTTTCAGCATATCGTCTTATCGAGGTAGAACTAGGCAGTCTTAGTGATGGCATGAATATGTGGGCAGTGAAAGTCTATCAACCACACAGTGGTAGTCTACCAATCTCAACGTGACAGTCTACCAACCTTAGTGTGACAGTCCACTAACGTAAGCATAACCAAGCCAGGATGAACATTGACTATGATGTGTGTATCAGCTTGTTGAAGGTGCCTCCAAATCTTGACAGAGGGCTGGAATTACGACGGCGGATGAAAACAATGGCAGTCTGCCCATAAGGGCTGCTTGTCACGGAGGCACTGCGATATTAAGCACAGTGGCTCAACTAAATAGTCGGGGCGGACTGCCCAACTCGATGATGTGGAGTGGGTGGGTTTTCCGTCCCCAGCAATGGCATCAGCTGCCTTTGCGCAGGCACTGACATCATTTTTAAAGGGCTTCGAGTCCGACGTTTCAATTTAAAGATTAAAAGAGAGATTGAGTTTAAAAAATGTAATAAATTGATCTTGCCCCTCTCCCACCCCCTCCAATAACCATAGATTTAATTACCTGCCCTCTCCCCGCCAAAACACTTAGCTTGTGTACCTGACCTTCCCCTCCCCCAAAGGACATCAACTTTATACTTTACCCCTTCCCACCATCCCCACACCAATGAGATAACTCTGACCCTGCTCTCCCCACCCCGCCCAGCACAGAAAAACTTACCTCTTCCCCTCACCCCACAAGTGTTCCACCTCGGATCCCCGGACGGGGATCCAAAGGCACGGGAGTGCCGGCCACCAGCACGAATATCGCACCAGGACAGACGGAGGGAGCGTAAAGGTAATTTATTCAAATTAATTTACATATTTAAATAGGGCCTTGCCGCTGCTGGCAATATTGGGCCAGGCCTTCCCGGAGTCGAGGTCCATGACGGGCGTCTCATGGAGGCATTTTCCGGCCCCCCCACACCACCCAGCCACGACTCCCGACGTCAGGGTAAAATTCAGCCCAGAATTGTTGCTCAGCGCCAGCAACAAGTATCATATTAAATAAGTGAAACAATAATAATAAATTTATATTCTCAATTGTATTAATCATTTTTATATAGTAAAAATACTTGTGTTACAGGGGATTCATAGAATTTTTATAACAAGGGAGGGGAGTTTCAGAAGCAAAAATGTTGAGAATTCCTGTAATAGAGCACCAGGAACTTCAGTTACGTGGATTGTTTGGGGCTGGGGCTGTTCTCCTTGGAGAAAAGAAGATTAAGAGGACATTGATTGAGGTGTCCAAAATCATTAGGGGTCTGAACAGAGTAGATGGGGAGAAACTGTTCTCATTGGTAGAAGGATCCAGAACCAGAGGACACCAATTTAAGGTGATTGGCAAAAGAAGCAATGGCGACATGAGGAAAATCTTTTTACACAGCGAGTGATTAGGATCTGAATGCACTGCCTGAGTGTGTGGTGGAGCTAGATTCAATCGAGGCCTCCCATTAGAGAGGCACTCTACTGGTATTACAGGGAAACCTAATAGGCAAGTGTGGACAGTTCAACATGGGAATCACCATAGGAGAAGTTTATACAGTGGTATGGCAGAAAATGAGTGGTTAGATTGTAATTCAATATTAGTGTTTTAATAATATCCATTAACCAGTAGCAAACTACTTTCAAGTATTCTGTTAGAATCTGGATCCCTAGGGTAAAGGATGTTCCCAAACAATCATCATTAATATTCATCACATATGCTATTGCAGAGAAATATCAATGGAAAGGAAAGTGGTACAACAGTAGAAAACATTTCTAGTGATTTTATTGATTTACAAAAAATGAAAGATATAATTCAATAAAATTCATTACTTGACTTGAAAACACTACAGGTATTACAACTAGAATGAGGCTTATGATAACCAACTTGTAGTTTTGTCATTCATGGAAATATTACACCTCCGGCTGGCCATGACATATCTTCTATATATAGAATAAATAAAGTATGTTGCTAGAACTAGATTAAACCTAGTCAATCATTTGTAAGATAGATAAACCGTGTAAGGATATCAAACAAGGTTTTTTCCCTTAAGTAGATAGAAGCACCAAGAGATAAAATAAAAATGTTAGAAATCTGAATGAAAAGCAAAAAAATGCTTGAAATATGCAGCAGATCAGAAAGAAAAAGATCAGTCAATATTTAAGGTGAGGCTTTTCATCAGAAATTGAGAACATAAGAACATACGACTGCTAGTCAAAAAAGCCCCAAAACCATCCAGCTTATTCTGGTAGTCATACATGATACAATAATAATGGAGTTGCTGACTAATCATCACAAACAATCTCTATCAATTTGACTACAATAGACCCAGACACAAGGTGAGAAAAACCCTCAGTGATGGAAATGTTTGGGAACCAAACATCTTGTCTTTCATCACAAGCATTAACACTCTCTTTGTCTTTGTCCCAGGACAGCATTGTTATCTAATTTCTCCTGCCCTATCAAACACCTTCCCCTTTGTTCTCTCCCTCACCCCCTCCTCTTCACTTGCTTAAAACCTATTCTTTTCTAACCTTTGTCAGTTCTGATGAAAGGTCACAGACGTGAAACATTAACTTAGCTTCTCTCTCCACAGATGCTGCCCGACCTGCTGAGTATTTCCAGCACTTTTAGTTTTCAGTCCAAAGTCACTTGTTCCTGCCAAGCATGCTACTTGTCATATGCCTCGAATCATTCCCAGCATATTATTTTCTGAAAGAAATCTATCCAATTTATATTTTAATGAATCAATACTATCTGCTTCCATCTTCCTAGGGAATCAGTTACATTTACCACTTGCTCATTGAAATAACAGCCTGAATTTTACCACGGCCATCCTCCTAACTGGCTGCCTGCGGGCCCACCGTCCAATTCAGGACGGAGGGCGGGCTCCTGATGCTGCCGACCCAATCAGGGAGCACGCAGCTCTGAAGCCGCAGCAGTGCTACTGGGAGAGGTGATCACTGCTGAGGTATGCAGGAGACCTCAGGCGCTGGGCCAGGTAAGTAAAATAAAAAATTCATGAGGCTGAGTGTAGGAGAGAAAACCCCTCCAGTGAGATCATTGGGGCTGCCTTTGCTGCCTGTGACCCTATCTTTGTGCCATCAAGCCTGCTCTCCTACCCCTACCCCCACTGCCCATCCCAACCCCCCCCCCCCCTCCCACCCCCCATTGGCTATCTTTCAAGATTTTCTTTCTATCCAGAAGCTTTAATTAGAGTTTCCATAACTTTATCCACAATGGACATTAAATTCACTAGTCTGTAGTCTCCTGTGTCACCTTTCTGCTACCTTTTTTAAAAAATAGGTGTGGCATTGCTTTTCTTCAGTCCCCAGGCACCTCCCCACTATTGGAAGATTAGTGTCAGCGTTCCTGCAATTTCCGCAGTTAGTTCTTCAAGGATTTTCAGATGCATCTTATCAGGCCCCTCAGATTTACATTAAGTTTGCACAGCTGTTTGGCAAACCATATTAGTAATAATGTGGAGAGTCACAATTTACTTCTGAAACACCCTCCAGCTTCCTTTCCAGGTCAAATCAGTCATCCATCTTCTCCTTGATAAAAACGGAGGCAAAAAAACGTATTTAGTACAATTTCAGTTTGTGTAGCATCAGTTGTCATGCGCTCACCCGATCCTACCTCCAGTGGCCCCATTCCACCCCTCATTTTTCTATTTCTTTTAACTAAAAAACCTTTTCCTAGTATCCTTCACTTCTCGTGCCATATTCATTTGAAAAAAAGTTCTTCGCCATTCTGATGCCTTCATTTCATACACTTGGCATGTCTTTTAATACTGAATCTGTTTTAAATCTGTGCCATTTTCCTTCATGGCCATAAATGCCTCTTTTTTACTTTGAATTGCATGGTAGTTAACTGTTGTATTTAGACTCACCTCATTGAAAGAACTCCATAGTTTCTTTGTTCCCGAGTCATATTCAACTCTGTCAGGCTCATGCTGACAAGATATCTCAAGTGCATAAAGTTGGTCTTCTTAAAACTTGTCATTTTTGTTTCTGTTTATATAATCTCTCTAATCTAGTCAAAATGTGATCACATTATGCTTGGTGGTACTCAAAGCCTCACATACCTTTGAGTTGGAGATTTCAATGACTTTATCACTTATGAGCAAGATCTTTCCTCTACTTTTTGGTTCTTTTGCAAACTGAGTTTTAAAATCTTCCATTAACTTTATAATTTCTTTCATTGTCTTACCAGTAGAGTCATTTTTGTCCCAGTCAATTTCTAGCAAGTTAAAATCTCTTAAAACTGTAGTTGGTCCCTTACTAGTTGCCTTTGTTATCACCTCTCACAGTTCCAGATCAAGGCTTTCACCCTGGCCTGTGGGTCTATAGGATACTCCCAGTAATAGTTTACCTCGGTTATCATCTACTAATTTTACATAACGTGATTCTGTGACTGTCCTTCCCTTTTTTACATGTCCCCTTACTTATGCCTCAGAACTGGAGTTTATTTATATTGCCACACCAACTTCTTTTCCCCTGATACTGTATCCCATTGATTGGAATCAGTCTACCATATCTCTATCATGCTAATGATGTTCAATCTATCACTCCCTGCAGGGACTTCTAGGCCACATATCTTTTTTTGTCAGACTTCTTTGGAAAACACTGGTTTGGCCTCAGCTGGAGTATTGTGTTCAGTTATGGGCATCATACTTTAGGAAGGATGTCAAGGCCTCGGAAAGGGTGAAGAAGAAATTCAGTAGAATGGTACTAGGGATGTGGAACTTCAGTTATATGGATAGACTAGAGAAGTTGAGGTTGTTCTGCTCAGAGCAGAGAAGGTAAAGAGGAGACTTGATAGAGGTGTTCAAAATCATGAATGGTTTTGATAAATAGGGAGAAACTGGTTCCAGTGGAAGAAGGGTTATTAACCAGAAGACATAGACTTAAGGTGGCTGGCAAAAAAACAGAAGTGACTTGAGGAAACATCTTTTACACAGCAGTTTCTTGCGATCTGCCTGAAAGGGTGGGAGAAGCAGATTCAACAGTAATATTTCAAAAACAATTATATGAATACTTGAACTGAAGACGTTTACAGGGCGATGGGGAAAGAGCAGGGGAGTGAGATTAATTGGCGAGCTCCAGCAAAGAGCTGGCATAGGTATGATGGATCATTCTACAATTCCATGATTCTTGCTTTAATGCAAGCACCCCTCGATTATTTTTTTACTTTTTCCATTAACCTTATTGAATTTTTTACTTTGTTTTACTAATAGCATTGGACTTGGATTTTTTTAAAACTTTGATTTATGTTTCTACTGGAGGATCTTAAGGTTTTCTCCTTCAGGTGCTTCAGTGTTTTCTTACAGTTAAAGCAATCAACCCCATATCTAGTTTAAATACACTCCCATCATTTCCCTGCCAACAAATGTATCTCCCCTCTGTTTAGGTGATCGGTAAAAGCTACCCTGACTCCCAAAGGTGACCCACTGTTTGAGGAAATGAAGAGCTTATTCCCGACAACAAAGCCTTAGATACACATTGATCTTTTTTTAAATATTCATTCAAGGGATGTAGGCGTCACTGGCCAGGCCAGCATTTATTGCCCATCCCTAATTGCCCTTGAGAAGGTGGTGGTGAGCTGCCTTCTTGAACCGCTGCAGTCCGTTTGGGGTAGGAGTACCCACAGTGCTGTTGGGAAGGGAGTTCCGGGATTTTGACCCAGCGACAGTGAAGGAACGGCAATATAGTTCCAAGTCAGGATGGTATGTGACTTGGAGGGGAACTTGCAGGTGGTGGAGTTCCCATGTATTTGCTGCTCTTGTCTTTCTAATTCGTAGAGGTCGTGGGTTTGGAAGGTGCTGTCTAAGGAGCCTTGGTGCATTGCTGCAGTGCATCTTGTAGATGGTACACACTGCTGCCACTGTGCATCGGTGGTGGAGGGAATGAATGTTTGTAGATGGGTGCCAATCAAGCGGGCTGCTTTGTCCTGGATGGTGTCAACCTTCTTGAGTGTTGTTGGAGCTGCACCCATCCGGGCAAGTGGAGAGTATTCCATCACACTCCTGACTTGTGCCTTGTAGATGGTGGACAAGCTTTGGGGAGTCAGGAGGTGAGTTACTCGCTGCAGGATTCCTAGCCTCTGACCTGCTCTTGTAGCCACGGTATTTATATGGCTACTCCAGTTCAGTATCTGGTCAATGGTAGCCCCTAGGATGTTGATAGTGGGGGATTCAGCGATGGTAATGCCGTTGAATGTCAAGGGGAGATGGTTAGATTCTCTTTTGTTGGAGATGGTCATTGCCTGGCATTTGTGTGGCGCGAATGTTACTTGCCACTTATCAGCCCAAGCCTGGATATTGTCCAGGTCTTGCTGCATTTCTACACGGACTGTTTCAGTATCTGAGGAGTCACGAATGGTGCTGAACATTGTGCAATCATCAGCGAGCATCCCCACTTCTGACCTTATGATTGAAGGAAGGTCATTGATGAAGTAGCTGAAGATGGTTGGGCCTAGGACACTATGCTGAGGAACTCCTACAGTGATGTCCTGGAGCTCAGATGATTGACCTCCAACAACCACAACCATCTTCTTTTGTGCTAGGTATGACTCCAGCCAGCAGAGGGTTTTCCCCCTGATTCCCATTGACCTCAGTTTTGCTCGGGCTCCTTGATGCCATACTTGGTCAAATGCTGCCTTGATGTCAAGCGCAGTCATTCTCACCTCACCTCTTGATTTCAACTCTTTTGTCCATGTTTGAACCAAGGCTGTAATGAGGTCTGGAGCTGAGTGGCCCTGGCAGAACCCAAACTGAGTGTCACTGTGCAGGTTATTGCTAAGCAAGTGCCGCTTGATGGCACTGTTGATGACACCTTCCATCACTTCACTGATGATTGAGAGTAGGCTGATGGGGCAGTAATTGGCCAGGTTGGACTTGTCCTGCTTTTTGTGTACAGGACATACCTGGGCAATTTTCCACATTGCAGGGTAGATGCCAGTGTTGTAGCTGTACTGGAACAGCTTGGCTAGGGACACGGCAAGTTCTGGAGCACAGGTCTTCAGTACTATTGCCGGAATATTGTCAGGGCCCATAGCTTTCGCAGTATCCATGCCTTCAGTCATTTCTTGATATCACACCGAGTGAATCGAATTGCCTGAAGTCTGGCATCTGTGATGCTGGGGACTTCAGGAGGAGGCCGAGATGGATCATCAACTCGGCACTTCTGGCTGAAGATTGTTGCAAATGCTTCAGCCTTATCTTTCGCACTGATGTGCTGGGCTCCCCCATCATTGAGGATGGGGATATTTGTGGAGCCACCTCCTCCAGTTAGTTGTTTAATTGTCCACCACCATTCACAGCTGGATGTGGCAGGACTGCAGAGTTTAGATCTGATCCGTTGGTTATGGGATCGCTTAGCTCTGTCTATCGCATGCTGCTTATGCAGTTTGGCATGCAAGTAGTTCTGGCTTGTAGCTTCACCAGGTTGACACCTCATTTTGAGGTATGCCTGGTGCTGCTCCTGGCATGCCCTCCTGCACTCTTCATTGAACCAGGGTTGGTCTCCTGACTTGATGGTAATGGTAGAGTGGGGGATATGCCGGGCCATGAGGTTACAGATTGTGGTTGAGTACAATTTTGCATTGCTATATCTGTTTGAAATCAATCCCATTTAGCACGGTGATAGTGCCACACAACACGATGGACGGTATCCTCAATGTGAAGGCGGGACTTCGTCTCCACAAGAACTGTGCGGTGGTCACTCCTACCAATACTATCATGGACAGAAGCATCTGCGGCAGGCAGATTGGTGAGGACGAGGTCAAGTATGTTTTTCCCTCGTGTTGGTTCCCCCACCACCTGCTGCAGACCCAGTCTAGCAGCTATGTCCTTTATGACTCGGCCAGCTCGCTCAGTAGTGGTGCTACCAAGCCACTCTTGGTGATGGACATTGAAGTCCCCCACCCAGAGTACATTTTGTGCCCTTGCCACCCTCAGTGCTTCCTCCAAGTGGTGTTCAACATGGAGGAGTACTGAGGCATCAGCTGAGGGAGGGCGATAGGTGGTAATCAGTAGGAGGTTACCTTGCCCATGTTTGACCTGATGCCATGAGACTTCATGGGGTCCGGAGTCGATGTTGAGGACTCCCAGGGCAACTCCCTCCCTACTGTCTACCGCTGTGCCACCACCTCTGTTGGGTCTGGCCTGCCAGTGGGACAGGACATACCCGGGGATGGTGATGGCAGTGTCTGGGACGTTGTCTGTCAGGTATGATTCCGTGAGTATGACTATGTCAGGCTGTTGCTTGACTATTCTGTGGGACAGCTCTCCCAACTTTGGCACAAGCCCCCAAATGTTAGTAAGGAGAACTTTGCAGGGTCGACAGGGCTGGGTTTGCCGTTGTCGTTTCCGGTGTCTAGGTCGATGCCGAGTGGTCCGTCCGGTTTCATTCCTTTTTATTGACTTCGTAGCAGTTAGATATAACTGACTGACTTGCTAGACCATTTCAGAGGGCATGTAAGAGTTAACCACATTGCTGTGGGTCTGGAGTCACATGTAGGCCAGACCAGGTAAGGACAGCAGATTTCCTTCCCTAAAGGACATTAGTGAACCAGATGGGTTTTTACAACAATCGACAATGGTTTCATGGCCATCATTGGACTAGCTTTTAATTCCAGATTTATTAATTAAATTCAAATTCCACCTTCTGCTGTGGTGGGATTCGAACCCATGTCCCCAGAGAAATACCCTGGGTCTCTGGGTTACTAATCCAGTGATAATACCACAACGGCACCACCTACCCTAATCTGCCTGATCACACTTCATATTCAGTCATACTTCCAAAAATACTGTACTTGAGGACCTTCCCTTGAGTTTCCTTCTTACTGTCCTAAATTTAGCAGAAGGTCCTCTGGTCTGCTTCCACTTATGTTATTCCTTCCCACATGGGCAACAACTATCGATTCCTCACCTCTAGCATTCTGTCAACATTGTACGGCAGATCCTCAACCCGTGCACTCAGCAGGCAACATATTATTTTATCTTCTGGGTTTACACAAATGACACAAAGATTGGCCGAGTGGTTAACAGTGAGGTTGAGTGTCTCGGGTTCCAGGAAGATATAGACAGGATGGTCAAATGGGCAAAAAAGTGGCAGATGGAATTTAACCCTGAAAAGTGTGAGATGATACACTTTGGAAGGAGTAATGTGACACAGAAGTATTCAATGAATGGCCTGACACTGGGAAGTTCCGAGGAACAAAGGGACCTTGGCGTGTTTGTCCATAGATCTCTGAAGGCAGAAGGGCAGGTTAATAGGGTGGTGAAAAAGGGACACTTGCCTTTATCAATCGAGGCATAGATTACAAAAGCAGGGAGGTCATGTTGGAGTTGTATAGAACTTTGGTAATGCCACAGCTGGAGTACTGTGTGCAATTCTGGTCGCCACATTATAGGAAGGATGTGATTGCACTGGAGTGGGTGCAGAGGCGATTCACCAGGATGTTGCCTGGGATGGAATATTTAAGCTATGAAGAGAGGTTGGATAGGCTTGGGTTGTTTTCGCTGGAGCAGAGAAGACTGAGGGGTGACCTAATCGAGGTGTACAAGATTATGAGGGGCATGGACAGGGTGGATATGGAGCAGCTGTTCCCCTTAGTTGAAGGGTCAGTTACAAGGGGACACAAGTTTAAGGTGAGGGGCAGGAGGTTTCAGGGGGATTTGAGGAAGAACTTTTTTACCCAGAGGGTGGTGACGGTCTGGAATGCACTGCCTGGGAGGGTGGTAGAGGCAGGTTGCCTCACATCCTTTAAAAAGTACCTGGATGAGCACTTGGCACGTCATAACATTCAAGGCTATGGGCCAAGTGCTGGCAAATGGGATTCGGTAGACAGGTCAGGTGTCTTTAATGCATCGGTGCAGACTCGATGGGCCGAAGGGCCTCTTCTGCACTGTATTATTCTGTGATTCTGGATTCCGTTTGTGCAGAATTCTATCTGCAAACCAAATGATCAAATTCCCTTATACCCACAACCTATCTGCTACTCTTACTCTTTTTTTTCTGCTTTCCTAACCATCTTTTGGATTGCCTCAGTGCATGGCACAGCCTCACAGCTACACGGTCACAATTACATCATCTCCACCATAAGTCTCCACATCATGTGTTTCCAGAAAAGAGAAACTACTGGAGAGCATCAGGAATGACTGCTCCTACTAAACTAGCTGACCATGACTTCTGGCCCCCCTTCTAACTCCTCTTCTCAATACCGAGGTCTCTTCTACTGCAATGACCAGTATGGTCTGCTCTAATATCTCATCTGTAAAAACTTCTCCCTCCCTAATATTTTCACATGTGGCAGTTCCTCATTGACACTGACCACTTCAGCCTTGAGTGCATTTACCAGGGTGCAATTGTTGCAGATGAAACTCTCCAGAATCTGGACCCAGAAGGCAAACTTCACAGCTGCTACGGCATACAAAAAATTCCATCTGCATGCAATTAAATTTTAAGCTTGTTTGATTTTTTAAAAAATTAAGGAGACTTCATGTCTTGTACTTAAATTCCTTAAATTCCCCCTGTCTCCCCTATTTTAATGGTTTTGCCCTCGGTTAATTTACTTACCACCTATTTCCCCCTCAGCATCTAATTCTCACTCTTAACAATTAGGAAGTCCTCACTCTGTTCCCAGCTCATTACATTCCCAAATCAGTCTGCTATATTCTCTGCTCAAGCTCTCTAGAAACCCAGTACTAGGAGGAGATAGTTGTTTTAAAATATCTCTAGATGCATTCTAACGGCTTGAAGTATGGCGCATCTTCCCAAAAGGAAGCAATTTATGGCAGATTGGGATCAATCACAAAGATAATTAATTTGTTTTACTTCTATAGAACTCCAATCGTGCACACAAAACAAATCCCTCTGCAAAACAGTAATGAATATTAGAATACAAGAACTATTAATATTACGGGGTGTAAATTGGTATGCATTGCAGCCATTTTTCAGCCCTAAAATGGGCGCAGAGCATTCTAATTTAGCAGTGGGATGGCTTGTGTTGAATCTGTCCAAGTGCTGGTCCCACTGCCAAATTTGTGGGTCTCTTTTTTAGGCTTCCTCGTTGGATGCCTAAAATATCCATCAGATCTATTAAATATGTAAATGAGGGCCCTGTTGCTTGTTAACATTTTCAGACTAATTTCTACCTATACAAATTTATTCATTGAGTGGAATAAATAATAATCATCCACAGAAAGGATATCATAAAATGTTGTAATTGTTGCATGCATAATTTATGTTCTAACGGCTCGGGACAGAAAGGTGCTACCACAAGACTGAATAGAAAAAAATTTTTTTTCTTTTTCATACTGCACTGTACATTAATAGAGCTGCTAATCAGGATATCACATAGAAGACGATAATAATCATTTATTCCCAAATGCATCCTGAAGAAAGTGACACAATTAAATTTAATTGGGTTTTGCTGCTTTTACTGTGCTCATTTATTGGTTGATCCATGGCTGAGGGCCCAGATTGTAACAGTAAGTATGAACATCATTTTCTATTGTAAAATTATTTATCCACTGAAAGCATAAATAGTGCTGAAAAGCCATTTGACAGGAAATCTTAAGTATCATTTGAACTCAATTTTACACAATGTTATTACAATTAAGGTGCAAGACAGTAACATACAATAATTGTTTAAATTGTTTTCATTTTCTAAATTTATGTATCCTAATGTTACTGCCTGCTCAATGCAGTTTAACTCAAATTGGTTGCTTTGGCTAGCATGGGTCTTTTTATCAGCATTATGGCCATATTTTTCAGCAATGGTTTGAACATAGCAAAATTCATGCAGCAAGACCTAGACAACATTCAAGCTTGGGCTGAAAAATGACGAGTAACATTTGCACACACATGCCAGGCAATAACCAATGCCGACAAGAAAGAGTCTACCACCCCTTGATATTCAACGGTTTTACCATTAACAAAACCCCAACATCAACCAGAAACTTGACTGGAACAGCTAAATAAATACCCTGGCTACTGGAGCAAGTCAGAGGCTGAGTATTCTGTGGTGAGTAACTCACCTCCGGACTCCTCAAAGCGTTTTGACCACTTGCCTGGATGAGTGCAGCTCCACAACACCCAACAAGCTCAACACCATCCAGGACAAAGCAGCCTGCTTGATTGGCACCCTATCCTCCACCACCTTAAACATTCACTCTCTCCACCATGGGTACACTGTGGCTGCAATGTGTACCATCTACAAGATACACTGTAACAACTCACCAAGACTTCCAAGCACATGACCTCTACTGCTTAGAAGGATAAGGGCAACAGGCACATGGGAATACCATCACCTGCATGTTTCCCTCCAAGTCACTCCCCATACCGACTTGGAAATATATCATTGTTCCTTCATCGTCACGGAGTTAAAATCCTGGAACTCATCCCTAACAGCACGGTGGGAGTATTTTCATCACACGGACTGCAGCGGTTCAAGAAGGTGGCTCAGCATTATCTTCTTAAAGGCAATTAGAATTGGCAATAAATGCCAGCCTTGCCAGCATGAATAAATAAACCTGACCCTCGAACTTCTCAATTTCGGGGAACTGTCCCCATCGGTTCCAGGCTGTTGCCTGCCACAGTATTTCCTGTCTGGCAATCAGCCAGTCTCTCAATCTGGCTAGCTGCTGGGCGGGAAAAAGAGTAAAAAAAATTATAATGTGGTCCTGCTGTTAAATTCAGCAGAACCTCTGTCTTCCTGCTTCCTCCTCTGTTACTCGTAAATATCGGAGCCAATGTATGTTTCAAATGCCTCAACAGATGCCACCTTTCATAATAATGGAAGTATGACCCAGAGAATATGAGTATCACATCTGAGCAAAGTTTTAGAAACTCTTAGGAAGTACAGGGAAAGGTGAACTAGCTTCATTGTGCAGTTTTTTGTCTATTTGAAAAGTGGTTACAAACAACCTACAACCTACATGGAGAATAAAAAAACCCAGCACACAGGAATAATGAAGAATAACTTTTCATTGAATGGACATAGACATTTTCACAAATTAGTAAATAAACGAGAAGGGCTTGTTTATTTGATCTTCTATGGAAGGTGCTTTTGAAGCTGTGTTGACAAACACATTCATTCTTTCATTACAACGTGGCTCATTTGAATAATTGGATGATATAAATTACATTGTCCACCAAGTTACACTGCGATACAACAAAAAAATCCCATTTTAAATTTGGCTGTATCTCACTGGAGTTAACAACCATTTACTAGTCCTGGTGTAGTAACAGCTGCTGTTTGAAAATAGGCCCCGACCACATAATGTAAAGAAAAGCTTATCCATTTAGAACAACACATCCTTTGTGTTACAAAACAACTAATTATATTAATTTATTTTGAAATTCCTAACCAGTTATGTTCAGAATACAATTACACCATAATCACACTCTTCCTTGGTGTTGCAACAAGAGGGCAATACCTTTCAGCTGCTCATAAATATTTCCCTATTGCAATACAATATTCAAAACTGTATCAACTATGATAATATAATTCTTGAGTTCAGGTGACTTGTAGTTTAATGACTCACATGATAATACACACCACAAGAATACCATCACTATGGCTCCCGTTTGTATGCCAAAAGGAGAGTAACACATTTCAAATACCTAATGAGTATTAAACAACTGAGAGGAGGAAGAGGCTCCACAAACATTCCCATCCTCTACGATTGGGGAGCCCAGCACATCAGTGCAAAATAAAAGGCTTAAGCATTTGCATCCATCTTCAGCCAGAAGTGCCGAGTGGATGATCCATATCATCCTCCTCCTGAGGTCCCCAGCATCACAGATGCCAGTCTTCAGCAAATCTGATTCACTCCATGTGATATCAAGAAATGGCTGAAGGCATTGGATACTGCACAGGCTTTGGGCCCTGACAACATTCCAGCAATAGTACTGAAGACTTGTGCTCTGCACCCTTGGCAAAGCTCTTCCAGTACAGCTACAACACTGGCATCGACCCGGAAATGTGGAAAATTGTCCAGGTATGTCCTGTATACAAAAAGCAGGACAAATCTAACCCTGCTAATTACTGCCCTATCAGTCTACTCCCTATCATCAGCAAAGTGATGGAAGGGGTTGTCAACAGTGCTATTAAGTGGCACTTGCTCAGCAATAACCTGCTCACTGATGCTCAGTTTGGATTCCGCCAGGGCCACTCAGCTCCTGACATCATTACAGCTTGGTCCAAAAATGAACAAAAGAGCTGAACTCAAGAGGTGAGGTGAGACTGATGGCCCTTGCCATCAAGGCAACATTTGACCGAGTATGACATCAAAGAGCCTTAGCAAAACTAGAGTCAATGGGAATCAGGGGGAAAAGTCTCCACTGGTTGGAGTCATACCTAGCACAAAGGAAGATGGTTGTGGTTGTTGGAAGTCAATCATCTCAGCCCAGGACATCACTGCATGAGTTCCTCAGGGTAGTGTTCTGGGCCCAACCATCTTCAGCTGCTTCATCAATTACCTTCCCTCCACCATAAGGTCAGATGTGGGGATGTTCGCTTATGATTGCACAATGTTCAGCACCATTTGTGACTCTTCAAATACTGAGGCAGTCCGTGTAGAAATGCAGCAAGACCTGGACAATATCCAGGCTTGGGCTGATAAGCGGCAAGTAACATTTGCACCACACAAGTGCCAATCAATGACCATCTCAAACAAGAGAGAATCCAACCATCTTCCTTTGATATTCAGTGGCATTACCATCACTGAATCCCCCACTATCAACATTCTGGGGGTCACCATTGACCAAAAACAGAACTGGACCAGCCACATAAATGCTGTGGCTACAAGAGTAGGTCAGAGGCTGGGAATTCTGCAGTGAGTAACTCACTTCCTATCTCCCCAGTATCTGTCCACCATCTACAAGGCACAAGTCTGGAGTGTGATGAAATACTCTCTACTTACCTGGATGGTTGCAGTTCCAACAACACTCAAGAAGCTCGACACCATCCAGGACAAAGCAGCCCGCTTGATTGACACCCCATCCACCACCTTCAACATTCACTCCCTCCACTACCGACGCACAGTGGCAGCAGTGTGTACCATCTACAAGATGCACTGCAGCAACCCACCAAGGATCCATAGACAGCACCTTCCAAACCCACAACCTCTACCACCTAGAAGGACAAGGGTAGCAGATGCATGGGAACATCACCACCTGCAAAGGTTCCCCTCCAAGCAACACACCATCCTGATTTGGAACTATATCGCCATCCCTTCATTGTCACTGGGTCAAGATCCTGTAACTCCCTTCCTAACAGCACTGTGAGTGTACCTACACCCCAAGGACTGCAGCAGTTCAAGAAGGCATCTCACCACCACCTTCTCAAGGGCAGTTAGGGATGGGCAATAAATACTGGCCTAGCCAGTGATGCCCACATCCCCCAAACAAATAAAAAAATTGCCTTTGTGAATTTTCCCCACAGAAGCAGGAAACATGAGTCAGAACTGTTTTCAGGTGATGAACCTGCCTCCAGTAGAAAACTGATTAAAGTCAAGATTTTTATGTGGATGAGCCCTTAATTGGCATAGAGATAGGTTTCCTGTCCAATTAAGGGTGGTGGGTGGGCTTTTGAAGCTGGAGGGCCAATCAGATGCCTTCCAATTTCAGAGAAGCTCCTGGCTGCAGTATAAGGTAAGTAACTGGGAGGACGCTTCAACAAGAAGGCGTTTTCAAAACTTTTTCAAAATTTTATTTATAAAACACAAAAAGCAGCAAGGCCACCACCATGGTGAGATATCCCCTCTACAGGGCAGCCTTTAGCCTTACCCTCCCCAATGCCTGCCCCCAAGCTGGCAAGGAGGGCCTGTAAGCCTGCCAAGAGCACTGGCACCTTAGTCCGCTACTGGATGCCCACCTCCAGGCAGTTAAGCTTCCCTGTGTCATGTCAGGAAACTGGAAAATCCCAGTCAGGCTCTTTAATCCCTATTCAACAAGGCTTTTAATGAGCCTAATTGCCTACCCAACTCGTGGGGGCGGGGTCCTTCCTGGGCCCTGAGTCTGCAGCAGCCAAAATGACTGACTTCAGGAATGGGGTGGGGAAGCCAGCGTGCCTGCTGGTCTCGTAATTTTGGGACCCTGTCCGCATCCGTTCCCAATGTTGGTGGGACCCAAACATTCAGCCCCACGTCTCTGAAGAATTGGTTAATCTGAGGAAAATTATTTCAACTACACGAAATTCAGTTATTTGAAAATTAAGCCAAAATGATCTCTTTCAGGTCACATTAGTTTTGTGTTCCTAAAATAATAGTGTCATTGAGCATCCTGTATAACTGACCCAATTCAGTAAAAAGTGAACAATGAGATTTCTGTATAATTTATCATCAAAGTAAACTGGTTATACTGAACAAAATTTGTAACTGCTTTGGTTGTAAGCCATGAATCTTCTAACTTGTGTGCTGCTATGCCATAAAGTCCTACATTACACAGATTATTTTATCTTCAAAAGAAATGGGGGAATAATCTGAGAAATTGGCCACTACCAAAAGAAAACCACATAACCAGCTGGTTTACACATCAAACTTGCCACTTACTAAACTAATTCAATGCATGGCAGGAACAGTAATAGATACACTGGTATTTTCATTTTTGCAGAAGGAATTGTTAATCCCTTTCTGTTTCTTTTGCTACAGAGGTCTTATGGAAAATAAACGTGAACCTCAATCCAGTTTTAGTGGCAGCAAGTTCACTGTAATAGGATATAATTCAATGCTAATTGCCATTAAATGTCAAAAAGCAGCCAAAGTATAACTGATGTTATTGTTGCATGTTGCTGCATTTGGAGGATGGCTTTGGAGAAATTAGAATTAAGGTTAATTGTTATTACAGAATAGAGTTGCTATCAGGCTTCCAAGTATTAGCAAGAAGTATAAAAACAGACAGTAAAAGCTTCCACAAATATATAAAAAGGAAAAGAATAGCTAAAGTGAGCATTGGTCCCTTAGAGGATGAGATTGGGGAATTAACAATGGAAAACAAGGCAATGGCAGAGACTTTGAATGACTATTTTGTATTTGTCTTTACAGTGGAAGATATAAAAAGCACCCCAAGAATAGCAGAAAATCAAGATGCAAAAAGGAGGGAGGAACATAAAACAATCACTATCACTAGAGGATAAAGTACGAGGAAAATTAATGGGACCAAAGACTGACAAGTCCCCTGGACTTTATGACCTGCATCCTAGGGGCTTAAAAGAAGTAGCTGTAGGGATAGTGGATGCATTGGTTATAATCCTCCAAAATTCCCTAGATGCTGGAAAGGTCCCAACAGGTTGGAAAACTACAAATGTAACAGCTCTATTCAAGAAAAGAGGCCAGTTAGTCCAACATCTGTCGTTGGGAAAATTATGGAATCCATTATTAAGGAAGCAGTAGCAGGACATTTAGAAAATCATAATGCAACATGGTTTTATGAAAGGGAAATCATGTTTGACAAATTTATTAGTTCTTTGAGGATGTAACAACCAGAGTGGATAAAGGGGAACCAGTAAATTTTTCAATAAGATGCCACATAAAAGGTTACTACACAAAGTAAGACCTCACGGTATTCTTCTTCTTCTTCTTTGGCCTCCTTGTTTCGGGAGACAATGGGTTTGTGGAGCAGCGCCTGGAGTAGCTATAAAGGCCAATTCTAGAGTGGCAGACTCTTCCACAGGTGCTACAGATATAATTTGTTGTCAGGGCTGTTACGCAGTTGGCTCTCCCCTTGCGCTTCTGTCTTTTTTCCTGCCAACTGCTAAGTCTCTTCGACTCGCCACACTTTAGCTCCACCTTTATGGCTGTCCACCAGCTCTGGCGATCGCTGGCAACTGACTCCCACAACTTGTGATCAATGTCACAGGACTTCATGTCGCGTTTGCAGACGTCTTTAAAGCGGAGACACGGACGGCCGGTGGGTCTGATACCAGTGACGAGCTCGCTGTATAATGTGTCCTTGGGGATCCTGCCATCTTCCATGTGACTCACATGGCCAAGCCATCTCAAGCACCGCTGGCTCAGTACGGTGTATAAGCTGGGGATGTTGGCCGCCTCGAGGACTTCTGCGTTGGAGATACGGTCCTGCCACCTGATGCCAAGGATTCTCCAGAGGCAGCGAAGATGGAATGAATTGAGACGTCGCTCTTGGCTGGCATACATTGTCCAGACCTCGCTGCCATAGAGCAAGGTACTGAGGACACAGGCTTGATACACTTGGACTTTTGTGTTCCGTGTCAGTGCGCCATTTTCCCACACTCTCATGGCCAGTCTGGACATGGCAGTGGAAGCCTTTCCCATGCGCTTATTGATTTCTGCATCAAGAGACAGGTTACTGGTAATAGTTGAGCCTAGGTAGGTGTACTCTTGAACCATTTCCAGAGTGTGGTCACCGATGTTGATGGATGGAGCATTTCTGACGTCCTGTCCCATGATGTTCGTTTTCTTGAGGCTGATGGTTAGGCCAAATTCGTTGCAGGCAGCCGCAAACTTGTCGATGAGACTCTGCAGCCACTCTTCAGTGTGAGATGTTAATGCAGCATCGTCAGCAAAGAGGAGTTCCCTGATGAGGACTTTCCGTACTTTGGTCTTCGCTCTTAGATGGGCAAGGTTGAACAACCTGCCACCTGATCTTGTGTGGAGGAAAATTCCTTCTTCTGAAGACTTGAACGCATGTGAGGCACCGCTATGCTGAATTTTGCCTTTCATATTGTCATGGAATGAGGTGATGATACTTAGTAGCTTTGGTGGACATCCAATCTTTTCTAGTAGTCTGAAGAGACCACGTCTGCTGACGAGGTCAAAGGCTTTGGTGAGATCAATGAAAGCAACTTAGAGGAGCATTTGTTGTTTGCCGCATTTCTCCTGTAGCTGGTGAAGGGAGAACAGCATGTCAATGGTGGATCTCTCTGCTGGAAAGCCACACTGTGCCTCAGGGTGGACATGATCTTCCTGATGGTTGGCCCAAATGCTCTCTTAATGCCATCATACATTCCTTTGATGTTTCCGGTGTCTGAGGCCAGCTGAATATGACTGCATAGGTGTTGCCAGTAGTCATTTGCGCAGCACCTGGCTGTTCTTTGGGCAGCGCTTCTGGCTGCTTTAAGTGCTACGGATGTTAACTCACTGGGGGCTTTCTTGTAGTTCAGCAGTGCAATGTTATTGGTATTGGGAGTAACATATTAGCATGGATAGAGAATTGGCTAACTAATAGGAGACAGAGGGCTGGCTCGGCGGCGAGATAAAAAAACGGTGGCCTGCCCGTATGGGCCGCATGCCATAGAGCCGCTGCAATCTTCCATGCGGCAGCTCATTTGCATCCCTGGGTTGGGCCAACCCCCTATCACATGGAGGGGGCAGACTGTCCGTCGCCGGCTATGGTGTCAGCTGCCTGTGCATAGGCGCTGACGCCATTTTTAAAGAGCTGCCAGCCCTACCGGCTAATTTAAATATTTAAAGGTAAATTGAATTAAAAAAGATAAATACAGCTCCTTTGCCCCTCTCCCACCCCCTCAATAACAATTAAATTAATTATTTGCCTTTTCCCCCAAAAATAATTATCTTTACCATCTGACCATCCCCCCCGCAACCTGCACACACTTTCAACTACAATCTTTTCCACCATCCCCTACACCCAGGATGTTAATTTGACCGCATTTCCCCCCCACCGCTTGCACTGATAAACTTACCTCCTCCCCTCTCCCCAATGGTGTTGTGCCTCGTTTCCCCAGATGGGCATCCGAAGTTGCGGGAGGTGACGCGTAAGCTTAATTAAATCAATCATTTTAATTTATTTAAATATTCAAATTGGGGTCCTGTTGCCGAGTGGCAGAAGTGCCTCCAGGAGGCCTCGCCACTGCTGGTAATATTGGGCTGGACCCTCCTAGCGTCGGGGTGCATGGCAGCCCTCTCCCAGAGGCATCTTCAGGCCCCCCCAACCCCCGCCATGAAACCCAACATTGGGGGTTTGGTAAAATCCAGCCCAGAGAGTCTGAATAAATGGGGCATTTTCAGGTTGGCAAACTGTGACTAGTGGAGTGCCACAGAGATCAATGCTGGTGCCTCAACTATTTACGATCTATATTAATGACTTGGATGAAGGAATCAAGTGTATTGCAGCCAAATTTGTGAACAATACAAAGATAGGTAGGAAAGCAAGTTGTGAGAAGGACTCAAAGTGTTTGCAAAGAGATATAGATAGAATAAATGAGTGAGCACAAATTTGGCAGATGGAGTATAATGTGGAAAAATGTGAGGTTGTTCACTTTGGCAGGAAGAATATAAAAGCAGAATATTATTTCCATGGAGAGAGACTGCAGAATTCTGTGATACAGAAGGATCTGGGTATTCTGGTACATGAATCACAAAAAGTTAGCATGCAGGTACAGCAAGTAATTGGGAAGGTAAATGGAATGTTGGCAGGGCATTGGTGAAACTGCATCGAGAGTACTGTGTACAGTTTTGGTCTCCTAACCTAAGGAGGGACATACTTGCAATGGAAGCAGTTCTGAGAAGGTTCACTCAGCTAATTGCTGGATGAAAGAGCTGTCTAATGAGGAAAGGTTGAGCAGGTTGGGCCTATACTCATTGGAGTTTAGAAGAATGAGAGGTGATCTTATTGAAACAAATGATGTGGAGATATAGAGGGGGCTTGACACGGTAAACACGGAGAGAATGTTTCCCCTTGTAGGTGAATCTAGAACTAGGTGGCACAGTCTCAAAGTAAGATATCTCCCTTTTAAGACAGAGATGAGAAACAATTTCTTCTCTCAGAGGGTTGTTAATCTTTGGAATTCTCTTCCCAAAGAGCAGTGGAAGCTGGGTCATTGAAAATATTCAAAGCTGATGTAGACAGACTTTTGATCTAGAAAGGAGTCGAGGGTTATGGCGGGCAGGCAGGACAGTGGAATTAAGGCCACAATCAGATCAGTCATGATCTTATTAAATGGTGGAGCCAGCTCATAGGGCCGAATGGCCTATTTCTGCTCATGCTTATTATGTTCTTATGTATTGGAACACCTGTTAGTCATAGAACCACTGAAAATGATTGGCTCTATATTACTAATATGAATATTATTAATTGGAAAGTCAATAACACACTAAAAATACAAATGTTATAAATATGTTGACATCAGTGTTAATTGTGTTTAATTGTGTGCAGGTGGTGGGCATTAACTGGGATTTCACTTGAGCACAAATAAAGAGATTCTTATTGAAACTGTGGTGTGGCTGAGTTAGGAGCGGTATGTTTTTAAAGTTTAACTCTATGTAAATGTAAGACTGAGTAAAGATTGGTTCCAGTACTACCCTTCATCAACTGGCTTTCCAGAATGTAACAATCACTTCCAGTAAAATACAGAATGATTTTTTAAAAAGAATTTTCAAGAAGTCTTCAACAAAGGTGCCCACTGCTGTTGAGGGTTAGAAATGTTTTTTCAGAATTCTGAGAGATGTACTTCAGCTCTATCGAAATCCACAAAGGGTGTACTTATCAGAATTTCCAGCCTAACCTGGGAACTCCCACAGACACACTATCTTGACATGAGGGGGGCAGGTGACGGTTGGAGGGAGCGAACGTTGACAACAGGTTGGCACTCACTCCTCCCGCTTTCAGAATTTCATTGGGTGAGCCCTAGAGGAGTCAGGTTCCTCCTTATCTTCAAGTCCCTACCATGATCCATGCAATTTCTGCCTGCTTGGAATTTGGGGTTCAAAGTGTTTTATTAGCTCCTGCAGAAAGGTAGATAGATAAATAAATAAATCTCAGCATTAAAATGGTGGAATACTTTTACTGTCTGTCTGTTCAAAGTATGGGTTTTATTGTGAATGCAAAGGAATATATACAATGGCTAATTCTTCTGTCAGATGCTTCTGATGTGGAAATGGACAGAAAACCAGGTATGACAGGTTTGTTACACATTCTGTGAACAACGTTCTGAATGGCTCAAAAAAAACTAATTAACATCTGCAACTTCCATGCAGCTGTGTTATGCCATGGTGCAATATCTTTGTACAAATTTCCCAGTAGTTTTGCAACATTTATCTTTTATTTACACTATTTTGATTGCATTTAAGAAGAGTCCTGTTGTTTGACTCTGTGGTGCTAGAATTATGTGGAGTACATTTATCTACTCCTTCTTCCTAAAAGCAAAAATAGGACTTTCTGCGCCAATACGATGATTATTAATGTGTCACCATTAATCTTTACTATATTGAATTCTTCACTATGGTGCAGTTTTCAGGTAATCAGGGACAGGTGGTTCTGAAATATTTTATTCATGTTTCTGTTACGACCAGGTGAGAAAGGTGTCTCGGGATCTCTTTCAGCCTTCATCTGGTCTTATTGTAACAGGATTTTAATTTTTAAACACACCGCGTTTTGAGCTCCCCCTTGGTGAATCCTTGTTCACCATTTTCCAATTATAAGGCAAAGAAATGAGCATAAACAGGCTTCTTAGATTTAAAGAAAAGTGAAATTTATTAAAGCCTAAACTTAAACTCTAATTCAGTTAACGCCTACGGATACACGCTGCGCCCCACGCTAGCATGCATACACGATACGCACATGCAAATAGAGACAGAAAAGAGCAGAAGAAAAAATAGAGAGGTTTGAGGCAATATCAGAAGAGTTTCTTGTTACTACGGTGCTTCGAGCTCACCGTAGTCCTTTTGAAGGTAGATTTGCTTTTCATTGGGGCCCGGTATTCTTCCTAAACCATGTTCACTGTAGGAGACCTTTCTCTTTTGCGGTTCATATGTCTTCAAGGGTCTTCAGTTTGGTAAGAAAGAGATAGGAGCAGACAGGAGAGATGTCTTTTCAGTCCAGGAGCAAACAGCTTTCTGAGTTCAAATTCTCTGTGGCAAGTTCAAATTCAAAAACTCCAACAGCCAGTTAGTCATGTGACTAAACTGGTCTGACCACGTCTGTTTGTGTATTTGGCCACCTTAGCAGTTATCCTGGAATTCTAGCCTCTCCACCTTCAATATCTGGTAATCAAATGTCCATTGTGGATTAAATTGGAGCAGGGGGTGGCCCCTTTGTTCTTTCCAAGCACTGTCAGTAACTATGCAAATGTCTTTCCAGTCAGGGGCTTGGAAACTCCTTGGAATAGACCTTCTTTTCTTCCCAGCAACAATTTTAAAATTTAATGTCCATGTGATGAAATATCTGTGCCCCATTCTTGGCAGGTGGGGGCCTGCATGACAATTCACGAATTCCCTATAATGCTTTTGCCATTTGAAAATAAAATCAGGTGAAGTAGCACAAGTTTGAAACAGATGATAGTCCAGTGGAAAGATTCAAACATATGTTGATGTCAGTCTGATAAATTCACTATTTTAGTCATAGAAAATTATCTTCATTCAGCTTTGATTAAAGCAACTGTGAGTTTTATTGGCTGAGATAAAAAGATAAATACCAAGATTTTAAGAAATAGCATTTTAAAAATGGTACAGAAGAATTCAGATTGTTCTCTGTGAAAAGGAAAGCTTTTCACACATGTGAGGCTGATGGTTGCCACAGTTTATTTTGTAAACAGGAAAGGCCAAAGGCTAAAGAATTAGAAAGCCAATTAAGCATATAAGACAAAAAAAAGGCCCTATAGGTTGCATTAGGGCCTAGGAGAAAACTGGAGATCAGTTATTCTTAAACTGAAGATGACTGAGAAATGTGAGCTTTTTAGCTCCTGAATCACCCACTCAATTGTCACAGTTATCAACTTTGGAAGAATGGGATGTAGCAAAACAAAATTAACTTGCAGGCCAAATCCTGACAGGGTTTGATAAGCAATTTCAAAACTACATAACTAGAGTTTGAAAAAAATCCTCCATTTAAACACAGAATCAAGTTGTTCTCTCTCTCTCACTCACCAGGCATAAAGAGAAATTATTTATTCTGGCCTGAGATGTTTCAGGCCAAAAGATGTATTTTAAAACCAGTTTTTGCCGATGTGCAGCTTCTGTAACAAGTAGTTTGGCTGCTAGTAACTGAAGGTGTTACCATACCCGGGAGAGATTTGGCAATGAGATGAATTTCTTCAAGTATACCCATGACAGTGATTCCAACAAATAACTTTGCTTCTCTCCTTTCGAGTAAATGGCTTGACACATGGCATTTAAGTTCTATGTTTTAACAGTTATGCCTTTAGCTGTTGCCTCGGAGCCAAGCCAAACATCCAAAGCTTTATACCTAAGGAAATTCTGTCTCATTGTAGTACAGTGAAAGATGATACCTTAATTTTATTCAGCTCTTCTGTCCAGCACATAGACAATATTGAACCATAGGATTACACACTGTCCTCTTATCTCTTCTGCCTGGGTTTGAGTCCAGATCAGACTGATGGAAAGATAGTCTCATCTCTCCTTGTAAAGGTTCTATGTAAAATAAGTGTCTCCTTCCAATTCCTAATGGCAATATGTGCACAGTTTAAAAAAAAAGCTAAATTGGCAAACTCACTCAGAGATCAACTGGCATAGGAAATAGAAAACAATCATGCTGGTGCCATTGATGATGCTCACCTGAGTTCAAATTAAGAGACATTTTGGAACAGAGTTCAGGGAGTTTTACCTGTAACTGTAATATAACCTGATCTGGAAGAAATGCTACTTCAGTACTAAAATTAAAGGATAACTTTTAAATAATGAAATAAAAGGGGAAAAACTGAAAACAAGGGAAGTTAGTAGATAGATCCTTGTAGGTAACTCTTTGTCATCCATTTTTTTTCACGGGGGTGGGGGGGTGATTGCTGGAATGTGGGAATATTTGAAAGCTTAATTTCAAATAATTGGGTGTGGCACAGTGGCGCAGTGATTAGCACCGCAGCCTCACAGCTCCAGGGACCTGGGTTCAATTCTGGGCACTGCCTGTGCGGAGTTTGCAAGTTCTCCCTGTGTCTGCGTGGGTTTTCGCCCGGTGCTCCGGTTTCCTCCCACATCCAAAGACTTGCAGGTGATAGGTAAATTGGCCGTTGTAAATTGCCCCTCGTGTAGGGAGGTGATAGGGAATATGGGATTACTGTAGGGTTAGTGTAAATGGGTGGTTGTTGGTCGGCACAGACTCGGTGGTCCGAAGGGCCTGTTTCAGTGCTGTATCTCTAAATAAAAAAAAAATATAAAACGGGGTCCATTGTTCATATATGGCAGGCTGACACAAGGAATGTGAATATAAATCCATGTATAAAGTATCTGCTTATATCACAAAAGCCAGACTGAATATGAAGGATTGGTGTTGTTAAAGATTGATGTTGTGATTCACTGAAATTTATTTGTAATGGGAAACAATCCTGAATTGTTTAGTTGAAACTAAACTTTAGAAGGAATGCTAAGAAACTGGAGTTCTCACACCCAATTGTTTGAAATTAAGCTTTCAAATATTCCCACATTCCAGCAATCACCCCCCACCCCCGTGAAAAAAACTGGATGATAAAGAGGTACCTACAAGGATCTATCTACTAACTTCCCTTGTTTTCAGTTTTTCCCCTTTTATTTCATTATTTAAATGATGACACATTGGGATACATTCCATGCTACTAACAGTGTATGTGTGCTTTGCCCAAGTACCATTATTCAGGTGTAAGCCTAACCAAGGAAGCTACTGGCCTTTTTGGGGTCTAACAGTCCAGCCTGATCCTATCCTCACCCAACGTTCATACACTTTACAGTGATTAGGATCAAACCCTTGCTGAATTTTCCCTTCCCTAGTCCGGAATGGATGAGGGTGGATGAGATGGGTGGTGGAGGGGTGGGGGAGTAATGGCTGAAACCAATTGCAGCACCTCTGCTGCATTGTCTTCATGAGCTAAATGGCCTCCCTTTGTGCTGTAACTTCTATTGTTGCCTTACACCAGATTAGTTTATTCAGCACAGACTAAAGAATGAATGATGCACTCTCCTGATCTGTATGGCTCAGTATTACACTGCACTTCACCCTTCATCTAATTATGCTATAACTGACACGGAGTAGTATATGGGCACCAAAAAACTGTTAACTTAAATATCACAGATATGGTACCAGAAGTGGAAAATGCTCTATTTCACGCATTTACATGCAATGTGCCCAAACCTAAAGTTTGGTAGAAAAGAGGGATTTTTAATTTTGTTTTTGGAAATTGGATAGCACCAATATCACAGCTCAACAAAAATTTTCTAAACTAGAAAACACTCACAGCTTATTCTGCCATAGTGGAGCTTATTGCTGTTTTATAAAATTACAAACTAATTCCAAAGAATTTATTTATTTTCAGCTAAATACAGTAAATAGTTTTATAGGTAACAGCATTTTATAAAGGATTTAAGATATATACTTTTCAGTTACAGACTGTGGAATAATTCTAAGACATTTTACTTAGTGGGCTGTTACTGCTGCACAGCTTTTCTTGGTATAGTTTTATCAAATATAATCAAGAATGCTTAGATCACTGCTCAGTAAGAACTGTCACACAATAGACTTTTAAGAAATTACATTGTGCAAGCGGCTTATAACGTGGAAAAAGCAACTGATGCTACTGGGATCTGACTGTAGCAACTTCCTCCATATCTCTTTATAATCATATCAACTATTGTCTCACGCTCAATTCTGCATTCTGTACCAGCAAATGCATGATCTTGGTTACTGGCATCTTTCTTTTGCTACCTTTGCAGAACTGGCATGAAATAATATGAACATACAACATTGACAAGCAGGGAATTGACCAGCTGAACCAGCAAGCCTATCCCACAACAAGATGTCTGGAATTTCATGTCTACTTACTTCCTTAAACCCCTACTGCCCTGCTTCCCACAGCCATGTAATTTCCTGGGAGAGACAAGTGGTAAGTGGCAAGTAACATTTGCGCCACACAAGTGCCTGGCAATGACCATCTCCAACAAGAGAGAATCTAACCATCTCCCCTTGACATTCACGGCATTACCATCACTGAATCCCCCACTATCAACATCCTAGGGGCTACCATTGACCAGAAACTGAACTGGAGTAGCTATATAAATACCGTGGCTACAAGAGCAGGTCAGAGGCTAGGAATCCTGTGGCAAGAAAAATCACCTCCTGACTCCCCAAAGCCTGTCCACCATCTACAAGGCACAAGTCAGGAGTGTGATGGAATACTCTCCACTTGCCTGGATGGGTGCAGCTCCAACAACACTCAAGAAGCTTGACACCAAACAGGGCAAAGCAGCCCTCTTGATTGGCACACCAAGCACTAACATTCACTCCCTCCACCACCGACGCACAGTGGCAGCTGTGTGTACCACCTACGAGACGCAGTGCAGCAACGAACCAAGGCTCCTTAGACAGCACCTTCCAAACCAGCGACCTCTACCACCTCGAAGGACAAGAGCAGCAGATGCATGGGAACATCACCACCTGCAAGTTCCCGTCCAAGTCACACACCATCCTGACTTGGAACTATATCGCTGTTCCTTCACTGTTGCTGGGTCAAAATCCTGGAACTCCCTTCCTCACAGCACTGTGGGTGTACCTACCTCACAAGGACTGCAGCGGTTCAAGAAGGCAGCTCACCACCACCTTCTCAAGGGCAATTAGGGATGGGCAATAAATGCTGGCCTAGCCAGAGATGCCCGCATGTCATGAATGAATAAACAAAAAGGACAAGAAAAAGAAAACAACAAAGGCTAATAAGTGACAATCCTTTGGAAAATTTCTCTCCAACCCCATCCGATGGACAAAGCCAGTCCAGCAGATCACATGAACCAAGTGTTATCTATAAAACTAGACCAGCTCCCTTTCAAAAGCATGCACAGAGTCAGCACTCATCCCACCAGCTGCCAACACATTCCAGAGGCTCAGTGAGAAAAGAAGAACCCATATAACATCCAGTCTATTCCTACTCTTACATAGTTTAAATGCATATCCCCCTGGTCCTCTCCTATCTGTTAAGCTGGAATAATCTGTCAATTGACACGCTTTCCAGCCCTTTAATTATCTTATAGCTCTCTATCAAGTCACCTCTTAGTCTACGCTGTTCTAATGTAGATAGACCAAGATCCTTCAGTCTCTCTAAGTAGCTGATGTCATTTAAGCTAGGATTCATTCTTGTAGCTCTCCTTTGGACCTTTTCCAAGGCCACCATATTACTTACTATGTGGGGGGATTCAAAATGGGCACGATACTCCAGATGTGGTCTAATCTAATCAGTGACCTGCACAGTGGCAAAATGGTGTTGTTCGATTTCTACTGAATGGTTCTATTAATACAACCCAATATCCTGTCAGTTTTAGCTATAGTTTCTTTACATTGGTCATGAAGCTTCAGTGATCTGTGTACAATTACATCAAGATTATTTCCCTTCTATTTTTGCTTTAAACAAAATAAATCTGTTAATGTTGATGTTAGACTTTACGGTTGCTTATTTCAATAATCTAACATTTATCTAATAGATACCATTTAGTTTAGGTAATCAGAAACTTGTGTTCAAAAACAACCACTGGCATTTATTTAGTGCCTTTAATTTAAAAAAACCTTGCATTTATACAGTGACTTTCACAACCACCAGATGTCTCAAAGTGCTTTATAGCCAATGAAATACTTTTTGTAGTGTAGTCACTGTTTTAATGCAGTAAAACATCCCAAGGCACTTCGCAAGAGTGTAATTAGACGAAAATTGAAAGAAGGAGATGTTTGGATGGGTGACTAAAAGCTTGTTCAAAGAAGTTGGTTTTAAGCTGTGTCTTAAAGAAGGAGCGAGGGGTGAAGGGGCGTAGAGGCTTAGGGAGGGGATTCTAAAGCTTATGGCCTAGACAGCTAAAGGCACAGCCACTAGTGATGGGGCAATGGAAGTGAAGAGTTTAAATAATTTGGTGTTACAAGCTGAGCTTCCCACCCCATATACTATTCATCACAAAGACCACCTACTTCCATCTCTATAATATTGCCCATCTCAAGTCATTCCTCAGGTTACCTGCTACTGAAACACTCATTCATACTTTACCTCCAAACTCAACAATTCCAATGTTCTCCTGGTCAGCCTTCCACCTTCCATGCCTCAAATGTAAACTTTCCCAAAACTCTGCTTCTCCTATCCTAGCCTGATCCAACCTCCTCTCACCCATGAGCCTTGTGCTTGATGACCTGCACTTGCTCGCAGTATACCAATGCCTTGATTTTAAAATTCTCATCCTCATAAGTACATAGGAAATAGGAGCACAAGTAGGCCATACTACCCCCTGAGCCTGCTCTGCTATTCATAAGATCATGACTGATCTTCTACCTTAGCTTTCCTTCCCTATTCCTACATCCCTTGAATCCATTTGTGTTCAAAAATCTATTTTTCTCATTTTTGACTATATTGAACAAATGTGCATTCAAAGCTCTGTGGGGCAGAAAATTTCAATGATTCACAACCCTCTGAATGAAGACATTTCTCCTCATTGCAGTCCTAAATAGCCACCTCCTTATCCTGAGACTATGCCCCCTAGTTCCAGACTCTCCAGCTTGGGGACACAGCCTCTCAGCATTTACTCTGTCAATCCCTCTGAGAATTTTATACATTTCAGTGTGATCATTTTTCATTCTTCCAAACTCCAGACAGTACTGGCCCATTCTACTCTATGTCTCATCATATGCGAACCATATCGTCCTAGGAACCAATCTAGTGAAACTTTGTTGCAGCACCTCTAAGGCAAGCATATCCTGTAAACAGGTATGGTCTCACAAAAGCCCTACACAGTTGTAGCAAGACTTCCTTCCAACCTTAAACCCAATAGCCTACCAGTAAAGAGCTCTGAAGTTTTCTCTGGTTTGTCACTGCATTGGCATGAATAACAAAACCTACACTATCTACAAAGTGCAGCGCTGGTGTATCCCAACCAGGCTGCAAATCAACATGCATAAAGTACCAAAAAGAGCAGAAGCGCTACTTACCCTGACCCAAGCCATCCCGGCCATGAAGATGGTTGATGATCAACATCTCTGTAATTTGCCAATTCTCTTGCTGTTTAATAGTCAGGAGGATTTTCCCTCCACCTGACCCAGAAATTTGAAGAAAACTGTAGAATATTTACTTCCGAGAACTATTAGATTTTAAACCGAAAGTCAAAATACTGCAAATGCTGGAAATGCAAAATAAAATTACTTTAAGCCAGTTTGTTTTCTTACTTCAAAGCCACCAGGCTCCCATGTCCATTAATTTACTGATGTTTTATTGCTCTCTCTGCCTCCTTGTGTCAGTCCAATCTGTTAACTTTTCATTTACATTTCAACCTCTCGATTCTCACTCTCCTCATATCCAAATCCCTTCATGATTTCAACCCTCCCTATCTCTGTAACTTCCCCCATCCCCACAAGTCAACAAGAATTCTGTGTTTCTCTAACTCTGGTCTACTGTTCATCCCCCACTCCCTTCAATCCACCATTGCTAGCTATGCCTTCAGCCATATAGCAAAAAGCATCCATCAGAAACTTACTTGGCAAGGATACACTTGAGTCCTTAGTAATTGTTTGGCTGTGAAATATTCTGGAATGAGAACATGAAAGGAACTATATAAACTTAATTTCTTTCTACATAGTGGCTAGAATTTTATGCCCCCAGAGCAGCTGGGAGGCGGGGGGTGGGGGTGGTGTAAAATCGAATGGGAGGCAAGGGGTGCTGTTCCTGTCATCTATCCACCCCCACTGCTATTTTACCAGCAGTGGGGGAGGCAGCAAACACTTAAGGACCTCCTGCCACTGTTGCTGGTATATTACCAGCGGCAGATGGGCACTTCAGCACCTGAGGAGGCAGCCCATTAAACCTGGTGGCCCTCTTGAAGGCTGTGGGGGGGGGGGGGGGCGGTGAGCCCTCCTGATCGGGCACCTTGTGCCCCACAAAGGGCTCCAGCAGCACAAGCCACCCCCTCTGGAACATCTCCCCCGACCCACTTGATCAACAACACCCCTCACCCCCTGCCTTGCCAGGGCCTAGCTAATTGTCCCCAGTGAGGTCTGATCCCTACTTACTTTTTCCTGGCCCTCCTCCATTGTTGCTGGTCCTGGCTGGGTGCAGTTCCAGTGCCCACTAATGAGACTGAGGAGCTGCCGGCCCTCTGATGGGTCAGCAGCTCTTGGAGGTGGGACTTTCTGCCTCAGATGGGTGGAAATCCTGACTGAGGCCAATTAAGGGCCTGGGCCATGCAAAGTTGCTGCATGGCTTCCCAGCCCAGTGGAGGCGGACTCTTTCCTGACTTTTTAACCAGTGGCCGGGGCTATTGCTGCAATGTAAAATTCCAGCCAGTGTCTCTGCTATACAGTAAATTGCCAAGAAAGATTGTGATCTTAATTAAATAATTAATCCTAATTCAAGTTTTTAATAATTTAATTAATGTTTAATTTTATTGGTTTGTATTTTTGTCAACTCAGATTTCCCCATAAATAGGTTTCATTTCCATTCATGTTTTCCATATTATATTAACAATTAATTCACAAATCACCCATAACATTTCATTCAGCTACAAGTCTCCCTTGTGTCTGCAACTGTTCTATTTATATTTGATAAAGATACAGAGAAATAAATTTTCCATTTATGCAATTGTAACAGGCAGCAGTATGTCTGATTATTTTACATTTTAGGAATGTGAAACAGTCAACATTTTTGAGTCTATGTTATTGTTGTCAAAGGATTGCATCATTTGCAAAAGCAACGAATCAATTTTTTTTACAAGATGGAGAAAACAGCACTTACTAATCATGGGAGCAAGGCATGGATTAACAAGTTGTAGTTGGTAGTGCAAATAGTAGTTCCCCCTCCTTCAAACGAAAGACAGCCTGTGGGAAAGTTAAAAGGGCAAAACTGTATCAGCTGCTTCGCTTTGTCAGCCAACTGTGTATAGTGTTAACAAAATATAGAAGAGTCAGGCTAAAGCCTTAGGTCCTGAGCTTGACACATGTCAGTGTCCAGTACTACAAATGACATCTATAATCTAGTTAAGTATGCGCTACTGTGTAAAGAGCAAACTGAATAAAGAGGGCAATGTGCTTATGCATATTAATAAACTGTTTTTGGGCTCTACAGCTGTGTCTAGGATTTAATATGAACTAGTGAAAAGGTTATGTGAAATGTAAGTGCTGAATATAAAGGAATATTTCAGTCAAACTGCTTTATAATATCTGGTTAGATGTAAAGATAGTTGGGCCAATTTAAATTCAGCTTGCCTGGCAGAAATCATGAGTAAGGCAGTTATAGTGGCTGTTGTGACTTACCCATTCTGATCTCACTACCTTTCTACGGGTTCCAATGTTAAACTTTATTTTTTAGCAGAAAGAGGGATACGCATCTTAAGGCAGCCAGGTCCTTCTTTAAATATGCAGATTGGGATCTGATGACATCATGAACACATGACTACAATTTTAGTTGGAGACCTATGCATGGCAGCTGCTGTGGTTTCCCTACCAAGCCAAAATATTCTTGGGATATGTGCATGGCTGGCAAGGCCAGCATTTATTTCTGGCTGTGTTTGCTGACAAAGCAATCACTAGGTGGCACAGTACTTGCACAAGCGCAAATGCAGCCTCATGCACTGAAACATCACTATCTGTGACGTTTTAGGCAGCTCACTCCTGACAACGACAATCAATGCTTTAAAGTAAAATGATCTTGTCAACATCAACTTGTATTTACCTAATAAAACATCCCAAGGCACTTCACAGGAGCATTATAAAGCAGAATTTGACACTGAAGCACATAAGGTGTTACTAGGCCAGATGACCAAAAGCCTGGTCAAAGAAGTAGGTTTTAAAGACTGTCTTAAAGGAGGAAAGAGATGTTGAGGAGTGTAGGGAGAGTATTCCAGAGCTAAGGACATAGGCAGCTGAAGGCACAGCCATCAATGGTGGAGTGACTAAAATCAGGGATGCTCAACAGGCTAGAATTACATGACCGCAGATATCTTGAAGGTTTGTGGGGCTTGAGGAGATTACAGAGATAGCAATGGGTGAGGCTGTGGAGGGATTTGAAAGCAATTATGATACTTTTAAAAATCGAGACTTTGCTTAACCAGGAGCCAATGTAGGTCAGCGAGCACAGGGGTATTGGGTGAAAGAGACTTGATATGAATTAGGACACAGGCAGCAGAGTTTTGGATGATCTCATGTTTACAGAGGGTATAATGTGGGAGCCTGGCCAGGAGTGGATTGGAATAGTCAAGTCTAGAGGTAACAAAGGTACTAATTAGGGTTTCGGCAGTAGATGACTGAGGCAAGGGGTAGAGTCGGCAATGTTATGGAGATGGAAAAAGGTGGTCTTAGTAATGATGTGGTTCGGATGATCATCTCCAGGTCAAATATGACACCAAGGATACGGTTCAGCCTCACATGGTTACCAGGGAGAGGGATAGAGTTGGTAGCCAAGGAACAAAGTTTGTAGTGGGGACAGAAGACCCTTAACTGCCACTTAAGAGCCTTCTCCCACTGTCGCTGGTATATTACCAGCAGGCGGTGGGTGGCTCAGGACTCCCAGGAAGCCACCCAGTAAAACCTGGAGGCCTCCTTGTGGGCTGGGGGGCCCTCCTAATCAGGCACCCTGTACCCCACAGAGGTTCCTCCCCCACGGCACAAACCGCCCCCCACTGCACTACATTTCCCCACCACCACCAACCAACCCCCCTTGCTTCGCCAGGGCCTGGCAAGGCCCCACACACTTACCTTCATTCTGGGGTCGGCGTCCCTCTTGCTCCTGGCTGAGTGCAGTCCCAGCAGTGGCCACTGCTCCCGATGGCGCTGCTGGAACTGAGCTGCCAGCCCGCTGATTGGCCGGCAGCTCTTGGAGGCAGGACCTCTTTCCCCCGAGGGGCGGATGTCCTGTCCAAGGCCAATTAAGGGCTTGGGCCATGTAAAATCATAGCGTGGCTCCCAGGCCGAGCGGAGGTGGGCTCACCCCTGACTTTTTGGATGGTGGGCGAGGCCTGCCGCCCAATGTAAAATTCTGGCCAATGGTTTCGGTATTCCCAATATTAAATTGGAGAAAATTTCTGCTCATCCAATACTGGATGTTGAACTGTAATTTTATAATTTAGCAACTGTGGAGGAGTCAAGAGAGGTAGTGGTGTAGTATAGTTGGGTGTCATCAACATACATGTCCTACTTTAAAATAGACGTTAACTGATATTAAAAAAAATGGATATTCCTCTGTTAAAATCGTGAACAAAGTAATTTCATACAAATGAGTTGAGCAAATTCAAATTCTAGGAAATATTACTTCAGCGAACTAGTATAACCTGCTGCATTGGCTATCTAATTTTTAGCTTGCTCAATCTAAATTAGTTGTCATTCAGTAAACAGCAGTGTCTTTGCAAATGCCAAAAAGTCCTGTATTTCACTAGTTTGCTTCACAGAGCATGAAATTAAAACTGACAGAATTAAGGGTCTCATGCCATTTATTGCATTCTTTTTTCCCCTGCAAGTCCTTTCATATAGATTACATCTTGATCTACATCAACTCAATTTGTCTGAAGTTATGTTCAATGAAAGTACCAAGGGAATTCTTCCACAGGGATAATATTTGATAAAGTTTAAATGCTGGATGTTTAACAGAGATGAAAATGAAAAGGCACCTGAATGATGTGGAACCATATCATAAATTTAAGCAATGGTCCAAAATATTAAATCCAGCTTAGGTCTACCATGGTCCCTTGGTAACCATTTGCAGTACAACACTTAGAAAGGACCTTGGGCTAGACTTTGACAGGCATCTATGATCATTTTTTTCATGTACTTAACAGTATTGATTTTTCAACAGTGTTATTCCAAAGAATTTCTTGGCATATTTGAACATAGTTATACTATCTGAATTAAGGGCTGTGGAGCCTCAGAGACAGTGGACTAGGCTTAGAAAATCAAGCTCATGGCCTTGTTTGCAATTTCCCTCCAGGCAATTTTCTATACATGCCATGCTGCCAGCATGCATGGATAATTTTGTATGGAATATTTTATTTAAATTAAGAGCCTCCCTTAACCTTGCAGCTGCAGGTCAGGGAACACCCACAGTATAAGCTTTGGCTTACATGCAAAGAAAGTGCATTTAATTCATGATCAACTGGTATATGACCACAGAAATATCCTTATGCATGTCAATGTTCTTTATTCAGGAAGTAGCCATGATTCCCCTAGGAAGCAACAGTCCATGATGCGTGCATTTTTGGAAGGAGATAAAATACTGGTGGATGGTTGGATGGGTAGGGAGAGGTGGAGGGTGGGGGTAAGATCAGTGCGGGAGATCAAGGCAAACCTCTGTGTCCACTGTGCTTCCTCAACTTAGAAACACGTTAACAGCAGAGAAGGACATTGGGCTGGAAACCTAAGCATTTATTTTCTATCACATGTCTGCCTCCTCCACATGCATGAAAAGTATGCCATATAGCTTTGGTACAATGAAAATGTGTAGACTAAAGGGGAAACATATACAAGGATTCAAATTGTATCACTCACAGGGTATGCGAGTATCTACCTTAGGTTCACATCATTTTTGGGCCATTCAACTGTGGCTCAGTTGGTAGTCCTCTTGCCTCTGAGTCATGAAGGTTGTGGATTAAAATCCCATACCAAGACTTGAGCACAAAAAACAAGGCTGATTTTCCATTGCAATACTGTCAAAGGTGCAGTCTTTCAAATGAGATATTAAACTGAGGCTCCATCTGCCCTCTCAGGTGAACATAAAATATTTCATGGCACTATTTCAAAGAAGACTAGGGGAATTATCCCCAGTAGCCTCACCAGTATTTAGCCCTCAATCAACATCACAAATAAAAGCAGACTATCCAATCATCATCACATTGCTGTTTGTGGGAGTTTGCTGTGTGCAAACTGGCTGCCATGTTTCCTACATTTCAAAAATGACCATACTTCGAAAGTAATTTATTGGCTATAAAGTGCTTTGGGATGTCCTGTGGTCATGAAAGGCGCTATATAAATCAAAGTCATTTGTTTTTCTTCCACTCCACAACAAATGTCAGCAATAGCATTTACTGTCATCTTCTTCCTGATGCCAGCAACCATATTTTCCATTTGCAACCGGGTACCAGGGACTTGGATAACTCTGTGAACTTATCATAACCTCTCAATGCCATTTGCACTGGTGTCTTTACTGGACAATGGCCTTTAGCCTCAAAAGTGCCATTGGCCCTTGGTGCACCTCCTGCACCAGATCTGCAACTCTTCAGTGTCAAAAAAACAGTACTGGCCACATCTCTTCACTGTATTGCTGTGAAAAATAGTTTGTTTTCATCCCCACTACAACTTTTATGGTTATCTGCTCCCTCATTGGATTTTCTGATCCCCAGTAAGATGTGCCAAAGTCAAGCTTTTATTGCACCACTAACTTATTCTAATTTGGACAAGGACACCCATTGGAAAAGTGGGACATTCCACCACTCTGCACTGCAGGCAAAGGCAAGCCCTGCACATTGGGACAGTTCACCCTTGCTCTTCCCATTATTAGAAAATCAAATCAGAATCTTAGCATTGGTATGAAGCAGTCCAGCTGACCTCTGTGAAGTAGAGTGAGATTTTCTCCTTTTTGGAATCTTATGGTGTATTGGTCTGATGTCAGATGTGGTCCTCAATAAGACAGAGGCTGCTTTGTACTAATGCTACAGTTGTAGTGTAAATGCACCCTTTGTTCCTAATAGGACAATCTTCCACTTGTAGTTTAGTGAATTTATCATTTTCATTGAGCATCAATAAGCCTGTCAAAAATAGTTGTAATAGTTATTGTAAAGTACTCAGATTTAGCTATTTAAAATCTTTGGGAAATAATAAATAATCATACAATAAATTACATCATAGATCATTATTAAACCTGCAAATTGTCTGCCATCTCTGGTCTGCCTGGTCTTGACATCTCTGTTCTTGGCAATCTCCATCCATGCCCCTGTACACAGCTATCAAGAAGAACTCAGGATTGAGTGATATGCCTCACCACACTGATTTCTCTTCCCAGCATCCACCCAGGTATAAGCATTCAGCACCTTCCCAGTCAATGTGACTCAGATCAGGAAATAAGGTGAGTGAGGATTAACATTCGTTCCAATTCTGTATCTTTGAACATTAATGCTGTATTGTTCTGTGTCTCTGTACTGTCAATGAGCCTTTTTTAAAGTCTGTGCATTTATGTTGTTTGTTGTGAGAGTGAAGTTGCAAATATCTCTTTTGAATGGTTTCCCATCGTAAATTGCTTTTCTCTATGTTCTTGGACTGCTCTAGATAAATAGATATGCGGCTCTCACTTGGGAATTTAGTTAGTGGGTTTGCTGTACAAGGCAAGAATTGTGTGCTATTGTTCTAAATCTAAAAGATGGTGGACCCACCGTTCATCGCTGTGCACCAATTTACTTACTGGCTATAATAAGACAGTTAATATGAGCTGAGAACATAGCCTATTCATTTTGGATATTGACAGATATTTTAAACTTATTTAATTTCCTTTATGTTCCATCTACTTTTTCAATGAATGTTATTAAGTGGAGTGATTTGTTTTTCCTATTTGTAAGTTATTGTCTGTATCTCACAAAGAACGTTTCTTTGTTCTAAGGATAATTCTAGTCTGTCCTTTACAATGTTGACATCATTTGAATAATCTGCCCTTTCTTCACAAGTGTTACTGAATTCCATGAGAAACATGAATAAATGAAATGGATAAATTAAGCCTTTGGTATAATAATACAGGCATTGAGAATAGAAATTCTCAGGGTAGTAATGCTGATGACTCCTTGAACAAATGTAGGTTTTGATATGTAATGTTTGACTCATACAGTATCTGAACAATATCTGGTGTGCTGTCAATTGATGAGTGTTTAACATGAAAATCCCATATTTCTGTAAAATAATTGAGCAGAGTCTCAGTATTTTCTATGCTGGTAGGGAATATATCTGAATTCAGCAGCTCAGTAAGGTATGCCAACTGGCCAACAAGTCAAGCAAGTAGTTCATCTTAACTTCCTGCACTGCTCTGCTATTGGCGTACTTAGGAGATCAAATTTCAGATACAGATTATGTGCAGTTTTGGGGATCTGAATCTAAACTCAAAGCAGATGCAAATGTTCACTCTTAATTTGCCTGCTATTATTTTTTACCTTTTGTCACTATATGCACAAAAAAGAGACATAGTCTCAAAACTTAGGACCACAGAAGAGCAGAAAGTAGAACAACAAAACTTCTGAAAGTAATGATTTAGCTTTTTTTACTCTAGTCACCCAAAGTTCATCATCCCAGGGCTTCTGTTGGAAACATTAACTGTTACTTGTGATTTTCTATCTTGCAAAACAGATTTTCTCCATACAAACATCTGTCAGTGCAACATGTCAAAGGTGATGTCATCAATTCAATATGCTTCATTTTTTCAATAAAAACTTTTTAGGTTAGATTCACAGGAGCAACCAGTATTAGCACAAATATTGTTGATGTATACAGCCTTGAAGTTGCTCTTAGCAAGCTATTTGGGGGTTAACTCAGTCTCAAATAAAGATTTCAGCTCTCTCAAATCAGGTGTCCAATAAGGCCTGTATTCTTGGTGCCTGACAAATGTGCCGCCAGTTACTGCTGCAATGTGGAGCACTTTGCTGTTCTGACAGCTAATTATCCTCATACTTGATATGACTGCATCAGTGCTTGCACTTCCCATTCTCACTAGCAGCAATTTTGTTAGTGCAGGGAAATGGGCAGTAAGCAAGTGCTGTACTGCTGGTCACTAATTGTACAATTGCCATTGTTACAAAGCTTTATGCCAACAACAATTTTTAGGTTTATGTATTCCAAAAATATCCAGTAAAATGTTACAAATTTTACTATAGTTTCTAATACTCAAATCCGATGCAGTAAAATTCATGGATGGTCATCTTTAAATATAAATGTTGCTTTTTACTTAAGATATTTCAAAAGTTTGTTCAGACAGTGGCCTTATCTTAACAACTAAATCAACTCCACAATTTAGATCAAACTTTATTTTTCCCTAACTCATTGTTTCTTTAAATGGAGCTTATTATCTCCACTGGGTTCCTGATATTAAGCTGACCCATGTGGGCTTTAATCCATGTTCAGTGCTGCCTGTCAGAAGTATTGATCAGGGTCCAGGTGCAATGAGATAGATTGAATTGGTGCTTGACACATCTTATGCTTGCCTTTTTGATTATAACATTGCAGGAGAAAACAATGGAAATCAACAGTAATATAGATTCCATTCCTTTTCTAGTGCTTTATTTCACTGCTATGTCTTGATCAAATGATTTAAATGATGGTGAGCAATCTGTCACAGTCACTGTGTTGTTAGCCTGGAGCTAAACAACACTACTCTATTTCCTACAATACAAATGCAAGCAATTTTTGTCAATCTGTATTTAGAAGGCTGTTCCCATTGTTCCATCAGCAGTGACCTGTACTTTAAATCCAAGAGGTTGTGATTCTGAATCATTGCCTGCATTAAACTCATAGTTTTCTAAGATGGTTAAGCAACCAGCTCGGAGGATTGCTTTTCCATAGCATATATTAATGCATTTCGTGAGGGAGGTAATATTAAGTTCAGTCCCTGCTCGTCCCATTGACTGGCTATGAAGTGCCATTCTTGAAAGTAATAGACCGAGTAACCCCAACCCTGCTAACTGAAGGATAATGATTTCAAATCAGAATGTTTGGGCTAAAGAAAGGACGCAAAGTAGAAATCTATTAGACATCACAACAAAGCACAGGTAAGATAACCATAACAAGGAGAAGTATCACAAAAATTTGACCCTCATGGTGGTTGGGATCACAGAATCATATGGAATCATAAAATGGTTACAGCACAGAAGGAGGGCATTCAGCTCATCATGTCTATGTCGGCTCTCTGCAAGAGCAATTCAGCCAGTCCCAGTACCCTGCCCTTTCCCTGTAGCCCTACAAAATTTTTCCCTTCAGGTACTTTGTCAATTCCCTTTTGAAAGCCACGATTGAATTTGCCTCCACCAAACTCTCAGGCAGTGCATTCCAGATCTTAACCACTCATTGTGTAAAAAACGTTTTACCTCATGTCACCTTTGGGTCTTTTGCCAATCACTTTAAAGCTGCATCCTCTGGTTTTCATCCTTTCTGCCAACGGGAACTGTTTCCCTCTAACACCCTGTCTACCTGTGTAGACCTCTCATGATTTTGAACAGCTCTACCAAATCTCCTCTCAGCATTTTTTTTTCAAGAAATTGTATTACTATCCTTATAACACATGCACGGGTCCAAGAAGAATAAAAGAAAAAAAGGAACGCTGAAAATCTGAATGAAACAATGTGAAAAATTATGGATTTTCACAGCAAGTCAATCAGTATAAGGTAACATGTGGCACCAAAAGTTCTCTTTCAGATGCTGACTGAATGCTGTACATTTCCAGCATTTCCATTTTAGTTTCATTATCCTAGCAAATACTTTTGGAATCGGTTCCTAATTCATACTTCTTAGATGATTACTGAAAAATATGAAACATTATGAACAAGATTTTGTTATTTGGAAAAATTCAAAATTAAATATAGGTTTGACCTTTTTTTCATTAGTTGATGTGAATGAAAGTGTCTGATTTGAATGGTAATATCATTTTGTACTTCCTGCTTCTTTGTTTGGCAGCATTGTCAGATTTTGCCGATGAGGAAGTGAAAACTTAAAAAATAAGTCTTCTGTTTTTCAAAAGAAAATGAGTCTGCTTTCATTTTTTTCATGGGAAATCATTTTGTTATGTATTTTTTTTATTATGATCTACAAGGTATTCATTCAATATTGTCATTGGCAATGCACCCAATTTCTGGAAGCACTGGTCTGTAGCTATAGAACATGTTTGTTGGTTATACTTTGATATGATTTCTTTGTGGTGTTGTGCGTGTTTGAAAGTAAACTATGGATTGATTTTCCTGACAACTTGATAATGGACATGTGTCTGAATTCTCTGGCAGTTATGTATCGGAACTCCCTGGAAGCCAGCTGTTAGATTTTTTTAATGGTTTTCTGTGTATGTGAGGGGAGTGGGGGAAGAGTGGAATGTATTTGTCAATTCCTTGCTGGTCTAATAGGATTAGAGACACATTTCTTAGTCAATCCTTGGGAGTTTAATAAACCTTCTTCTCACTCACATGTTGGATTTATTTGGATCTTGAGCAAGAACTCCAACCTAACACTTCCTCAAATCAGATAATAAACTCCACTATTATATAAGTACTTTACTATACAAATGAAATCAATATTTTACCACTGCTTTGCTACTGTTTAGTTCTTTACCTTTGATTTGATATTTCAATCCTAAAGTAAAATAAAGTCACTTTGAAGATATTTGACTTTCACAGGGAAAGAATTGCACTGGTCATTTTGGTCAGTCTTTCCAGCGAAATTCTACCGGCGTCTTCTTTCTGAACACATATATGAAATAATCAGAGAAAATCTTCATGAACACATTAAAAGGCTGTTTCAAAGTTATCAGAGCTCCTTTTCAGTACAGCTGATTTCTTTACTTAAGTTAATTTAGACAGGAATTCTACTATTGAACGTTATTGTTTCATGTGGTGGAGTTGATTAATATATTTTAGGAATGTTGTGGGTTCATTTCAGCAGAGTAGGGTTTAAAAGAACTATTGCACACAGGGAATTTTAGCTTGGTGGATACTGGGAAAATAACTTTGTTAGTTTATATTGTTTAGTCACAGAGGTTATCCAATATGATGCTTATCGCTTCTGATACACCATTTGTCCACTCCTCTGTTACTGAGACAGACTCCATCCAATCAGAAATAACCAGTTCCATAACTCAAATACTCTCTTAGTGGGGATGCTCCTATACTGATGATTCTCATGCATTTTACTAATTCTTACAATTATCCCAATAACATATTCCCTATCTAAAAAAGAAGTTCAAGCAATCATTTCCTTTTAGATCCAAATTCTCCCTAATTTGTTTGGGCTAGAGACAGAATTCAATCTGCTTTCCCTCTTTAACCCCTGAGGTCTGGCTTCTTAAATACACATTCCTACTCGAGAGAAGTTCTCCCAGATTTCCTCAAATACATAAACAATGTAATTGGGAACCTTGGTCATGTATCTATAGGCATAGAATACAAAAGTAGGCAATATTGAATTTGTACAAGGATATAGAAATAATTTCATAGTTTAATGGAGGTTTCAAGATTTTGGTTCCAATCCCAGAAAGAAAGTTGCATCAGAAGCTTTCTGAAATAATTAACTCAGATCAAACTAGATTTATTTAGAACCATCACTTGCATGCTAAGTTCATTGATTATACAACCTCTACATAGGTGATCAATCCAGACACAAAAAGTAGTTAGGGCTCCTTGTTTGCTAACGTGAGAGGGTAGCTCTATACCAAGTTGTCCTAAAGGGTCAGAATTATTTACCTAAGTTTCTTAAATATGAATTCATTGGATTGTGATACCATGGCCTCAAGCTAGAAAATATTTGAGAAACTGGGAGAAAAATTGTCATAGAGTCATATAGTCATAGAGTTATACAGCACAGAAACAGGCCCTTCAGCCCATCATGTCCGTGCCAGCCATCTAGCACCTATCTATTCTAATCCCATTTTCCAGCACTTGGCCTGTAGCCTTATATGCTATAGCATTTCAAGGGCTCATATAAAAACTTCTTCAATGTTGTGAGGGTTCCTGCCTCTACCACCCCTTCAAGCAGTGTGTTCCAGATTCCAACCACCCTCTGGGTGAAAAAACTTTTCCTCAAATCCCCTCTAAACCTCCTGCACCTTACCTTAAATCTATTCCCCCAGGTTATTGACCCCTCCGCTAAGGGAAAAAAGTTTCTTCCTATCTACCCTATCTATGCCCCTCATAATTTAGTATACCACAATCAGGTCCCTCCTCAGCCTTTTCTGCTCTAAGGAAAACAACCCTAGCCTATCCAGTCTCTCTTCATAGCTGAAATGCTCCAGCCTAGGGTGAATCTCCTCTGCACCTTCTCCAGTGCAATCACATCCTTCCTATAGTGTGGCAACCAGAACTGTACACAATTACTCCAGCTGTGGCCTATCTAGCATTTTATACAGCTCCACCATAACGTCCCTGCTCTTATATTCTATGCCTCAGCTAATAAAGGCAGGTATCCCATATGCCTTCCTAACCACCTTATCTACCTGTGCTGCTGCCTTCAGTGATCGATGGACAAGTACACCAAGGTCCCTCTGACCCTCTGTACTTCCTAGGGTCCTACCATCCATTGTATATTCCCTTGCCTTGTTAGTCCTCCCAAAATGCATCACCTCACACTTCTCAGGATTAAAGTCCATTTGCCACTGCTCTGCCCATCTTACCAGCCCATCTATATCGTCCTGTAATCTAAGGCTTTCCTCCTCATTATTTATGACACCACCAATTTTCATGTCATCTACGAACTTACTGATCATACCTCCTATATTCACATCTAAATCATTAATGTACACTACAAACAGCAAGGGTCCCAGCAGCAATCCCTGCAGTATACCACTGGTCACAGGCTTCCAATTGCAAAAATAACCCTCGACCATCACCCACTGCCTCCTGCCACTAAGCCAATTTTGGATCCAATTTGCCAAATTGCCCTGGATCCCATGGGCTGTTACCTTCTTAACCAATCTCCCATGTGGAACCTTATCAAATGCCTTACTGAAGTCCATGTAGACTACATCAACTGCTTTACCCTCATCTACACACCTAGTCACCTCCTCGAAAAATTCAATCAAATTTGTTAGACATGATCTCCCCCTGACAAAGTCATGCTGACTATCCCTGATTAATCCCTGCCTCTCCAAGTGGAGATTAATCCTATCCCTCAGAACTTTTTCCAATAGTTTCCCTACTACTGGTGTCAGACTCACTGGCCTGTAATTACCTGATTTATTCCTACTACCCTTCTTGAATAATGGTATCAAATTTGCTGTCCTCCAGTCCTCTGGCACCTCTCCTGTGGCCAGAGAGAATTTGAAAATTTGTGTCAGAGCCCCTGCAATCTCCTCCCTTGCCTCACATAACAGCCGGGGATACATCTCATCTGGGCCTGGGGATTTATACACATTTAAGCCCTCTAAAACCGCTAATAAATCCTCCCTTTCAATGCTAATTTGTTCAAGTATATCACAATCCCCCTTCCTGATCTCTGCACCTACACCTTCCTTCTCCATAGTGAACACAGATGAAAAGTAATCATTTAAAACCTCACCTACGTCCTCCGGCTCCATACACAGATTGCCACTTTGGTCCCTAATGGTCCCTACTCTTTCCCTGGTTATCCTCTTACCCGTCAGTGTTTCTTCATGCCCCCTCTTTGCTTTCCTAGTTACCTTTTTAAGTACCCCCTACACTTTCTATACTCCTCCAGGGCCTCTGCTGTTTTCAGCACTCTGAATCTGCCATATGCCTCCTTTTTTTTTCTTATCCAATCCTCTATATCCCTTGACATCCAGGGTTCCCTGGACTTGTTGGCCCTACCCTTCACCTTCACATGTTGGCCCTGAACTCTCACTATTTCCTTTTTGAATGACTCCCACTGATCTGATGTAGACTTTCCGATATGTAACTGCTCCCAGTCCACTTTGTCCAGATCCTGTTTTATCATATTGAAATCAGCCTTCCCCCAATTCAGTACCTGTAATTCCGGTCCATCTTTGTCCTTTTCCATAACCACCTTATGGAGAACATAGCTAAGCTTGTACAGGAGCAGATTGGTGTTAGATGCTGTTCAATACAGTAGAACAATGTGAAGTCATGGATTTTGGAAGTAAGAATAGAAAGAGGAAAATACTTTAAATGAGATTTTAAATAGTGTTTGTGTATAGATACTCAGATCAATAATGATGGCAGCATAAGCAGACAAATCCATAAGAAAGACAAATCGAATCATTAGTTTTGTATCTAGAGGTATAGAATACAAAAGTAAGATGATGTTGAACTTGTACAAGACGTTAGTTGTGGTTTATTTGGATTATTGTATACAATCTTACACAATTCATTATCAGAATGATATAAAAGCAAAAGGAAAAGGTGAAGCAGAGACTCACTATGATGTTTCTAATGATGAGGAATTACATTTATGAAGAAAAACTTGAGAAGTTAGGACTTTTTCATTACTGCTTAGATAGTTAGGGAATGACTAGATAGAGGTTTTCAAGGTTAGGAAGGATTAAATTAAGATTATAGTAGACCAGATGCTAACAAGCTACAATTATAAGATAATCGGATGTAGTTAGAAACAATGGGCTGAAATTCATAGTCCTGCCCCCAAAATCAGCGGCAGGCGAAAATGACGATGGCCCGCCTGTACGGGCCACATGTTGCGGAGCCACTGCGATATTAAGCGTGGCAGCTCATTTTAATAGCCGGGGCAGACACCTTCCCTCCCCACCCCTTCCCGTGATGACGTGGAGGGGGCGGGCTATCCGTCCCCGGCAATGGCGTCAGCTGCCTGTGCGCAGATGCTGACACCATTTTCAAAGGGCTCTGAACCCTATCGTTAAATTTAAATATTTAAAGAAATGTAAAAAAAATTAAATACATTTATTCTGCTCCTCTCCCCGCCCCCAATAAGAATTACATTAATTACTTGCCCTTTCCCCCCAAAACATTTACCTTGTCCACCTGAGCTTCCACCACCACCACCCCCCCTCAAAATGCATAAACTTTACACTATAACATTTCCCACAAAACCCGACACCAATGATATTACTTGGACCCCGCTCCCCCACCACGACCGGCCCACCACACTGAGAAACCTATCTCCTCCCCCCTCCTAACCAGTGTTCCACCTCCGTTCCCTGGACGGGGATCCGAAGGTGTGGGAGTGTCAGCTAGCAGCACGCAGATTACTTCAGGACATACAGCAGGAACATAAGGGTAATTAATTCATTTGTTTTAATTAATTTAAATACTGAAATTGGGCTCCCATCGTCGAGTTGTGGGGGGGCCGCCACGAGGCCTCGCCACCGCCGGCAATATCGGACCGGGCCCTCCCGGCATCGGAGTGAGCGGTGGCCCTCTTCCAGAGACATTTTCAGCCCTTCCCTCCCCACCCCCGCCACAACCCCCAGCATTGGGGGGGGTCAGTAAAATTCAGCCCAATGACCCTGAAAATCTGAATGTTTAAAGTGGATTTGGGGAGCAATTGGGACAGGGCCCACTTACAGCCCATTTGAGAAGCTCTGAAGTTTCCTGAATGGAAACAGAGGAGGTGATTCTTGTGTCCTAAAAATCTGACATCATGGATTGTCCACAGAAATTCACACAAGAGCAGCCTACGATACCTCTAACATATTGTATGCCTGAAAGTAGCAGTCCTTTACAGATGAGGAAGCATGGCGAATAAGTTGACCATGCTTGAATAATATAATTGAATGTTTTGATGAGGTAACAGAGAAGGTTGATGAAGGGCATTCAGTGGATGTTGTTTATATGGCTTTTAGAAAATGTTTGATAAAGTACCACTGGGTAAGTAAAAACCTATATAAACTTTCCTTTTGTTGCAGCAGCTTTTTCGGAAGCAGAGATAGTGCGAGCGAGTTATCAGCTGGGAAGGTCAGTTTCAGCTTAAAGTAAATTACCTTTTGTTTCGGCGGACCAGGGGACTGCTGGGTAAGTAAAAACCTATATATTTGGGCAGTGGCTGAACCCGAGACACTACACGCCCTCCTCCTCTAACCAAAAATAAAGGACTCTGGTGTGTTGAAAAGATAAGCTTTTTTATTTCTTCTGTATCGTGTGATTGGTTAAAAATTTACTTTCTTTTTTAACTTTCTTTTTTTGATTTATCTATTAATTGGTTATTTGAAAAAGACCCTAGCAGAGAAGTATCAAAGTATTTAACTCATAAATTTATATAAAGTAATTAACTAAGTAGAGATGGCTGGGCAGGTGATGTGCTGTAGCTGTATGATGTGGGAGCTGGCTGACCCCATTGTGAACGGCAGGGACCACATCTGCAGCAAGTGTTGGTTGCTGGAAGAACTCCGGTTCAGAGTTGATGATCTGGAATCTGAGCTTCAAACACTGCGGCACATCTGGGAGGGGGAGGGTTACCTGGACGTTTTGTTTCAGGAGGCAGTCACACCTGGTAGATTAAGTAATTCAAATTCAGTTAGTGATCAGGGACAACAGTGTTTGCAAGTGAGGCAGGTAGGGGGATCCTGAGTTCAGGAGTGGAGGAGCCTCAGCCTTTGACCTTATCCAACAGGTACGAGATACTTACTCCCTGTGTGGATGAGGAAAAGGGCTGCGGGGAGGATGAGCCAACTGACCATGTCACCATGGTGCAGAAGGCTATTCAAGAGGGGGGAGCAAAAAGACAAGTGGTAGTTATAGGGGATTCTATAATTAGGGGGATAGATAGTATCCTTTGCAAGCTGGATCGGGAGTCCCGCATGGTGTGTTGCCTGCCCCGGTGCCAGGGTGCAGGACAGGGTGCAGATTCAGGCTACTAGGCTAGATGGGATTGAGGTTCACAAGGAGGAGGTGTTATCAATTTTGGAAAGTGTGAAAATAGATAAGTCCCCTGGGCCAGATGGGATTTATCCTAGGATTCTCTGGGAAGCTAGGGAGGAGATTGCAGAGCCTTTGTCCTTGATCTTTATGTCGTCATTGTCGACAGGAATAGTGCCGGAAGACTGGAGGATAGCAAATGTTGTCCCCTTGTTCAAGAAGGGGAGTAGAGACAGCCCTGGTAATTATAGACCTGTGAGCCTTACTTTGGTTGTGGGTAAAATGTTGGAAAAGGTTATAAGAGACAGGAATTATAATCATCTTGAAAAGAATAAGTTCATTAGCGATAGTCAGCATGGTTTTGTGACAGGTAGGTCGTGCCTCACAAACCTTATTGAGTTTTTCGAGAAGGTGACCAAACAGGTGGATGAGGGTAAAGCAGTGGATGTGGTGTATATGGATTTCAGTAAGGCGTTTGATAAGGTTCCCCACGGTAGGCTATTGCAGAAAATACGGAAGTATGGGGTTGAAGGTGATTTACAGCTTTGGATCAGAAATTGGCTAGCTGAAAGAAGACAGAGGGTGGTGGTTGATGGCAAATGTTCATCCTGGAGTTTAGTTACTAGTGGTGTACCGCAAGGATCTGTTTTGGGGCCACTGCTGTTTGTCATTTTCATAAATGACCTGGATGAGGGTGTAGAAGGGTGGGTTAGTAAATTTGCGGATGACACGAAGGTCGGTGGAGTTGTGGATAGTGCCGAAGGATGTTGTAGGGTACAGAGGGACATAGATAGGCTGCAGAGCTGGGCTGAGAGATGGCAAATGGAGTTTAATGCGGAAAAGTGCGAGGTGATTCACTTTGGAAGGAGTAACAGGAAAGCAGAGTACTGGGCTAATGGGAAGATTCTTGTTAGTGTAGATGAACAGAGAGATCTTGGTGTCCAGGTGCATAAATCCCTGAAGGTTGCTACACAGGTTAATAGGGCTGTTAAGAAGGCATATGGTGTGTTAGCTTTTATTAGTAGGGGGATCGAGTTTCGGAGCCACGAGGTCATGCTGCAGCTATGCAAAACTCTGGTGAGACCGCACCTGGAGTATTGCGTGCAGTTCTGGTCACCGCATTATAGGAAGGATGTGGAAGCTTTGGAAAGGGTGCAGAGGAGATTTACTAGGATGTTGCCTGGTATGGAGGGAAGGTCTTACGAGGAAAGGCTGAGGGACTTGAGGTTGTTTTCGTTGGAGAGAAGGAGGAGGAGAGGTGACTTAATAGAGACATATAAGATAATCAGAGGGTTAGATAGGGTGGATAGTGAGAGTCTTTTTCCTTGGATGGTGATGGCAAACACGAGGGGACATAGCTTTAAGTTGAGGGGTGATAGATATAGGACAGATGTCAGAGGTAGTTTCTTTACTCAGAGAGTAGTAGGGACGTGGAACGCTCTGCCTGCAGCAGTAGTAGACTCGCCAACTTTAAGGGCATTTAAGTGGTCATTGGATAGACATATGGATGAAAATGGAATAGTGTAGGTCAGATGGTTTCACAGGTCAGCGCAACATCGAGGGCCGAAGGGCCTGTACTGCGCTGTAATGTTCTAATTCTAATTCTAATTCTAATTCTAAATCTCTGACCGGCTTGAAAGGATATTGGAGCGGGAGGGGGAGGATCCAGTTGTTGTGGTCCACGTTGGGACTAAAAACATAGGCAAGGCTAGGATGGAGGACCTGTTTGGGGATTATAAAGCACTAGGAACGAAATTAAGGAACAGGTCCTCGAGGGTCATAATCTCCGGATTACTGCCCGAGCCACGTGCAAATTGGCTTAGGGATAAGAATGTTAGGGAAGTAAGCACGTGGCTAAAGGAGTGGTGTGGGAAAGAGGGGTTCCATTTCATGGGGCATTGGCATCAGTTCTGGAACCGGGGGGATCTGTACCGATGGGACGGTCTCCACCTGAACCGATCTGGAACCAGTGTTCTAGCGAAACGGATAAATTGGGTGGTCTCCAGGACTTTGAACGAGTGAGTCGGGGGGAAGGGAAAGGGAAAACGACAGGGACTATGATGGTAAATAAAAAGGTAAGCAGCAGGTTAACATGTGTGCAGGAAGGTTTAAGTTCAAGGCAGACTACGAAAGAAGCAGAAAGGAAGGATAACTCAGGAGTTATTATTAGAGATGTTGGAAATCATGAGGGTAAGAAAGCGAGCATAAAGGCACTTTACCTGAATGCTCGTAGCATTCGTAACAAGGTTGATGAGTTAACGGCACAAATCATCGCGAATGAATATGATTTGGTAGCCATTACGGAGACATGGTTACAGGTTGGTCACGACTGGGAGTTAAATATCCAGGGGTACCAGACTATTTGGAAGGACAGACAGGAAGGTAAGGGAGGTGGTGTAGCTCTGATATTCAAGGACGACATCAGGGCGGTGCTGAGAGATGATATAGGTTCTATGGAGAATGAGGTTGAATCCATTTGGGTGGAAATTAGAAACTCTAAGAAGAAAAAGTCATTGATAGGCGTAGTCTATCGGCCACCAAATAATAACATCACATTGGGGCGGGCGATAAACAAAGAAATAACTAATGCCTGTAAAAATGGTACGGCAATTATCATGGGGGATTTTAATCTACATGTGGATTGGTCGAACCAGCTCAGTCAGGGTAGCCTTGAGGAGGAGTTCGTTGAGTGTATCCGTGATAGTTTTCTTGAACAGTATGTAATGGAACCGATGAGGGAGCAAGCTATCCTAGATCTAGTCCTGTGTAATGAGACAGGAATAATTAATGACCTCATAGTTGGATCCTCTTGGAAGGAGTGATCACAATATGGTTGAATTTAGAATACAGATGGAGAGTGTGAAGATAAAATCCAATACCAGGGTCCTGCGCTTGAACAAGGGGGACTACAATAGAATGAGGGAGGACTTGGCTAAAGTAGACTGGAAACAAAGATTTTATGGTGGGACAGTTGACGAGCAGTGGAGGACTTTCAAAGCAATTTTTCAAAGTGCTCAGCAAAAATATATTCCAGTGAAAAGGAAGGACTGGAAGAAAAGGGGTAATCTGCCATGGGTGTCTAAGGAAATAAGGGAGGCTATCAAATTGAAAGGGAAGGCATACAAAGTGGCCAAAAACAGCATGAAACTAGAAGATTGGGAAAACTTCAAAGGTCAACAGAAAGCCACAAAAAGAGCTATAAAGAAAAGTAAGATAGAACATGAGAAAAAACTAGCACAGAATATAAAGACAGATAGCAAAAGTTTCTATAAATATATAAAACGAAAAAGAGTGGCTAAAGTAAACGTTGGTCCTTTGGAGGATGAGAAGGGGAATTTAGTTATGGGATATGATGAAATGGCCGAGGCATTGAACAGGCATTTTGTATCAGTCTTCACAGTGGAGGACATTAATAACATGCCAGTAATTGACAAAGAGACGAACGTAGGTGAGGACCTGGAAACAATCATTATTACGGAAGAGGTAGTGTTGGGCAAGCTAATGGAGCTAAGGATTGATAAGTCTCCTGGCCCTGATGGAATGCATCCCAGGGTACGCAAAGAGATGGCGGGAAAAATAGCAGGTGCACTGGCGGTAATTTTCCAAAATTCGCTGGACTCTGGTGTAGTCCCAGCAGATTGGAAAACAGCAGATGTGACGCCACTGTTTAAAAAGGGAGGTAGACAAAAGATGGGGAATTATAGACCGGTTAGCTTAACCTCTGTAGTGGGGAAGATGCTTGAGTCTATTATCAAGGAAGAAATAGCAGGGCATCTCGATAGAAATTGTCCCGTTGGGCAGACGCAGCATGGGTTCATGAAGGGCAGGTCATGCTTGACAAATCTTTTGGAATTCTATGAAGACATTACGAGCAAGGTGGACAATGGGGACCCAGTGGATGTGGTGTACCTAGATTTCCAAAAGGCCTTTGACAAGGTGCCGCACAAGAGGCTGCTGCATAAGATAAGGATGCATGGCGTTAGGGGTAAAGTATTAGCATGGATAGAGGATTGGTTGACTAACAGGAAGCAGAGAGTGGGGATAAATGAGTGCTATTCTGGTTGGCAATCAGTCACTAGTGGTGTGCCTCAGGGATCGGTGTTGGGACCGCAATTATTTACATTTATATAGATGATTTGGAGTTGTGGACCACGTGAAGGGTGTCAAAGTTTGCAGATGACACTAAGATGAGTGGCAGAGCAAAGTGTGCAGATGACTGTGAAACTTTGCAGAGGAACATAGATACATTGAGTGAGTGGGCAAAGGTCTGGCAGATGGAATACAATGTTAATAAATGTGAAGTCATTCATTTCGGTAGGAGAAACAGTAAAAAGGATTATTACTTGAATGGTAAAAAGTTGCAGCATGCTGCTATGCAGAGGGACCTGGGTGTCCTTGTGCATGAATCGCAGAAGGTTGGTCTGCAGGTACAGCAAGTAATTAGGAAGGCAAATGGAATTTTGTCCTTCATTGCTAAAGGGATTGAGTTTAAAAGCAGAGAGGTTATGTTGCAGCTGTATAAGGTACTGGTGAGGCCGCACCTGGAGTACTGTGTGCAGTTTTGGTCTCCTTACTTGAGAAAGGATGTAATGGCACTGGAGAGGTGCAGAGGAGGTTCACTAGGTTGATTCCGGAGTTGAGGGGGTTGGCTTATGAGGAGAGACTGAGTAGATTGGGATTATATTCATTGGAATTCAGAAGAATGAGGGGGGATCTTATAGAAACATATAAAATTATGAAGGGAATAGATAAGATACAAGTAGAGAGGATGTTTCCACTGGCAGGTGAAGCTAGGACAAGAGGGCATAGCCTCAAGATTAGAGGGAGCAGATTTAGGACTGAATTAAGAAGGAACTTCTTCACCCAGAGGGTTGTTAATCTATGGAATTCCTTGCCCAGTGAAGTAGTTGACGCTTCTTCAGTAAACGTTTTTAAAGCTAAGGTAGATATCTTTTTGAACAATAAAGGAATTAAGGGATACGGTGAGAGCGCGGGTAAGTGGATCTGAGTGCACGAAAAGATCAGCCATGATCTTATTGAATGGCGGAGCAGGCTTGAGGGGCTGGACAGCCTACTCCTGATCCTAGTTCTTATGAAAAAGGCTGATTCAGAAAATTGAGGCTCATGGAATAGGAAGGTTAGTGTCCAATGGGATAAAAAAAATTGCCTGAAGGACTGAAAACAGCAAGTCGTGATAAATGGCTGTTTTTCAGACTGGAGGATGGTAGATGATTGACAGTGGTGTTCCCCAATGGTCAGTCCTAGGACCACTGCTTTTTTTGCTACATATAAATTTCTTGGATATTGGAATACAGAGGAGAATCTCAAAATTTGCTGAAGATACCAAACTTGGAGGAGTGGCACAGTGATGATGATATGAACCGCCTGCAGCAGGACATTGATAGGCCAGCAGAATGGGCAGACAAGTGGCAGATGGAATTTAATATTGACAAGTGTGAGGTGATGTATTTTGCCAGAAGGGATAGGGTGAGACAATATCGACTTAATGGCACAGTTCTAAAGAGTGTACAGGAACAGAGGGACCTGCGGATGAATGTGCATCAATCTTTGAAGGTGGCAGGACATGTTGAAAGAGTGGTTAGCAAAGCATATGGGATCTTGGGATTCATAAATAGAGGTATTGAGTACAATAGCAGGGAAGTTATAAGCTCTGGTTAGGCCATAACTGGAGTATTGCATCAAGCTCTTGTCAACACACTTTAGGAAGGATGTGAGGGTCCGTGAGAGGGTGCAGAGGAGATTTATCAGAATGATCCAAGGGATGGGGCTTTTTGTTACAAGATTGGTTGGAAAAACTGGGGTTGTTCTCCTTGGAGCAAAGGAGATTGAGGGGAGATTTGAGAGAGGTGCACAACATTATATTAGGCTTAGATATTCCCCCACTATCAACATCCTGGGGGCTACCATTGACCAGAAACTGAACTGGAGTAGCCATATAAATACCGTGGCTACAAGAACAGGTCAGAGGCTAGGAATCCTGCGGCGAGTAAATCACCTCCTGACTCCCCAATTCCTGTCCACCATCTACAAAGCACAAGCCAGGAGTATGATGGAATACCCTCCACTTTCCTGGATGGGTGCAGCTCCAACAACACTCAAGAAGCTCGACACCAACCAGGTCAAAGCAACCTGTTTGATTGGTACCCTGTCTACAACATTCACTCTCTCCACCACCGACGCACAGTGGCAGCAGTGTGTACCATCTACAAGATGCACTGCAGCAATGCACCAGGGCTACTCAAGCAGCACCTTCCAAATCCGTGACCTTTACCGCCTAGAAGGACAAAGGCAGCAGATGCCTGGGAACACCACTACCTGCAAGTTCTCCTCCAAGCCACACAACATCCTGACTTGGAACCTGACTTGGAACTATATTGCCATTCCTTCACTGTTGCTGGGTCAAAATCCTGGAACTCCCTTCCAAAGAACACTGTGGGTGTACCTACCCCACATGGACTGCAACGGTTCAAGAAGGCAGCTCACCACCACCTTCTCATTGGCAATTAGGGATGGGCAATAAATGCTGGCCTGGCCAGCGAAGCCCACATCCCATGAAACGAATAAAAGATAAGTTTAACAAGGAAAATCTGTTCCCATTAACTGATGATACAAGGAGAAAGGGACACAGATTGAAGGTTTTGGGCAAGAGATGCAGGGGGAATGTAAGGAAAAAGTTTTTCATGCAGCGGGTGATAATGTCCTGGAACTTGCTGCACACAGGGATGGTGGAAGTAGAAACAATCAATGATTTAAAAAGGAAATTGGATGGGCACTTGAAAGAAATAAACTTGCAGGAGTATGGGGATCAAGCAGAGGAGTGGGACTGACTGGATTGTTCTGCAGCGAGCCAGCATGGACTCAATGGGCTGAATGGCCTCCTCCTGCGCCATAAGTGACTCTAACTTTGTTAAAGATCACATTCCCTTAAGCAGTTGATCACAAAGCTATTGTAAGTAATGTGATTTTTGTGCAATAGGACCAATATTTTCTTCTTAGTGATTTCTTCAGCTGGATCTGTTAGCTCTATTCCACATTGGCTTAGCAACACAGAGATTTCTGGTCACCCTCAGTGGGCACCCCAGATATGTCAGTGATAACCTAGGCACCAACCTATTGTTTGTAAATCACCTGAACTCAGGAATTCCATCTACCTGCGGGGCAGAAAGAGGTCCTATATACCATTATCACAGTGGCAGACCAGAATGACAGGTTTATTTTGTGTGTACACCTTTAAGAGGTGTGGCTACCAGTTCACATTTGTCATGTAAGAGCGATGATATAACACACCACATGATTCTGAGTGTTTAGCAGTCTTTAGGAGACACTGTACAGTGAGCATCTCAATGTACTAGCTGCTCACTCAGTACTCAATAAAGAACCCACAAAATTGCGTTCCTGATCCCAACTGCTGTGGGAAGTCTTTGTGTACTGTCTATACAAACACAGAGGTTCAAGGAACATGCAACAGTTTACAAAGGAAATAGGGAGAATTTTAAACTGCCAACATGGGTGGGAGAGGGCAAGCTGACCCCAACCCACCACAATCGCATCTACTTCCAGTTTAACTGACGTGGATTGTGGGGGCAGAATGAATAATCTGCTCTCGAAAGGGGAATCAGTAATTTTAATATGTTAATGAGGCTGTGTGCAAAGTTTCCCAGAGCTTGGGAAGCCTGGCAGCTAAAGTGGTCCAGCAGCTAGGTGCTTTTCCAGAACTGATGGGACAGGACACGCAGGACTGTTTTCCCGACCCCGGTCCCCACAAGCTAACCTGCCCCAACATGCCTTGCTCCCCGTGATCTATCCCCACTGTGATCCAACCACCAGAAACCATCCCCCACACCCCCCACCCCCCAAACCCCCGGCCCTCCACTCAACTGAGATCTTTTAGCGCAGGCCTTCCCACCAACAGCCGTCCAACCTCTCAATCTGGCCAGCTGCCAAGCGGGAAGCGGGAAAAAAATTGAAATGAGGTCCTGAGTATAATTTTGCAGGATTTCTGTTCTCCCCATATATCTGAATTTTCTGGCCACTAAAAGTATCCTCCCACTCCCCTCCATAAATATTGGGGCCAATATCTTAGTACAGACGGTGGATCGAATGATGTATTTTTTGCCACAAACTCTTGTTGAAAAATAGCCCGTAAATCCCTTTTAAAGAGAGTTAGCTAGTTGCTTGCAAAAGAGAACTATTAAAGAGTATGGGGAGTGAGATGAGGCGTGGGACTAGAATAAGTACATGGAGAAAAGCACTGGGCATCTAACTCATTTCTGTGCAGTAGCAAATTACGAGTGTCAACATCCGGATTCCATCTCTGCTGGCAGAAGTTTGCTGGAGCAGGGGCAGTCAGATGTTGAAGGAGAAAGTCGTAGACATTGTCTCAAATCCCAGGAATTAACTCATAGTACAGTCATGGTGGATGGATTACACCTTCAGAGTGTGCTTCAGAGACTACTGCCCAATTCTGGTGTCCTAGTTCAGATAGGCACACAGGCGCTCTAATAAGGGAACTCTGTGACCTGAAGAGGGTTGAAATAAAAGTGCAGTAAGTTTCTCTTCACCTTCTACAAAAGCTTGGTGCCTTGATTGTGAAGGTAATTGATCCTTTTAGACCTTGTTTCTTTCTATCGTTTGGGGTTTTTTACTAGACTGAACAGCACTCATGTCACCTCGCGCCTCGTGAGAATTACATTGATCTGGCAATGTGGACATTGGACAAATTTTTGGGGTAGTTTGAAAACTCCCAGAAACACACCCATTTGATTTGAGAAGGCAGGAAGAAATATCTTCCCACCTGCCGAGTTGCACACCCAACCAGAACTTTGTGCGCTGCTTTACTTGGCTGGAAATCTGGCAGATCTAGTTTATGCCCAAAATCCTGGCCCCTATTCAGGAGATACATCATCTCTCCATCTTTCCTGGCTCCTGGAATTTAAGGCCTATGATTCTATGACTCTTCAATTGGCATCTGGTCGAATCCATTAAACATCAAGTTAAGCCTGAAGTGGACCTGAGGACTCACATAGGCATATATACAAGCCCAAAATGCAGCTGGGAAAACCAGGATGCTTAAATTTTCAATTGGGGAATGTGCCTGGACCAAACCATGACTTAATAAATCAAAGCCTGCTATTTTAATGGAAATCTGGTCACTGCTGTTTTAGTAGAATTTTGATACTAAAGATTTTTGGGTGTAGCTAACCTGGATCCATCAAAATATCACAGATGATCACTATCTTATTGTATAAGGAACGTAACGAGCCAAATGTTATCATGTCAGGCCAGAAAGCAGAAATAATACATTTTGAAAAACTGCTTTGATGTCCCCCAGTTGGCTGTGTGGGTAGTTGTGCCAGGTATTGAGCTGTGCCAACTAGAAAAATCCTTGTTTCAATCTCTAATTTGTGCTAATATTGATAGTCTTACCAGGAGCAAGAGGTGGGAAGGGGGAATACAATTAGATTCACTGCCTCCATGCTAGGAAGAAGAAACATCAACCAGGATTCACGTTTCTGATCATTATCCAACTATTCATGCTGTCAGTGTTGTCACGCCAACTTGCATTGTTGAATGATAATTTTCTTTAATCCATTGACTGGCGATCTGAATTTATATATTTTTTCAAGACGTTTAAAGAAAGAACAGATAAAAGATGAGTTTGTTAGCAGCTTAAGATGGCCACCTTATTTGCAACACTGTATCCTACATTGCAAGGCCTGTAAGGAAGGAGATGAAATGTCTGCTCATACGGACAAGAACCAAGACCCAGGAAGCTGAGGGGACTGCTTGTTCTGCTAACTACTATGCTTGAATCACTGAGTGATGTCATGTGACATGCCCCTCCCCCATCTGTGGTTTTAAGCTGGTGTTTCTCTGCAGCAGCAAGGAGAAGCATTTGGACTCTGACATGTGCAGACGCAAGTGGGAGTTCCTCTCTCTCGCCATTCCAGTTTGCAAGTTTCAAATCCTGCTTGTTGCCTGATTATCTTTTCATACTCCAGCTGCAATCAGAAACCCCGTTGGGGAAAATCATCTGCATCGCTGTCTTCAAGAGACCCACCAAACCAGTCATCTACCTCTTCAAACTTAAAGCCTCAGGACCATCGATTTCAGCTAGAAGTCAGCCAAATATCCAACCCAACAGACTGCATACCACTTTTTTCTATGGACTCTAACTCAACCAATCAACATTTTCCCACTCTATCACCCATTTGTGTGCATGTAAACCTCCAGTGAGTGTGTGTGAGTGCAAGTTGGCACGTAGTTTATTATTTTCATTTCGGTTTAGTTACAATAAAGTTAACCTCTTTCTTTGCTAAGCTCAAGAAAACCTGTCTGATTGGTTCTTGTTATGATCATAGCAAGTAAGTAATGAAACACCTACTGAATTGGCCAGTACATCCACTTTAAGAAAGAATTAAACCTGTTGTGGTCAAACAAGGAGGGAAAAGAGGGAAGCGCTTTGACCCCTCCTCACTTGACCATAACAGTGTGTATTATATGACAACAGAATCAAACTTAGTTGGATGACCCCAACAATTCAATTGCTTGTCACTATGTAGCCCTGTACATGAAATTTAGGTGTTGGGGCAAAGTAAAAGAAGGCTGTAGGCAGCAGACAAGGGTTATTACCTAAAGGAATAGGTGAAAATATTGGCAAGATAAAATGCATGCACAATAAATTAGTGTCGGTTAGCAAAAGGGATATGGCAAAGCGTTTGTGTGATTATCACTCTCAGAAATCTCTTCAAGGAAAGCAGCTGCCAGGTGGAAGTGCTGGACCCTCTCCAGTTGTTTCTGCTTTACTATTGGGAAAGTGACAAATGTGTTATCCTTGCCTTCAGTGACTAACTTGAAGCAGTGCTGTACTAGCTTCTGATTGATCTGGAAAATCTCACCACTTGAAATGAGTTGGTAGCTAAAGGTTCAAGGAAGTGGTAACTTTGACCACAACAGGCAGGGCTGTCCCTCTCTTGGAAGTAGTCTTGAAGTCATGTTCCAATATTTGGCACAGCCCAGTGACCACCTCTTTTGAATCATAGATAGTGACAGCACCTTCTGACATGCCCAAGTAACAGTGTTTGAGTTGTATCACATAACCTCTGGGCTAGCTAAGGGTGGGCTCTGGATATCTGACGGGCTAGGAAGTAGTAGCAGTAAGAATGTTGCTTTTGGTGATGTACATCAAAGGAGTAACAAAATGCAGAAAATGAGCAAAAGGCAGTAGATAAATAAATGTACCAGCTCAAATGGGCAAAGATAAATTTATGAAGTCAAAAACAACAGCCAAAAATGCCAGTCTCAAAAATCTTACAGGTTGGCTTTAAATATTGCTGTTCTGGTTTTAACAGTTTGCAAGCCTCCCAGGGTCTATTTTACATAGATATTCAAAAGTGAGGAACTGCATTGCAGAACAGCATGGGGAGTTAATTGTGGGACTGACTATAATGCATTTACATAATTTTGTGTTGTCTGAAGTGCCAGTGCTTCAGAAAATGTGAGCTGTGAGGAGGATGCAAAGAGGCTCCAATGTGATTTGGACAAGTTGGGTGAGTGGGCAAATGAATGGCAGGTGCAGTATAATGTGGATGAATGGGAGGTTATCCACTTGGTTGTAAAAACAGAAAGGCAGAGTAGTATCTGAATGGTGATAGATTGGGAAAGGGGGAGGTGCAATAAGACCTGGGTGTCCTTGTACACCAGTCGCTGAAAGCAAGCATTCAGGTGCAGCTAGCAGTTAGGAAGGCGAATGGTATGTTGGCCGTCATTGCAAGAGGATTTGAGTACAGGAGTAAGGATGTCTTACTGCAGTTATACAGGGCCTTGGTGAGACCACATCTGGAATATTGTGTGCAGTTTAGTTCTCCTTATCTGAGGAAGGATGTTCTTGCTATGGAGGGAGTGCAAAGAAGATTTTCTAGGCTAATTCCTGGGGTGGCAGGATTGACGTATGAGGAGAGATTGGGTCGACTAGGCCTATATTCACTAGAGTTTAGAAGAATGAGAGGGGATCTCATAGAAACCTATAAAATTCTAACTGGACTAGACAGGTTAGATGCAGAGAGGATGTTCCTGATGACTGGGGAGTCCAGAACCAGGGGTCACAGTCTCAGGATACGGGGTATGCCAATTAGAACTGAGCTGAGGAGAAATTTCTTCACTCAGAGGGTGGTGAACCTATAGAATTCTCTACCGCAGAAGGCAATTGAGGCCAAGTAATTAAATATATTCAAGAAGGAGATAGATATATTTCTTAATGCGAAATGGATCAAGGAATATGGGGAGAAAGCGGGAACAGGGTACTGAATTAGACGATCAGCCATGATCTTTTTTGAATGGCGGAGCAGGCCCGAAGGGCTGAATGGCCTACTCCTGCTCCTATTTTCTATGTTTATGTTTCTATGAAATAAGTGGTTTGTAAGATATCTCAATGCAATTTTCATTCAGTAAGTTATTATATTGCAGTGTCAGATATAATTCTTTTGTTTTATTGAAACAGAAAGCCATAACATATTGACCTAGAAATTGGAATATGCTGGAATTGTGCGGAATCTCAGTGTGGCAATTTGTTTCACCACTATCAGTGGTCTGTGGCTGCCATTTGGTGGCCAGTTATAGATGGTGGGTGGGTGAGGGGGGTGGTGGGGGGCCGGGGGGGTGGGGGGAAGCTGGTGCCATCCAGGCCGGTCAAGCTACTCAGGAAAATCCAGGACAGGGAGAAGGATGTAGCAATTGGGAGGGGAGCGAGTAGTGGCTGTCAGCAGCTTATGGATGCTAAGTAGAGCTGGGAGGAGTACTCCAGAATAAAGTAAGGAAAAATTTAAAACGTGTCTTTCATGTGACAGCCTCCAGTGATCTCTTTAAAGATCATTGGTTTGGCCGCTGAGCACCTGAAAGAACTAACCACATCATGCCCAGGAAATGCTGTAGTCATTTGCACTCCAATTTCACAAATGGGCCTGAAACAGGCATTAGGCTCTCAATTTGCAAATACAATGGGCCTAAAATCAGTTTCAGGCACAGCCCTTGAATGCCTATGTAGGAATCCTAACCAAAAAGGCAGGTGGCGCACTTCTGACATGTAATGTGTGCTAGCACACTGCTCACCATATTGAATACTTAGGCACACATTTTACACCTATAAAATGTGTGCAATGCACTGCAGTCTCTAGGCCATTCATTTTTGTTATGATCAGTAACTTCTAATGCAGAGATGTGTGTATTTCATTGTCTCTTCATTCTCTAGCTGCATGTATTTTATAGAATTGTAACACCAAATTTCAATAGCTGCAAGATGGCCAACCCTTAAGTGTTTTTTTAAGCATTCATCTTACATTTTCATCAATATGTGTATGGACCTGAAAATACTCAAGTCTTTAAAAAGTAATTGCAATTGATTTCTTCAGCAAAAGCTTCTAAAACTTCTTGACATCCTGATGTGACTGCTAATCACCAGTAGCACCTGTGTGGTAGGATCTTCTATGAAGCCAAATAGCCTTTTTAATTTCAATGCATGGCTTTAAACCAAGGCTCTAGAAAGTAACAGAAACAGTTACAACAATGTTTAAAAAAGCATATTCATTGACCTTGAAAAGTTTTGCAGTTAACAGATGCTTTCCTAGACTTTTACAAAAACAAAATACAGTGGATGCTAAAAATCTGATGTTATAACAGAAATACTGGAAATACTTAACAGGTCAGGCGGCATCTGTTCAGTGAGAAACATTAACACTATTTCTCTCTCCATAGATACTCCCTGGCTTGCTGACTATTTCCAGCATTATCTATTTTTACTTTCCTATACTTAGTTGTGATTTGGGTCAACAAAAACTTCTGTGTGCTATATAAAGCTTAGAATACTTGAGCCATCGCAACTTTTGCCATTTCATTCATCTCTCTGAATCTAGACCAACTGATACGCTCATCTGCTGAATGCTTTGGTGTTTTACCAGATTATAGCAAATCCCTTCCTCTGCAATTTTCTCCCCATATTCCTTTTCTCTTGAAAGCTATGAGTTCCCAGGCAACTGAGGTCCCCTGGTACCTTATCCAAATGACCATTCTTCATTGTTGAGTCTAGCGTATTTCATTTTTTTTTGTTTACTTTGTCCTTCCAACTAAAAGACAGGTCCAACCCAGTCTACTGAGGCAGATGAAAACTTTACATCGAACCATAGAAAAATTACAGCACAGAAAGAGAATATTCAGCCCATCATGTCCGTGCCAGCCAAAAAAACTAGCTGCCCAATCTAATCACACCTTCCAGCACCTGGTCCATAGCCTTGCTGGTTACAGCACTTCAGATGCATGTCCAGGCACCTTTTAAAAGAGTTGAGGGTTTCTGCCTCCACCATCATTCCTGGCAGTGAATTCCAGACACCCACCACCCTCTGGATGAAAAGTTTTTCCTCATGTCCCCTCTAATCCTTCTACCAATCACCTTAAATCTTTAATGTTGGCTTGAGTCCATTGAGAAATTAAGAAATCTACCTTTTCAAACAGGTCAACCATTAGCATCTTAAGCTGAATCAGTGTCTGGACTCAACTGTCTGTGTGTCAAAAGAAAAATCAGCTCGTACTTGAATTGGAGGTTGTCCAAACCAAAGTTGACATTACTTTTAGCCACTATTGGTTGTGTTCAAATTTAAGACAGATTTTTTTTTATGAACTGATGATTTCTGAGTCACATTACAGATGTAAATATGTTGTATTTCACAAATAAGCTGCTAATATCAACTTTTAATAATTTTCCATTTTCCTCAGAGGAATATTCAAGAATGAAGGGTTCCCCCCATCATTCCCAAGATTAGCTCTAGTGTATCCGTCTTTGGCTAAAAGTAGCACATCCAACTAAAAGGCAAATTTGAGCCACTGAAATGGATTTGAAAATAAAATAGAGAGTGGGTTGGCATAGCGATAAGTTTTACTTAGTTTCAGTATTCATGCTAAAATTCCCATGCATTTAGAGCTTCATAACAGTGTACTATTGTGATTAGTGGCACAAACTGTTGCCCTTTGTGCAAATGAATGCAGTGCCTGGTTATGCTTCATAGCTTTGAAAGCTGTTTTCAGTTTGCTTATTCACTCATGGTGAAGATAGCTTTATTACCCTGCAGTAGCCTTCAAATCCTGGACTGGGATCAAACCAGGCTGTGAGATACCACCCTCGCAACCACCACCACCGCCCCGCCCCCCCATACTATTCACAATCTACCTGACAGAGGCTATTCACTTCATCAAAGATCAACTGCCCTCTGGTGTCAGTATTAGATATTGTCTAGATGGAAACCTTGGTCACCTCCGTGCCAAAACTAAACTGACCACCAGATGACTGCAATGTTGTTACCCACTCTGCACCAAATTTGCAAGCCACACTTGATCTCTTCAATTCTGCATACAAGAAACTCGGCCTGTCCTTGAATGTTGTCAAAACAAAACTCCGATATGAACCCACGCCTGGTCAGCCAAATATTCCACCTACTGTATATGTTGAAGGAGAGACTCTGGAATATGTTGAGCAATTTACATAACTTGGCAGTTACCTCTCTCAAAAGGTCACCATTGATGAGGAGATCAGCTGCACCAGTTCAGCCTCCTACGATTTAAGGCAGCGAGTGTTTAACAACAAAGACCTTCGCAAATCAACAGAGGTCTTATTGTCAGAGCAGTTGTCATCACCACGCTCCTGCACTCCAGCAAGACCTGGACTGTATATCAGCGACACATAGAACACTAGAGAAACTCCATCAGCAACGACTCTGCCACATTGTCCGGATTAAATGGGATGACTGTAGAACCAAAGCTCATGTCCTTCTTGAAGCCAATCAACAAGCATTCAGGCAAAACTCCTGCAAGATCAACTCCGATGGATTGGCCACTGTGTCGGCATGGCTGAAAATTGTCTCGCCTGCCAGGTCTTGTTCTCACAACTCTCATGGCCAACATTCCAGGGGAGGACAAAAAAACACTTCAAAGACACTCTGAAGCTCTCCTTGAAGTGCAGCTGCATTGACCTTAACGACTGGGAGGAGCTTGCTACCAATCACTCAGAATGGTAAGAACTTGTTCACCAAGCTGCACTATGCTTTGAGTCTGATGCCTTAATAGTGAGGCAGAGCGACAACAGAGAAGGAAAGAAAAGGAAGCAAATCCTGAACTCCAGATCACACTACCTCATGGGTCATCCTGCTCCATGTGCCTGAAGATTAGCAGGTCAAAAATTGGCCTGCTCAGCCACATGATGACTCATGGCAGAAACTTGCAACCCTGACTAGACATCATCCTCAAATTGAGGGACATCAAAGACAAGCCAAAAACAAATTCTGCACCATCTATATCAGAACATTTAACATTGTTGGGGAAATATGAAGCGTGACATTGATGATAAGGGTATAGCAGACTGGTAATTCCAAACTGGAGGTAATCAATTCCTTGTGCCTGTTTCTGCAAACCACATTTTTATACCTTTTTGTGTTTCTTTTAAATGCTTGCAGTGTGTATTTATTTTAACTCCAATACAAAAATATAATCCTTTTTGACAGTATGAGAAGAGCATGAGTTAGAAATTACAATTGTTGATAACAGCATTATTAAAGCTGATGCATTCTTTTGACATCCCCCTGTCAGCTCTTTTTAATGAAGATGAGTTAATGCTTCCATCATATTAGTGTATTAGTGGACAGAGGAATGTCACATTAATGCATTAATTGCTATTATTGTCAACAGCAATTTCTAGTCTCATGTATTTAAAGGTTTTAAAAACAAAAAGAGTTTAAAATGCACAACAGGTTGACCAACATCAAAAAGAGGAAACGAAAGGGTAAGGTTTTGATGTGACTTTCCATCAGAACTGAGGTTCAAGGTATTGGTTCCTTGACATTGACTTAGCATTATCTGTCCTGATATCACTTAAGAATAGAAATTGTTCCATTTACATAATTCACTTTACATAATGAAATCAGCTTATCCTTATTAATCTAGGTAGAATTTTGTCAGACTTTGTACTGTATAGGATCTAGATTCAATAGTTAACCACTTCTTTCTTGTGACTGTTCAATGAACTGCTGACAGTGATTATTGTAGGTCTGTGTTCTCAGAGTTCACAAGTGAGCATAATGTATCTGGGGTTAGATTCCCAGATGAGGGGAACGGGATCCAGCACAGCTGTATTGATGTCACTGCAACTACTTTTATTTTCATATTTAAAATATCTGTAATCCACCCATAGTGAACAATTTTTGTCTTCAAAGGCTCCAAAATTCCAGAAAATGCATCAAATGATCAGGTCAATTTGCCCCCATTTGCTTCTGAAGAATTCCTATTCTCTATTCAGAAAGGTATAGAGAAATAAAGAAAGAGAGACTAGAATATGAATGTAAACTAGCAAAAAACATAAAAAATGGACTGTAAAAGCTTCTATAGGTACATAAAAAGGAAATGCTTGGCGAAAACAAATGTGGGTCCATTGCAGACAGTCAGGAGAATTTATAATGGGGACTAGAGAAATGGCAGAGAAGCTAAATGATTACTTTGTCTTCACTGAGGAAGATACAAGAAATCTCCCAGAATTAGAAATCCAAGGGGCTGGGGAGAATGAGGAAATGAAGGAAATTAGAATCAGTAAGAAGGTTGTATTGGAGAAATGAATGGGGCTTGAAGGAGTTAAGAAATAACATGTGAATTAGAAAGGCAACTCAGCAGAATATACTCAAGTCAGGTTAGGGAAAAGACAAACAAGATGATAGGGCAAAAGGCAAGGTTAAGGAGTGAGAGTTGGAAACCAGGATGCGGTCTAGGCTGCACAATCAGTAGGTTGTGGAAGGTCACACAACAATGCCTGGTCAATGTGAAACAAAGAGATAAAGAACTAAGACTGGAGCTATCTGCTGAGCACTGCTAAGAATAGAACTGTGTAATCATAAGGCTACTTGACAAAGAATGTATATAAGCTTGCAACTTTGAGTGTAAAATTAGAGTGCTAGCTTGGACTGCCCAAGATAGTCTCTCCCTGCTTACACTTGAATAAACAATTGAAACCTGTTCCTGAGTCTCTTCGTGTGGTGATTGAGTCGTCCCACAACAGAGCTGCAGGTTGATAAATCCCCGGGACCTGATATTCTACATCCCAGAGTGTTGAAAGAGGTAGCTATGGAGATAGTGGATGCATTGCTGATCATCTTCAAAAATTCAATAGATTCTGGAATGGTTTCTGAAGATTGGATGGTAGCAAATATTACCCCACTATTTAAGAAGAGAGGGAGAGAGAAAACTGGGAACTACAGATCTGTTAGCCTTACATCAGTAGTAGGACTAATGCTAGAATCTATTCTAAAGGAGGTGATAAATGGACACTTGGATAATAATGATCTGATTGAGCCTAGTCAATGTGGATTTATGAATGGAAAAACATGTTTGATGAACCTGTTGGAGTTTTTTTAAGATGTTACTAACAGAATTGATAAAGGGGTGGACGTAGTATACTTTGATATTTAGAAGGCTTTAGATAACATCCCCCACAGGAGGTTGTTTAGCAAAATTAAAGCACATGGGATAGGAGGTAATATGCTGGCATGGATTAAGGATTGGTTAACAGGCACAAAACAGACAGTAGGAATAAACTGGTCATTCTCGCATTGGCAGGCTGTGACTAGTGGGGTACCTCAAGAATCAATACTTGGGCCCCAGCTATTCACAATATATAGCAATGATTTTGATGTGGGGACCAAATGTAATATTTCCAAATTCGTGGATGACACAAAACTAAGTGGGAATGTGTGTTGTGAGGAAGATGCAAAGCGGCTTCAAGGGGATTTGGACAGACTTAGAGATTGGGCAGAACATTTCAAATGGAATATAATGTGGAAAAATGTGAGGTTATCCACTTTGGTTGGAGGAAGAGATGTGCAGAGTATTTCTTAAATGGTAAGAGATTACAAAGTGTAGATGTACAAAGGGACCTGGGTGTCCTCCTCAATATGTCACTGAAAGATAACATGCAGTGCAGCAAGCAATTAGGAAGGCTAATGGTATGTTAGCCTTTATCATAAGAGGATCTGAGTACAGGAGTAGCAAAGTTTTCCTTCAATTGTATTGTACCTTGGTTAGACCACACCTGTAGCTCTGTTTGCAGTTTTGGTCCCCTTACATAGAAACATAGAAAATAGGAGCAGGAGTAGGCCATTCGGCCCTTCAAGCCTGCTCCGCCATTCATTATGATCATGGCTGATCATCCAACTCAGTAGCCTGTTCCGGCTTTTGCCCCATACCCTTTGAACCCTTTAGACCCAAGAGCTATATCTAACTCCTTTTTGAAAACATACAATGTTTTGGCCTCATCTGCTTCCTGTGGTAGCGAATTCCACAGGCTCACCACCAGAAGAAATTTCTCCTCATCTCAGTCCTGAAAGGTTTACCCCATATCCTTAGACTATGACCCATGGCTCTGGACTCCCCCACCATCAGGAACATCCTTCCTGCATCTACCCTGTGAAGTCCTGTTAGAATTTTCACAGAATCACAGAATAATACAGTGCAGAAGAGGCCCTTCGGCCCATCAAGTCTGCACCGATGCATTAAAGACACATAGACACATAGAATTTTATAGGTTTCTATGAGATCCCCCCTCACTCTTCTGAACTCCAGCAAATATAATCCTAACCGACTCAATCTCTCCTCATACGTCAGTCCCGCCATCCCAGGAATCAGTCTGGTAAACCTTCACTGCACTCCCTCGAGAGCAAAACATCCTTCCGCAGTTAAGGAGATCAAGACTGCACACAATATTCCAGGTGTGGCCTCACCAAGGCTCTGTATAATTGCAGCAAGACATCCCTACTTCTGTACTTGAATCCTCTCGCTATGAAGACCAACATACCATTTGCCTTTTTTACCGCCTGTTGCACCTGCATGCTAACCTTCAGCGAATGGTGTACAAGAACACCTAGGTCTCGCTGTATATTCCCCTCTCTCAGTTTATAGCCGTTCAGATAATAATCTGCCTTCCTGTTTTTGCTACCAAAGTGGATAACCTCACATTTATTCACATTATACTGCATCTGCCATGCATTAGCCCACTCACTCAACTTGTCCAAATCATCCTGAAGCCTCTTTGCATCCTCCTCACAACTCACCCTCCCACCCAGTTTTGTGTCATCTGCAAATTTGGAGATATTATATTTAGTTCCCTTATCTAAATCATTATTGTGAATAGCTGGGGTTCTAGCACCGATCCCTGCAGTACCCCACGAGTCACTGCCTGCCATTCAGAAAAAGACCCATTTATCCCTACTCTTTGTTTCCTGTCCGCCAGCCAATTTTCTATCCATCACAATACACTACCCCCAATCCCATGCTCTTTAATTTTACTTGCTAATCTCTTATGTGGGACTTTGTCGAAAGCCTTCTGGAAGTCCAATAAACCACACCCACTGGCTTCCCCTCATCAACTCTACTAGTTACATCCTCGACGAATTCTAGTAGATTTGTCAAGCATGATTTCCCTTTCGCAAATCCATGCTGACTCAGCCCGATTCTACCACTGTTCTCTAAATGCTCTGCTGTAAAATCTTTGATAATGGACTCTAGAATTTTCCCCACTACCGACATCAGGCTGACTGGTCTGTAATTCCCTGCTTTCTCTCTACCTCCCTTCTTAAATAGTGGGGTTACATTAGCTACCCTCCAATCTGTAGGAACTGTTCCAGAGGCTATAGAATCTTGGAAGATGACCACTAATGCATCCACTATTTCTAGGGACACTTCCTCTGGGATGCATACCATCAGGCCCTGGGGATTTATCGGCCTTCAATTCCATCAATTTCCCCAACACCATTTCTCTACTAATACTGATTTCTTTCAGTTCCTCTCTCTCACTAAGCCCTGTGTTCCCCAACATTTCTGGTATGATATTTGTGTCCTCCTTTGTGAAGACAGAACCAAAGTATGCGTTTAGTTGGTCAGCCATTTCTTTATTCCCCATAATAAATTCCCCTGTTTCTGACTGTAAGGGACCTACATTTGTCTTCACCAATCTTTTTCTCTTCACATACCTATAGAAACTTTTACAGTCAGTTTTCATGTTCCCCGCAAGCTTGCTTTCGTACTCTATTTTCCCCTTCTTAATCAATCCCTTGGTCCTCCTTTGCTGAATTCTAAACTGCTCCCAATTCTCAAGTATGTTGTTTATCCTGGCAAATTTGCCTTGGGAAGGATATTATTGCCATAGAGGGAGTGCAACAAAGGTTCACCAGACTTGTTCCTGGGATGGCAGGACTGTCCTGTGAGGAGGGATCTCTGGGCCTGTATTCTCTGGAGTTTCGAAGAATGAGAGGTGATCTAATTGAAACCTACAAAATACTTAAAGGGATAGACAGGATAGATGCAGGTAAGATGTTTCCCCTGGTTGGGGAGTCTAGAACCAGGGGGCACAATTTAAATATTGTGAAAGCCATTTAGCACCGGGATGAAGAGAAATTTCTTTACTCAGAGGGTTGTGAATCTTTGGAATTCTCTACCCCAGAGGGCTGTGGAAGCTCAGTCATTGAGTATGTTTAAAGCAGAGATTGACAGATTTCTAAATACCAATAACAAAGGGATATGGGGATAGTGTGGGAAAAAGGCATTGAAGTGGATGATCAACCATGATCATATTGAATGGTGGAGCAGGCTCGAAGGGATGAATGGTGTACTACTGTTCCTATGTTCCTAAGTGGGGTGGAAACTCATTACAAGAGGTCTCCACACTTTATATGATGCCCTTAGATACATAGGGATTCCTCTGAGAAGAGGAGGAGCACCTCCATCTGCAATAGATGCAGACCTAGTTCAGGCCTTTCTCGACCCGATCACCTCAAATTCCTTTGGTAACACCCATGGGTGCCCTTATCCAGGAGTCCTAAAAAAGCTGGCTATGGGTCTTGCACCTAGATCCCACTCAGTGGGCAGACATCAAGCAGAATAATGTGGAAAAGGTTAAGTGGCCTAAAGTTTTCCAGAATCCTGGCACACCTTTGGGTCCAATAATTTACCGGATGCTGCTCTTCAACTCCCAGGCCCACAGCTGCACACCTTTTTCTGCCCCCATTTCCTGGTCAGGCCCTGTCAGCAGCAGGACCTATGCCAGAAGTGCAAATGGGCCACATTAATGGCCACAATGACCAAAATTAGAGTGCTAACCAGTGCAATGCACTTTGAAAATGGGCCCTATAGTGTCAAAAAATAAATAACAGGGGTGGGAGCATGTCCAGAAAATAAACCTTGCAACTCCAGCACTCTAATTTTCCTTCAATTATTTCTAAATATACCACGACCACAAACTGTGTTTCTATATAGTTTAGCTTTTTTCTTCTGCCATAAGTAAGATTCAATGTTGGGTATATCTGCAGATTAAGTTATGACAAGCTGTGTCCCACAGTTTCAGTTTAACTCCTTGGGTTTTCTGATTTTTAAAAATTCTTTCCTGGGATGTGAGCGTCGCTGGCAAGGTAGCATTTATTGTCCATCCCCAATTACACTGGAGCAATGGGATTAATTTTGGATTGTTCAAGCAAAGAACTGGCATATACACGATGGTCTCCTGTGCTGTCAACATCTATGCATTTATATTAATGTCCTCTTGATTCCTTACTCAGAAAAAAAACTTTTATTTTTGTGCATTGAAAACCTGGAGTATCATGTCTCCTCTCAATCTTGACTTTCTTTGATTGAAGAAAATTCATTCTGTGAGCTGCTTTTCATAGTTTTTAGGCTTAAATCCTTGAATCATCCTCATTGTTCTACTCTGAATCATCTGAAATGGATTAATGCCCTTTTGAGGTTAGAATGCCCTAAACAGCATTAACAAATCCAAATATGACTTCATGATGATCTATACATCATTAAGTTAACTTATAATCAAATGTCCTTGTGATATGTCCTTGTACATGGTAAGTTATTTTATATTAATCTCTCCACATTGACTGGATACTTTTATGCAATTATCCCATTCCATTTCCATATTTGGTAACAAACATCTTCTCATCTAGTATACATTCCTGAGGTCGCCTGTTCTAAAGTGCATACTTATAAAAAAAATGGTTTCTCCCTTCCCTGCCCTCCTGACAGCATTGACACCATACAAAGGTTACCACTCCAAAATTCACAAAATGTGAATTTTAAGTGGATGGTGATGAATGATTTCGCATAGGAGTATCAAAGCTGGGTCAAACCAGTCCTTTCCTCACCTAATGTGCATTTGTCCATACCTCCAACAATAATTGCTGGAGAGCAAAAGACTTTCATTTATATAGTGCCTTTCACAACCACCAGATGTCTGAAAGCATTTTACAGCCAACAAAGTACTTTTGAAGTGTTGTCACAGTTGTAATGTAGGAAACATGGCAGCCAATTTTCACACAGCAAGCTCCCATAAACAACAATGTGATAATGACCAATTAATCTGTTTTTGTGCTATCGATTAAGGGATAAATATTGGCCAGGACACCAGGGATAACTCTCCTGCTCTTCTTCGAAATAGTGCCACGGGATCTTCAACGTCCACCTAAGAGGGCAAACAGGGCCTCGGTTTAACATCTCATCCAAAAGACAGCACCTCTGATAATGCAGCACTCCCTCACTACTGCACTGAAATGTCAGCCTGGATTTTTGTGCTCAAGTCCAGAAGTGGAACTTGACTCCAGAAGCTTCTGGCTGAGAGGAAAGAGGGCTACCAACTGAGCCACAGCTGACATGACCAATCAGAGGAGCCTAGCAGATTTCCTCTTTCAAATCTAGGGATGGTGAAGCCCATTGTTGATTCTTTACCACAACTCCAACTGAGGACAACTCAGCAGACAATAAAATGAAAGCAAAATACTGCAGATGCTAGAAATCAGAAATAAAAACAGAAAGTGCTGGAAATACTCAGCAGGTCAGGCAGCATCCATGGAGAGAGAAGCAGAGTTAACATTTCAGGTCTGTGACCTTTCATCAGAACCTGTTCTCTCTCCACAGATGCTGCTTAGCTGCATCTGGGCCACACGCCACCTTCGTTCATAGCTCACCCCAAGTAAATCCCATGACAGCATGTGTCATCATGAGATATATCAGAATCCCCATTTGGGGCTGAGGGGCCCATAGCAGCAGAACAGTCATGGTGATTGTTATGCTAATTTATAATTTCTCCTTCCTTCCTCTTGCAGAAGAGGGCCCATAACAGGAAGGAGGTAGCCAGACTAGTGGAGGGGTCCCCGACATTCATTCTCTAAGTCAGGCCGAGGAAGAGGCTTTAGAACTAGCGGGGTGCCAGGGTGGACATGCAATACCTTATGGGGAGACTGCAGTCCCTGCACAAGAGAGTGATTACTTATTGAAAAATTCATGAGCGATGGAGAACCACATCAGGCATGTTTGGCATTATGGGATATGTGCAGCCTAACCCACACATGTTTGTGTTCTCTCATACAGGTCAGCGTTCACAGGTAACTGCAGCCACAGCGGGACACTCAACAACCTCTGAGGAGGAGGACCACTCAGAGAATGCACCGTCCCATGACTCTACTGCACCTTCCATCAGGACAGATACTTTCAGCTCAGTGGGTAACCAATCAGCATTGTAATTAAGGTCACTAGCTGGTGAGAGCACTGTACATGCATCAGAGCAGCTGGCTGAGGCTGAGGCAACCAAGGCCTCCGACAGTCAGAGGACTGTGGGTAGCCAGGTCCATGGTGAGCCCCAGGTTGATGACGAGCCTTTGTTGTCGACAGTACATGGCATGCTGGAGTTGCAGAGGGAGGTATGGCAACATTTGGCGGAGATGCCAGAGGCCATGCGCAGTCATGGACGGACGATGGAGGAGTCCATCCATGCCATGAATGCTGCAATGTCCCAGGCATATGAATGCATAGCTTCCTCTATCGAGAGGTTGGCAACCCTAAAGAAAGCCAGATACTACAGATGCGCGAGGACCTGCATATCATCGCCTTGGACATGAGCTCAACTCAGCAGTGGCAAGGTGAGAGAAAGACCAGGAGCCTGGAGACTTCTCCCACTCCTCGTCCTTCTCTGTAGCAGGGAGCTTCCAGCGAACCTTGAAATGGAGGAGGAGAGGCTGACCTCCACATCTGGGGGTTCCTTTCAGGGCGCTCCAAGTGTGGACAATGCCTCCTCAGCTCCCCTGCCAGTAAGCTCGACTCCAGCAGCTGCGCACTTGAGGAGAGTCCTGCACCAGTGCAGGAAACCGTCAGGCAGCTGAGGCCTTCCAGGCCTCAGGCACACAGAGGATAGCTGCCAAAGTCATCTCAGGCCAAGGGGCAGCCTGATCAGCAGCCTGCCTCCAGCACAGCTGCTACTGCAGGGGTCACTTAGGAGCACCTAGCCATACTTGGGGATTCATGGGTGTTGCAAATATGCTCTTTGGAATTTAATAAAATGCTCTTTTGTGCCAATCATTTGCCATCATTATCTGAAATCCATGTTCCATCATGTTTTAATTGTGAGCTTCTGAATTCCACCCTACCCTTTAGTGTACTGCCAATGTGACAGTACTGCCAATTATCATGACAATGTGACTGCAGATCTCATTAGCATCTCCCATGGGCACTAGTGCACATTGCAGCTGGTTGGCATTCAGGGAACACAGATGGAAAGGAGGCAGAAGACTACATGCATGGTGAGTCTTTATTGGATTCTCAGTGAGTGGACATCAGGCTGGCTGAAAGCGGGTCATTATGAGGTTGTCTCTTGGCTCCTTTGCATGTCGCTCAACATCTCTGGCCTCAACCACAGTGTTCTCATCATCCATTGCTACTTGCCCCATCTCTCCTCTGCGTCCTCCTCGTTGGACGATGGTTGTCGCTCAGTCATATCATCCTGATGTAAGGTTTCCCCTCTCTGCAGTGCTAAATTGTGTGGAGCACAGCAGACCATAATGATACGTGAGACCCTCACTGGGACATATTGCAGGGCTCCACCGGATCGATCGCGGCAGTGGACTCTCATCTTCAGCAGCCCAATGACCTGCTCAATGGTCGCTCAGGTGGAGCTGTTGCAACTGTTGTATCTCTTCTTTGCTGCAGTGCGAGGGTTCCTCACAGACGTTAGTAGCCATGTCTTCAATAGATAGCCCTTGTCCCTGAGACTCCATCCCTGAAGGCAAGCGAGGGAATTGAAAAGCTGTGGCACCCGGGACTGTTGAAGTATGTATACATCGTGGCTGCTTCCTGGGAAGTGGGCACACACCTGCAGGAAATGCTTTCGGTGGTTGCAGACCAGTTGAACATTGATTGATGGAAGCCGTTCCTGTTGATGAAGGTGACTGGCTGCTTTGTGGGAGCCTTGATGGCGATATGCGTGCAATTTATAATACCTTGCAGCTGTGGGAATCAAGCTATAGCCGGAAACTGATGGTCCTCTTGGCCTGACTGTCAGGGTTGGTCCAGTAGGTGGCAAGTTCTGGAGCACAGGTCTTCAGTACTATTGCTAGAATGTTGTCAGGGCCCATAGCCTTTGCAGTACCCAGTGCCTACAGTCATTTCTTGATAACACGTGGAGTGAATCAAATTGGCTGAAGACTGGCATCTGTGATGCTGGAGACTTCAGGAGGAGGCCGAGATGGATCATCCACTTGGCACTTCTGGCTGAAGATTGTTGCACTCTTCACTGAACCAGCATTGATCCCCCGACTTGATGGTAATGGCAGAGTGGGGGATATGCCGGGCCATGAGGTTACAGATTGTGGTTGAGTACAATTCTGTTGCTGCTTCGAATCTGGCTTTGAGTCACATGACCATGCCCTGGTACTTAGCTTATTAGCACACTAAGATCTTAAAGGGCCATCACTCTTAAAGACAATCATACAACATCACTCACCTGCCTTTTCCCAGTAGCCCTGCAAATATTTTCTCTTCAGGTAATTATCCAATTCCCTTTTGAAAGCCATGATTGAATCTGCCTCCACCACACTCTCAGGCAGAGCATTCCAGATCCTAAACACTCGTTGTGTAAAAAAGCTATTCCTCATGTCGCCATTGCTTCTTTTGCCATTCATCTTCCATTGGTGTCCTCTGGTTCTTGACCCTTCTGCCAATGGGAACAGTTGCTCCCTATCTCCTCTGTCCAGACTACTCATGATTTTGAACACCTCTATCAAATCTCTTCTCAACCTTCACTTCTCCAAGCAGAACAGTGCCAGCTTTTTCACTTTATCCACATAACTGAAGTCCCTCATCCATGGACCCATTCTTGCAAATCTTTTCTGTACCCTTTCTAATGCCTTCACATCCTTCCTAAAGTGTTGTGCGCAGAATTGGACACAATGCTCCAGTTGAGGCCGAACCAGTGCTTTATAAGAGTTCACCATAATGTCCTTGTTTTTGTACTCTGTGCCTCTATTTATAAAGTCCAGGATTCCGTATGTCTTATTAACCACTTTCTTAACCTGCCCTGCCACCTTCAACAATTTGTGCACATATACCTCCAGGTCCCTCTGGTCCTGCGCCCGCTTAAGAATTGTATCCTTTATTTTATATGATTGCCTCTCCTCATTCTTCCTCCCAAAATGTGTCACCTTACACTTCCCAACATTAAATTTCAGCTACCATGTATCCAACCATTTCACCAGCCTACGTTCTCTTGAAGTGAGGTGATCTCATTGAAACTTAAATTCTTACAGCGTGTGACAGGGTGTGACAGGGTGGATGTAAATAGAATGTTTCCCCTGGCTGGTGAGTCTAGAACCAGTCTCAGAATAAGGAGTAGGCCATTTAAGTCTGAGATGAGGAGGAATTTCTTCACTCAGAGGGTGGTGAATCTTTGGAATTCTCTACCCCAGAGGGCTGTGGAAGCTCAATTATTGAGCATGTTCAAGACAGAAATTCCTGGAGACTAATGACATCAAGGGCTATGGAGATAGTGTGGGAAAGTGTCGTTGATTTAGATGATCAGCCATGATCTAACTGAATGGCGGAGCAGGCATGACAGCTGAATGGCCTACTCCTGTTCCTATGAAGTCTATCACTATCCTCCTTACATTTCACAATACTTCCAAGTTTCTGTTGTCTGCAAATTTTGAAATTGTGCCCTGCATATGCAAGTCTATGTCACCCTTCAGAGTGCTCTCAGTTGCTCAGTGACATCCTGGAGCCTGGCACGAGGAAGGAAACATATCATCCTGGATTCACGTCTGCGGACACAGACGCCTGTCTGTTCCTCCATCAAATCCCCTATCCTATTGCTTTCCCAATCTTCTACCTGCCCTCCTGTACCCCTGAGCCAGTACTGTGGACTTGGCTCTGGCTCCACTCCCCAGAGGGAGCATCACTCTGTCTAGTATTCAGAACTAAATACCAGTTACAGAGCAAGATGCACTCAGGGGACTCCTGCACTACCTGCTAGTCCTCCTTGACTGCCTGCCAGTCACCCATTACCTCTCTGTCTGCACACCTTTAAGCTACTGGGAGACCACATCCAGAAATGTACTATCTACAAAACACTCAATCTCGTGGATGCACTGCAGTGACCACCACTGTTGCTCAAGCTTTAAAACCCAGAGCTTGAACTGACAATACTTCCTGCACATATGGTTGTCCTGGACATGCAAAGTGTCCTGGATTTTCCACAAGTTGCAGCATGTGCACTCTATGGGACAGAGATACCCTGCCATGTTTCTAGTTATTAGACTATTAACTGACTCAACTGAAATAAACTTAAGACTTCAATAAATATCGACTCACCAGCTACTCACAAGTCAGCTGCTTCCCTGTTTCTGACTCACTTGATCTCACAGTGCTCGCTCTCTCTTTCTTTCTCTTCCTGCCACTGTTTTATTCCTGCTGTGCTCAGACCTCCCATTGCTCTTATCATGCCCCCCCTCTCTCTCTCTGTCTCTCTCCCTGCCACTGCTTTATCCCTGCTGTGCTCTCAGATCTCCCACTATTCTCATCGTGTTCTCTCTCTTTCTCTGCCATAACTTTATCTCCACTGTGATCAGGGACCTCCACTGTTCTCACTGTGCTCTCTCTCTCTCCCTCTGCTGCTTTATCCCAGCTGTGCTCTTGGACCTCCCACTGTTCTCATAGTGCTCTCTCTCTTTCTCTCTCCAGCCACTGCTTTATCCCTGCTGTGCTCTCGGACCTCCCACTGTTCTCGTAATGCTCTCTCTCTCTCTCCTTCCCTGCCATTGCTTTATCCCTGCTGTGCTCTTGGACCACCTGCTTTTCTCATAGTGCTCTCTTTTCTCTCTCTCTTTCTTTGCCACTGCTTTATCCCTGCTGTGCTCTCGGACCTCCTGTTTTCACAGTGCTCTCAGTCCATAGTATCTATGTTTGCCTCTACTGAAATCCACATTCCATGATCTCTATAGTACTTTCATCTTGGCCATTAACTCATCATTTTGTGATTTTTTAATTGTTATGCCATGGTAAGAGTTAAATAACCATGAATTTACTACAGTTAGGATAGTAAAATTTGGCTGGTAAAGGAAATCTTTTTCATTCTTTTGCAGACACAGAAAGTAATAAAATAATTTACACTAAAATCTAACATCATTGATATTAAAAGCAGAGTGCACCCCAAGCAAAACTAAAATGTCACATAAAACATTGGGTGAAAGTACCGATAATATTTAAAATAAAGATAGCATCACTCCATTATTGTCAGAGTAAATTTATGTGGAAACATTGTTCTATTATAGACATTATTATGCTCCTTGGCCAACAATCCATTTAGGTATGACTAATAAGTCCATCAAACACATTACTGACATCGGATCAGCGATTTAGTACTGTAGTTATAATTCAACCATCCATTAAAGCTGTGACAATTCAACTGAAATGTCCACGACAAGCTTGTATATCCTTAAAGAGGTGCACTCTCCAGGGAAAGAAGTGTTTGTCAATGAAGTTGCTGTCCATTTAATAAAGCTGTGATATCCCAACCACAACACATTAATTGTGGCTTAATCTCTAATGCACCAGATAAAAGCTAACTCATGCCGAATACAATCTGCTCCTGAGAGTCACTGATGAGTATATTCATCCAACAGCAACTCTCTGGGGTTGATACATTTGACATATCAAGGATTCTGTGATGTGACCAACCCAGTCTTCAGAGCCAGTGTTTCGTTTACAAAAGCTCAGTTTGGTGGAATTTGCAACCTCTTCCCAAATAGAAGGTGAGAGATAGAAGAAAAAAAACAATTAGACTAAGAATTGTAAAGATGTTTTTGTCCTAAGCATTTTTTGTTAAGGATTAAATTAGCTAGAGGAAAGTAAAATAAATGTTGAAAATAATAGAAAGGAGGGAGAGAGAATAGGGAAAAATGTTGAGTGAAAGTAATGTGCCTTAAACCTTTATATATTTATTTATAAATGTTCTTTTACATTTTTAATTTAGTTGTACAGAGGTTTATAACTGGGATATTAATGTTTGAGTGCCATGTATGAGTTGAAAAATAAAAACTGTTTCGGGCAGGGAACTTGTGTTTTATTTGGATCTGCTGACAGTTTACAGGTGAATAATGATGCAATAAAACTGCTACAAAGAAATTACATGATTAATTTTTTAAAACTGACCAGTTTAACCAATTTGTTAAATGTATTATATAGTGTATTTTCCAGGAATTCACTACTTAATGAACAAGAAAAAGAAAAAACTATTAATACACCTGCTGTCAAAGGAGTTTGAGCACCTTGATGAAAAACTTCAGTCAGGTTCATTAAGCTCCCACCAATTCAGCAATCATTCTTAATTAATTTATGTAACTAAAAGTCTGTGGGAAATGTGACACTTGAAATCTCACACTTCAAAGTATCATACTTCAAATTATCACCAATGATAAGTGCATGTAATATTTGCATCTAATTGGCTCAAATATCATTGACCAAGGAACAAATAATGTTAACTGAATAACACTGATAAAATTAAAATATAATATTTGAAACATAGCAAAAACATTAAAGTTAAATAATTTCCAAAATTGCAAACTTATCCAAAATTAAACCTGGAAATCTGATCATTTAGTCTTGCCCTCTCTCTCGGTGGGGAGGGGCTATAGATATGATAAAAATAATTTTAAAGAGACAACACGAGAAAATAAGGAAAAAGGTTAAGAAAGGGATGAAGAAAGCAAGGAGGGAATATAGGGAGCAAATCTTGCCGAAAATATTAAAAACAGTATTCTACAAACATAATAGTAAAAGGAGGATAATCAAATATCAGGTAGAATCCCTGGGGGGAGCAGATAAGGGGAATAGGCAGGGTAGATAGAGATAAACTGTTTTCACTGGTTGGGGAGTCTACGATGAGGGGGCATAGTCAAAAAAAATAGAGACAGACCTTTCAGGAGTGATTAGGAAACTCTTATACATACAAGGGATGGCAAAAGTTTGAAACTCTCTTCTGCAAATGGCAATTGATGCTAGATCAATATTAATTTTAAATCTGAGATTGGTAGATTTTTGTTAGCCAAAGGTATTAAGGAATATGGGGAGAGTTAGATCACAAATCAGCTATGATGTCAATGAATGATAGTACAGGCTTGAGGGGTTAAATAGCCTATTCCTGTTCCTATCATTACCAATCAGCCGCTTGGGTGATGCCTTGCTTAGAATCATAGAGTGATACAGCACTGAAACAGGCCCATTGGCCCATCGAGTCTGTGCCGACTATCAACCACCCATTTATACTAATCCTACATTAATCCCATATTCCCTACCACATCCCCACCTTCCCTCAATTCTCCTACCACCTACCTACACTAGGGGCAATTTACAATGGCCAATTTACCTATCAACCTGCAAGTCTTTGGCTGTGGGAGGAAACCGGAGTACCCAGCGGAAACCCACCCGGTCACAGGGAGAACTTGCAAACTCTGCACAGACAGTACCCAGAACTGAACCCGGGTCACTGGAGCTGTGAGGCTGTAGTGCTAACCATTGCGCCACTGTGCCACCCCACTGCTTAATTTGCCTTGCCTGTTAATAATAAGCAAAATTGGGCTGGGTGTAAAAGAGCTGGCCAATCTGCAACTAGCCTTTCTCTGCCCCCGCTGACAGTAAAAATCATCCCTTAAATTGGTTAAAAATGAAATAAAAGATAGAAGAAATAAAAGGGAAATACTAGAGAAATTAGTTAAGTTGGAACCGGCTGTGCTACATTTGAGTATTCTGAGGGAAAGGGAGAAAAGAAACAGCAGGGGTACTGTTGAGAATATGTGTCAGAGGACTGGAGATCAAACAATGTAATATCCATTTTTAACGTCTACAAGAAGGAAAAATTTGGAATTTTTAATTGAAAATGAAATTGCTGCATATGTAAAGGAAAAGATCATAATTAGAAGCAGCCAACACTGATTTCAGAAAGGATCATGCTTGACAAACCTAATACAGTTCTTCGAAGAGGTGACAGATATACAATAGACAATTAGAAAAGATTAAGGATAAGGAATTGGGGGAGGTTGACAAAAGGAATGAAAAACTGGTAGAAGAGAGGAAGTAGAGTAGGAGCTAAAGGCAGTTTCTCAAAGTGGTTAGACGTGGATAGCAGTGTCCTACAGAGTTCCATTCTGGGACTACACCTGCTAGCAAAGTTCATCAATGATTTGAATATAGGGCGAGAGGGTGTGGCGTCCAAATTTGCAAACAATACTGCCCACGGATAATACTTTGGGAGATGCCCTAGTCCAACAAATACTATAAAGGGACATTGATAATAGAGAGCAAACTATTAAAAGAATCTATTTCTGTACATGCACTATACAAAAATAAAGTAGCAGTGAGGTAATGGTATAATTAAATCTTGGGGTGTTATTCTGAGTCTCATAATCCACTAAAGTTTCATGTTGACAGTTTATTACACCATTATTACACTCAACTAAATTACAAAAAGAATAATGGTGAGCTGGATGTGAATACAGTAATCTAATCAAAGAGTTCAAATTACATTGTAAACTGCAAGAAGAAAACACAACTGATTAATAACCAAAATGTGAACCCTGATACTGGGTTACAGTTCATAAATAATTCCAAGGTAACTTTTTAATCATGTGTATAGTAAAGTTTAATGGTTAGGTTTATTTAATTTTGACACACTTAATGCTGTCATTATGGGTTATAACAGTCCAAGTGATAAGAACATGAGAAATAGGTGCAGAAGTAGGTCATTCGGCCCCTGGAGCCTGCTCCACCATTCAATAAGATAATGCTGATCTGATCATGGCCTCAATGCAACTTTCCTGCCCGCCCACACATAACCCTTGACTCCCTTGTAAATCAAAAATCTGTCTAACTCAGTCTTAAATATATTCAATGACCCAGCCTCCAGTGCTCCCCGAGGTAGAGAATTCCAAATATTACCAAGCCTCTGAGAGAAGAAATTCCTCCTCGTCTCCATCTTAAATGGGAGATCCATTATTCTGAAACTGTGCCCACTATTCTAGATTCTCCCATGAGGGGAAATACTCTCTCAGCATCTACCCTGTCAAGCACCACCACCCCCCCCACCCCCCTCAAAATCATATATGTTTCAATAATATCACCTCTCATTCTTCTAAACTCCAATGAGTATAGGCCCAACCTGCTCAACCTTTCCTCATAAGACAACCCCTGCATCCCAGGAATCAACCAAGGGAACCTTCTCTAAACTGCCTCCTATGTAAATATATAATGTGGGAAAATGTGAAATTGTCCATTTTGGCAGGAAGAATTAAAAAAAAAGCATATTATTTAAATGGTGAGAGATTGCAGAGCTCTGAGATGAATCGCAAAAGGTTAGTATGCAGGTACTGCAAGTAATTAGGATAGCGAATAGAATGTTATCATTTATTGTGAGGGGAATTGAATACAAAAGTAGGGAGGTTATGCTTCAGTTATGCAGGACATTGGTGAGACCACATCTGGAGTACTGTGTACAGTATTATGATCGAAGCGGGAGGAGTGCATTGTTTTTCTAGTTCCACTTCTCCACAGGTCACAACATATATTTAATTTTTTTCCTAGTTATTGATACAGTCAATCATAGACTCTATTTTTATCCCAGAATAAAACACACCAACCAGGTTTCTTTAATAAACAACAAAATTATAAGTTTATTATAAAACAAGTTTAACCAGTAATGATGTAAAGCGTTAACACACAGATTGAAAAATAAAAGTTCCCTTTTTACCTTAGACACACACACACAAACACACACACACACACCGGTTAAACAAAAAAGAGAGATTTACTCTTTAGAGCACTATTACAAAAAAAAAACAGACAAAAAGAATACTTTGCCCAAATACTTCTAATTCTTGAAGGAAGAAAAAGGATATGGAAAGATGTCAGATGTCCTTTGTTTTGGTTTGGTTTCCAAAATTCGCATAGACGGCTGTTATTGGGATCTTCCTAGAGCCCTTCTTGTCAGGCGACATTGAAGATTAGTTTGGGTAGGCTTTCCAGGGAAAAAATGCAACAACAGGGGTTTCAGGCAGCTTCTTACACTTGCGTATCAGCACCTCTTAAAGAGATGGAAAAGTTGGCAGGTTTTTTTTAAAGAGATGGAACAAGTTGAGTTGGGCATTTGCTCCCTGGGCAGGTTTCTTTTTAACATTGTCTATATCACCAACTCAATGTGCAAAGCAAAACCAAAAACAATGTCACAAGAGTCAAGCCTCCTGACCCCTATAAATCTTGATCTGTTACTTCTTTGGAAAGATCTTTCCCTAAATAAAAAAAAACCCCTGCTGGCTAATTATCTGAATTCAAGTGCCTTCCAGTAAGGGCTTGTTTTTAGCACTCCTTGATTTTTCCAGTAATTGTTGTTTACAAGCTCAGTCCAAAAGACCTTCTCATGACCTTCTTTTAAAAAGCCCAAAGTTCCAGCATCTATGGAATTTATTTTCAGTTTTAACACAAATCCTCACAATTTAAGAAAAAATGGAAGCACTCATAACAACAGTATTGGTCTCCTTATTTAAGGAAGGATGTAAATGCGTTGGAAGCAGTTCAGAGAAGGTTTACTGGACTAATACCTGGAATGGGCAGATTGTCTTATGAGGAAAGGTTGGACAGGCTTAGGCTTGTATCAGCTGGAGTTTAGAAGAATAAGAGGTGACTTGATTGAAACATTTAAGATCCTGAAGGGTCTAGACCGGGTGGTTGTGGAAAGGGTGTTTCTTCTTGTGGGAGAATTTAGAACTAGGGTCACCCATTTAAGACAGAGATGAGGAAAAAAAAATTTCTCTGAGGGTCGTGAGTCTTTGGAACTCTCTTCCTCAAAAAGTGGTGGAAGCATAGCCCTTGAATATTTTTAAGGCAGAGGTAGAGAAATTCTTGATAAGCAAGGGGGGTGAGAAGTTATTGGGGGTAAGCAGGAATGTGAAGTTGAGGTTACAATCAGATCAGCCATGATCTAGTTGAATGGCGGAGCAGGCTCGAGGGGTATAGTGGCCTACTCCTGCTCCTAACTCATACGTTGTTATGTTCGTTTAAGGAGACCAAAACTGTATGCAGTACTCTAGGTGTGGTCACACCAATTTCCTGTACAGTTACAGCAAGAAATCCCTACTTTTATACTCCACCCCCCTTGCAATAAAGGCCAACATTCCATTCGCCTTCCTAATTACTTGCTGTCCCTGCAAGCTAACATTTTGTGATTCATGTACGAGGACACCCAGATCCTTCTGTACTGCAGAATTCTGTAGTCTCTCTCCATTTAAATAATATTCTGCTTTTATATTCTTCCTACTAAAGTGGATAATCTCACATTTCCCCACATTATATGCCATCTGGCAAATTTTTGCCGTTTCACTTAACTTACTTATATCCCTTTGCAGACTCGTTGTGTCCTCCTTAAAAGTTGCTTTCCTACCCAACTTTGTATCATCAGCAAATTTGGCTACAATACAGTTGGTCCCTTCATACAAGTCATTCATACAGATTGTAAATGATTGTACTCCTGCACTGATCCCTGTTGCAACCCACTAGTTACTGTTTGCCAACCTGAAAATGACCCATGTATCTCTACTGTTTCCTGTTAGTTAGCCAATCCTCTATCCATGCTATTATATTACCCCCAACACCATGAAATCTTATCTTATGTAGTAACCTTTTATGTGGCACTTTATTGAATGCCTTTTGGAAATCCTAATACACTACATCTACATGTTACCTTTTATCTTCCCTGCTTGTTACATCCTCAAAGAACTCTAATAACTGTCAAATATGATTTCCCTTTCATAAAATAATATTAACTCTGCTTGATTGCATTATGATTTTCTAAATGTCCCACTGCTTCCTTAATAATGGATCTTGCCAATGACAGATGTTAGGCTAACTGGCGTATAGTTTCCTGCTTTCTGTCTCCCTCCTTTCATGAATAGGCGCGTTATATTTGTGGTTTTCCAATCCGCTGGGACCTTTTCAGAATCTAGGGAATTTTGGAAGATTACAACCAATGCATTCACTATCTCTTCAGCCACTTCTTTTAAGACCCTAGGATGCAGGCCATCAGGTCCAGGGGACCTGTCAGCCTTTACTCCCATTGGTTTTCCTGGTACCTTTTCTCTAGTGATAGTGATTGTTTAAGTTTCTCCCTCCCTTTTGCTCCTTGATTTTTTACTATTTTGGGATGCTTTTAGTGTCTTCCACCATGAAGACAGATACAAAATACTTGTTCAAAGTCTCTGCCATTTCCTTGTTTCCCATTATTAATTCCACAGTCTCATTCTCCAAGGGACCAATCTTTACTTTAGCTACTCTCTTCCTTTTTTATATACTTGTAGAATCTCTTACTATCTGTTTTTATATTTCTTGCTAGTTTACTCTCATTCTAATTTCGTCCTCTTTTGTTTGCTATCCTTTTCTGGTTTCTAAAATTATACCAATCCTCTGGATTGTCCACCATTTCTTTCAATTTGATACTATTTTTAACTTCCTTAGTTAGCCACAGATGGCTAATCCTTCTGGTAGAATATATCATTGAGAGTTATGAAATATTTCTTTTATGACTACTATTGCTTATATACATGGGATCACATTCATTTTAAAGAAAAACCTCTCTATAATGATCTGAGATTTTTTTTTGATTGAATGGTTATTTTGGTGTGATCAGTGTGCGTGTGTACACACTGTGCAAGCTTCCTGTGTCTGTCTAACACAGCCTCAATATGTTCTCTAAATTTCCAACTTAAAATGTTATGTGCAGAAAGTACAAAGAACAAAGAACAACGCAGGAACAGGCCATTCGGCCCTCCAATCCTGCACCGATCTTGATGCCTGTCTAAACTAAAACCTTCTGCACTTCTGGAGTCCGTATCCCTCTGTTCCCATTCTATTCACGTATTTGTCAAGATGCCTCTTAAATGTTGCTATCGTACCTGCTTCCACCACCTCCCCTGGCAGCAAGATCCAGACACTCACCACCCTCTGTGTAAAAAACTTGCCTCATACATCCCCTCTAAACTTTGCCCCTCGCACCTTAAACCTATGTCCCCTAGTAACTGACTCTTCCACCCTGGGAAAAAGCTTCTGACTATCCACTCTGTCCATGCCACTCATAACTTTGTAAACCTCTATCATGTCGCTGCTCCACCTCCATCGTTCCAGTGAAAACAATCTGCGTTTATCCAACCTCTCCTCATAGCTAATACCCTCCAGACCAGGCAACATCCTGGTAAACCTCTTCTGTACCCTCTCCAAAGCCTCCACGTCCTTCTGGTAGTGTGGTGACCAGAATTGCACACAATATTGCAAGTGTGGCCTAACTAAGGTTCTGTACAGCTGCAGCATGACTTGCCAATTTTTATACTCTATGCCCCGAATGATGAAGGCAAGCATGCCGTATGCCTTCTTGACTACCTTATCCACCTGCGTTGCCACTTTCAGTGATCTGTGGACCTGTACGCCTAGATATCCCTGCCTGTCAATACTCCTAAGGGTTCTGCCATTTACTGTATACTTCCCACCTGTATACTTCCCACTAGTAAACAAACATCTTCCAAAAGTTTCATACTTGAAAGCAATGTTTCCTATTTTCTGCCATCCTCATTGCCATTGTGATGTTCTTGGGACTGAACAATAAGATTCAGCCAGAAGTAAGGCACAGAACTGCTGCACATGCTGTTAAAGATATGGGGCTGGAATTTATAATTCTGCCGCGGAGCTGTCATGATGCAGTTGGTCCCTTCATCCAAATCATTAATATTAAATGATATTAAACACAGTAGCTCATTTGAATAGCCGGGGCAGGCTCTGATGCCATTTTTAAAGGGCTTCAAGCCCTTCAATTCAATTTAAATATTTAAAGAAAGAGATTATGAAAAATTTTAAAAACATTTAATTTGCCCCTCTCCCACCCTTCCAATAACCATGTCATTAACTATTTGCCTCTCCCCCCTTGTGCACCTGACCTTCCCCCGCAACTCACAAAGTGCATAAACTTTGCACTTTACCCCTTCCCACCATCCCTGACACCAATTATATTGGTTTGACCCCATTACCCCCACTCCTGCACTGAAAAACCTACCTGCTTCCCCCTCCCCACCAGTGTTCTGCCTCAGATCCCCAGGTGGGGATCCGAAGGCATGGGAGTGCCGGCCACTGGCACCAATATCACATAGGACACAGACAGTGGGAGCAAGAAGGTAAATTTATTCCTTTATTTAAATTATTTCACATATTTAAATTGGGCTTCTGTCGCTGAGCAATGTTGTGGGGGGGGTGGTGTGCGGGTGCTGCCATGAGGCCGCCCCGCCACCAGCAATGTCGGGCCTGGCCTTCCCGGCGTCAAGGCCCGTGGCGGGCCTCTGCCGGAGGCATTTTCTGCACTCCCCCCAACCCCACCATGACCCCTGACATTGGGGGGGAGGTCTGTAAAATACAGCCCATGGATTCCTTTGTTCTCTTACAGACACCGTCTGCTGGTATATATGTATATGATAGCCTTAAGTGTACAAAATGCAGAATGCAATTTTCAAAGCACTACATTGAGTAATGAAGTAAAATGGATAATATAGAATTGACAGCCTATTACATAGCTCACCTGATCTTTCCTTCCAGAGACCTACACTGTGCTCACTGCCTCCTCAATTTAATCTCCTCATTCTCATCTTCAGGTCACTTCATGGCCTTCCTGCAATCTCCTCCATACTTATATTCTGTCTCAGGTTCTGGATTTTTGCTTGCACTTTTATCCCCCCCATCATTAATAACAGAATGTTCAGCCACCTAGAGTTCATTTTCAAGAACTTCCTCCCTAAATCCTCTCTATTCTGTTGCCTGAGTCAGAAACCTTCGCAAAACCAAGTTTCTTCACCAAGCTTTCAGTTACTCCTTCTAATCTCCCTCTGCATTAGTCATATTCATTTCCCTGTCTATTTTCATGAATGAAGTGCTTATTATTTTCTATTTCATGAGGAGCTAGCTATGCTTAGCAACTAATTTAAAGACATGTTATGTTTCTGCCATGATTTTCTTGTTCTGTTTAATAATTTTGTTTGGCAGTCAAAGCCTATGTCATGGCCTGATATAATGTTATTCTGCTGCTATCCAAAGACAAAGAAGATCATGTGAGGTAATTGATAAAAGTGATGTAAATTGAAGATTGTTCCCTACAAATTTAGCTAGATATCTGGGCATAAGGGCACTAGTGCTCACCTACAGGAGTAATGAAAAACATTTATGATAAAAATAGAGTAAAAGAGCTCCCCCAAAATATGAGTCATTGTCCTGCTTTTGAGCCATATGCAGTAATTCCCCATTATAATAATAGATCAGCTGCATATGTGGAGAGAAACAGAGTTAACAATTCAGGTTGATGACCATTCATCAAAGGTCATCATCCTGAAATGTTGGACTCGATATTAATGTGGAGGTGCTTTGGGAGTGGCTGGGAGGTAGTGGGTGGTGGGGAGGGGTGTTGTCCAATAACTTGTGGGAAACCGGAGGCATGTTCAATGCATCTGTCAGTGGCATTTTAACACAGCAAGTTCATTAGCATTTTACTTAAGGGTTTGGCACCAATTGCGCAGCAGCAAGTGTGATGAGGACCAGCATGATGCAATCTCAACTCCAGTATTTAAAGGACCAATACAAAGATGGAATTTGGAGGATATTGGAGTTGGAAGTAAGAGAAGATAAGGAATGACAAAGGATTCAGGATCGTCAAAGGCTGTGTCCTGCTTCAATAATGGTTCCTTTGATGTACTGCTGTGGGCTGTGAGGAGCCAGAGAGAGATACTCTTTATTTTTATTTATTTATTTTTTATTTAGAGATACAGCACTGAAACAGGCCCTTCGGCCCACCGAGTCTGTGCCGACCATCAACCACCCATTTATACTAATCCTACACTAATCCCATATTCTTACCACATCCCCACCTGTCCCTATATTCCCCTACCACTTACCTATACTAGGGGCAATTTATAATGGCCAATTTACCTATCAACCTGCAAGTCTTTGGCTGTGGGAGGAAACCGGAGCACCCGGCAAAAACCCACGCAGACACAGGGAGAACTTGCAAACTCCACACAGGCAGTACCCAGAATTGAACCCGGGTCGCTGGAGCTGTGAGGCTGCAATGGGAGGAAAAATCTTGCTGCTACCATAAAGAAGGAGGTTACCAGTGGAAGCATTGGGCCATGCTCCTTGATTCAGTACAGGAATTACTTTAATGGCCTAACCAGGTCTGGAAAGGTGAGTACAGTTGCACATTCACCTACAGCTTGCTGTGCACATTACCCCACTCCCTCACTCTGCCTTCTCATGCCTAGTCCATTACAACACTCCTGATACCCACTTACCTTGCATGTGCACCTATATTTCTCTTTGTACGAACTTCCTCAAAACCCCATCTATCCATCCCACCAATACAAATCATCATCATCCTTAAACAATTTCATGACTTACCCAAATTGTCACACCCAGCAAATGTACTGCATCCATCGGGTGCAGACATTGCATTACAGTCATCCAAAGGTTTGTTCTTTCCCCAATTGCAGGAGAAGAGAGGACAGAACACCAGGGAGAGGGCGGGCTTCCACATATTTCCCAGCTGACAATTGCAGAGGAGGAAGCCCTGGTGATCAGGAACGCTTTCGTGTCCCTGGCCATTGGGATGGAGACCTCCCATTTTCCTGGTGTCACTCCAACTTGCCTTGTTGAATGCTAATTTTCTTTAATCCACTAACTGGAGAACGGAATTTATTTTTTAAAGACATTTAAAGAAGAACAGATAGAAGATAATTTTGCTAGCAGTTTAAGATGGTCACCTAATTGGCAACATTGCAAGACCTATGAGGAGGGAAGTGAAATGTCTGCTCATTCCCCAGCAAGAACCAAGACCGAGGAAGTTTAAAGGAACTGCTTGTTCTTTTTATTTTAGCAAGAAGAACTACTGCTAACTGTTATGTTTGAATCAGTGAGTGACTGTCATATGACAAACCCCTCCCCATCTGTGGTTTTCAGCTTGTGTTTCTCTGCAGCAGCATAAAGGAGAAGCTTCTGAACTCTGACACATGCAGACCCAAGTGGGGGTCCCCCTATCTCTCTCCATTTCAGCTTACAGCTTCAAACACTGCCTTTTGACTCATCACCTTTGCATACTCTAGCTACAATCAAAAGCCCCTTTGGAGGACATCATCCGCATCGCTGTCTCCAAGAGACCCACCGAACCAGTCATCTACCTCCTCAAACTAAAAGCCTCAGGACTGCTGAATTCAGCTAGAAGCCAGCCAAATTATCAAAACCCTATGACTGAATACCCCTTTTCTTGATGAACTCTAACTCCACCGATCTAACATTCCCCACTCTGTAACCTATTTGTACATGTGTAAACCTCTAATATGTGTGCATGTGTATGTGTGAGAGCGAGTGAAAGTTGGCATGTAATTTATTATTTTCATTAGTTTGGTTTAGGTACAATAAAGTTAGCCTCTTTCTTTGTTAACTCAAGAAAACATGTCCGATTGGTTCTTGTTATGATCATAGCAAGTAAGTAATCAAAAACCTACTAAATTGGCCAGTGCATCCACTTAATGAAAGAATTAAACCTGTTGTGGTCAAACAAGGAGAGGGAAAAAAGGGAAGCCCTTTGACCCCTCCTCACTTGACCATAACAGAAATTTGGGGGCTCACATGTGGGATCAAACCCAAAGACAAACAGGAAATTGGAAGCTGGAAACCAAATTGATCCCTAGCAATAATTTAAAAACTTCAAGACAGGTTTCTTTGTGACTTCAGTGCTAGAGTACTAAAATGTCCACATTCGAGGCCCGTACCTTCCTAGAACAGAGTGAAGTAAGTTGGGTCAAGTTAAAAGCTGTATTTGTTGAAGGGTGGAGGAATGTAGCTGGGCAGTTAGAGATTACTATCCATCCAAAAGCCAGGAAGCCTGAAATCTTAAAACTTGTGGCCAACCTTTTCAAAATTGACACTGATGAATCAGAGATAGGCATAAAATCTGAAACAAACAGAATAACATTAGGGAAAGTACAACTAGAACAGAGGAGACTAGAATTAGAATTTCAGGAAAGAGGAAAAGGGAGAGCTTTCCAGAAGGAGAGAGAGGAGAGAGAGTATCAGGAAAGGGAAAAAGAAAGAGCTTTCCAGAAGAAGGAGGAAAGGGAATTAAGGCAGCTCAAACCAACTAGGGGAATATACAGTACAACCAATGAAGGTACCTCTAGTGAGGGAGTTACCCCTAGCTCAGGACTGGGTGCTGAGCTCTTAAAGTTCTCCCAGTTGATCCCAAAGTTCAATGAGGGGGATGTGGAAGCATTTTTCATCTCTTTTTGAAAAGCTTGCAAAACAGCTGAAAAGGTTCCAAGAGCCAGGCAGGCCGCAATCCTGGATGATGATTATACACTTATTCACAAACCCTTGCCCCAAGGGAAACCCTTCCCTAGTCACCTCCAAAAACCTGAAAATGACAGAAGGTGCGAGGATGATGGGATACTGAACAGCCATGGGTGAGAAGGGAGAGCTGGAAACACAGTGGGCCCACCTCAGGTCGAAAAGGATGGTGCTGAGAGCAGGAGTGACACCCGAAAACCTTAGTATTTCCATTTTAACAAGGCAGGTCACCTTCGAGTTGACTGCTGGAAGTTACGGGGAAAACCCAGTGGTTTAGTCAGGTTACACCAGACCAGTGCAGGAAAAGAGGCCCTGATGGAAAGCACAGTAGACGAGGCTGTGGCTTTAACTGTGACAGTAAAACCCAGTAAACCCATAGCCGAGAGTGCGGGAAAACTTAACAAAATCCCTGGGAATTACCAGGATTGTGTCTCCAGAGGAAAAGTGACCCCATACCCTTTAAGTGAGGTGAGTAAGCCCATAGTCATACTTAAGGGCCACCTAATCCCTTCTGTTAGGAAAAGGCACGACCTTTCCCCCAGGGAGTACATTGAATGCTAGAGTGCTAGTAAAAGGTATCTGGGGAAGGTATATGCCCATACTTTTATACTGGGTGCACCTAGAGTGTGACCTTGTTTCCGGACCAGTAAACATGGGGATTGTCCTTAGTTTACTTGTGGATGAGGTCGACTTGCTCCTGGCTAATGATCTGGAGGGGGGGAAGCTGGTAGCTTCCCTAGTGGTTTTAGAGAGACTGAAAGAGGTCAGGGAGACGGAGCAGTTACAGGAAAAGGTCGCTGGCATTTTTTCTAACTGTGTGGTAATCTGGTCCATGGCCAAACAAGCTCCATCTGAGGAGACTGAATTGGCACTGCAGACAGATGACCCTACTGTCTGGTTATCTGAAACCTTTTTTAGGCAGTTAGAGGACCCAAAGGATGGGTTAAACAGGTCTTCCTCGGTCAAGGCTCAGCAAGCCGCCCCAGGATTTAAAAAGTTAGCACAGACTGTCCAAGCAGAGGGAGTTACACGAACATATGAACATATGAATTAGGAACAGAAGTAGGTCATTCGGCCCCTCCAGCCTGCTCCGCCATTCAGTGAGATCATGGCTGACCTGATTGACCGTTCAGGATCTTATACACTTCAATCAAATCTCCCCTCACTTTTCTAAACTCCAGTGAAAACAGGCCCAGTCTGTCCAACCGTTCCTCATAAGACAACCCACTCATATCAGATATCAATCTAGTAAACCTCCTCTGAACTGCCTCCAACACATTTGCATCCTTCCTTAAATAAGGAGAACAAAACTGCATACAGTATTCGAGATGTGGTCTCACCAATACCCTGTATAACTGAAGCATAACATCCTTACTTTTATTTTCAATTCCTCTCGTAATAAAAGATAGCATTCCATTAGCCTTCTTTATTACTTGCTGTACCTGCATACTAACTTTTTGTGACTCATGCACTAGAACACCTACATCCCTCTGCACCACGGAATTCTGCAGTTGTTTTCCGTTTAAGTAATACTCTGCTTTTTCATTCTTCTTGCCAAAGTGAACAACTTCACATTTTCCCACATTATACTCTATCTGCCAGATTTCTGCCCGCTCACTCAACCTATCTATATCGGTCTGCAACCTCCTTACGTCCTCTTCACAACATACTTTCCTACCTATCTTTGTGTCATCTGCAAATTTAGCTACCATGCCATCGCTCCCCTCATCTAAGTCATTGATATAAATTGTAAAAAGTTGAAGCCCCAGCACAGACCCCTGCTGGACTCCACTCGTCCTGCCAATCAGAAAAAGACCCATTTATGCATACTCTCTGTTTTCTGCCAGCCAGCCAATCTTCTATCCATGCTATTGTGTTATCCCCTACACCATGAGCTCCTACTTTGGGCAATAACCTTTTATGTGGCACCTTGTCAAATGCCTTCTGCCAGAGTTCCACAGTGCTACTATTTAAAGGATGAGGTGCTGATGAGGAAGTGGAGACGTCTTCACAGACTGCAGACGAAGAGTGGACAGTGGTTCACCAGGTAGTGGTGCTGCCGAGGTACCGTAGGGAAATATTGAAAAAGCCCATGAAATTCCAATGGCTGGACATGTCGGTATCAGAAAAACCCAAACCCACATAAAACAGCATTTTCGCTGGCCGCAACTCCACAAGGATGTGATGGAGTTCTGTAAGACTTGCCCCATGTGCCAAGTTATGGGGAAGCCTCAACCTGCAATAAAACCTGCAACCCTAATTCCCATACCGGCTTTTGGAGAACCATTCAGCAGAGTGCTGGTAGATTGTATAGGGACTCTGTCGAAAGCAAAAGGGGGCTACCATCATTATGGTTGTGGGTAGCCAATTTCCAGAGGCTATCCCTCTAAGAACTATCTCTGCCAAGTTAGTGGTGGAGGGGCTAACCCAATTCTTCACCCGATATGGGCTGCCAGCTGAGATCCAGTCAGATCAGGGCACAAATTTTTCAATAGGTCATGGATAATCTGGGCATAATCCAGCTAAAGTCCTCAGCCTACCACCCACAATCGCAAGGGGCTTTGGAGAGGTACCACCAGACCCTAAAGACAATGATCAGGGCATACTGCTATGAGTACCCCATGACTGGAACAAAGGGCTTGGATTTCTTCTGTTTGCTACCAGGGACTCACCCAATGAGTCCACTGGCTTTAGTGCATTTGAATTAGTTTATGGACATGAGGTGAGAGGTCCTCTAATCAAAGAGAGGTTTTTGGGACACAGGGACGAATTTTTCCTGTTAGATTACATCTCCATGTTCCGAGAATGACTCATGAGAGCCTGTGCAGTGGCCCAGGTGCACCTAAAAATGTCCCAGACAGCTATGAAAAGGCAGGCAGTTAAACATGCCTTTCATTTCAGCCCAGAGATCATGTGTTAGTGCTATTACCAATACAGGGAGAGCCCAGTTCAGTGGCCTGTACAGAGTAGTAAAGAGAATTAGCCAGGTGAATTATATAATTGACACCCCAGATTGTAGGAAAAAGCAAAGGCTGTGCTACATCATTATGTTAAAATGGTATCACAGCCGGGAAGGGGGCAAACAAGCACAGGTCTGTCAGGCAGCGAGGAAAGAGAAAGGGACAGTGAGGAAGTGTCAGAGGAAGGCCAGGAGGATTCCCAAATCGAACCCCCTATCATCCAGTTAGCTAACACTGAAATGTTAGGAAAATTAGACACTGTACTCCTATTTAAACAGAACAGAGAGGAGACCTAACAAGGCTGCTCACAGCTTTTAAAGGGATCTGCAGGGACAAACCAGGGTGCACTATCCTAACCCTACATGATGTGGATGTAGGACAGACCCCGCTCATAAAACAAAATCCGTATGACCTAGGTCCCAGGAAACTGCCCCAGATTCAGGAGGAAATTCAAACTGAAGACCTAGAAACTAAAGATTTTAATTTTGAAGGGAGACATAGAAAATCTCAGAAGCCAAAGGTAGACCCTAAGCCCAAAAAGGTTTTTGTGGCAGATTTGGAGGGTGGTGATGGTGGTGGTGACTGCAAGTCTCGTATCTTAACTGAGGAGGAATTGTGGGCCAGGCTGGATGAGCTGGAACAACAGGAAGAGATACAGGATGAAATTGATATATGGTCTCAAGCTACAAAGAAAAAAATCCAGTACTGGGTTAAAGTACAAAATGACTGTGAAGCACTTCAAGGCAGCTTAAAATTTTGCATGACTAAGTGTCTTATGATGCTATGGTGCCATTTGGCCCACTTGCATTTATGCCAGGACAGCTAATCTACAAAAATAAAGTCATAATTTTACTAGGTGACTATTGGTTTGCAAAGTTCTCTGCAAAACAAGCTGTTGGCCTGGTGGAGCACAAAAAAAAACATGTCCAAAAAACACTAGATGATCTTCAAAAAGTTATGAACAACTTTGAATCCAGGCTTGAGTTTACTGATATAGAGAAACTAGAAAAGGTATTGTAGAAATACACAAGGAAATTCAGTATATGCTGGAGCATAAGCTGATTGAGCCCAGTCAAAGTAGTTGGAGTTCCCCAGTTGTGTTTGTGTGACAAGCCCGTCCCCATCTGTGGTTTTAAGCTTTTGTTTCTCTGCAGCAGCAGCAGCAGCAGAAAGGAGAAGCTTCTAGTCTCTGACACGGCAGACACAAGTGGGTGTCCATCTCTTTCTCTCCATTTCAGCTTACAAGGTTCGAACTCTGTCTATCGACTGATCATCTTTGCATACTCCGGCTATGATCAGAAACCCCATTGGAGGAAATCATCTGCGTCGCTGACTCCAAGAGACACACTGAACCAGTCATCTACCTCTTCAAACTAAAAGCCTCAGGACCACCAAATTCAGCTAGAAGCCAGCCGAATCACCAAACCCCACAGACTGTATACCCCTTTCTTCAATGGACACTTAACTCCAGCAATCTACCTTCCCCCACTGTGTAACCTATTTGTGTGTGTGTAAACCTCTAGTGTGTGTGTGTGTAAGTAAAGGTTGGCGTGTAGATAATTATTTTCATTAGTTTAGGTACTATGAAGTTGATCTCTTTCTTTGTTAACTTAAGAAAACCTTTCTGATTGATTACTTATTTACTGTGATTACAACATGAACCAAACACCTACTGAATTGGCCAATACATCCACTTTAAGAAAAAATTAAACCTGTTGTGGTCAAACAAGGACAGGGAAAAGAGGAAAGCCCTTCAATCCCTCCACACATGACCATAACACTGATGACACAATCAAATATCATCGACCCACATGTCATACAGCACTCAGTCATGTTGACTTGATTTCAACAGCAAGTAAAATATGATCAACTTCATCATGATAAATTGCAACATACTTACCTTGTCAGTACTAATTTGTATCTTTTCTCTCTGCCAAGGTCTTCACAGATGCAGCAGGAGTCCATGGACCTTCGTGGCAAAAAAAGCAATGGAGAAATGGAAACACGAGGAAAAACTTTTTTATGCAGCGAGTGGTTAGGAACTGGAATGCACTGCCTGAGAGTGTGGTGAAAGCAGGAGCCGATAAAGCTGAAGCATTTGCAACAATCTTCAGCCAGAAGTGCCGGGTTGATGATCCATCTTGGCCTCCTCCTGAAGTTGCAGTCTTCAGGCAATTGGATTCACTCGGCATGATATCAAGAAACGACTGAAGGCACTGGATAGCAAAGGCTATGAGCCCCGACAACATTCCAGCAATAGTACAGAAGACCTGTGCTCCAGAACTTGCCGTGCCCCTAGCCAAGCTGTTCCAGTATAGCTACAACACTGGAATCTACCTAGCAATGTGGAAAATTGACCAAGTATGTCCTGCACACAAAAAGCAGGACAAATTCAACCTGGCCAATTACCACCCCCATCAGTCTACTCTCAATCATCAGTAAAGTGATGGAAGGTGTCATGGTACTTGCTTAGCAATAACCTGCTCAGTGACGCTCAGTTTGGGTTCTGCCAGGGCCACTCAGCTCCTGACCTCATTACAGCCTTGGTTCAAACATGGACAAAAGAGCTGAACACAAGAGGTGAGGTGAGAGTGACTGCCCTTGACGTCAAGGCAGCATTTGACTGAGTATGGCATCAAAGAGCCCTAGCAAAACTGGAGTCAAAGGGAATCAGAGGGTAAACTCTCTGCTGGTTGGAGTCATACCTAACACAAAGGAAGATTGTTGTGCTTGTTGGAGGTCAATCATCTGAGCTCCAGGACATTACTGCAGGAGTTCCTCAGGGTAGTGTCCTCGGCCCACCCATCTTCAACTGCTTCATCAATGACCTTTCTTCAATCATAAGGCCAGAAGTTGGGATGCTCGCTGATGATTGCACAATGTTCAGCACCATTCGTGACTCCACAGATACCGAAGCAGCCTGTGTAGAAATGCAGCAAGACCTGGACAATATCCAGGCTTGCGCTGTTAAGTGGCAAGTAACATTCGCACCACACAAGTGCCAGGCAATGACCATCTCCAACAAGAGGGAATCTAACCATCTTCCATTGACATTCAATGGCATTATGATCGCTGAATTCCCAACTATGAACATCCTGGGGGTTACCATTGATCAGAAACTGAACTGGACCATCCATATAAATACCGCAGCTACAAGAGCAGGTCAGAGGCTAGGAATCCTGTGGCGAGTAACTTCCCTCTACAAGGCACACATCAGGAGTGTGATGGAATACTCTCCACTTGTCTGGATGGGTGCAGCTCCAACAACACTCAAGAAGCTCAACACCATCCAGGACAAAGCAGCCCACTTGATTGTCACCCCATCCACAAACATTCACTCCCTCCACCACCATGCACACTAGCAGCAGTGTATACCATCTACAAGATGCACTGCAGCAATGCACCAAGGCTCCTTAGACAGAACCTTCCAAACCCACGTCCTCTACTGCCTGGAAGGACAAGGGCAGAAGATGCATGGGAACACCACCACCTGCAAGTTCCCCTCCAAGCCACACACCATCCTGACTTGAAACTATATCACCATTCCTTCACTGTCTCTGGGTCAAAATCCTAGAACTCCCTTCCTAACAGCACTGTGGGTGTCCCTACCACACATGGACTGCAGCGATTCAAGAAGGCAGCTCACCATCACCTTCTCAAGGGCAATTAGGGATCGGCAATAAATGCTGGCCTGGCCGGCGATGCCCACATCTCATGAATGAATCAAAAAAACTGAGGAATTTAAGAGTGAATTGGATTATCTGAGAAGGAAGAATGTGCAAGGCTAGGACGAGAAGGCGATGGAGTGGCACTAGGTGAATTGATCCTTTGGAGAGCCAGTGCAGACATGATGGGCCAAATGGTCTCCTTTTATGCTGTAACAATTGTTGGGTGATTCTTTGATTCAGACCACGTGAACTATGAATCCTCAGAAGAACTGATTCCTTCTGGAAGTGCACCATCATAGGACTTAAGCTTACCATGTACCAACTCCGATAATCACATTTTGGTGGATTCAGGTAGACAGCTGCTTGGGTTTTTACCAGGTGACTCACAGCTCATATGTGAACAAGGTGGTGGCTGTACAGCTGTGGAGAGTCTGCATTGGAGGGCACAGTCCTCTCCAAGCTCTGCTCAGCTGGACACAGATGCTGAAGCCAGGGAGCCATCAATAAAAAGGAGAATCGTGGAGGAGGAGCAGGAATGTGCAACGTACTGACAGGCTTTAACAAGCACATTGACCACGGTTGAAAGGAGAATGGAGCAGTCTGCCTGAAGCATGGGAGGGATGATGTCATAGGGCATTGCAACAATGTCTTTGATTGGTGAGTAGGTGTTGCTTGATGACACTGTTGATGACTCCTTCCATCACTTTACTGATATTAGGAAGGAAGCTGATGAGGCAATAACCTGCCAGGTTAGATTTATCTTGTGCTTTGTGGATAGGACACAACTTTTTCACATTGTTGGGGAGCTGCCAGTGTTATAGTGGGGTGTTGTCAGGGTCCAAAGCCACTGCTGTGTCCAGTGCACACACCCTATGTCATGTTGAGTAAACTAATCTACTGCCCTATGATGGCAGGGACTTCTGGAGGAGGCTGAGTGAGATTGCCCAGTTGGCACTTTTAGTTGAAGATGTTTGCAAAATCTTGAATCTTGCATCCTGCACTCGCATTGTTGGGTTTCTCCTTAGTTGTGAATGGGATATTTATGAAGCCTCGTCCTTCCATAAGTTGCTTGATTGTCCACCATTATTCTCAACTGGATGTAGTAGGGCAACAGGGCCTTGATCTGATCCATTGATTGTGGCAATGCTTAGCTCTGTCCAGATCCTGCTGCTTTCTATGTTCACCATGCACATGTTCTTGTGTTGTAACTTCATCGGCTTGGTGCCTTGTTCTAAAGTATGCCTGGTGTTGTTGCTGTACTATGGGTATGCTACACTTGACAAAAAATGGTATTTCCCTCACTTGCTTTTCCTCTGCCCTAAAATAAATGGATGTATCCCCTGCCTTTGCTGCTTAATTAATGCACAGCAAGCTGGCTGACTGGTCCCTCCTGTGAGTGGAACAAGCCAGTTGCATTGGCATTTAGGGCAGTCATCACTTTATTGTCACTGGTAGTGCAGGTGGTTTATTGCTTCATGGCTGCTACTGTTCTTGCACCAGATGGTATAACTCTTTTGTGGCTTCCCTCTTGCAATGCAGCATCTTGCACAGTTCTCCAGTGTAAACCATAGGAAGCTGATTCATTTGTATTACCTATGCTCTATGGTGTGCCCCCTATAATGCGTAATGAGTCTCCTTTCCAGCACCTCCTCCTCATCTAACATTTCCAACAAAATCATGTATGCCATTTTCCCAAGCTGCTGTCTTTTTGCCAAATTTGTTTCAAAAAGAGTTCTGCAAGATCTACATTATCTAAAGTTTGCACTTCTCTTCACTCTTTGTACACCTTCTCAATTTCTGGATTAAGTTTCACATTTAGGACTCCCATTGCAGAACGCATATTGGAGAATTTGGGCTTGTGCCAGCTCAATTTTCTACCCATTCATTTTATTGGATGGAAAATTGGGATTCACCCAAACCCTGATTATGTGCTTGCTCCCAGGCGAAGCTATGTGCTTAGAGTATTAATGATGAAACTACCCCATTGGCAATTTAATGCAATACAAGTGAAGAATAAATAATTTTTTACAAAACTATTTAACTGCTCTTTAACAATCTCTTGCAAGCAACTGCACCTTAGCATAGAGTCAGTGTATTAATATGTGGTGTTTTACCTCCAGAAGCAATGTCAGTAGTGTGTATGAAAGTATGAATGTTATTGTGAACACATCAAATTGCATCTGTAATTTGTGATAGATGTTTCTCCTCTTCTACCGTGTGTGTGTGTGTGTGTTTGTGTGTGTGTGTGAGTAAAAGAAAGGAATTTACAAACTGATAAAAGTAAATGTAAATATGTATGTACAAATTCTATTCATGTATGAATGAAAATGCTGTCAGTCCCTCTTTTTATTTGCAAATGAAAAGCTTGAAAATCATTTCCCTTCGTTAAGCTGGTGGAATGATGTGTGAACACCAATGTAATCATGCCAAGGCATAACACAATTCCTTTATTGCGTATGAGGTGTGATTCATTGCTAAATTTGCCTTTTCTTTTAAACAATGGAACATGCTGCTACTCAGTGATGCCCTCTTCCTTTACACGAGCAGTTATTGCTGACGTGCTGTAACAAAATCAAAAATAGCAATATCTCTTCATACAATATAGACAGTCATATTGTGTCATTATATCATTATATTACATTCTCTTATTTCATTGCCCTGCATATTCTAGTTAAAGCAGTGCTGTAGCTGACAGTTTAAGTACTGCTAAATTTCTGTTGGAAGAAAGTTTTCTAGTTATGTACTTACTCATCTGTCAGAACCTATTCAATATACACTGTCTTCTCTCTCTCACTAATAACAACTGTCTTCAAATTTGCATTCATCGCCATACAACCTAACCAGGAGAAACAGATGTGACTGAACAATGGGAAGTCAAAGCTCCTGCTGGCATTTTTTCAGGAAGTCATGCAGTGGGCATTATAATTCAGTGTGGATCTCTACAGACACAGGATTTGTGCCCTCCCTTCCTCTCTACAGAAACATCTTTTCTTCATGTCAAGCCTATAGTGCCTAGCTCTATATTATGGTTCTATTTTGTCATTGACTTTGTGCGATTGAGCTTACAGCTCTATATTTCACTAAAACTGCTTGGAGAATAATCCATCAAGAATCGAAGGACTACTTTGGGTTTTTCTTATAACAGAGGATTTGAAAACGCAAAGTTCCATTGCTTGGGCTCCATCAACCAGTAGCCACCACAGATAAAGTATGATAGAGTTTAAGTACAATAGTGAGTTAATTAGATTGGATTGTGCAGTATTGTCAGATTATGAGTGAAAGGCTTTAATCACGTTTTTCAACAAAATCTGTAGCATTGGCAAATAGGCTAATTTGATGGGCCAAGCTATAGTTGTCAGATCACTGTAGATACTGCATAACAGTTATCAGGCATCAATCAGTAATAGTGTACACATTCACAGCAAGGAGTCTGATGTGCTAGAAAGGAAAACAGCTGTTAAGATACTCGACGTAACATATGAACATTACATTAGAGACAGCATAAATCCATCACAACAAATGAAAAACAGATTACAATCAGAAAATTACAAATTGAAAACACAACAAAGCAGATGAATATCATTTGAAAAATGAACCAACACCTCCTACTTACCGAGAATGAAAATCTTTGTAAATTTTACTGATGCCAGGGATAGGTGGATGGGTGGGAAGGCAAGATGCCATTACTTTTCATTTACCCTTCCCAACAATGTTCCTGTCTCTCTGAAGTTAATTGCAACAGCTTCCGTTTAGACATTGATTTCAACCTAAAGATGATGTTCTTAGATTTTGATTGCCCATGCTGCACATTTATCATTGCATTGCAGTTACAGGGCACCTGATTGATCGAGCATAAGAGTTAAAGTATACTCAAAACAAGTTTAAAATTATTGTTTAGTGGATGAACCCCATAGCACTACCATAAATTATGCAGAATTCCAGTCTGGTAGCATTATACATTAGTATACTGACTAATTGCTACCAATTTGGTGGCATTACCCTTTCGTGTACTGGCATTCTGCTCCCAATCTGGTAGCATTGCCCATTTGTGTATTGTCATACTGCACCCTGGTTGCTGGCATTGCCCTTTGGTGTACTGGCATTCTGTTCCCAGTCTGGTGGCTTTGCCAATCGATGTACTGGTATAGTTCTCCCAGTCTGGTGCTAACTTATATTGGGGTAGTTTTTCTAATCCAGAATTGGTAGGATGTTGTGTTATGAGCATTCGATCCCACCTGATTTTATGGGGTCAGTTTCATTTGCATAGCACAAGCAAGCTCACAGCCCGCATTGGGAACTCAGCAGAAGGTTGTCGGACGTGGGGAAGAGACATGGAAGATTGTAAAATGTGGTGGGTAATATGGGAGGTAAATGATCACCTATGAAAACAAATATCAGGACAGCTCCCTTGGACCCTCCTGCAGATTTGTTTCAGAAGAGAGTGACAAAGAGAAATAAAGGCATAGAGCAACAAAGAAGTAAGCAAATAATAGAAAGAGATACACAGAGAGGAAGTAAGACAGGCACAGATTGAGAGAGAGACAGGAAAAATGTAACAGGAATATATAAAGGGAGAAAACAGAGCAAACTAAGAACAACAAAAAATAAAACATAGAAAGATCAAAAGTAACAATACACTTAAAATTACTGTCAGTACTATTAACAAACAAATGCTTAATATATTTATGAGATTCCTTTTTTTATTCGTTCAAGGAATGTGGGTGTCACTGGCTAAGCCAACATTAATTGCCCATCACTAATTGCTCTTGAGAAGGTGGTGGTGAGCCGCCTTCTTGAACCGCTGCAGTCCATGTGGGGCAGGAACACCAACAGTGCTATTAGGAAGGGAGTTCTAGGATTTTGACTCAGCAACAGTGAAGGTATGGCAATATAGTTCCAAGTCAGGATGATGTGTGGCTTGGAGGGGAACTTGCAGGTGTTCCCATGCATCTTCTGCCCTTATCCTTCTAGGTAGAGGTTGCGGGTTTGGAAGGTGCTGTCTAAGGAGCTTTGGTGCATTGTCGCAATGCATCTTATAGATGGTACACACTGCTGCCACTGTGCGTCGGTGGTGGAGGGAGTGAATGTTTGTGGATGGGGTGCCAATCAAGTAGGCTGCTTTGTCCTGGATGGCGTCGAGCTTCTTGAGTGTTGTTGGCGCTGCACCCATCCAGGCAAGTGGAGAGTATTCCATCACACTCCTGACTTGTATCTTGTAGATGGTGTCTCTAACCTTCCGGGAGCCAAGCAGAGAGGAGTGGAACAGAGTGGACCTGTGGGGAGAACGCCGAGAGCAGAGCCTATAGATCGAACCCAAGGATCGAGGCCCAGTCTCTTACCTTCCGGGAGAGGAGCGGAGCTCTTCCAGCGCACCAGAATTTGAAAAAAAAAGAAAAAAAAGCCAACAGTGACTTCACAGGAGAGCTGCAAGGTGATTGGTTGGTGAGTCACTGCTGGTAGGGAACAGCTCTAAATAGCTGGGTAAGTATCTCAGGTAAGAAAAGTTTAAAAGTTTAAAGTTTATTTCAAATAAATTAAGTAGTTTTATTTTTAGGGAGTTCTGTAGTAACAAGGACCAGGAAGAAGGGCCCTCGAGTAACTGATATTACTGGACATTAAGATCTCCCAGAAGGTTTAATTTAATTTAAAGGGTTAAGTCATGGCAGGAGAGCTCAAGGCCGTAGTGTGCTCCTCGTGCTCCATGTGGGAAGCTGGGAACAATTCCAGTGCCCGGGACCGGCATGTGTGCAGTAAGTGTGTCCAGCTGCAGCTCCTGGAAGCCCGGGTTTCAGAGCTGGAGCGGCAGCTGGGGACACTGTGGAGCATCCATGAGGCACAGAGTATCGTGGATAGCACGTATAGAGAGGTGGTCACACCTCAGGCTCAGACCCCACAGGCAGGAGGGGAATGGGTGACCACCAGGCAGAGCAAGAGGTCCAGGCAGGCAGTGCAGGAATCTCCCGTGGCTATTCCCCTGCAAAACAGATATACTGCTTTGGATACTGTTGGGGGAATGGCCTCTCAGGGGAAAGTAGCAACAGCCCAATTCGTTGCATCATGGTTGGCTCTGCTGCACAGGGGAGGAGTAAAAAATGTGGGAATGCAATAGTTAGAGGGATTCAATTGTAGGGGGAATAGATAGGGGTTTCTTTGGCCACAAAAGAGACTCCAGGATGGTATGTTGCCTCCCTGGTGCTAGGGTCAAGGATGTCTCAGAGCGAAGGGGGAGGATGAACAGCCAGCATTCGTGGTACACATTGGTACAAACGGCATAGGTAAACAAAAGGATGAGGTCCTGAAAGCAGAATATAGGGAACTCGGAAGTAAGTTGAAAAGTAGGACCTCAAAGGTAGTAATCTCAGGATTACTACCAGTGCCACGTGCAAGTCAGAGTAGAAATAGCAGGATAATTAGATGAATACGTGGCTGAAGAGATGGTGTGAGGGGGAGGGTTTCAGATTCCTGGGGCATTGGGACCGGTTCTGGGGGAGGTGGGACCAGTACAAACTGGATGGGTTACACCTGGGCAGGACAGGGACTGATGTCCAAGGGAGAGTAGTTGCGAGGGTGGGTGGGGAGGGTTTAAACTAAAATGGCAGGGGGATGGGAACCTTTGCAAGGAGTCAGAGGAGGAGGGATCAAAGACAAGAACAAAAAACAGTAAGGGGAATAAGAAAAGTGATAGGCATAGAAATCAAGGGCCAGAATCAAACAGGAACACAGTGAAAAATATTGGGAAGAGGACAAGTAATGTTAAAAAGACAAGCCTTAAGGCTTTGTGCCTTAACACGTGGAGCATTCGTAATAAAGTGGATGAATTAATCGCGCAAATAGATGTAAATGGGGATGATATAGTTGGGATTACGGAGACATGGCTGCAAGGTGACCAGGGATGGGAAATGAACATCCAGGGATATTCAGTATTTAGGAAGGACAGAGAAAAGCAGACGGCAGTGAAGTTGCATTGCTGGTTAAAGAGGAAATTAATGCAATAGTGAGGAAAGATATTAGCTCTGAAGATGTGAAATCTGTATGGGTAGAGCTGAGAAACACGAAGAGGCAAAAAATGTTAGTGGGGGTTGTATATAGACCCCCAAACTGCAGTGGTGATGTTGGGAATGGCATTAAACAGGAAATTAGAGATGCATGCGATAAAGGAACATCTGTAATTATGGGTGAATTTAATCTGCATATAGATTGGGCAAATCAAATTAGTCACAATACCGTAGAGGAGGAATTCTTGGAGTGTATACGGGATGGTTTTCTGGACCAATACGTTGAGGAACCAACTAGAGAACAGGCCATCCTAGACTGGGTATTGTGTAATGAGAGACAGTAATTGACAATCTAGTGATGCGAGACCCCTTGGGGATGAGCGACCATAATATGATAGAATTTTTCATCAAGATGTTGATTCTGAGGCAAGGTTCCTGAAAGTTAGTAAAGGAAACTACGAGGGTATGAGGCGCACGTTGGCCATGACGGATTGGGAAACATAACTTAAAGGGATGATGGTGGATAGGCAATGGCAAACATTTAAAAAGCGCATGGATGAACTGCAACAATTGCTTATCCCTGTCTGGCGCAAAAGTAAAACGGGAAAGGTAGCCAAACAATAGCTTACGAGGGAAATTAGAGAAAGCATTAGATCCAAGGAAGAGGCATATGAATTTGCCAGGAGAAACAACAGACCTGAGGATTGGGAGCAGTTTAGAATTCAGCAAAGGGATTGATTAAGAAGGGGAAAATAGAGTACGAGAGCAAGCTTGCGGGTAATATAAAAACTGACTGTAAAAGTTTCTATAGGTATGTGAAGAGAAAAAGATTGGTGAAGACAAATGTACGTCCCTTACAGTCAGAAACAGGGGAATTTATTATGGGGAATAAAGAAATGGCTGACCAACTAAACGCATACTTTGGTTCTGTCTTCACAAAGGAGGACGCAAATATCATACTAGAAATGTTGGGGAACACAGTGAGAGAGAGGAACTGAAAGAAATCAGTATGAGCAGAGAAATAGTGTTGGGGAAACTGATGGGATTGAAGGCCGCTAAATCCCTAGGGCCTGATGGTATGCATCCCAGAGTACTTAAGGAAGTGGCCCTAGAAATAATGGATCATCTTCCAAGATTCTATAGTCTCTGGAACAGTTCCTACAGATTGGAGGGTAGCTAATGTAACCCCACTATTTAAAAAGGGAGGCAGAGAGAAAGCAGGGAATTATAGACCAGTCAGCCTGACGTCGGTAGTGGGGAAAATTCTAGAGTCCATTATCAAAGATTTTATAGCAGTGCACTTGGAGAACAGTGGTAGAATCGGGCAGAGTCAGCATGGATTTACGAAAGGGAAATCATGCTTGACGAATCTACTAGAATTCTACAAGGATGTAACTGGTAGAGTTGATGAGGGGAAGCCAATGGATGTGGTTTATTTGGATTTTCAGAAGGCTTTCGACAAAGTCCCACATAAGAGATTAGCATGTAAAATTAAAGCGCATGGGATTGGGGGCAGTGTATTGCGATGGATAGAAACTTGGTTGGTGGACAGGAAACAAAGAGTAGGGATAAATGGGTCTTTTTCCGAATGGCAGGCAGTGACTCGTGGGGTACTGCAGGGATCGGTGCTGGAACCCCAGCTATTCACAATATACATTAATGATTTAGATGAGGGAACTAAATGTAATATCTCCAAATTTGCAGATGACACAAAACTGGGTGGGAAGGCGAGTTGTGAGGAGGATACAAAGAGGCTTCAGGATGATTTCCCACCGGGGAGGTGGTGGCGTATTGGTTTTGTCACTGGACTAGTAACCCAGAGACCCAGAGTATTGCTCTGGGGACATGGATTCAAATCCCATCACAGCAGAAGGTGGAGTTTGAATTCAATTAATAAATCTGGAATTAAAAGCTAGTCTAATGATGGCCATGAAACCATTGCCGATTGTTGTAAAAACCCATCTGGTTCACTAATGTCCTTTAGGGAAGGAAATCTGCTGTCCTTACCTGGTCAGGCCTACATGTGACTTCAGACCCACAGCAATGTGGTTGACTCTTATATGCTCTTTGAAATGGCCTAGCAAGTCACTCAGTTATATCTAACCACTACAAAGTCAATAAAAAGGAATGAAACCGGACGGACCACCCGGCATCGACCGAGGCACCGGAAACGACAATGGCAAACACAGCCCTGTCGACCCTGTAAAGTCCTCCTAACTAACATCTGGGGGATTGTGCCAAAGTTGGGAGAGCTATCCCACAGACTATTCAAGCAACAGCCTGACATAGTCATACTCACGGAATCATACCTTACAGACAATGTCCCAGACACTGCCATCACCATCGCCAGGTATGTCCTGTCCCACCGGCAGGATAGACCCACCAGAGGTGGTGGCACAGTGGCATACAGTAGGGAGAGAGTTGGCCTGGGAGTCCTCAACATCGACTCTGGACCCCATGAAGTCTCATGGTATCAGATCAAACATGGACAAGGAAACCTCCTGCTGATTATCACCTACCGCCCTCCCTCAGCTGATGAGTCAGTACTCCTCCATGTTGAACAGCACTTGCTAGACTGGGTATGCGGCAGGTGGTTAGGGAACCAACACGAGGGGAAAACATACTTGACCTTGTCCTCACCGATCTGCCTGCCGCAGATGCATCTGTCCATCATAGTATTGGTAGGAGTGACCACCGCACAGTCCTTGTGGAGACGAAGTCCTGCCTTCACATTGAGGATACCCTCCATCGTGTTGTGTGGCACTACCACTGTGCTAAATGGGATAGATTTTGAACAGATCTAGCAATGCAAAACTGGGCATCCATGAGGCGCTGTGGGCCATCAGCAGTAGCAGAATTGTACTCAACCACAATCTGTAACCTCATGGCCCGGCATATCCCCCACTCTACCATTACCATAAAGCCAGGAGACCAACCTTGGTTCAATGAAGAGTGCAGGAGGGCATGCCAGGAGCAGCACCAGGCATACCTCAAAATGAGGTGTCAACCTAGTGAAGCTACAACACAGGACTACTTGCATGCCAAACTGCGTAAGCAGCATGCGATAAACAGAGCTCAGCGATCCCATAACCAACGGATCAGATCGAAGCTCTGCAGTCCTGCCACATCCAGCCATGTATGGTGGTGGACAATTAAACAACTAACTGGAGGAGATGGCTCCACAAATAACCCCATCCTCAATGATGGGGGAGCTCAGCACATCAGTGCAAAAGATAAGGCTGAAGCATTTGCAACAATCTTCAGGCATAAGTGCCGAGTTGATGATCCATCTCAGCCTCCTCCTGAAGTCCCCAGCATCACAGATGCCAGACTTCAGCCAATTCCATTCACTCCGCGTGATATCAAGAAACGAATGAAGGCACTGGATACTGCAAAAGCTATGGGCCCTGACAATATTCCGGCAATAGTACTGAAGACCTGTGCTCCAGAACTTGCCGCGCCCCTAGCCAAGCTGTTCCAGTACAGCTACAACACTGGCTTCTACCCTGCAATGCGGAAACTTGCCCAGGTATGTCCTGTACACAAAAGGCAGGACAAGTCCAACCTGGCCAATTACCACCCCATCAGCCTACTCTCAATCATCAGTAAAGTGATGGAAGGTGTCATCAACAGGGCCATCAAGCGGCACTTGCTTAGCAATAACCTGCTCAGTGACGCTCAGTTTGTGTTCCGCCAGGGCCACTCAGCTCCTGACCTCATTACAGCCTTCGTTGAAACATGGACAAAGGAGCTGAACTCAAGAGGTGAGGTGAGAGTGACTGCCCTTGACATCAAGGCAGCATTTGACCAAGTATGGCATCAAGGAGCCCTAGCAATACTGAGGTCAATGGGAATCAGGAGCAAAACCCTCTGCTGGCTGGAGTCATACCTTGCGCAAAGGAAGATGGTTGTGGTTGTTGGAGGTCAATCATCTGAGCTCCAGGACATCACTTCAGGAGTTCCTCAGGGTAGTATCCTAGGCCCAACCATCTTCAGCTGCTTCATCAATGACCTTCCTTCTATCATAAGGTCAGAAGTGGGGATGTTCGCTGATGATTGCACAATGTTCAGCACCATTCGTGACTCCTCAAATACTGAAGCAGTCCGTGTAGAAATGCAGCAAGACCTGGACAATATCCAGGCTTGCACTGATAAGTGGCAAGTAACATTCGTGCCACAGCCTCACAGCTCCAGTGACCCAGGTTCAAGTTCTCCCTGTGACCGCGTGGGTTTCCTCCGGGTGCTCCGGTTTCCTCCCACAAGCCAAAGACTTGCAGGTTGATAGGTAAATTGGCCATTATAAATTGACCCTAGTATAGGTAGGTGGTGAGGGAATACAGGAACATGTGAGGGTGTGGTAGGAATATGGGATTAGTGTAGGATTAGTATAAATGGGTGGTTAATGGTCAGCACAGACTCGGTGGGCCGAAGGGCCTGTTTCAGTGCTGTATCTCTAAATCTAAAAAAATCACATAAGTGGCAGGCAATGACCATCTCCAACAAGAGAGAATCTGACCATCTCCCCTTGACATTCAACGGCATTCCCATCGCTGAATTCCCTACTATCAACATCCTAGGAGCTACCATTGACCCTAAACTGAACTGGATTAGCCATATAAATACCGTGGCTACAAGAGCAGGTCAGAGGCTAGGAATCCTGAGGCAAGTAACTCACCTCCTGACTCCCCAAAACCTGTCCACCATCTCCAAGGCACAAGTCAGGAGTGTGATGGAATACTCTCCACTTGCCTGGATGGGTGCAGCTCCAACAACACTCAAGAAGCTCGACACCATCCAGGACAAAGCAGCCCGCTTGATTGGCACCCCATCTACAAACATTCACTCCCTCCACCACCGACGCACAGTGGCAGCAGTGTGTACCATCTACAAGATGCACTGCAGCAATGCACCAAGGCTCCTTAGACATACCTGTGACCTCTACCAACTAGAAGGACAAAGGTAGCAAATGCATGGAAACGCCATCACCTGCAAGTTCCCCTCCAAGTCTCACACCATCCTGACTTGGAACTATATCGCCGTTCCTTCACTGTCACTGGGTCAAAATCCTGGAACTCCCTTCCTAACAGCACTGTGGGTATACCTACCCCAAATGGACTGCAGCGGTTCAAGAAGGCAGCTCACCACCACCTTCTCAAGGGCAATTAGGGTGGGCAATAAATGTTGGCCTGGCCAGCGACGCTCACATCCCATGAATGAATAAAAGAAAAAATTTGGACAAGTTGAGTGAGTGGGCTAATGCATGGCAGATGCAGTATAATGTGGTTAATGTGGGGTTATCCACTTTGGTAGCAAAAACAGGAAGGCCGATGATTATCTGAATGGCTATAAACTGAGAGAGGGAAATATGCAGCGAGACCTGAGTGTTCTCATACACCGGTCGCTGAACATAAGCATGTAGGTGCAACAGGAGGTAAAAAAGGCAAATGGTATGTTGGCCTTCATAGCGAGAGGTTTCGAGTACAGGAGCAGGGATGTCTTGCTGCAGTTATACAGGGCCTTGGTGAGGCCACACCTGGAATATTGTGTGCAGTTTTGGTGTCCTTATTTGAGGAAGGATGTTCTTGCTATAGAGGGAGTGCAGTGAAAGTTTACCAGACTGATTCCTGGGATGGCGGGACTGACAGATGAGGAGAGATTGAGTCAGTTAGGATTATATTCACTAGTGTTCAGAACAGTGAGGGGGGGAATCTCATAGAAACCTATAAAATTCTAACAGGATTTGACAGGGTAGATGCAGGAAGGATGTGTCCGATGGTGGGGGATTCCAGAACCAGGGGTCATAGCCTAAGGATACGGGGTAAACCCTTCAGGACTGAGATGAGGAGAAATTTCTTCACCCAGAGAGTGGTGAGCCTGTGGGCTTCGCTACCACAGAAAGCAGTTGAGGGCAAAACACTGAATGTTTTCAAAAAGGAGTTAGATATAGCTCTTGGGTGTACAAGGGTATGGGGCGAAAGCCGGAACAGGTTACTGAGTTGTATGATCAACCATGATCATAATGAAGGGCGGAGCAGGCTCGAACAGCCAAATGGCCTACTCTTGCTCCCATTTTCTATGTTTCTAGGTTTCTATGACAGGCTTTGGGGAGTCAGGAAGTGAGTTACTTGCCGCAGGATTCCTAGCCTCTGACCTGCTCTTATAGCCACGGTATTTATATGGTTACTCCAGTTCAGTTTCTGTTCAATGGTAACCCCCAGGATGTTGATCGTGGGGAAACCATCGATCGTAATGCCATTGAATCTCAAGTGGAGATGGTTAGATTCTCTCTTGTTTGAGATAGTCATTGCCTGGCACTTGTGTGGTATGAATGTTACTTGCCACTTATCAGCCCAAGCCTGGATATTGTCCAGGTCTTGCTGCACATCTACACGGACTGCTTCAGTATTTGAGGAGTCATGAATGGTGCTGCACATTGTGCAATCATCAGCGAACATCTCCACTTCTGACCTTATGATTGAAGGAAGGTCATTGATGAAGCAGCTGAAGATGGTTGGTTCTAGGACACTACCCTAAGGAACTCCTGCAGTGAAGTCCTGGAGCTGAGATGATTGACCTCCAACAAGCACAACCATCTTCCTCTGTTCAATAGTAAAAACAAGAAATGCTGGCAATACTCAGCAGGTCTGGCAGCATCTGTGGAGAGAGAAACAGAGTTAACGTTTCAGGTCAGTGACCCTTCATCAGAACTGGCAAATATTAGAAATGTAATATTTTTTAAGCAAGTAAAGCGGGGATGGGGCAAGAGATAAAAGTGACAAATGAAAATCCCGTCGGAGAGAAGCACAGAACTTCTTCAAGGTAGGCATTCCTGGAAGAGAAGTGGCAGGGAATTAAACACTAAAATAAAAGCAAAATACGGCTGTCTCTTTTATCTCTTACCCCACCCCCGCTTTACTTGCTTAGAACCTATTACATTTCTAATATTTGCCAGTTTTGATGAAGGGTCACTGAACTGAAACGTTAACTCTGCTTCTCTCTCCATAGATGCTGCCAGACCTGCTGAGTATTTCTAGCATTTCTTGTTTTTATTTCAGATTTCCAGCATCTGCAGTATTTTGCTTTTATTCCTCTGTTCAATATCTTAGTGGAGGCATTAATCTATTAGATAAAACAGGTAACCAAAAGCATTAAAATAGCAGGACAGGAATGTCACACCTGTGTGGAAAGCATTCATCTCCTAACATCATCAATCGTAATTTCTGAGTGAGAGAGAGCAAAATAAGAGAAAAGGAGAAATAAGCAGATATAAATAAAACACAAAGCAGCACTTGTAGGAGATCCCCTTAAACTTTTGGTGCAATTTTTGGTTCATTTCCCGGCGGAGCAGCAGGAGAAGGTAGCGACTCTTCGGTGGGTGAGTGAAGGCATCAGGAGCTGTGTTTTAAAAGTAAGTACTTACTGTTTTACTTACTGTTTTCCTTGTCTTTGAGTTTCTTTTGGCGCCGGAGGAACCGGAAGCTGGTCGGCAGCGAGGACTCCTGGGTAGGTATTTTCCTTAAAGGTGCGGAGCTGAGTAAACTCGAGCCACTACACATGTAGTGTCTCCCACCCATCCTCCTCCTCTAACCTAATAATAAGACCCTTTTTACCCTCCTCCTCTAACCAAAAAGGACTGAGCAGGTAAGCTATTTACTGTTTTTGTTAATATCTATAGTTGTACTTAACTAAGGGGTAATTGAATAAAAGAAATGGCAGCCAGTGTAGTGTATTGCTCCTCCTGCAGAATGTTCGAGGTGAGGGAAACCTCCGGTGGCCCTGCCGACTTCACCTGCTGGAAGTGCATCCGTCTCCAGCTCCTATCAGACCGTGTTCGGGAATTGGAGCTGGAGCTGGATGAACTGAGGATCATTCGGGAAGCTGAGGGGTTGATAGATAGAAGCTACACGGAGGTCGTTACTCCACAAATCAAAGGCAGCTGGGTAACAGTTAGAGGTGGGAAGAGGTCAGTGCAGGGATCTCCTGTGGTCGTTCCCCTCAACAACAAGTATACAGTTTTAGATACTGTTGGGGGGGACGGCCTATCGGGGGCAGGCTGCAGTGACCGGGCCTCTGGCACGGGGTCCTGCACTGTGGCTCAGAAGGGAAGGAGGGAGAATGGGAGAGCACTAGTCATCGGGGACTCGATGGTGAGGAGTACGGACAGGCGGTTCTGTGGGCGCAGGCGAGACGCACGGATGGTTTGTTGCCTCCCTGGTGCCAGGGTCCGTGATGTTTGTGATCGCGTCTTCAGGATCCTTAAAGGGGAGGGGGCGCAGCCAGAGGTCGTGGTGCACATTGGCACCAACGACGTAGGAAGGAAGGGTGGCACAGATGTTAGAAGTGAGTTTAGGGAGTTAGGCTGGAAGCTGAAAGCTCGGACGGACAGAGTTGTTATCTCTGGTTTGTTGCCGGCGCCACGTGATAGTGAGGCTAGGAATAGGGAGAGAGCACAGCTGAACACGTGGCTGCAGGAATGGTGTAGGAGGGAGGGCTTCCAGTTCTTGGATAATTGGACTGCATTCTGGGGAAGATGGGACCTGTTCAAACAGGACGGGCTGCATCTGAACCAGAGGGGCACCAATATCCTGGGAGGGAGGTTTGCTAGTACTGTTCGGGAGGGTTTAAACTAGTTTGGGAGGGGGATGGGAACCGGACTTGTAATCCAGGGACCAGTGGGTCCACTCAGAAAGACAAAGAGTGTAGTGAGGTATTGGGGAAGGTAGCACTGTCACAGAGGACAGATGGGCACGGAGAAGGGTTAAAGTGCGTATACTTCAACGCAAGAAGCATCAGGAATAAGGTGAGTGAATTGAAGGCGTGGATGGGCACTTGGGACTACGATGTTGTGGCCATCACTGAAACGTGGATAGGTGAGGGGGAGGAATGGTTTTTGGAGGTACCTGGTTATAGATGTTTTCATAAGATTAGGAATGGTGGTAAAAGAGGTGGGGGGGTGGCATTGTTAGTTAGAAATAGTGTAACAACTGCTGAAAGAATTTTCGAGGAGGATCTGCCGACTGAGGCACTGTGGGTTGAGGTCAGGAACAGGAAAGGAGCAGTCACCTTGATGGGAGTTTTCTATAGGCCCCCCAATAGCAGCAGGGAGGTGGAAGAGCAGATTGGGAAACAGATTTTGGAAAGGAGCAGAAGTCACAGGGTAGTAATTATGGGGGATTTCAACTTCCCAAATATTGATTGGCAACTCTTTAGATCGAATAGTTTGGATGGGGTAGTGTTTGTGCAGTATGTCCAAGAAGCTTTTCTGACTCAGTATGTAGACTGCCCGACCAGAGGGGAGGCAATATTGGATTTGGTACTAGGTAATGAACCAGGGCAAGTGATAGAGCTGTTGGTGGGCGAGCACTTTGGAGATAGTGATCACAATTCTGTAGCATTCACTGTGGTAATGGAGAGGGATAGGTATGTGCAACAGGGCAAGGTTTACAATTGGGGGAAGGGTAGATATGATGCTGTCAGGCAGGAACTGAGGAGCATAAGTTGGGAGCATATGCTGGCAGGGAAGGGCACGGTCGAAATGTGGAACTTTTTCAAGGAGCAGATAGTAGGGGCCATTGATAAGCATGTCCCTGTCAGACAGGGAAGGGATGGTCATGTGAGGGAACCGTGGTTGACAAGAGAGGTTGAGAGTCTTGTTAGGAAGAAGAAGGATGCGTATATAAAGTTGAGGAAAAAGGGCACAGGCATAGCTCTGGAGGGATACAAGATGGCCAGGAAGGATCTGAAGAAAGGGATTAGGAGAGCTAAGAGAGGGCATGAAAAATGCTTGGCGGGTAGGATAAAAGAAAACCCCAAGGCCTTTTACGCGTATGTCAGAAATATGAGGATGACTAGGGGGACCATAGGTCCGGTCAAGGACAATAGCGGGAGACTGTGTGTTGAGCCGGAAGAGATAAGTGAGGTTTTGAATGAGTACTTCTCTTCGGTATTTACGAATGAGAAGGGGTGTATTACTGAAGAGGACGGTGGGAAGCAGACTGGTAAGCTCGAGGAAGTGCTCGTTAGGAGGGAAGATGTGTTGGGGTTTTTGAATAACTTGAAGATAGACAAGTCTCCCGGGCCTGACGGGGTATATCCAAGGATGTTATGGGAAGCAAGGGATGAAATTGCAGAGCCGCTGGCAATGATCTTTTCATCTTCTCTGCTGACGGGGGTGGTACCAGGTGATTGGAGGGTGGCAAATGTTGTGCCCCTGTTCAAGAAAGGGAATAGGAACAACCCTGGCAATTACAGGCCAGTTAGTCTTACTTCGGTGGTAGGCAAGTTGATGGAAAAGGTGCTGAGGGATAGGATTTCTGAGCATCTGGAAAGACACTGCTTGATTCGGGACAGTCAGCACGGTTTTGTGAGGGGTAGGTCTTGTCTCACAAGCCTGATTGAATTCTTTGAGCAGGTGACCAAGCAAGTGGATGAGGGTAAACCAGTGGATGTGGTGTACATGGATTTTAGTAAGGCATTTGATAAGGTCCCCCATGGTAGACTTATGGAGAAAGTCAGGAGGCATGGGATAGTGGGGAATGTGGCCAGTTGGATTAAGAATTGGCTAACTGATAGAAGGCAGAGAGTGGTCTTAGATGGTAAATACTCAGCCTGGAGCCCAGTTACCAGTGGCGTGCCGCAGGGATCAGTTCTGGGTCCTCTCCTGTTTGTGATTTTTATTAACGACTTGGATGAGGAAGTCGAAGGGTGGGTCAGTAAATTTGCAGATGATACAAAGGTTGGTGGAGTTGTGGATACCGAGGAGGGCTATTGTCGTCTGCAAAAGGACTTGGATAGGTTGCAGTGCTGGGCTGAAAAGTGGCAGATGGAGTTTAACCCTGAAAAGTGTGAGGTCGTCCATTTTGGAAGGACAAACATGAATGCAAAATACTGGGTTAACGGTAGGGTTCTTGGGCATGTGGAGGAGCAGAGAGACCTTGGGGTCTATGTGCATAGATCATTGAAAGTTGCAACTCAAGTGGATAGGGCTGTGAAGAAGGCATATGGGGTGTTAGCGTTCATTAGCAGAGGGATTGAATTTAAGAGCCGTGAGGTGATGATGCAGCTGTACAGGACCTTGGTAAGGCCTCATTTGGAGTACTGTGTGCAGTTCTGGTCGCCTCATTTTAGGAAGGATGTGGAAGCCTTGGAGAGGGTGCAGAGGAGATTTACCAGGATGTTGCCTGGAATGGAGAATAAGTCTTACGAGGAAAGGCTGAACATTCTAGGCCTCTTCTCATTAGAAAGGAGAAGGATGAGGGGTGACATGATAGAGGTTTATAAGATGATCAGGGGAATAGATAGGGTAGACAGTCAGAAACTTTTTCCCCGGGTGGAGCAAAGCGTTACAAGGGGTCATAAATTTAAGGTGAAGGGTGGGAGATATAAGGGGGATGTCAGGGGAAGGTTCTTTACCCAGAGAGTGGTCGAGGCATGGAATGCCTTGCCCGGGGAAGTTGTTGAGTCAGAAACTTTAGGGACTTTCAAAAGGCTTTTGGATAGGTATATGGATAAAGGAGAATGATGGGGTACAGATTAAATTGTCCTTGACAGAGGACAAAGGATCGGCACAACATTGTGGGCCGAAGGGCCTGTTCTGTGCTGTATGTTCTATGTTCTATGTTCTATGTTCTAATCCTGCACATCGGGCATCTCTAAGATGACATTTGTGTACCTTTCAAATGTGTGCCATCCAGAAAGTGATCTATAGGCACCACCAATGGAACCTGTCTGACCTCAGCCTTGCAAGTTCAAAGGCTGCCCGCATACTCCTCGTCTCCATGCTCATTCTAACAGATAAACAAACAACTCAAGGGGCAACTGAGAAACCTCAACGAGAAACTAAAGTATTAGCTCAGTACAGGTTCTATATATGGAACACCACGCTTCACATCCCAAATCATCTGTAACGCAATTGTAATTGTATTAGTATTCAAAATCAAAGCTGCTGCTCACTCCACTCCTCAGTCAGGATTGTCATTGCAAACATATGGAAAGAAAAATGCAAATGGTGGAGAGAGCCATGTAATTCATCATTCTGTCGCTCTTCAGCCCACTGTCATTAAGCCAGTCCTTCTGTCTCTGCTGAAGCAGATGATGAAGTAACAGAGCAGGCGTTTTGAGTTTTGCTCTGACCCCACACAGTGATGGAGCCAACCCTGCTGCTAGCTCTAACTATCACATCCTAAAACAGCCATTTCAAAAATCTGCATGCAGTTGGCCATCACTTCCTAGTATCATTAACTGTAACAGTTGATGAATCAAATATTTAAACTTTTTGCTAAGGCTTATCAGACTAGCTTAGACCCCTGTGGCTAGCCCTCAGTATACTTGAGGTTTTCCCAAAAAAAAAACTTTTTTTTTGTTTAAAGCTGTCTTGCCTTCTAAACATTAAATAGAAAATCACTTTTAAACATTCACTAGTCATGTATCCTGTCTTTTTAAAAATTATTTCTCCCCTTTCCTATACATACAATGTCCTCCTTATGAGTGGAGGACACGACGTACGAGAGCACACTTCTTTACAATTATCACCAATATTGCCAATATAAACAATAAGAGATATGGAGTTTGAGGCAGAATAGCTACTCATGTCCATTTCTTACCTTCATCCCCAAAGGCATTTAGCTGGAACATCTAACTACAATGAAATCCACTGTCCAGCAGTTCTGCTGAGAACTGCCCAAAGTTATCAAAAGGGAAAATCAGATTTGAATATTTGTCAAAACCAAGATTTAAATTCATAGTCTCCACATTGGAGCCTAGGGTTATAACATTGTAGCTGCTGGGCATTCTAATCTTCCCTCATGTATCCCTATCAATTATTTAAGGTTGACTTATACTTTTTGAATTGTTTTTAAAATACATTGTAACTACAGGGAGTGCATGTCAATCACTGTGATGTACCATCAAGCTCCATCCCTGCAGATATTATTTATTACCAATTGAAGTGACTGCTCCATTACCCTAATTAGGGAAGGTATTAGATAAGGGTAAGACACGCTGGTATATGACAATCATCAGCAGCATGTCTTTACTTTTATGGTATATTTCAAAACATTCCTTCAGCTCTTTGATCACTGGAAGGCCTTTCCAGCCTTCAAAGCCTACTGTCATGAAAACCCCCACCTGCCAAGAATGAGGCATATTAATTTCATCATATGAACATTAATTTTAAACTGTTGCTGGAGTGGAAAGATGACTTGTTTAAAGAGATCAGCACTGGCTGGAAAAGAATTTGCATTCTAAGAGGCAGTCGCCTAGGAAAAGACAATGGAAACTGCTCACTGATTCAATTAACAGAGATTGGCCTGGACAATGGTGATCCACATCTTGTCAGTGTAAGAGACAGCACTACACCCACCACTGAGAGCTTTGGAATCCACAAATGCAGGTGTTTGTTAAAAAAAAGTGAGTCACATGACTAACCTGCTGGCCCAGGTCTGGTTTTGAACTGCTCACAGGCCAGCTTGGCGCAGACTGCAGATTGCAAGTGAACTTGAAAGAAGAGAGTCTCTCTCTCACTAATCTCCAGATCCACTGAAGTCACTTAAATCTCAAGAAAGAAAAGACTCCTACATCAAAACAAGTTTTAAAGCGTGCACTGGGCCCCAACGAAACGGCAAGACTTACCAGCAACCAAAGACTCTACGTCGAACTCAGAGGACCATAAATAAAACCCAGTTATTGCCTCAAACATTTCCCCTTTAATCTTTCTACTTTTTCTGTCTCTATCTGGGTGTGTTTATCGCATGCTAGCGTGCTCGGGTTGCGTATTCATAGTCGCTAACTGAATTAGAGTTTAAGGTTAATAAACTTCCACCATTCTTGTCTAAATCTAAGAAAAACTGTCTGATTTGATTTCTTTGCCTTGCAATTGGAAAGCAGTGAACAAGGATTCACTGAGGGGAAACTAAAAACACTGTTTTAAAAATTAAATCCTGTTACGGTTAAACCAGGCAAAGGTCGTGAAGGAACCCCTAGACCCCTTTCTCACCTGGTCGTAACAGAAATCTGGGGGCTGGCAGACTGGGTTTGAGGCACAGACAAATGAGAAATTGGAAGTGGGAAGTCAAATTGATCTCAATCAAAAAGAGAAAAGATTTCAATACAGGTTTTCTTGTGGTTGTGTGTGCTTGAATACTAACATGTCTGTGACTGAAGCTAGTAGCTCCCCAAGCCAGGGTGAAGTTACTTGGGATAAGTTAAAAGCACTGTCAATGGAAGAGTTGAGAAAAGTGGCTGAGCAGTGTGGGATCACTTTGCGTGCCAAGGCTAGGAAATTGGAACTCCTAAAACTAGTGGTCAACCATTTTTCCCTGGGATCTGAAGAAACAGAAACAGGGTTAGAAGTAGACTCCGACAGGGTGTTGCTAGCAAAGATACAATGGGAACAAAGGAAACTTGAATTTGAGGAATGAGACAGAGAGAAAGAAAGAACCTTCCAGAAGGAACATGAAGAAAAAGAGCGAGAGGAGAAAGAAAGAGGGAGACAGGAGAGAGAAAGAGAAAGAACCTTCCAGAAGGAATGTGAACAGAGAGAGAGCTGAGCGACTTGAGTTAACTAGGGGCCGACAGAGTAACCCAGTGAAAGCCTGGCCAATATGGAGGAGCGTAATTCAGGGCTGGGTACAGAATTGTTAAAACTTTCTCAATTGATCCCAAAATTCAATGAGGGAGACGTGGAGGCGTTTGTTGTGTCTTTTGAAAAACTGGCCAGTTAAAGTGGCCAGCTGAGGCTTGAACTCTCCTGCTGCAAAGCAAGCTAACCGGAAAAGCCCATGAGGTTTACTCTCTGTTGCTAGATGAGAGTTCATCCAATTATGAACTGACAAAAAATGCTATCCTCGGGGCATATGACTTAGTACCAGAAGCCTATCGCCAAAAATTTAGAACCCTCAAGAAGCAAGCTGATCAAACTTACCTGGAGTTTGAGAGAAATAAGCAGCTGGTTTTTGATCAGTGTATGAGGGCTCTTAAAGTGCAGCTCAGCTATGAAAATCTCAGAGAAGTAATTTTGCTCGAGGAATTTAAAAACTCTCTCCCACTCTCCATAAAGACCCAAGTAAAGGAACAGAAGGTTCATAGAGCCTGGCAAGCCGCAGTGCTGGCTGATGAGTTTGCTCTCGTTTATTAATCGGTTCCCCGGGGAAAAGCTTTCCTATGTCACCCCCCACAAATCCAAAAAGGACAAAGGGTGGGAAGGTGATAGAAGCCCAAACAGTCCTGGAAGGGAAAGAAAAGCAGGAGCCAAAAAGGAAGCTGCTGTAAGTAGGAGTGAGACTCGGAGACCTGCATGCTTTCATTGTAATAAAGCAGGTCCTCTAAGAGCTGACTGCTGGAAACTAAAGGGGAAACCTGTAGGGTTAATCAGGGCACACCCGCTCAGTGAAGGAGAAGGATCCCTGATGGAAAGCACAGCAGAACAAGCTGTGGCTTTAACTGCAATACGAGTAAGATCCAGGAAGCCTATTGCTGCACGTGCAGGAAAATTTAATAGGATTCCTGAAGGTTATCAGGGTTTTGTATCTGAAGGGAGAGTAACCCCATACCCCTCAAGTGGGGCAAGCAAGCCCATAGTAATCCTCAGGGACACAGGGACCACTTGATCCCTTTTACTGGGCAAAGGCCTGACTTTTCCCCAGAGAGTGCAGTGAACACCAAAATGGTGGTGAATGGTATTGGAGCTCAGTGTATACCTGTACCTTTACACCGGGTGCACTTGGAGTGCGACCTAGTTTTGGGACCGGTGACTGGAGGGATTGTCCCTAGTTTGCCTGTGGACGGGATTGACCTGCTGCTAGGTAATGATCCGGTGGGGGTGAAGGTGGTAGCTTCCCCAGTAATGAAAGAGAGACTGCAAGAGGTCAAAGAAACAGGGAAGTGGCAGGAGACGGTTCCCTGCAGTTCCCCTGCTTGTGTAGTGAATGGGGCCATGACCAAACCAGCTCCCCCAGAGGAGACTGAATTAGCACTGCAGGTAGATGACCATGAGGTCTGTCTGTCTGAGACTTTCTTTGGAAAATTAGAAGACCCAGGGAATGAGTTAAATGGATCTTCCCTAGTTGAGGCTCAGCGAGCTGACCCAGAATTGAGAGAGTTAGCACAGGCTGCCCAGTCTGAAATTGAAGCAGAGGGAGTCCCTGACTTCTACTATCTAAAGAATGAGGTACTGATGAGGAAGTGGAGTTCTCCTCACAGACTTGAGGGCAAGGAGGGGACAGTAGTTCACCAGTTAGTGGTGCCGCAGAAGTACTGGAGAGAATTATTAAGAATGGCCCATGAGATTACAATGGCTGTACATGTCGTTACATGAAAGACCAAAGCCCGCATAAGGCAGCAGTTTGACTGGAGAAAACGCCACAAAGATGTGGTGGAGTACTGTAGGAGTTGCCACATGTGCCAGGTTGAGGGGAAACCCCGACCTACAGTGAAATCTGCATCGCTAAGTCCTGTATCGGTGTTAGGAGGACCCTCCAGCAGAGGGCTGATGAATTGTAAGGGTCCCCTGCTGAGAACAAAAGGTAACAGGCAGACACATGGCTGGAAAAAGGTTAGAAAGGACAGGGGAAAAATGGACCAAGAGGGCAGGTTAAGGAAGTCCGGGAGGAATCCCAGATGGAAACCCCTACTGTCCCATCAGCCAACCCCAAAATGTTTGAAAAGTTAGGCCCCACATCCTCCTATGTAAATGCAGACACTAGAAGCACCCCACCTGAGTTGCTAACAGCATTTACAGGAACCTGCAGAAACAAAGAAAGTCCTCAAGAGGGCAGAGAAACCGCAAGACCTCACCTAGTCGAAGTGCTTCAGGGGAATGCAGTAGAATCTGGACAAATCCCTGCAAACAGGAGTGTCTCAGAGGACAAAGGGAAGATTAGCATGAATTGTCCCCCACAGTCAGGAGAAAATGATATGAGCACTTGAAACGCCATAGCCTACAAGGCTACAGGCCAAGTGCTGGAAAATGGGATTAGAATAGATAGGTGCTTGATGGCTGGCACAAACACAATGTTCCAAAGAGTCTGTTTCTGTGCTGTATAACTCAATGGCTCTAAAAAGGAACCAACCATCCCCTAAGGTGAAAAGCCCTTGTGTGACTCATCAAAGTACTGAAACAGAGTTCAGAGTGGTTCAACCCACCGCCGACACCCATGAGCAGAACTTCAACCTTGGGCTAATTAAATCTAACCCACCCCTTGCAGACCTCAACAGGAACAAAAACCAGTCATGGAAATGTGCAAACTGAAAAACTTCCCCAAACACCACCTGTTTATTGGGATGCCAAAAAGGGCAGATTAAAGTAGCACTGCTACCAAGAAAAGACAGACTGTAACAATTTTTAGGACCTCTGAATGAATGAGAGAGATGCATGTGTCTTTTCCTGTACCTACTCTTCTCTCTATTCCCTTTTAATGAAATGCTCTTTAAAAAAAATCGCATTTTTTCTGCTGGGTGTAGGGTGTCATGAGGACCCCCACCTGCCAAGAATGAGGCATATTAATTTCATCATATGAACATTAATTTTAAACTGTTGCTGGAGTGTTGTTTAATGAGATCAGCATTGGCTGGAAAAGAATTTGCATTCTAACAGACTGTCGCCTAGGAAAAGACAATAGGAACTGCTCACTGATTCAATTAACAGAGATTAGTCTGGACAATGGTGATCCACATCTTGTCAGTGTAAGAGACAGCACTACAACCCCACCTCCTCCAACAGGGAGCTTTGGAATCCATAAATGCAGGAGTTTGTTAAAAAAAAGTGAGTCGCATGACTAACCTGCTGGCCCAGGTCTGGTTTTGAACTGCTCACAGGACAGCTTGGGGCAGATGGTGGGGGAGTCCAGAACCAGGGGTCATAGTCTAAGGATATGGTGTAAACCTTTCAGGACTGAGATGACGAGAAATGTCTTCAGCCTGTGGAATTCGCTACCATAGAAAGCAGTTGAGGCCAAAACATTGAATGTTTTCAAAAAGGAGTTAGATAGCTCTTGGGTCTAAAGGGATCAAAGGGTATGGGGCAAAAGCCGGAACAGGCTACAGAGTTGGATGATCAGCCATAATCATAATAAATGGTGAAACAGGCTCGAAGGGCCAAATGGCCTACTCCTGCTCCTATTTTCTATGTTTTCTATGTTTCTATGACTGCAGATTGAAACTGAACTTGGAACAAGAGAGCCTCTCTCACTCTATCTCTCTCATTAATCTCTGGATCCACTGAAGTCACTTAAATCTCAAGAGAGAAAAGACTGTTACATCGAAACAAGTTTGAAAGCATACACAGGGCCCCAACGAAACGGCAAGACTTACTGGCAGCCAAAGACTCTACATCGAACTCAAAGGGACCATAAATAAAACCCAGCTATTGCCTCAAAATTTTCCTCTTTAATCTTTCTACTTTTTCTGTCTCTGTCTGCGTGTATGTTTAGCGTGTATGCATGCTAGTGTGGTTGTGTCGCGTATTCGTAGTCATTAACCGAATTAGAGTTTAAGATGAATAAATTTCCACCTTTCTTGTTTAAATCTAAGAAAACCTGTCTGGTTTGATTTATTTGCCTTGCAATTGGAAAGCAGTGAACAAGGATTGACTGAGGGGGAGCTAAAAATACTGTGTTTTTAAAATTAAATCCTGTTATGGTTAAACCAGGCAAAGGCCGTGAGGGAATCCCTAGATCCCTTTCTCATCTGGTCGTAACACTACTAACACTTTGTTTGATATGACATCAGTAAAAATGACTTTCTATGTTTTGGAAATATCTGTCAATGGTGTTACCATATACACGTTTAATATTGTCATATCAAATCCGTCTCCGCAATATCTTATTAATGGCATTAATTTGTCTATTTTAAACATGTTGAGGCTGATTTTTGGGTTCGATGCACATCAGGTGGGCAGTGGTTGATGGGTGGATTAACTTCACCACTTGCCTGATGGCACCAGTGGGAGTCACAAACCAATTTCATGGTTGAGCCTCATCTGCATGATTGAAATTTAAATAATTTAAAGGAAAGCTGTTTCTCACTTCACGCCTCAATCAGGATTGTCATCAGCAAATGTATGGAAATAAAAATGCAAGTGCAAATGCAAATGGAGAAGGCCACAGCAACAACTTGCATTTATGTTGTGTGTTTAGTGTAGAAAAATGTCCGAAGGTGCTCCATAGGAGTGTTCTAAAAAAGAATTTGACACCGAGCCATTTAAGGCCAGATGCAGGGGGAATGTCAGGAAGAATTATTTTATGAAGCGAGTGGCAATGACCTGGAACTCACTTCCTATGAGGGAGGTGGAAGCAAAGACAATCAATGATTTCAAAAACAAATTGGATGGGCGCTTTAAGGAAACAAATTTGCAGGGCTATGGGGATCGAGTGGGGGAGTGGGACTGACTGGATTGTTTGTAGAGAGCTGGCATGGGCACGATGGGCTGAATGGCCTTCTTCTATGCTGTAAATGATTCTGATTCTATGACCAAAAGCTTGGTTAAAGAGGTAAGTTTTAAGGAGCTGAGAGAGGTAGAGATGTGGAAAGGTTTAGGAGGGAATTCTTGAGGTTAGGTCCTCAGCAACTAAAGACACCGCCACCAATCATGGAGCAATTAAAATTAGGCAGGTATAAGAGGACAGAATTAGAGGCATGCCGATTTTTTGGAAGGTTGTAGGGCTAGGGGAGGTCCCAGAGAGGTGAGGCCATGTCGGGATTTGTAAACCAGGATGAGGAATTTAAAAATCGAGGCATGGCTGAACCAGAAGCCAATGTAGGTCAGTATGCACAGGGTGATGGGGACTTGATGCAGTAGGATACGGGCACCAGGGTTTTGGAAGAAGTTACGTTTAAGGAGTTTTGAAGATAGACTGTGTTGAAATAGTCAAGTCTAGCAATATAAAAGGCATGGCTGAGGATTTCAGGAGCAGATAAACCTAGGCAGGGGAAGATGTTACGAAGTTGGGAAAAGGCAGTCTTAATGATTGCTGAATGTGTGATCATAAGCTCATCTCTGAGACAAATACGCCTCCAAGGTTGTGAACAGTCTGGTTCAGCCTCAGACAGTTGCCAAGGAGAGGGATGGAGTCAGTGGCTAGGGAATGGAGTTTGTGCTGGGGAGAGGGATAGGCACCACCATGTTGCACCATGGACATTTGACAAAATTATTGAATCATTCACAGACATGGGGGAAGTTAATCTGTATATAAAGTGTATAGCCAACCTAACGCCATCAAAATACAGCAGATTTAAAACACATTTCTCCCTATAAATAAAATAGCTAAGCATGCAAACATCAATGGAGAGCAGCACAACTGTATCAGCTAGCTAGCAAGCAAAACAGTATGCATTGCCATTATGTATTACTTTTGTTGACAGAACAGAGCTTCAGTTCATCACAGTGTTCCCTGAAATATAAGTAATCAAAATTCAGAATTCAGAGACCTTGGTTTACCATTTATAATCATTTTTATGATCAATGCTAATCTTTTAGGTTTTATAAAACTTTTATAAACAATGTTTTAAACTTAACGTGATGATAACTTTAGGAACCTGATGGATACCAATAATAAATAACTTCCATAGTTTTGTTTTAAAAACTTCTACCTTATCATAAAACTCAAATCAGATTCCATCCTAGTGGATAGGAATGTGCACGCACCTATGTTAGCCACATCACCTGTAGCTGAGGTATCCCTCAAATTTTGGGGAGGTGGGAGAAATAAGGGAAATGGGAAAAAGTCTTTGAATCAGCCTAATTAACCAGCTGATACACAAGATTGGGACTTAATTTTCAATTTCATAACTGTAATTGCATTATTAGAAAATCAAACCATGGCCTGTTTCACTTACTTATACAGATTGGTATAAGGTTTTAAAAAATACTTTTCTCTGAAATTCTCTTCCTTTCTGAAGGCATTGATTCTCTTTAATTGAGTACAGTTCCATGGGAAACAGTTACTCTTCAGCATGTGATTCAAGAATATAACATTCATGCACGAGCCTTGACAGGCTACACAGCCATGGATGACATCACCACTGAACCAGACCCTGCCTTGACCCAACAAGCACATTTGCATCCTTTAAGCAGAGGTCATTACATAATGATCAGGAACTCTTGCCAATTTTCCTTCCTTCACCCAAGGACTTTAGCACAACTACTCGGATGAAATCAGGTAACTGTGTGGACAGGGTGTTAATTTGGCACCTTGCTAGTCAGTATGGCTAAGACAGTAACTTTTCTGAGCTTGGTTACTTTTATAGCATGGCTGAATATCTCATGCACTGTACTGAATATAAAACCTTCCCCCAATCCCAAATAAGGAAATGGAAGTTAAATTCCCAGAGTTTACCTGTCACCATTGGAGGGCTTTGTTTCAAGTTTCGGCTTTTTCTTTGGAATTTCATTTTGAATAAGACCACATTCCTCCCTCCGCCAGTACTGGCCCCTGCCCCCTACTAATTTTCAGAGCCCCCTGATTGATGGCACCAGTCTTTCGAGTGAGTCCCACCTCCTCCACGCTTCTGTTCATTGGAGGTCTGCGCATAAGCAAACCATTTGCGTTTTTGGCAAGCCACATTGAACCTTTGGCAGACTTTTTTCTGGCCAGCGGGCCATATATTGGACAGCCATGTTCTAGGACCTAGCCCGATGCCCCTTGATGATGAACTCAATTACGTCATTTTCCACAATCCAATATAACTACAACATACAGTGGTTCACTCAAAACTGTTACACCAAATCGACCTTTGATTTCTCTATTTCATGCATACTATCACTAAATCTCAATGCATCAAAAGACACACAAAGTGGCATTGAAGTAACAACACTGAGCCAAGAAAATGCACTTAACCCATCTCAACCTCTTCTAATCATTCTGTCACCATGGTGTTACGACCAGGTAAGAAAGGTGTGTAGGGGTCTCTTTCAGCCTTCACCTGGTCTTACAGTAACAGGATTTAATTTTTAAACACACTGTGTTTGAGCTCCCCCTTTGGTGAATCCTTGTTCACCACTTTCCAATTATAAGGCAAAGAAATGAGCATAACCAGGCTTTCTTAGGTTTAAAAAAGAAAAGTGAAATTTATTAAAACTTAAGCTTAAACTCTAATTCGGTTAATGCCTACAGCTACACAACATACCCATGCTAACAAGCACATGCGATACACACATGCAAATAAGGACAGAAAAGAGCAGAAGAAAAATAAAGTGAAAAAGTTTGAGGCAATCTCTGAAGGAGGTTTGTTACTCTGCCTCGAGTTTGCTGTAGACTCCTTGATTGTAGGTAGTCTTGCTTTTCATTGGGGCCCAGCATTCTTCTTAAACCTTGTTCACTGTAGGAGACTTTTCTCTCTTGGGGTTCATGTAACTTCAATGGGTCTTTAGTTCCGTTAGAAAGAGATGGAAGCAGACAGGAGAGCCTGCACTGAACCAGCAACAAGAGGTCTTTTCAGTACAGGAGCAAACAGCTTTCTGAGTTTAAATTCTCTGTGGCAAGTTCAAATTCAAAAAACTCAGGTTGCCCAGCAGGTTAGTCATGTGATTAGGGGGCGTGACCACGTCCATTTGTGCATTCGGTCATCTTAGCACTCAACCTGGAATACGAGCTCCTCCACCCTCAACGTCTGGTAGTCAAAAGTCCATTGTGGATTGAGTGTGTCAAGGCATGGTATTTTGTCCCTTTTAAGCACTGTCTGTAAATATGCAAATGTCTTTCCAGTCAAGGGTCTTGTGTTGCTTTCTTTTAAAAAGTAAGTTCTTTCTTTACTCCAGTAACAGCTTAAAAATCAATGTTCATGTGGCGAAATTAACTTTCCTCATTCTTGGTGGGTGGGGGCCTGCATGACAATGGCTATCTGGTCCACTTAAGCTCTTCCAATCTCTTTATTACTGTAAACACAGTGACCATACCAACATCTCCCAGACCATCAAGACATGGATGAATGACCTGCACACATTCCTTCAACTTATCATCCTTGCCTTAGACCTGCTTCTCAAAGCATCACTGTTCAGCAAAGCTGAAAGCTGCTTTAACTCATTGTATGCTGATCCCACAGATAATGAGATACACAGGTAGGGTGAAGCCACATTCCTACAGTGATAAGAGCCACACCACTACTGCGGCAGTTCAGGTTGGACAAATGGTGGAAATATAGCCAGGTGGGGAGGCGTCATCACCCCTTAGCCAGGTTACTGTGAAAGCCATGATGTCGATGCAATCATCCACAATAAGCAAGGGCCTTGCTCACAAGTGGACAGACATTCTGGAAGGAGACTTGGAGAGGGACGGTAATAGCTGAACCACTGGTAACATCCCTAGTCAGAACTCAGAGGATGAGTGGATCAGGAAGAAGCTGGAAAGATTAGTCCCCAATGGGCATACTGGGTGGTAAGGTCAGCAGGAGAGTAGGATGGGGCAGTTGGGATTGCTGCTCCTAATGAGGTAGGAAGCTCCAGAGGGCAGGAATGCAGTGGCTGATCAAGGAGCTACCAATAGTGAAGCTGAGGGAGTGGGAAACAAGAAACAGCCTGGTTTTCGAGGACCAGAGGATACATACAGGGGTGTAAGACTCAAAGAGATTATTAAGGTTGAGTGGGGTGAGAGCATAGTGTGATTTGAAAGTGAAGACAACGCTGGGATTTTAACTCCCTCGTCCATCAAAAATGAAGAATGGGAGGAATTAAAGTTTGAAAAACTAGCTTCAACCCATCCCATTACTGGACACCTTAATTTTTATGACAGTGAATCATGAGGGAGCCTATTTAATGTTTAAAAGCCGTGCTACAATGACAACATTGGTGCCATGACATAATATTAGTTTTATGTTAGGGGGAGTTCTGGACTGTCCACAACCTAGCAGTAAAGCCATGGCAGGAGGCACCAACTGACCAGAAGAGGTAAATTGCTTTTAGAACACCTTGTGGACTGGATGAGGAGGAGTGCTACCCCAACACCCTCCCACCCCCGGCCAGGAGTCCTTGGGCTTTCTTAGACCTGTCCTTCCTGCAATCAAATTGAACCCACCCCCAATTCCTAAATGCCTCCAAACCCCTGCTCCCACTGACTGCCGAGGCGCAGTCCCAGGGTTCTATGCCTGCAACCTCCTGTCGTTAAATTCCCTCTCCTGCCCAGTGGCCACATAGTGATTCTGGCTGGGTGTCGAGAGAAATGAAGATGCATCATCACTCAATCTGATCCGAGAAAACACCAGATCAGAAACTGGTACTGCATTTACTATGTAGATAAGTCTACAGGAGGGTCTTCACATGGTGAAACACCAGCCACAAGTTTGTGGAAGTAAGTGCATGGGGATAGGAAGCTACAGTGCCAGCTCACCAAAGGGTGAGATCACATACTAGTTTTGCTACAGAGAACTCAGATGCTCATTGAGGGATCAGCTATGGAAAAGGCTGATGGGTGTACGTTGGGAGAACTAGGTGCACTGGGCAGCTTGCCAGTGAGCATTCATGTAATGCTTCAGAGCATAGAGGAGTACTGCTCCAACTTATGTCAGGATTTCATGCAGAGTTTGGAAAGCATTCTGTACAACTTGCTCAGCTCCATGAACATAACAGTGGCACCCATAATAATGGAGCCTTTCCTGACAGCCCAGACAGCTGCTATTGTGGCTCTACAGACCAGCATTGACAGGATTTTCAGCACAGCAATCCTGCAGTCTGTTCTCATGCAGAGCCGTAGGAGCGCTGAGGAAACGTCTTGGTAGAATAGCCTTGGTACCATGGGAGAGACATGCAGGGACCACATGAATAGGTTCCTACTTGCCTGTTTTCAGGCATGATCAAATTTCTTGGCCAATGACCTCCTTATAAATGAGACTGAAGTCCCAGATGAGCTAAAAGGACAAAGAAAAAATAATCTTCAGGGTTGAATAAGAACATAAGAGATAGAAGCAGGAGTAAACTACATGAGCCCTTGGAGTCTGGTCTACCATTTCTTAGGATGACAGTTTTTGAATCCAGAAAGCCAGTTGGTGAAGGATAGAACTTGAGCCAATCTTTGCACACTTTTATATTTATTAACAGAGTTATAGGTTACAAGCTTACACCTCCTAAACCAACAACCGCAGCTTCAGTCTGTGTTTATTTATTGGGGCACAAGTTAATGCCCATTAACTGCATAGCATTAAACAGCATTAATATACAATAAACTTCTCTCTTTAAATACAAAATAGAGGCTGGTTAACAAAAGTGAGGCTCATAGGGTAAGAATATCAGTGTCCAATAGGATAAAAAAATTGGCTTAAGGACAGAAACCAATGAGTTGTGGTAAATGGTTATTCTTCAGACTAGAGGATGGTAGTGGTGTTCTCTAAGGGTCAGTACTAGGAACATTGCTTTTATGAATCAGATATTGGAATACAGAGTAAACTTTCAAAATTTGTTGATGATACCAAACTTGAAGGTGTGGGAGACAGTGAAGATGATAACAATCAACTACCTAAAAGACATTAGTGATTCAGATGGGTTTAGATGGGTTTTTATGATGATCCGTTAGTTTCATGGTCATCACTGGCAGCACATGGTGCAGTGGTTAGCCTCGCAGCTCCAGTGACCCGGGTTTGGTTCTGGGTACTGCCTGTGCAGAGTTTGCAAGTTCTCCCTGTGACCGCATGGGTTTCCTCTGGGTGCTCTGGCTTCCTCCCACATGCCAAAGACTTGTGGGTTGATAGGTAAAATTGGCCATTGTAAAAAAAAATTGCCCCTAGTGTAGGTAGGAGAATTGAGGGATGGTGGGGATGTGAGAGGGATTAATGTAGGATTAGTATAAATGGGTGGTTGATGGTTGGCATGGACTTGGTGGGTCAAAGGGCCTGTTTCGGTACTGTATCTCTCTATGACTACTGAGCCTAGTTTTTTATTCCAGATTTATTAATTAATTGAATTTAAATTCCACCAGCTGCTGTGGTGGGATTTGAACTTTCTTTCCACAATAACACTTAGTAAGGATAGAAGGTTTATTACAGACACAATCATGGAGAAATGGGTAGGGGCAGGACTTGGAGCACCAATGAAGTTCATCACTGATAATGGTGAGGAATTTTAGCAGAATAATGGCAGGGCATATTAAGAGAGTAGTTAGCAAAGCATGTGGAATCTTGAGCTTCATAAACAGATGTATTGAGTACAAAAGCAGGGAAGACATGCCGAATCTTTATAAAGCTCTGGTTAGGCCACAACTAGAATATTGCATCCAGTTCTGGTCACCATATTTTAGGAAGGATGTGAGCGTCCTTGCAAAGGTGCAGAGGAGCTTTACCAGAATGGTTCCAGTGGTGAGAGATTTTAGCTACAAGATTAGATTGGAGTGCCTGGGGTTGTTCTCCTTGGAGCAAAGGAGATCAAGGGGAGATTTGATAAAGTTGTACAAGATTATGGAAGGTTTAGATAAGGTAGACAAAAACAAGCTGTTTTCATTAGCTGATGGCACAAGATCTAGGGGTCATTGATTTCAGGGTTTGGGCAAGAATGCAGGACAATTGTGAGGAAGAACTTTTTTATGCAGTGAGTGTTAATGACCTGGAACTCGCTGCCTAAGAGGGTGGTGGCAGTGTAGATGATCAATGATTTCAAGAGGAAATTGGGTGGGCATTTGAGGGAAATAAGGTGTATTGCAAAGCTCCTTTGGAATGGTCCAAGCAGCAGAAGCATTGCATGCGCATGGCAATTGTTTGCTCGACAATGTTTGTTGTGGCAGCATGGCTCTTGTTGAGAGCAGTCATGAGCCATTTCCAGAGGGAATAGCCCTTGTTGCCCAATAGCCAGTCTCTAATCTGGTAGTATGACTGAAATAAAGGCAGCACAGAAGACTGGTACAGGATTAACGAGTGACTGCTGGCAGGATAATGGGCACAGACCTGCATGATGCACTGCCTACGGTTACAAGACAGCTGTACAAATGCCAGGCTGATAACAGGGAGCATGCAAGACAATGTGTGTGCAGTCAACAGCACATTGAGAAAGCCTGCCATGTGGGTGAAGCCTCACACTCTCTTGTCCTGCTTTGTTCTATTAACAGAGGAGATACAGCTGCTCAATATATCGGTGTACTGCGAACTGGGAGATGTTACTAATGTACAGTCATTTTTTATTGCACAGAAGGAGGCCATTCAGCCCATCGAGTCTATGCTGGCTCTCCATGGCACTCTGCAGTCAACCCATTTCCTGGCTCAATCCCCAGTCCGAACCTCTTAGCCCTGCAAGGCTATTTCTCTTAGGTGGCCATCCAACTTCCTCTTGCAGTCATTGATCGTCTCCGTTTCCACCACCCTTGTGGGCAGCAAATTCCAGGTCATTACCACCCGTTGTGTAAAAAAGTGCTTCCTCATATTCCCCCTGAATCTTTTGCCCAAAACTTTCAATGTGTCCCCTCGTCCTTGTACCATTTGTTAATGGGGACACCCATTGTAGCCTGAAAGCAACCCATGGCATAACCTTGACAGCCACAGGTAGTGCTGTCGGTGCCCTCATTTGAGGCTTGAGTTGTGGTTGCAGCAGGTGACATATCTCAATAACGGCCTCCTTGGTGAAGCGAAGGTACCTCATACATTCTTCCTGACAAAAGTTGGTATCAGAGTGGTACTCCCTAAAGACTCTCATAGATATAGTCTCTTATTGAGTGCTCTCTTCCCTGTTCTAGCAGCTTCCCTTGCTCTGTGATGTCTTCTTTGTTTCACCTCCTCATCCTCCAGGCATGTAGGCAGTACGGAGACCACTCATGACTTTAGTCAGGCTATCTCTGAGGCAAAAACAACAGTGCAAGACCAGAAAAACCTCTCACTGTGTAGACAAAGTGAATTTTTCACAGTGATGCACCACATCAAAAAAGACGAGAAATCAAGCAGCAGCATGAAATAATAAAGAATCAACTAGCTTGTAAGTACTGCATGATTCCTTTAAGTAGCACTGGTGAGAGGGCCTTCCTGCTAGTTACAGCCACATTGTACTGTGAAAGAGACAAGTGAAGCGCTGGAGCAAATGAAAATCGGCAACAGGTTCTGCAAGAACCACAGGACCCTAATATACATAAATTATTCCTGACTTTCAAGGTTGCAGGCTTGGTTTCCAGTGCAACCTCCTATCCTAATATAGCAGGCGGCACACATTTGGCCGGAAATGTGCATTTACATTCAGCCTACCATATTGGCAGCTGAGTAGGCCGGTTAGCACCTGAAAATCGAATGCTGCTCAGCCTGCTTTATAGGTCTTACAGTGGGTATCATTCTCAGTTCTAGTCTATAAAGTACAGACCCTCAAACACGATAGCCTGAGGCATTATGGTAGTAAATCCTCAGATATTGCCATGGAAATTTCATGAGAGAGACAAGGTTAATTGTCGGACGTGACAACTTATGTAATAAACATCTAAGGTTGTGAAATTATGCTGTGTGAGCATTGCCATACTGCACATAATGCATTGCATAAAATTCAACTGTTTGCTATTTTAATGAAGATATTCATTCATTATTTTAAGCCTGAAGCATTCAAACACTAATGCTGTAACAGTCTAGTTTCAAGACCTGAGTGAATTGATATCCTCTTTAGCTGCTAACTTTAATTAATTCGCTGAAATTATTCTGAAGCAACATTATTCAGCTTATGATTTGAAAGGGTAGTTTACATTCTGTTGCATGCATAATGACAATAAAGTAATGCATGGTGATCACAAAACCAATGTCATTACAGCATGCAAGGGAGATACATGTAGGACTGGTAGAATAGGCACAGCAGGACTATCAGAAACTTTGCAGAAATACCATCATAGTCATTCTATCTGTTGTGGTAAACTGACTGCACTTCTCATTAGTGCACAGCCAGGGTCCACTTACAGTAACAATGTGCCATCCTATCTCGCTTTGATCATTTCCAGAGAACGGGCAATTACTGAGATAAATATGATCCATAAAAGAATGGAACACTTTGATGATCACAGTTAAAGGGATCCTCTTACTTCAAATACCATAAAGTACTGGCTATGTTATGCAAGGAGCTGAGCCTTACAGGCACATCAGCTCCTCCTGGGTGAGCAAATTCCATCTCTTGGCTGAAAGTTAGCATATTGCTCCAGATCTTTAGAAGTGCAAGATGATTACCTCTGAGGAGCAGCAGCAGGCCAGACAAACCATGTATGACTTTTTGTGACAATATTAGATACAAAATAATGAATAATAGGTATCAGAAAACTGCACAAAATCAGCTAATCAGACTTTAGGCAGAGGATAGGAGCAGCCCATCTGAAATTTTTAAAGGTGCACCTCCTTCAAAGGCCTGAATATTGCACCCACACAATACATCAAAATTATTTGGTTGCTGATATGATAATAATGGCTTAGAGATTTCCGTTTGGGTGCAATCAATGACCTGGGAGCAAATTGCACTCAGAAGCCTGATTTTTATGGGCTCCCTAGGGATGGGAATGGAGGTCGGAGTGCCCATAAAATAACGATGGAAGGTGGGGGGCAGAATGCCCGTCACCTTCCTAGCACCATGTGATTTTGTCGGGAGTGGGAAAAACCGAGGACAGCCTTCTCGACCAGAGGCGAATTGAAGCCCTGAAATGGCCAATTAATGGCGACTTAAGGATCTCTTCCTGCCACCACGAGTATTTTTCCAGTGGCGTGGAGGGCCTCTGCCATGTGGGGAGGTTGCCCAGTAAAATAAGGTGACCTCCCAGTGAGCTTTGTGGAGGGGGCCCTCATCCATGGGCAATCTGTGGCACATGGGGGGCCCTGGTGGCAAAAGCTGCCCCTCTGCCCTCAATGGCCCTCCTCACCTCGCGGGTGACCCCATCATACTTACCTGGGGTCTAGGCTCCAGTGATGGGCTGGTACCAGATGTCTTGTAGTACTGCAGTGGCCACCGCTCCCAGTGGCACTGCCGATACTACTGAGTTGCTGACCCTCTGATTGGCCGGCAGCTCTTGGAGGCAGGATCCCTGCCCTCAGAGGAACGGGGTCTATGGTCTGGGCAATTAATTGCCGAGTTCCATTAAATAGAGCTAGCTGCTGTCTCTAAGGGTCTTAGGCAGGGTTCCCTTTGCCATTCAGGCCTGGCGTCGGGACCACCTCCAGCTCCACAAAATTCAGCTCAGAGTTACACTAGTTTTGCAAAATGAATTCTTTGCTCAAGTTTTCCCACAAGCTCCTTTACATATCGGCAAACATAAAATCTTCCATCAATCAGCACAATTGGTCTGTGTCTTAAAATGTCTTAAAACAAAAAAAAAAGCATTAAAAATATTTCTTTGATATATTCATGAGTGGTAACCTGGTGTAGTTTTGTTAGTATAACCGAAAATGGATTTATCACAAAAAATAAGTACTTTTAATCAGAGTTTCTAGTCAACCAACCGTGAATAACTCTATTGAAAATAACCAAAGATGACTTTAAAAACTGATACAGGACTATCGACAAGTCTCGGTGATGTACAGCAGTCAGTTTCTCAGTAAATTAAAGAAAAATATTGAAAAGCTTTTAAAAGGTACACTTGTGTCTGAAAAAAATCTTAATTCTAAGAATGTCTTGGAAAGACAGTAATAGGATGGGACAGTAACAAGATGGAGAAAGCTCAGGACACATTCCTGGAGGGAGTCGGGAGCAGCGGCGGACTTGCGAGGAACTGACTATCAGGGAGCGGATAAAGCGATACCCAGGCTTAGAGCCTTCACCTACCTGGAGGGAATTAGGAGCGACAGACATGCAAGGAACCTACTTATGGGAAGCGGATAAAACAAGACCCAGGCTCAGAGCCTTCACCTACCTGGAAGGAATCAGGAGTGGTGGACCTGTGAGGAACCTACTACCTCTACACGCTGGCATTTGAAAAAACAAACAAACCGTGGCATCACAGGAAAGCAGGAAGTTGATTGGCTGGTGAGTACTGCTGCTTCGGGACTGAGTCTAAACAACTGGGAGTTTAAAACCGTTAAAAGTATTAACTACTAATCACAAGTAACAAGTGGGTAGCTGGTGACTCAACTTTTATTTTTCAATAACGTTTATTACTGTTGGTGAGGTTATTACTACTATTGGTAACATTTTAGCATTGGTAGGGTCTATTAATAGTGGTAAGGTGGATTAGTATTAGTAAAGTTTAGTATTAGCAGTAGTAAAGTTATTATTGCTATTGGTAAGGTTTTTTATTATTGGTTAGGGTTATTATTAATTGTAGTAGCAGGGCTTATTAGTAGTAAGGTTTATTTGTACCAAAGTTTATTATCTAATAGATAGAGGAATGGCAGGGCTGCTCCAACCTCTGGAGTGCACATCCTGTGCTATGTGGGAACTCCAGGATGCTTGTCGTGTCCTGGATAAACATACGTGTAAGAAGTGACATCAGATGCAGCAGCTCAAGCTCCAGGTTTAGGAACTTCAGCAGCAGCTAGCTTCACTTCAGTGCATCCATGAGGTTGAGAGCTTCGTGGATAGCATGTTTATAGATGTGATCACCCCACATCTTAAGAGCACGCAGCAAGAGAGGAAATGGGTGACCACCAGGCAGTCAAAGAGGAACAGGCAGATAGTGCAGGAGTCCCCCGAGTGCATCACATTCTCCAACTGGTATTCAGTTCTGAATACTGAGGAAAGTGATGGTTCATCTGGGGAGTGCAGCCAGAGGGAAGGCCATGGCACCATGGGTGGCTCAGCTGTACAGGAGGGATACAAGGAAGACTGGAAGAGCATTAGTGATAGGAAATGCGATGGTCAGTGGAACAGGCAGGCATTTCTGTGGCCTCAGACATGAATCCAGGATGGTGTGTTGCCTCCATGACACCAAGTTCAAGGATGTCATTAAATGGCTGCAGAGCACCGAGGGGAGAGGGTGAACAGCCAGCAGTCGTGGTCCACATGGTTACCAACAACATAGGTAGGAAGAGAGATGTGACAGAAAGAGTTTAGTGAACTTGGTAAGAAATTAACAAGCAGGACCTCAAAAGAAGTAATCTCCGGATTACTCCCAGGACCACGCACAAGTGATTATAGAAATAGGAGGAAAGTGCAGATGAATGCGTGGCTGGAAAAATGGTGTTGGAGGGAGGGCTTTAGATTCCTGGGCACTGGGACCAGTTCTGGAGAAGGTGGGACCTGTACAGGCCAGACGGGTTGCACCTCAACAGAGCTGGGACAACTTTCCTTGCAGGGCGATTTGCCAGTGTTATTGGGGAAGGTTTAAACTCACTTGGCAGGGGTGTGGGAACCAGGAGATAATACGTGAGGAACACCATGGTGCACAGAGAATTGGAAGTGACAGATAGCACTAGAGTAGGTAATAACCAAGTATTCGGTGGGGTCAGAGTGAGAGTGTTAGACAGTACTAGAGAAGGGAGTAGTTCCATATTGATGGGAGTAGACTGAGAAGGACAAGGAGGAATGCAAAGACAGGATTACAATGCATGTGTGTTAATGCACAAGTGTGGTGAATAATGTTGGTGAGCTACAAGCACAAATAGCAATATGGGAATATGATCTATTGGTAATAACAGAAGCGTGGGTTAAAAATGTCGAGGACTGGGCACTTAATATACAAGGATATAAAGTGTTCATAAAAGCTAGAGAAGGAAAAAAGGGTGGTGGTGTTGCAGTCCTGATTAATAAAGACATTGCAGTGCTGGAAAAGAAGGATGTCCTTGAAGAGGCAAGGACAGAATCCATTTGGTTAGAGTTGAGGAGCAAAAAGGGTATGAACACGATACTAGGGGTATTCAATAGACCTCCAAATATTGAGAGAGAGATAGAGGAGCAAATCTGCAGGAAAATCACAGAGATGTGCAAAAACTGTAGAGTGGTGATATTGGGGGACTTGAATTACCTAAACATCAATTGGGATAATTTTATAACAAAGGGTAAGGAGGGGGGAGGAATTCCTAAAATGCGTTCAGGATAACTTCTTTGACCAGAATGTTCTCAACCCAACTAGAAAAGAAGCATTGCTTGATCTGGTGCTGGGAAATGAGGTGGGCCAAGTGCACCAAGTGTCTGTGAAGGACCACTTGGGTAGGAGTGATCATCATATCATAAGGTTTAGACTAGTAATGCTGAATAGCAAGGAACAAAATAGGGTAGAATGTCTAGATCGGAAGAGGGCTAATTTCAATGTGACGAGAAGGGATCTCGCCAGGGTAGAATGGAATCAAAGGCTGGCAGGAAGAGCTGTATTGGAACAATTTTTAAGGAAGAGATGCTTCAGGTACAGGCGAGGAATATTCCATCAAGGTTGAAAGGTAGGGGAACCACAAACAGGGCTGCTTGATTGACAAGGGAGAGAGAGATGATGATGAAAGAAAAAAAAAGAGGGTGTATGATGCACCTCAGGTGAACTCATCAAGTGAGAACCAGGCCATATACAATAGGTTGAGAGGGGAAGTGAAGAGGTAAACAAGACTGGCAAAGAGAGGATATGAGAATAGAATAGCAGTCAACATAAAAGGGAATTCCAAGATCTTCTACCAGCATGTACATAGTATGCAAGTAGTAAGAGGAGGAGTGGAGCCTATTCGGGACAAAGAGGGTAATATATGCTTAGAGGTGCAGGGCAAGGCTAATATGCTTAATGAGTAGTTTCTATCAGTGTTCATTAAGGAAATGGAGGCAGACAAGCTATCAGTAGAAGCAATGTATATTATAAAATTTGAGTGGGGGGAGATACTAAAAATGTTGGCTATGCTTTGTGGTGATAAGTCACCTGGTCCAGATGGCTTGCATCTTAGATTTCTAAAAGAAGTAGGGTTGGAGATAACGAAAAGGCTTGCCATAATCTTCCAATTTTCCCTGGATACGGGGGAGGCGCTAGAGGATTGGAGAGTGGCAAATGAGACACCCTTATTCAAGAAAGGATATAAGAACAGTCCTAGCAACTACAGCCCAGTTAGTTTAACATCAGTGGCGGGTAAGGTTTTAGAAACAATAATCAGGGAAAATATCAATGAGCACTTAGAGAGGTTCAAGTTAGTTAAGAATAGCCAGCATGGATTTATAAAAGGCAGATTATGCTCGACGAATCTAATTGAATTTTTTGGTGAAGTAACAGAGAAGGGAATGCGGTGGATGTTGTTTTTATGGATTTTAAGAAATCATTTGATAAGATACAACATAAAAGGTTAGTTAACAAAATTGAAACTAATGCAATAGGAGGGTTAGTGTCCAACTGGATAAAAAATTGGCTGAAAGACAGAAAACAGTGAGTGGTTGCTTTTCAGACTGGAGGATGGTAGACAGTGGTGTTCCCCAAGGGTCAGTTCTTGGACCACTGCTTTTTTTTTGCTATATATAAATAACTTGAATCTTGGAATACAGAGCAGAATCTCAAAATTTGCTGACAACACCCAACTTGGAGTGAGACAAACAGTGAGGATGATATGAAATGCCTGCAACAGGACATAGGCTAGCAGAATGGGCAGAGAGGTAGCAGATGGAATTTAATACTGAAATATGTGAAGTCACACATTTTGACAGAAGGAATAGTGAGAGGAAATATATACTTAGTGGCACAGTTCTGAAGAGTGTGCAGAGCAGAGTGACCTGAGGGTGCATGTGCATAGATCTTTGAAGGTGGCAGGACATATTGAGAAAGTGGTTAGCAAAGCATACGGGATCTTGGGCTTCATAAATAGAGGTATTAAATACAAAAGCAGGGAAGTTATGCTGAACCTTTATAAAGCTCTGGTTAGGCCCCAACTGGAGTATTGTGTCCAGTTCTGGCCACCACACTTTAGGAAGGATGCAAGGTTCCTTGAAAGATTACAGAGGAGATTTGCCAGAATGATTCCAGGATGAAGGAATTTAGTTGCAAGGTTAGGTTGGAAAAGCTGGGTTTGTTCGCCTTAGAACAAGGAAGATTGAGGGGAGATTTAATAGAAATGTACAAGATTATGACAGGCTTAGATAAGTTAGACAAGGAAAAACAAATTAACAAATGGTACAAGGACTAGGGGACACAGGTTGAAAGTTTTGGGCAAATGATGCAGGGAGAATATGAGAAAGCACTTTTTATGCCGCAGGTGGTAATAACCTGGAACACGCTGCCCACAACGGTGGTGAAAGCAGAGACGGTCAATGGCTTCAAGAGGAATATGATGGCCACCTGAGAGAAAGAGACTTGCAGGGATCGAGGCCGGGGTGTGGAACTGACTGCATAGCTCCGTGGAGAGCCATCGGGGACTCAATGGGCCGAATGGCCTCCTTCTGTGCTGTAAATGACTCTATGACAGCAAATGGGAGCAATTAGCGGAAACTTACCACTGTGGTAAATTTGATCAAGGGGGTGTGGCCGTTTTGTTGGCCAGTCTTTGGGGGTTGGCTGCTAATGTTTTTCTCAAACCAGCAAAAAAGATCACGGAAAATCGATTTGCATTATGCTTTAAAATCCTCAATCATTTGAGCTTGTTTGACCGATTTTAGGCGAATTGCGTTGGAAATACCAGCATAACTTAACGGAAACTCCAGGCATAATAACATAAGAAATAGGAGCAGGAGAAGGCCATACAGCCCCTCGAGCCTGCTCCACATTCAATAAGATCATGATTTATCCCTTTAACTTGTACATCATTTTCCCCCGGTAGGCTACCTATTTCTTCAGTTAACCTAGACTCTCACCTCTGCTGCCAAGAAAGTGGGAAGGGAGCATGGACCAAGATATCAGCAATTCCCCTTTTGGTTGTTTTCCTGAAGGTATCAGATACCTCCCAGGGAAGGAGATTGCATCCTCTGTCCTTGGCGTGGAACAGGCTGGAAACTGGATGAAATAAACACTTTGAAACTGTCCCCTCAGCATTCAGGCAAAACGGGCAGCACCATGCTATTTCAAATTAATATTTCTTATTGTATGCTACTGGTGAACTTTTTTTTTTAAACAGAAAGCAATGTTGCATTAAAAAGTATATTATTGTCACATCACAATCTATAATGACATTATATTTTATGAAATACCTAATTGTCTCAAGCTGAAAACCGTTTGTTACTGACAGCATGTTTTTTCAGTCAATCAAGCAAAGGGAAATGAACAGGTCATAAGGCACAGCAGTAACTAAACAATGAAAAGTACAGGGCATGATATATTATTCAGCCATCTGGCCAGTCAACAGGAGATTCCCATTTGGCACATCGAGGCTAGACAGCAGGCAACCTGGAAAGAGTCAAATTGTCATAAGAATGATGGCATATTAATACTCCCTGAAAGAGTTGATAGTCTTTGCTACTGATCTTATAGATTACAGAATATGACACACATTTGAAACTGAGAAATACAGAAAATTTATGGTAGAGAAGGAGGATATTTGGCCCATCATATCCTTGCCAGCTGAAAAGAGCTAACCAGCCTAGTCCCACTTTGCAGTTTTTGGTCCACAGCCCTGTAGGTTATTTTAAATGCGATTTGGGTTTCTACCTCGACCACGCTTCAGGCCGTCAGTTCCAGACCCCAACCACCGTTTGGGTGAAAACATTTCTCAACTCTCCTTTAATTTTTATGTCAATTACAATTTCTGCCCTCTGGTTATTGACCTCTCAGCTAAGGGGAAAAGGACCTTCCGATCCACTTTATCTAGACCCCCCCCCATAATTTTAAACACCTCAATTAAATCTCCCCTCAGCCTCCTCTGTTCCAAAGAAAGCAGCACGAACCTATCAAATCTTTCCTCGTAGCTAAAATCTTCCTTTCCTGGCAATATCCTTGTAAATCTCCTCTGTACCCTTTCTGGTGCCATCACGTCCTTCCTGTAATGTGGTGACCAGACCTGCACGCTGTGACTCAACTAGTATTTTATACAGTGCTAGCATAATCTCCCTGCTCTTATATTCTATGCCTCAGCTCAGAAAGGAAAGTGTCACTCTGCTTTCTGAACCACCTTATCGACCTGTCCTGCTACCTTCAGGGTTTCCCAAGGTCCCTCTTTTACTCTACATTTCTCAGTATCCTACCATTTATTGTGTACTCCCTTGCCTTGTTTATCCTCCCCAAATGCATTAACTGACACTTCTCTGGATTGAATTCCATTTGCTAGTTTTCTGCCCGCCTGACAAGTCCCTTGATATATTCCTGTACTATCAACCACATGGCCAATTTTTGTATCATCTGCAAATGTCTTAATCATGCCCCCTACATTTAAGTCTACATTATTGATATATACTACGAAAAGCAAGGGACCCAGTATTGAGTCCTGCGGACCCCACTGGAAACAGCCTTCCAGTCACAAAATAACATCTCAACTATTACCTTTTACATACCAACATCCGAATTAGGAGCAGAAGTAGTCCATTTGGCCCCTCAAGCCTGCTCCGCCATTTGCTAAGATCATGACTGATCTGACTGTAGCCCCAACTTTACTTTCCTGACTACCCCAATACGCTTTGAATCCTTTGTTAAGAATCTATCTAACTCAGCCTTAAAAACATTCAATGACCCTGCCTCCACTGCTCTCTGGGGAAAAGAATTCCACAGCCAAACGACTTAGCAAGAAAAAATTTCTCCTCATCTCTATCCTAAATAGAAGAACTCTTATTTTTAAACTTTGTCTCCTGGTTAAAGTCCCTCTCATAAGGGGAAACATGCTGTCAGCATCCACCCTGTCAAATCCCTTCAGGATCTTATATGTTTCAATAAGATCACCTCTTATTCTTCGAAACTGCAGTGGATATAGGCCCAACCTGTCCAACCTTTGCTCATAAGATAAACCCTTCATCCAAGGAATCAGTTGAGTGAACCTTCTCTGAACTGCTTCTAATGCAATTAAGTAAGACCAAAACTGTGCACAATACTCCAGATGTGGTCTCACCAATGCCCTGTACAACTGTAGCAAAACTTCCCTACTTTTATATTCCATTCCCCTTGCAATAAATGACAACATTCCCTTTGCCTTCCTAATCACTTGCCGTATCTGCATATTAACTTTTTGTGATTCCTGTACCAGGACACCCAGATCCCTCTGTACCACAGAGTTCTACAGTCTCTCTCCATTTAAATAATATACAGCTTTTCTATTCTTCCTACCAAAGTGGACAAGTTCACAATTTCCGATATTATACTCCATTTGCCAAATTTTTGCTTAATCACTGAACCTATCTAAATCCCTTTGCAGACTCCTTATATCCTCCTCACAACTTACTCTCCCACCTATCTTTGTGTCATCAGCAAATTTAGCAAACATACATTCTGTCCCTTCATCCAAGTCATTTATATAGATTGTAAATAGTTGAGACCCCAGCACTGATCCCTGTGGCCCTCAACTAGTTACATCTTGCCAACCCAAAAATGACCCATTTATCCTTGCTCTATGCTTCTTGTTAGCTAACCAATCCTTTATCCATGCTAATATGTTACCCCCCGACAGCATGAGCTCTTATTTTGTTTAATAACCTTTGATGTGACACCTTATCAAATGCTTTTTGGAAATCCAAGTACACCACATCTACAGGTTCCCCTTTATCCACGTTGCTTGTTACTTCCCCAAAGAACTCAAATAAATTAGTCAAACATGACTTCTCTTTCACAAACCAATGTTGACTCTGCCTGATTGCATTAAGATTTTCTAAGTGACCTGACATAACCTCCTTCAAGTAGATTCCAGCATTTATCTATGATAGATAGGCTAACTGGCCTGTAGTTTGCTGCTTGCTGTCTCCCTCCTTTCTTGAATAAAGGAGTTACATTTGCTATTTTCCAATCTGATGGGACATTTCCAGAATCTAGGGTATTTTTGAAAATTACAACCAATGCATCTACTATCTACTATGAAGCCATATGGATTGAGCGAAGGAACAAAAAACGGACAATCACACTGCTGGGAGTGTACTATAGACCCCCAAACATTCAGAGAGAGATAGAAGAGCAGATATGTCGGCAAATCTCTGAGAAGTGCAAAAACAATACAGCAGTGATAGTAGGGGATTTTAACGATACCAATATTAACTGGGATAGTTTTAATGAGAAAGGAATTGAGGGAGCAGAATTCTTGAGGTGCATTCAGGAGAATTTATTTGGCCAGTATGTAGCAAGTCCAACAAGAGAGGATGCAGCTTTGGACTTAGTTTAGGAAATGAAACTGGGCAGGTGGAAGGAGTGGCAGTGGGACAGCATTTTGGTGGTAGTGATCATAATTTAGTCAGTTTTAACATAATTATGGAAAAGGACAAAGATAGAACAGGAGTTCGAGTTCTCAACTGGGGCAAGACCAATTTTACTAAGCTGAGGAGTGATTTAGCAAAAGTGGACTGGAGACAGCTACTTTAAAGGTAAATCAGTGTTAGAGCAGTGGGAGGCATTCAAAGGGGAGTTTCCAGGGGTTCAAAGTAAACATGTTCCCTCAAAGAAAAAGGGTGGGATGGCCAAATCTGGATGTCAAGGAGCTTACAAGGTAAGATAAGTCAGAAAAGGTAAGCTTATGTCCGACACCAAGAACTCAATACTACAAAAAGAGAGAAGTATAGAAAGTGGAGGGGTGAAATCAAAAAGGAAATTAGGAAAGCAAAGAGAGGGCATGAAAGAATATTGGCAAGCAAGATCAAGGTGAACCTAAAGATGTTTTACCAATACATTAAGAGTAAGAGAATAACTGAGGAAAGAGTAGGACCTATAAAAGATCAAAAAGGTAACCTATGTGTAGGGGTGGAAGATGTTGGTATGGTTCTGAATGAATTTTTTGCATCAGTCTTCAAAATGAGGGGGATGATGTAGATATTGCAGTTAAGGAGGAGTGTGAAGTATTGGTGTGATAAGCATAAGGAGAAGAAGTATTAATGGGATTAGCATCTTTGATAGTTGATAAATCACTATAGCCTGATGAAACGTCCCCCAGACTGTTAGAAGAAGCCAGGGAGGAAATAGTGAAGTGTCTGACCATCATTTTCCAGTCCTCACTGGATACAGTTGTGGTGCCGGAGGATTGGAGGACTGCGAACGTTGTACCTTTGTTTAAAAAGGGAGAGAGGGATAGACAAAATAATTACAGGCCAGAAGTCTAACCTCAGTAGTGGGCAAATTATTGGAATCAGTTCTGAAAGACAGGATAAACTGTCACTTGGAAAGGCACAGATTAATCAAGGATAGCCAGCATGGATTTGTTAAGGAAAGATTGTGTCTCACTAACTTGATTGAATTTTTTGAACAAGATACAAGGAGGATTGATGTGAGTAGTGCAGTTGATGTGGTCGACATGGATTTTAGCAAGGCTTTTGACAAGGTCCCACATGGCAGACTGGTTAAAAAATGTAGCAAGTTGGATACAAAATTGGCTCAGTGGCAGGAAACAAAGGGTAATTGTTGACGGGTGTTTTTGCGACTGGAAGGCTGTTTCCAGTGGCATTCCACAGAGCTCAGTATTGGGTCTCCGGCTTTTGGTACCATATATTAATGATTTGAACGTAAATGTAGGGGGTATGATCAGGAAGTTTGCAGATGACACAAAAATTGACCGTGTGGTTGATAACGAGGAGGATAGCTGTAAACTGCAGGACGATATCAATAGACTGGTCAGGTGGGCAGAAAAGTGACAAATGGAGTTCAACCCAGAGAAGTGTGAGGTGATGCATTTGTCGAGGTCAAACAGGGCAAAGGAATACGCAATTAATAGGAGAATACTGAGAGGTGTAGAGGAAGTGAGGGACCGAGGAGTAAATGTCCACAGATCCCTGAAAGTAACAGGACAAGTCGATAAGATGGTTAAGAAGGCATATGGAATCCTTTCCTTTATTAGCCAAGGTATAGAATATAACAGCAGGGAGCTTATGTTGGAACTGTATAACAAAGAACAAAGAACAAAGAAAATTACAGCACAGGAACAGGCCCTTTGGCCCTCCAAGCCTGCGCCGATCCAGATCCTCTATCTAAACATGACGCCTATTTTCTAAGGGTCTGTATCTCTTTACTTCATGCCCATTCATGTATCTGTCTAGATACATCTTAAAAGACGCTATCGTGCCCGCGTCTACCACCTCCGCTGGCAACGCGTTCCAGGCACCCACCACCCTCTGCGTAAAGAACTTTCCACGCATATCCCCCCTAAACTTTTCCCCTCTCACTTTGAACTCGTGACCCCTAGTAATTGAATCCCCCACTCTGGGAAAAAGCTTCTTGCTATCCAACCTGTCTATACCTCTCATGATTTTGTACACCTCAATCAGGTCCCCCCTCAACCTCTGTCTTTCTAATGAAAATAATCCTAATATACTCAACCTCTCTTCATAGCTAGCGCCCTCCATACCAGGAAACATCCTGGTGAACCTCCTCTGCACCCTCTCCAAAGCATCCACATCCTTTTGGTAATGTGGCGACCAGAACTGCACGCAGTATTCCAAATGTGGCCGACCCAAAGTCCTATACAACTGTAACATGACCTGCCAACTCTTGTACTCAATACCCCATCCGATGAAGGAAAGCATGCCGTATGCCTTCTTGACCATAAATCATTAGTTAGGCCACAACTTGAGTACTGTGTGCAGTTCTGGTCACCTCATTACAGAAATGATGTAATTGCACTAGAGAGGGTACAGAGGAGATTTACAAGGATGTTGTTAGGACTGGAAAAATGCAGCTTTGAGGAAAGATTGGATAGGCTGGGGTTGTTCTCCTTGGAAAAGAGAAGGCTGAGTGGAGATTTGATTGTAATGTACAAAATTGTGAGGGGCCTGGATAGAGTGGATGTGAAGGGCCTATTTACCTTTGCAGAGAGGTCAGTGACTAGGGGGCATAGACTTAAAGTGATTGGTAGAAAGATTAGAGGGGAGATGAGGAAAGTCAGGGAGGAAATAGTGAAGCGTCTGACCATCATTTTCCAGTCCTCACTGGATACAGTTGTGGTGCCGGAGGATTGGAGGACTGCGAACGTTGTACCTTTGTTTAAAAAGGGAGAGAGGATAGACAAAATAATTACAGGCCAGAAGTCTAACCTCAGTAGTGGGATGGTAGGGGTCTGGAATTCATTGCCTGAAAGGGTAGTTAAGGCAGAAACCTCAACTCATTTAAAAGGTGTCTGGATATGCATCTCAAGTGCCGTACCCTGCAGGGCTACAGATCAAATGCTGGAAGGTGAGATTAGGCTGCGTGGCTCATTTTACGGCTGGTGCAGACACGATGGGTCAGGTGGCCTCTTTCTATACAGTAAACTTTCTATGATTCTATCTCCACAGCCACTTCTTTTAAGACCCCAGGATGAAGGTCCTGGGGACTTGTCAACCTTTAGTTCTAATAGTTTTCTTAGTACCCTTTCCAACTGCAAATGAGCCAATCCTGGATCCAACTTGCCACTTGCCCTTAGATCCCATGGGTTCTTACTTTACTGACTAGTCTGCCATGGGGTCCTTGTCATAAACCTTGCTAAAGTCCACAAAGACCATATCAAGTGTACTATCCTTATCGACCCTCCTTGTCAGGTCCGCAAAAAATCCAATCAAGTTAGTGAGACATGACCTTCACTTAACAAATCCATGCTAACTGTCCTTGTTTAATCCATGCCTTTCTAAATGATGATTTATACTGCCCGTCAGTGTTTTTTCCAATCATTTGCCCACCACCAAGTTTAGGCATTCATGGGATGTGGGCGTCGCTGTCTAGGCCAGCATTTATTGCCCATCCCTAAAAAAAAAGCTTGCTAGGTAATTTCAGAGTCAACCACATTGCTGTGGGTCTGGAGTCACATGTAGGCCAGACCAGGTAAGAATGGCAGATTTCCTTCCCTAAAGGAAACAGATGGGTTTTTACAAAAGTCAGCAATGGTCGCCATTAAACTAGATTTTAATTCCAGATTTATAAATTGAATTCAAATTTTACCATCTGACATGGTGGGGTTTGAACCCATGTCCCCAGAGCATTAGCCTGGGCCTTTGGGTTACTAATCCAGTGACATTACCATCACATTATCACCTCCCCCTATAATTACTTAGTCTATCTTTGCGTCTCTTTACGAACAACAGTGCAATGTTAGCAGTCCTCCAGTGCCACACCTATAGCCAGAAAGGATTGGAAATATGGTCAGAGCCTCCGTTATTTCCTTCCTTGCTTCTCTTAGCAGCCTGGGATACATTTTATCTGGGCCTGGCAATTTATCCACTTTCACAGTTGATAAACCTTTAATATTTCCTCTCTAACTATGACTAAAACCACCCAATATTTCACACTCTTCCTTCTTAATCACAATGCCTGCTTTGTCCCCCTCTTTTGTGAAGACTGATGCAAAGTATTCATTAAGATCCATGCCCACGTCTTCCGCCTCCATGCGCAAGTTACCTTTTTAGTCTCTAATCGACCCTACTCTTTCCTTAGTTATCCTCTTGCTGTTTATGTATTTATAAAACATCTGTGGGTTTTCCTTGCTTTTACTTGCTTATATTTTTTCATGTCCTCTATGCTTTCCTAATTACCTTTTCAATGAAACCCCTGAACTTTCTATTCACATCTCAGCTTTCTACAGTTTGAGCTCTCAATATCTGACATAAATTTCTCTTTATTGCCTTATCCTGCTTTGTACTCTTTGACATCCAAAGAGGTCTAAATTTGAGAGTTACACACTTTTTCCTTGTGGGAACATATTTGTGCTGAATTCTCATTATCTCTTCCTTGAATGCCTCCCACTGCTCTGGCATTGATTTACCTTCAATTAGCTGTTTCCAGTCCACTTTTGCCAAATCTCATTTCAACTTTGGACAATTGGCCTTTTCCCAACTTACTCCTGGTTTATCTTCGTCCTTTTCCATAACTACTCTAAATCTAACACTACCAAAATGCTCTCCCACAAAAGCCCCTTCCACCTATCTAGCTTCATTCCTTAAAACTAAGTCCAGAACTGCCCCTTCTCCTGTTGAGCTTGCTACGTATTGACTGAAAATTTCTCCTGAATGCATTTTAAGAATCCTGCAACCTCTATACCTTTCACACTGATTCTATCCCAGTTAATTTTAGAGTAGTTGAAATCTGACACTATTACTGCCCTATTGAAGCAATTTGACTATATACATGCTCTTCTATCTCCCTCTGAATGTTTGGGGGTCTACAGTATATTCCCAGCTGGACGATTGCCTGTTTTTTGATCCTCAGTTCAACCCATATGGTTTCATTTGATGATCCTTCTAGTATATCATCCTTCCTCACAGCTGTGATTTTATTTTAACCAATATTACGACCACTCCCTCCTTTTTCATCCCCCTTGCTATCCCGTCTGAAAGTTCTGTAACTAGGAATGTTGAACTGCCATTCCTGTCCTTCTTTAAGCCATGATTCAGTGATAGTTATGATATTAACTTCCAAGTATCTATCTGTGCCCTCAGCTCATCTGGCGTATTCACTAGGCTCCTAGTGAACAACTCCTTTGTTGTTTATTTTCTAGCCTTTGTTCTCAGTGCCTTCCATACTCACTTAATAATTTCCTGCCTTCCATTCCCAGCTTTGCTTCTCTCTCTTCTGAATCTATGATCAAGTTCCCACCCACTTGCCAAGCTGGTTTAATCCCTTCCCAACAACACTAGCAAACCTTCCCACTACAATATTGGTCCTGGCCCTATTGAGGTGCAACCTATCCATCTTGGATAGGTCCCATCTCCCCCAGAACTGGTTGCAATGCCCAAAGAAACTAAAGCCTTCCCTCCTGCACCATCTCTCCAGTTGCACATTGATCTGCTCTATCCTCCTATTTATGTACTACTGGTGCGTGGCACTGGGAGTAATCCAGAGATTGCCCCCTTTGAAGACCTACTTTTTAATTTCTTTCCATCTCTGTAAAGCGATCCTCTGGTCATTTTAAATCAAAGTTTCAGGAGCCAGTAACCCCGTCCCTTTAAAGACGGAGATTGTGTCTCCAAGAGCTGCCAGCCAATCAGAGGACCGGCAGCTCAGCAGTATCGGCAGCGCCACCAGGAGCAGTGCCCACTGCCGGTACTGCAGAAGCCTCTGACCCAGGTGCAGTGCTGGAACCCCGGACCAGAGGTAGGTGAGGCAGGGTCACTGGCGGAAGGCTCCGGTAAGGAGGGGGTGGGCAGGGGTTGGCCGTGCAGTCCAGGGGTACAGGGGGGGGTCCCAGGGATAAAGTGGTGCTCAGTGGGGGTCCTCCGTGGGCCAAACATTGTCCACAAAGGAGGTCCACCAAGCCCATAGGGAGGTTGTGTCATGTTACAAGGCTACCTCCCCACGCGGTGGAGATAAGTTCCTAATGGTGGTGATAAGAGGCCTTTAAATGGCTGATAATAGGCCACTGAAGGGCCTCAGTTGGCCTCTGGGTGGGAAGATTGCTTAGTTACTGGGGTGGAGTGGGGGGGGGGGGGTGGTGGTGGCTGCGACAGGCCCTCCGCCCCGCCACTCCCCTGCCACCCATCACGATACTCTGTGCCGCCCCCGCCTCTGACCTCGCCTCAGGGAAGCCACACTAAATCCCGGCCATAGAGTCTTTACCAGCTCTTTGAAGAGCAATCCAATCAGTCCCATTGCCCCGCTTTATCCCCGTAGCCCTACAAGTTTATTTCCTTTTAAAATCATTCATCGTCTCTGCTTCCACCACCCTCATAGGCAGCGAGTTCCAGGTAATTACCAGTTGCTGTGTAAGAAATGTTCTTCCTCACATTCTCCTACATCTCTTGCCCAAAACCTTAAATCTGTATCCCCTAGACCTTGTACCATCAGCTAATGAGAGCAACTTTTCTTTGTCTACCTTATCTAAACTGTCATAATCTTGTACACCTCTATCAAATATCCCCTCAATCTCCTTTGTCCAAGGAGAACAAGCTCAACTTCTCCAACCTAACCTTGTAGCTAAAATCTCTCATCCCTGGACCATTCAGGTAAAGCTCATCTGCATCATCTCAAGGACCTTCACATCCTTCCTAAAGTGTGGTAATCAGAACTGAACACAATACTCCAAGTTTATTATCATCAGCAAATTTTGAAATTTTACTCTGTATTCCAATATCCAATTCATTTCATGTATCAAAAAAGCTGTAGTCATTGGACTGAACCTTGGAGAGCACCACTGTCTACCATCCTCCAGTCTGAAAACTACCACAATTCACTGTTTTCTGTCCTTAAGTCAATTTTTATTTATTTTTTATCCAAGTTGAACTTGATGCTTCTATTCCATGTGGACCAATTTTGTTAACCAGCCTTTTAGGTGCTCCTTTGTCAAATGCTTTTGTAAAATCCATATAGACAACATACATTGCATTCCCTTCATCAACCTCCTCTGTTAATTCATCAAAAAAATTCAATTAGTTTAGTCAAGCATGATCTGCCTTTTTCAAATCCGTGCTGGCTATCTTTGATTAACTCAAACCTCGCCAAGTGCCTGTTGAGTTTTTCCCTGATTAATGTTTCTAAAACCCTTACCTGCCACTGATGTTCCAATCGTGGAAAGTTTTCAGTTTATAATGTGACTTAACCTGATGCCGCAAATAGGCATTTACTGAAATAGAAAATACAGTACAGGTCTCAGTGAATTTATCCCTACAATCACAAGTCTTCAAAATAACATACAAAATATGTTTCAAAAAAGAATAAGATATCTGAGCGCAGAGGTGATCACTATTGAAGAGGAAATGCAACTGTACTACTTGCTTCAAATTGAAATGTGATACTGCAATGATATGGGGGTAAACATTACAAATTTCCACTCCTACTGTGGATCCTCACTCACTGGGATGGGAGACCAGAAAATTTAACACATAGGTCAGAGCACTTGGTTCATGGCCCTTTCATTTTTATGGTCATTAAAAATCAGAACATTGAAAGGATCATGAATTGGGTGCATTGAGCTCTGCACCAGATTATCTGATCTGCCCCTCCATGCCAGGAATTCTAACTTGTAACATTTACCTCTTATCTCATATCAAACAGAAATGATATATAATAAAAATAAAGACTTGCATTTACAAGTGCTTTTCATGACCACCGGACATCTCAAAGCACTTTACAGTCAATGAAGTACTTTTGAAGTGTAGTCACTGTTGCAATGTAGAAAACACGGCAGCCAATTTGTGCACAGCAAGTTCCCACAGACAGCAATTTGATAATGACCAAATAATCTGTTTTTGTGATGTTGATTGAGGGATAAATATTGGACAAGACGTTGGGGATAACTCTTCTTCAAAATGGAGCCTTGGGATCTTTTACATCCACCCAGGCAAGCAGCCTTGGTTTAACGTGTCATCTGAAAGATGCCTCCTTCAACAGTGTAGTACTCCCTCAGTATGGTACTGGAATGTCAGCCTTGATTTTGGTGTTCAAACCCTGGTGTGGCACTTAAACCCAGAATCTTAAGGACTCAGAGGCGAGAGTACCCACTGAGCTGCGGCTGACACGTAAATCACATAAATAGGACTGAAATTATAAGATGGGTTTTCTTCCATAGTATTGTTCATTTTCAGGCAGTCCCATGGCAGATAAAGAAGGAAACTGGAGTAGGACAACCTCCCACAGAATCCAGTGCCCCTGTTGTGGGCAGATCACACTGCCTCCATTTGCTCATCCTTATGTATTTAACTGACAGTAAGTAGACAGGACTTGCTACTCCGTCATATTTCCCTCCTTTTCCTCCTCTGCTCCACCAGTTTGAAAGAATGCTTGCAGCAAATAAGTGTTCCAATTTGTGCGGTAACAATATGCAGGTGGAGCAACTTTAAGGGCCAGCCTTGAGTAGTGCTGGCAATATTCAACACACTCCTGCTTCCTCTCAGCCCTCCACCTGTCAAGAATGTGCAGCAAGGCTCATGCAGATCTATTCATAAAATTTCCCCTTTTGTTTTGCATGGCTGCATCTCCCTTTACATCTGCTGTTTTACTATTTTAACCGACTTATCATTATGAAAAACTGACATCTTTATGCAGCCACAATTTCACATATTGGTCACAATTACTGTTAACCTTCCTGGATTATACTTGTTACCCCAATTTTGCAATTCTTGTCAAACAAAACAGAACATACATATGAACACACCTTTATTTCTCCATCCAGGGCACAAACATCTGGCAGTGTATCAGGCCTTTACTTTGCATAACACCTTTAGGCTAGAATAAGTACATAGGAGTCCCATTATCTAAACTGCTCCACAAACATCAAATTATTTCAGATAATTGAAAGTTCACATAGCTGCAAGTCTGTAATTAAACAGTTTAGTTGGCCAGAGGACACAAATGAGGTTTGTAATCTACAGCAGTTCAATTAACTGGAAGTCAGGAAATTGGGCTGGTTCTGTGTAGAAAGCTCTGTGACATTGCTTCAACAATATGAAGAGGCACGATCATTTGAGATCACCTTATTCTAACAGGAGGTTAAAGAGGTTTTTCCTCTTCTAAATTTGTTCTAATACACAGAGGATAGCTCAAGGTGAGTTACAACAGTTTTTCCAAACCATGAAAGATCCATCATTCATGAGCACCGTGCATGTAAATAAATTATCCTGAATCTTTGCATGAATCGGAGAATGTTTGGAAGCTGTTGTAAGTGTAACTACATTTCCTAAATCAACATACAACGCTAACATATTTGAATGAAATAAGTTTTGCAAACTTGTATTCTGATTCTAACTTTCACATGTGTGAGTTCTCATTTTTGAATAGATCTTATTGATAATGAAATTACTAATTGTCTGGATGGTTCAGACCACTTGGAAAGAAATCTGGAGCTCTAAACATAGCTCCCAGAAAGATAATTTAAAACCTGAAAATTAATAATCTACTGAAAAGCAAATTATGTCTGTATTCCTTTCTTTTTGTACTCATTCAGGTGAGAAAAAGCAGAACATTTACTCTGTTCTAATGAATAAATTTAATAAGACAGAAATAAGCAGTCTATAGCCTTTCCAATACACCCCAGACTAGCTCCACATACAGCTCCACTACCACATAGGCAGGATCACCTCCACCAAACCACATCCAACTCCCCCACCATAAATCCACCCCTTCCCCCTGCCACATCTAAAAGGCAGCAACATATATAAACAAGGACCTATTCATTGATTATTGCACAAAATTATACTTTCCCTCAGTGGTGATCTTGTAGTTTTTCCTAAAATGTATTCAATGCTTTTTTGAAAGCCTGATAGAAGTCAGTCTTCGTTGTCATCTCCAGAACGTTGTTCCAAAAGGCTCTGTGAAAATGAAAACTTCTGCACAACCAAGTTCATGCCCTGCTTCCTTAATTTAAATAGATGGCCTTTAGTTCAGCATGGTCCCATGAGCTCAAACAATCTATCCACCTGTATGTTATAAATGTCCTTGACAATTTTAAAGATGTGAATCAAATCCATGCCTCTCCAGCAAATCCAACCATACAGCACTAAGCCTATTTCTTTAGTTTAGAAGCACTGAGGGTATCAAGGGCACGGCATGTACTCTGGGTGTGGGTCTTCAATGTCCATCACCAAGATTGGCTCAGTAGCACCACTACTGATGGAGCTGGCCAAGTCCTGAAGGACATATCTGCCAGACTGGGTCTGTGGCAGGTGGTGAGAAAACTAACAAGAAGGAAAAACCTACTTGTCATTATGCGGCTGCAGGACATTCTTATGGGGGAGGGTGAACACACAGGGGTCATGGTCCACATCGGTACCAACAACATAGGTAGAAAGAGAGATGAAGTCCTGAAAGCAGATTTGAGAGAGCTAGGAAAGAGATTAAAAAGCAAGACTTCCAAGGCAGTAATCTCAGGATTACTCCCCGTGCCACATGCTAGAGAGTACAGAAATAGGAGGATAGAGCAAATGAATGTGTGGCTGAAGAGATGGTGCAAGACAGAGGGCTTTAGATTCTGAGGCATTGGGACCAGTTCTGGGGCAGGTGGGACCTGTACAAGAAGAATAAGTTACACTGTAGCAGGACTGGGACAAATATCATTGCAGGGAGATTTGCTAGTGCTGTTGTGGAAGGTTTTAACTAGCTTGACAAGGGGGTCAGAACCTGAGAGGGATTTCAGGTAGGTGAGAAACAAAGCTGATAATGGTAGAAAAAAAGTAGTAAGCAAAATTGCATTCACCTACATTGTATACAACAGAATTGTATTCATCTACAATCTGTAACCTCATGGTCTGGCATATCCGCCACTCCACCATTACCATCAAGCCAGGGGACAAGCGCTGGTTCAATGAGAAGTGTAGGAGAGCATGCCAGTGCCAGCACCAGGCATACCTCAAAATGGATGCCAACCTGGTGAAGCTACAACACAGGACTACATGCATGCAAAACAGCGGAAGTAGCATGCTATAGACAGGGCTAAGCGATCTCATAACCAACGGATCAGATCTAAGCTCTGCAGACCTGCCATATCCAGTCGTGAATGGTGGTGGACAATTAAACAACTAACTGGAGGAAGTCGCTCCACAATATCCCTATCCTCAATGATGGAGGGAGGCCAGCACATCAGTGCAAAAGACAAGGCTGAAGCATTTGCATTCATCTTCAGCCAAAAATGCTGAGTAGATGATCCATCTCAGCCTCCTCCTTAGGTTCCCAGCATCACAGTTGCCAGTCTTCAGCCAATTCACACTCCATGTGATATCAAGAAATGGCTGAAGGCACTGGATACAGCAAAGGCTATGGGCCCTAACAAGATCCCAGCTATAGTGCTGGAGATTTGTGCTCCAGAACTAGCCACGCCCCTAGCCAAGCTGTTCCAGTACAGCTACATCACCGGCATTTACCGAACAATGCAGAAAATTTCCCAGGTATGTCCTGTACACAAAAAGCAGGGCAAATTCAATGTGGTCAATTACCGCCCCATCAGTCTACTCTCGATCTTCAGCAAAGTATTGGAAGGTGTAATGGACTGTGCTATCAAGTAGCACTTACTCATCATTAACTTGCTCACTGATGCTCAGTTTGGGTTCCACCAAGGCCACTCCAGACCTCATTGCAGTCTTGGTCCAAACATGGACAAAAGAGTTGAATTTCAGAGATGAGGTGAGGGTTAACTGCCCTTAATATCAAGGCAGCAAGGAGCCCTAGCAAAACTGAAGTCAATGGGAATCAGGGGGAAATATTTTTACAGGTTGGAGTCAAAACTAGCACAAAGGAAGATGGTTATAGTTGTTGGGTGATCAATCATCTCAGCCCCAGGACACTGCTGCAGGAATTCCTCAGGGTACTGTCCTCGGCCCAACCATCTTCAGCTGATTCATCAATGACTTTCCCTCCATTATAAGATCAGAAGTGGGGATGTTCGCTGATGATCGCACAGTGTCCAGTACTATTCAAAACTCTTCAGATAATGAAACCATCTGTACCCGCATAGAGCAAGACCTGAATAACATTCAGGCTTGGGCTGATAAGTGGCAAGTAACATTCATTCCACACAAGTACCAGGCACTGGCCATCTCCAACATGAGGGAATGCAATCGTCTCCCCTGATGTTCAACAGCATTACCAAGGTTGAATTCCCTGACCATCAACGTCCTGGTGTTACCATTGACCAGAAACTTAACTGAACCAGCCAAATAAATACTGTGGATATAAGAGCAAATCAGAGACTGGGAATTCTTTAGCGGGTAACTCACCTTCTGCCTCCCCAAAGCCTGTCCACGATCTGTAAGGCACAAGTCAGGAGTGTGATGTACTTCACTTTCCTGGATGTGTGCAGCTGCAACAACCCTCAAGAAGCTCGACACCATGCAGGGTACAAAGTACCCACTTGGTTGGTACCCCATCCACCAGCTTAAATGGGTGCACAGTGGCAGAAGTGTGTACCATCTACAAGATGCCCTGCAGCAACTTGTCAAGGCTCCTTTTAACTGGTGCATCTTCCAAACCAACAATTTCTACCACCAAGAAGAACAAGGGCAGCAGACGCATGGGAATACCACCATCTGCAAGTCCCCCTCCAAGTCACAAAACATCCTGACTTGGAACTATATTGCCGTTCCTTCACTGTCACTGGATCAAAATCCTGGAACTCCCTTCCTAATAGCATTGTGGATGTATCCGCACAACATGGACTGCAGCAGTTCAAGAAGGCGGTTCACTACCACCTTCTCAAGGGCAATTAGGGATGGGCAATGAATGCTTGATTAAACTAATTGAATGTTTTGATGAAGTAACAGAGAAGGTTGATGAAGGGAAAGTAGTGGATGTTATTTATATGGATTTTAAGAAAGCGTTTGATAAGGTGCCACATGAAAGGCAGGTTAACAAAATTGAGGCTCATGGAATAGGCAGATCAGTTGGTCCAATTGGATAAAAAATTGGCTTAAGGACAGAAAACAGCGAGTCTTAGTAAATGATTGCTTTTCAGACTGGAGGACGATAGACTGTGGTGTTCCCCAAGGATCAGTGCTTAGATCACTGTTTTTTGCTATATATAAATGACTTGGAACTTGAAGTACAGAGTAGTATCTCAAAATTTGCCAATGACACCAACAGTGAGGATGATATGAACTGCCTGCAACAGGACATATAGTCCAGCAGAATGGGCAGAGAGGTGGCAGATGGAATTTAATACTGACAAGTGTGAGGTCATAGATTTTGTCAGAAGGAATAGGGAGTGCCAATATATGTTTAATGGCACAGTTCTGAAGAATGCGCAGGAACAGAGGGACCTGGAGGTGCATGTGCTGCAATCTTTGAAGGTGGCAGGACATACTGAGAGAGTGGTTAGGAAAGAATATGGGATCTTGGGCTTCATAAATAAATAGAGGAATTGATTACAAAAGCAGGGAAGTTATGCTGAACTTTTATAAAGCTCCAGTTAGGCCCCAAATGGAGTATTGCATCCAGTGCTGGTCACCACACTTTACGAAGGATGTATGAGTCCTTGAGAGGGTGCAGAGGAGATTTACTAGAATGGTTCCAGGGATGGAGGATTTTAGTTGCAAAGTTAGATTGGAAAAGCTGACTTTGTTCTCCTTAGAACAAAGGAGATTGAGGAGAGATTTAATAGAAGTGTACAAGATTATAGCAGGCTTAGGCAGGTTAGACAAGGAAAAACTGTTCCCATTTACAAATGGTACAAGGACTAGGGAGCACAGGTTTTGGACAAGGGGAAATATGAGGAAGCACTTTTTTTATGCAGCAGGTGTGAATGACCTAGAATTCGCTGCCCACAAGGGTGGTGGAAGCAGAGACAATGAGTTCAAAAGGAAGTTGAATGGCCACCTGAAGGAAATATTCTTGCAGACCTATGGGGATCAAGCCAGGGAGTGGGGCTGACTGGATAGCTCTTTGGAGAGCCAGCATGGACTCAATGGGCTGAATGACCTCCTTCATAAATGACTGTATGACATCTACTGTTATACTCTATCCCTGTATATGTATATGCATTCAGTGGGTAGTGCAATGTTTACTGTACTAATAATCCAGAAACCTGGATTAATAATCTAGAAAACCTGGGCATGAAAGTTAGATCAGTAGTGCCTTTGGAGATGACCGGATGCCCTCCACATAGGACACACTGAACCGCCAGATGTTTCTGGTGTGGCCTGCGTAGCATCCATTGGTGGGAAAAGTAATCACATGGGCATGCTGTACACTTTTGTTTTATTCTTTTATGGGATGCAGGCATTTGTTGCCCAGCCCTAATTGCGCTTGAACTGAGTGGCTTGCTAGATCATTTCACAGGACAATTAAGAGTCAACCACATTGCTGTTGGTCTGGAGTCACATGTCAGACAGACCAGATGAGGACAGCAGATTTCCTTCACTAAAGGACATTAGTGAACCAGATGGGTTTTTATGACAATCAATGATAGCTTCATGGCACCATGAAACTAGCTTTCAATTCCAAATTTATAAATTGAGTTCAAATGTCACCATCTGTTATGGTGGGTTTCGAACCCATGACCCCAGAGCATTAGTCTGGGCTTTAGATTACTAGTCTAGTGACATTACCACGATGCCACTGCCTCCCTGTCTCCTCTTGTATGCTCGAGAAGCCTCTAAACTGGTGCTGTTATGACGTCTCTCAGCCCTACTAGCTGATTTTGTAAACTTGGATCAGGCAGGTCCACTCAACATATTCTTTTGTTACTCACCAAAGAACATGTGTTTAGCTGCAAGAGTTTCCCTACACTAGCATTGTTTAAAGGGCCAGGCATCCAACTTGCGGGAAAGGTCATTTAGAATAATTCCTGCTTTTTGCAAAATTTCTGGGAGCAATAGGGAGTGTTTTTGGAGGTGTTGCAGTGAGTTTCTGAATTTGGGAGAGAGCGAGGGCAGAGAATTTGGTGATGTGTCCACATAAAGACTGCAACAGATATGGGGGCTGCAACTAAAGTGCCTCTGGGTCTGCAGTTTGACAGGGATTTGGAGCAGAAGCTGCAGAGAGGTGAAGCTTTGCACAATGCCTTCTACCAAGTTAGAGCCAGACTCCTCCATGCTCCTTGACAATGACAGGAGGCTGTCTGATAAGACAGCAAATGCACCCAACATCACTGTGCATTCTCATCTGCATTGTCCTGTATACCAGACGCTGAGGTCCTCATCTGAGTCCTCTGTAGCAGAATTCGACTGTGACCTCACCCTCTGGTGATCTGGCATGACAACTATCCTTTCCTCCTGGTCTGGTTGCAGCCTACTTGTGCTCAATGACTCACCACATGCTGAGCCCAACTCTATACTTGCCTCTAAGGTATGTGCGGTGCTGGTATCTGAGCTGGTGGCTGCAAGTGTCAGATTAAGTGTTGGGGCCGCTTCATCAGTGCTGTACTGTTGCTCTCTTTTCTCCTCCTGTGTATGCGTTGGTTGGGCAGGTGATAGTTCTTGGATGTCTGAAAGAAAATCAGAAAGGGGAAGGTTGGGTGAGGGAAGGTGGGGAAGAAAGCAAGAGGTCCATGGTCACACCATCAGCAGCTTGCTTAACGTGCCAGATAGCAGGATGAGGGTGTGCTGGGAGCTGAGGCGGGGCAAAAGGCACAAACATACTGTCACCCTGAATGTGCTTGGTGACGCTGGATGGCACACAGGTGGTGTCTCAGCCAGCCCCATGATGTGGAGAACCATCTCCTCCATAGGACTCAGGACATGCAGTCATCCTTGTTTTCACTGGCTCTGCTCTGCTACCATTGTGTCCCACTTTGTCTTTCAAGTGAGAGGGCAGAATGTCAGGAATTTTTTTGCATTGTGTTTGCGTAATGTGCTTGCCAGAGCTGAAATGCTGGAAATATGTGGGAGCAGTGGGAGCTGCCTGTGAGACTGGCAGCATTGGTCAGTGTGTTGAGCGAGGTGGAGTATTTGGACGTTAGGCGTGAGTCCTGAGTGCAAGGGATTGTTCACGAGTGAGTGATGGGGGTGTGGTGTATTGAATGGCATGACAGGTTGGTGGTGCGGAGGGTAGGAGATGTCAGGTGAATATGCATTTGATGACATTGACCATCCACGTGCAGTCATTAGACTTCTTGTGGCACAAGGTCCTCAGGACCAGTGTGTGGGAATTGACCTCCATGGTCACCTGCTCATCCTCTAAGGGTGTTCCTTGAGGGCTTCCTGGCACCTTGCAGAAACATGGCATCTCTCCTCCTGTCCACCTCCATGACCAAGGCCTCCTGCGCCGCATCTGTGAAACTGGGAGCCCTCTCTCTGCCCTGGTGTTCCATTTTCCTTCTTCAGAATTGCAGCCATAGCATTCAGCAGCAACCTCCTGTGATTCAGTGCAGCTTCCCTTTAAGATGGACAGACTGCCTCTAAAGGAGCAGTTGTGTTCAGCATGTGCTCTCTGTGAATGCTGTTCAGCCCCATGCTTAATGCTTAGGCAGCAGCATGGGCTCCATTCGGACAATTGCTACAATCAGATAAATGAGGAGGCAGGACCAAATTTGTGTGCTGCCAATCTCCATGTCAATGGGCGTGGCTGGTCACAAGTTGCAACCCCCGCGCCCAAATAACAGCACAGACCAATTTCTAGCCTTGTAAGTTTATATCCCACCAAGGCAGTTTTAGAAAATGAGTTCAGTTTAAAGGAATCTGGAAATAAAAAGCTGGAATCAGTGAAATTGACCATGTATAAACTCAACTGGCTCACTCATCACCTTAGGAGCGTAAACCTGCTAACACTTTCCAATCTTCCTTATATGTGACTCCGGTCCCACATGAGTGTGGTTATCTCTTAACTGCCCTCTGAAGTAGCCTAGCAAGCCAATACAAAGATTTGTAATCACCTTGTGGGAGCACCTTTACCACATGGACTGCAGCAGTTTAAGGAAAATGTCAAATCTTCTCTGGGCAAAGAATAAAGTCCACAAATTTTATAGACAACTCACAATTTCATAACTGTTGGGAACTGAGACTAAGGAACCTAAAACTCTTGTCAACTTTGTTTTATAGAGTACCTATACTGCTAACTGTTTCTTCCTAAATATAGTACTTTACACTTGTCTGCCACTGACCTGCTAACTAACATTTTTGATGAACTCGTTTTGTAGTTGCAGAGCTGCCTCATGAAATCAAATTCCCTCTTCCAGTTTGGTATCATGCATGAATTTCACCAGTTTGCACTGACTTTCTAAACCCAGGTCATTCATGTACGTTATTAATAGCACAGGTCCCAGGACCAATCTCGTTTGCATTTCATTCAGGACCTTCCTACGCCCCAAACAAATGTCACTCCTCCGGGAAGCATCCATAACTTCCTTTGGATAACTTCATTTCCATTCCTAGATTTTCTCTTGAATACTAACCATTCTAAGCCTAAGTAACAGTCTTTTGTGTGGAACTTTGTCCAAGGATTTGTGAACAGTAAGTAGATAATAATGTGTAAATGAATGTTAGATTCAGAAAAAATAGAATATGAATGCAATTTTTATTTCCCAAAGTAAGCAAAATAAAACAGATATGGCGCAGGCAACATTTGCAATATTTTGAAGGCTAAGTAAATAGTGATTGCTACATAATAGACTTCCATCACTTGTAAATCACAGTTTCATCTTAAATAAAAGTTAAATACACCAAATAAGTTGTCAAACAGCAATGGACAGTGGGAAGATAAAGAGTTAAATTAAACAAAAGATGTACACTGAATCATGCCGTGAATCACAACTTATGCTTCTTCTCGGTATACTTGCAGGTTGTATGAAATGTAGATTCACCAGTGAAAGGTAAAGTGAACGTTGAATCAATTTAACACAGAATTATTAAAACTGAAAAGTGAAAGATATGCTGAAATGTCCCCTATAACTTTACGAGGAGACAATGTACAGATCCAAAAACTGTTGATGATGAATGTTTCAGGCCTGTCAAGTCTTACGCATTAGGGTGTGAAACTGATTCAATTTAAACCGTCATGCTATCACACATACATCTCTAAATGTCACGCCAAGCCATTGGTGTTGAGAGGTTGTTAACAAATCTTTTTTTTTAAAGGAGAAGTACCTCACAAATTCAGGAAGTAACAATTCCCTAATATGTTTATGTTATCCACTACACTGAATTTCTAGTCCTTCTGATGCTGAAAGCATTTTTATTTCCATACTATGTAAGGGAAAGTCTGGTTTGTACGTGCAAGGAATGTGTGCGCGCATATATATTTTTGTGTATATTTCTGCAGAAGTATAAGATGTATGTATATGTAAGGTGTGTGAGCTTATGCATGTCTGGAATATACATTTGCAAGTGCAAGTTCAAGGTCTGACTTTAAAATTCATGAAAGAGGATTCTGTGAGCATTTCATTGTGAGCTCTAATTTGTCTTTCCAAGTTTTTATTTTTCTGATTAATGTTTAAGTTACTGTAATTTTAACCAGTAGCTTTTAGAATTATTTGGGAAGATTTTCTGCTTCGGTGCTCTGAGCAGGAAACTAAATTTAATAGGTAGGAAACCATGGGCTTAGCATCGCTGATTTCATGAACAGATGCTAAAAGCACAGAAGTATAAAATCTCTCCCATCAAAATTGTAGCACATAAGAAAGTCATTTGACCCATTGTGCCTAGCTGGTGCCAGTTCCAAATCAAAGCTATCTACTTAATCACATTCCCCTGAAATTAGGTATCAGCCATGGACCAGTTGGTAGCATTCTTTCGTCTAAATCAGAAGCTTGTAGGTTTAAATCTTAGTCCAGAAACTTGAGTGTAAAAGTTTAGGCTGACACTCCAGTGCAGTACGGAGGGAGTGCTGTACTGTTGCAGGTGCTGTCTTTTGGATGAGATGTTGAACTGAGGTCGTGTCTGCTCTCTCAGTTTGATTTAAAAGATTCCATGACTCTATTTTGAAGAAGAGCAGGGCATTATGCCCAGCGTCCTGACTATTATTTATCCTCCAATCAACATCGCTAAAACAGTTTATCTGATCATGATCAATGCTGTTTGTGGGAACTTGCTGTATGCCTTATTTCCTACATTACAGACTACACTTCAAAAGTACTTCATTGGCTCTAAATTGCTTTGGGGTGGCCTGAGTTTGTGAAAGATGCTATGTAAATGCAAGTCTTTCTTTTTGCACTTTCTCTGTACCCTTCAATAGTTTTTCTTCAAATGTTTATCTAATGGCCCCTTAAAAGTTGTGACAACTCGGCTTCAAAAGCTACTTATAGTAATGTATTCCATACATGCAAGAAAATAAATACCCTCATTTAGGCAGATAATACAAGTCCAAATTTTATTCCCTCTTGTTATTGACCAGTGAAAATAATCTTCTACAATTTATCCATTCAAGCCCTTTCAAAGTTTGACCATTTTGACCACTAGGTTTGCACTCCTTCAATGAATGGAATCCCATATTTTTCTCACCTCCAGCATCTTCCCTGTAAAATTTCCATGGCTTCAATTTTTTTTCTACAAGCAAGTGCCCAAAATTACACACATTAATATAGTCTAACATTTTCTACAGATTCATGTACATATTCAATGCTACTACATATGAAGCTCAGGATCACATTTGCCTTTTTAATTTCAATTTACACCTGTACCCATGCTTTTAATGATTTATGTGTCTGCACTCTGAGATCTTTCTCTTCTTCCATTGAATTAAGAAATTTACCTTTTCTGGTATTTTGCAATCTTTGTTTTCCCAAAATGTACAACATCATATAAACCTACAGAGTTTCATTTCTCCCATATATGTTTCTGAAGTTCTGAAGAAGGGTCACTGACCTGAAACCTTAACTCTGCTTCTCTCTCCACAGATGCTGCCAGACCTGCTGAGTATTTCCAGCATTTCTTGTTTTTATTTCATTTCCCCCATACCTGCCCACTCCTATCCTGATTATTTCCTCCCACAGTTCCCATCATTTTTCCAGTTTACCACTCTAATTATGCCATCTGTCTATTATTTACATCTGACAAATATAGACAAGTAGAATCTAAATATAAGTCAGCATATAAATGAACAAGAACATACATTTCTTGCGATTTTAGCCCTTCCCTACCTGAGAATATTACAGCATCTATAGGGAAAAGCAATGCAGTTTTGGAGTTTAATTCAGGGATCCAAGTCCAGATTGCCATACTTATATCATTTATAATTTGTTGGTTCTCTACCAAGGCACTAGAGGACGCAGACTGATGGAGGGGAGGGTACCTCAGGAAGGCCTAACATGTTCTGCAAATTATATGCTACTTAACAGCAATGCATAGCAGCATTGATAGTGAGCATGGAGAAGTCCACAGTTTAGAGTAGATTCTCTTTCAGCTGGAAGTGGGCAAGGGAAAGGTAGAAATATGACAGGTTAAATGGAAATTCATTTTAGAAAGCAGGAAAATGAAATAATATTGGAAAAGTAGTGTGCTATTTTGCCAATCATCTATTCTACAATCAGTGCCTTGTAGATAAGATTTTAAATTTATATGAATAAAGGAGATTATGAAACCCTTCTCATTTCCTCTATCCAGTTCAGGTTGATGTTAGATTTGTAGCCTGGATGTTGTAATATATAATTATATTTGTCCTAATGTTCTTGTACAATAATTTAGTTGTGTTGTTTTAAAAAGTGAATTAAGATTAGAATATTTGTAATTAGACAAAAGTAGTTGGGATAATTGTTTACATAATGTTCTTGGGTTCCAAACAACTTTGGCCTTGGATACTGCAAAATCTTTTGGCTATATGCAACTAAGCTGTTTGCAATTTAATTTTAAATTAATATAACACTTTACAGATCAATGGGATGGTAGCATCAATTATTCTAATAAAGACAATTGTCATGAAAACCCTATATGCCAAAGCAGAAATATTAACTTTATCGGTTGGAACCTTACATTCGGCTTTTAATGGAAAGATATTACAAGTAACTTTTTAAAAAACTGGCAGTCAAGATGGCCACTGCAATTTACATTTGAAATACCAAAAGATCAAACTAGAGATGACAAGTCTCATCCAGCCTAGCCAGAACAATGGGGTACTCTCAGTGATTAAATGACATAGAATGGCCTTATCAACACAATTGTCAAAGCCATCTACACCCATTGACTTTGAAAGAGCCACCCCCCTCCAAGTGTGACTGGACATCTTGCAGCATGTAGCACCTTGAATATCAGAAAAACCTCATTCAAAAAACAAAGGGGCTTGATAGAGTTATGTGACTGCCTGCACAGCTCTGAAGAAACTATAAGCTTTGCCATACAGAAAGCAGAGAGCAATAACTGAAAAACCATCAATGAAGCAGGCTCTCTCTCTCCAGAAAGTACCAAGGGAAGATCCAGCTGTGACTGGGAACCCCCTCAAGCCTACAGACCACCACAGCCAGCAACCAGTGGACAAGAATCAACCCCCTCTTCTGTCTTCAGGAGCCCTCAGCAAAGCAAGCCCACCATAGTGCACGTGGCTCAACGAGGACTTCAGGAATACAATTTTAACTGAGGACTACTGGATTCACCAACTGTATTTAAATTACATTTATTCTGGACTTTAATCCCACCACCAAATCTATTTTCCCTCTGTAATCTATTTGTGTGTGTATGACTCTCGTGTGAATGAGTACGTGAATGTGCATTGTAATTTTTAGTATTTTTAACCGGGGTAGAGTGTTAAGCATAATAAACTTTCTTGTTTAAATTCAAGAGAACCTGTCTGACTGGTTCTTTTGCAATTGCATTGGGGGAACAGGCGCAAGTGCTAACCGAGGTGATAAGCTCAACCACTGTGTTAAAGAAGGATAAACCCTGTTGCAGTCAAAAAAGAGAAGGCATGAAAGGGGAGCCTGAGACCCCCTCTTCATCTAGCTGTAACACTGTGTTAGAGATGAAAAGAACTGTTCATTTCTACTTCTATAAAAAATATGGAGCACAGTTGAACACTGCATTACACTAATTTCCCATGGAAACACGATCAGTACCATAAACCTGTAATGGTAGCTGAGAATCATAGTATATTCAATCTGGCATTACTATTTTTATAAGCATCAGAGACAGGCGCCTCAGCACGACAAATATGATACAGAAGATGAATGTATCTTTTCATTGCCAGAAAGTCTCTATGGAATGCAAGCATCCCATAGTCATTTAACAACTTGCCACTGCAATTCCAGTCATTTTGTGAGGAGCACTGCTATATGATGATTTTTGTCATACAACGCATGGGAACAAAAATAATCAGTGTTTTATCTCAGCAATGGTCAGATCATGTAAAATAGTTTTGAAACTCAGTCAACGTTCATGCTAGTAAAATATTAGTACAATTTAGCATCAAAAGTTCATACTGCCCACCTTCACTGTAATGCAGTGTTCAACTGTGCTCCATATTCTTTATAGAAGTAGAAATGAACAGTTTTTTTCATCTCTATCACAGTGTTACAGCTAGATGAGGAGGGCGTCTCAGGCTCCCCTTTCACCCGTACTCTTTTTTGACTGCAACAAGGTTTATCCTTCTTTAACACAGTGGTTGAGCAAACCACTTCAGTTAGCACTTGCTCCTGTGGGGTTGGGTGTTGATTACAATTTTAGGAACTCCTTGTGTTTATGCTTGACAGTAATAACATGGATCAAATGAGTGGCACATGTAAGTGGCATTAGTATGTACTGCATAGAACATATTGAGGCAATCTTCTGCTGTGGCTGTAACTATAGTACAAGCAATGTCTAGCACTTAAAGTATGAAACTGCCTCATCTTCAGATTGTATTAATTTTGTTGCAATTTTTTATATTGTAATGAACTAACATACTTATAAATACAGCCTACTTACACTACAAATACAGCCACGGCAGAAAACTGCCTCACAATATACCATGCAGCACTTACTGATGTCCCACACATGGGTCACTTCTATAATGCATGTTATTAGAAGATGGTTGATTCTGGTATGCGACAGTTCAACGCTAATACAATTGCCGAGATCTACCCTTCAGAAGCTTACTCATTCTGTAATATACAGTGTAAGCAGTATACCATTGAACTTCCAGCTAGAGAATCACAAGTTTGAACCTGAATGTGGATTGCTATTCAAAGTGCCTTCCCTTACTAAGACAAGTATCATCAGTTCTCAGTCAGGCTGATAGATGGAGAACTGTTGGAATAGCAATTGGTGCCAGAACTAGCATTGTTTAGAGAACATACAAGCGCATCTTTTATTGGCCAACTATGAAATGGCATTGATGATAACTGCGGATGTATCCACAGCCCAGTGTGTCCTGTCCTCCTAGTAAGTAGAAGATCTATAGCAATACAACACAGAAGATGGAGCACTTCAATAGGGTGGCGAAACAAGAAAAATCAAAAACACTAACTGTCCAAATTGAAATGTACTTCTAATTATCAGGTCTAACTATTTCTGCTTTCTTGCTGCCTCTTTAACTTCAGCATTTCCTCCTGAACAATACCTTTGTATTGACTCTTCATTAAGAAGATTGTTAAAGCATATAATAGCTTGTTAATCGTCTTGTATTTTTAGAGAAAGAAATTGTGTATGTTAATGTTCAAATATGAAAAACTGGAACAGATTTCAATTATTCTGTACCTAGGCATCCATTTTAATTCTACATCTCTAATATCATATGTATTTTGTGATTCCATGGATCTATCTATGCACCCATTATAATTGAACACCTCTGATATCTATTGCAATTATAGACTACTGGCATTACACATCTGCTATTCTTAATTACAAACCACCTGTTTCTCCACGCAGTCTACTTGCAATGACAAAATCTTTACATATTTTTAGGAAAGAAGGCAAATGAAAAGAAACCAAGCTGTCTGTATTGTATTGTATAAAGTATTGAATGGTGGAGAAAGGATTACTCAAAGAGTATATGCTACTCTTGCATATATTGGTTCCAGACCAGCTGAGGACTGTACATCAGTAGCCATCTATCGCTATATATCTGGTTTCATCAAACAATAAAATGCTATAGGTTGATAGTCAACAAACAGCACACCATGAGCTGGCAAAGTGCATTAACACAGCTTAGGAAAAGGATAACACCAGTCACGTGCACAACAGCCCTGGGCTCTCACCTCTTTTATGGTAAAACTATTCTGATAGCATTGTGGCTGTCATCTTTTGTTAATGTTAAAGCCTAATTCTCCTGTCAGTGTGTGCTATTACAAACATAAAATGTAGCCAATGCACTACATGCTTCCTTCAGATAATGCCTTCACCAGATTCCTGAGGCAAGGTAAGAAAGAAAAAATCCAGTTTATGGAGTAGGTGGAAGGAAGTGGGGGAGTCAGTTTATTTATCTAAGCATTGCATTCATAACAGTACTTTTCAGTTTACATGGATTTGAATCAATCCAATTATTCTGATTAAATCTATTACAAGATTTTACATTTCTATTGTCTTACAAAATACCTTAAATATAGGTAAATAAACCTCAAAGGATGTACCAGAAATTCATCATAAGGCTGTATACATTTTTTAGTGGGAAATTCTTTGAGTTCTTACAATATTTTTGCATAGGGTATCCACTTGGATCCTATAGGATTTTTCAGGAACTTGTTTTTCTCAATGTATTTACTCTGATCATTTGCTATATTGATCAACCTTCTGGTCTAATGATTTGAAAACATTCCAAAACCAGTTAATGTTTTTCAGACTTCATTGTCTTATGGAATGTAAATGAAAGCTTAACACCCCTGTATACGCACAGTCATATCCATCAGAATCTGAACATACTCAAACAATGAATGTTAAGGAAGTCAGTATTTCTAATTGAAAGCCAATGAGCTGAAATCAAAAGCTGACAGATCCTGCTAATTATTGCATAGGCACCCATGTGCTGCATAGACAAATCCGGCTATTTATATGAGTGCAACTGATAAGAGTAAGCAGAAGCCACAAAAGAAATTGAAATCCATCTGTCATCACATATTCTACAACCTCTTTTTCTGACACATATGCTGATAAGGAAAAAAAGCCTGTATCTTTAAATAATTTTGTTGCACTTCTGGATACAGCTTTAATTTGCCTTCTCTACAGCAGGGGGATTTACAGATCTCATGCTGGATGTTAAAACCAAAGGCTGCTCCAGGCACACTTCACAAATCAAGCATTTGTTTCAAAGCTGCAAAGCTCTTCCTAAAACAATGGAAACAGATGCTTAGCTTGTGAATGGTGAATATCGTGGACCTGGATCATTACATATCTGAACCATTTCCTCTCTTTTCTAGACTGATTTAATTTCAAATGGATTCAATACATCCACCGCTTTACATAAGAATTGTTCAAAATCAATTCTGCATGTGCACCACTTTGAAATGATCTGTATAAAACCATCCCTGCGGCTGTTGTAAGTAATATGGGTTTGAATGACTTTCTGCATGGTGTGAAAGAAATAAAATTAAACAACCTGAGCCATTTATAAAATACATTCAAAATTCAGTATTGCTCAAGAGGCAAAGCAAACTCTCCTTTTTTTGGACACCAAATGTGTGCTTTGTACCGGGTAAAATATTAAGAACATACACAGTCTTGCTGTGAGTTTACATTATAGCACCAATCAGACTGGCTTTGGATCTGTAAATATTGTGCAAATGTAATGATGAACTGAGCCTGACCCAGACTGAGGATGAGGATGACGACAGTCAAAAAGATTGAATTTAGTAGCTAATATAAAAACAAAAACACTTACCTTTTCAGAGGGATCACTCTCTGTTCAGAGCACGTGTGTAGAGAATACACCTAATCCTGAATGGTGCTCTGTCTAGTAAACAGCAGTTGTCCAGCTGGCTTGATGCATTCACTGTACAGCACTTACTGAACTGGAATGCTGAAGCACATTCTCGCAGTCTCTACAGCTTGCACCTCATAGCCACTGCAGCACCAAATGTCGAGAGAGAGAAAAAATAATACATATATAGATGGAGGAACAAAGCTGCTGCAAAGACCTGGAATGGACAATAGCTCCTGGGAGATTCTGGATCAGTCTACTGCCTTAGCCCTAGGAAAATAGGTTTCTTTAAAACTTAAATACAATGGCTTGATCTGAACAATATTGTGCATTCAGTTTGATGGACTCAGCTAGCAGTTTTGTTTATCTATGATTTGTCCTGTAAGCTTAATGTAAAATATTTTTCTCTTTTGAGACAGAAGTTCAGTGATGTCATGAAAGACTTGTTCCATATATGGTAAGTCTTTCCTGTGCGTTGCCAGTAAAAGGATTTCATTCATATTAGTTTATGCTGTGAGGTTGCTGACATCTGGTGACCTAAAGGAGATTGTTGAAATAAAGTATTTGCATGACCTGATGTGTTACAGGAAATTGCAGCTAAATGATTATCAGTTTCTGGAAGCAAGGTTCTGTTCAGGTTCAACAATTTCAAATACTCCAAATAAATATAATTTTTAATTGTTTTACTTTTTTTGCATTGGCAAGAAATGACGGGAACAGAAATTGTGTGACATATACACTTGTCTATGTACAAGTCTTGTATCTAGAACACAGTTGTCACTTCAGCCATCACACTTAAAAAAATTCATTTATATAGAACATTCGTAAGTTCTTCAAGGAAGTGTATTAAAAAAAAAATGGACCTCCAGCCATCGAAGCAGATATTAGATATAAGCTTGGGCAAAGAGATGACTTTTAAGGAGGGTCGTTAAAGAGAAGAGGGAGGTGGAGGAGGAGAGGGGTTTGGATGAGAATTCCAGAGATAGGGGTCTAAATGGGACAAGGCATAGCCAGCAATAATGGTGGCGGTGGGGGGGGGGAGGGAAAATTAATATTTTACAAGTCTATATCCCAACTTCAATCCCTCTGCAACCCACCCACTTCCAGTTTTAACAGAGGCATAACTAGAGAGGTGTACGACCAACTGACTCCAAGGAGGTGTCATTTTAAATATAATAATGAGGCTGTGTGCCCTCAATGATGGGGCAAAAAGAAGGAGGAATGCATAAGAGGCATGAGTTAGAAGAACCAATGATTTGTGGACGGGGAAGAGTAGGGGGAGATTGTAGGGTTGCAGGACGTTACAGAGTTAGAGAATGCATAAAGTTAGGTCTCGGGGAAAGATTGGAGGCTTGAGTGTGGGGTAGGTCAAAGGTCTCAGTGGGGGGAAGTTGGGGCGGGGAGGATTAGAGGCCTTGGAGACCTTTGTTGGGGAGAAAGGTCAGAGGCCTCATTGTGGGGAAAATTGGGAGAGAGATCGGAGACCTCATGGGGGCACGAACCTTCTGTGGGGATGAGGGTAGATCAGAGGCCTAGGTGGGGAGGCTTGGGAGGAGATCGGAAGGAGCAAGTTGGGGTGTCCAATCATGGGGTGTTGGCCAGACAAGCACGCTGGATCTAGCAGGTAGGTTGAAAAGCAATTACATCCTGATCCAGCTGTCGCTCACCTCGGTTTAACTGGCAGGTTTCTTGAGGCTTGGGAAACCAGCCAGAGTTAAATTTCCAATAGTGAATATAAATGAGGCACACAGCCTCATTATTATAGTTAAAATGACACCTCCTTGGAGTCAGTTGGTCGTCCGCCTCTCTAGTCACGCCTCTGTTAAAATTGGAAGTGGGTGGGTTGGAAGTGGGTTGAATTTGGGATATAGACTTTTAAAATTTTAATTTCCACCCATTCCACCCCCCCCCCACCCCCCCCGCCCCTCCCCACCCCGCCCCCAACTGATCTACACTCGCATTTTTAGGGTTAAAATCCCCAATGTCTTTGGTCTTTCAAATTTTTAAGCTTTAAAAAATTGGAACTTATTGAAGACAGGAAGTTAGACAAACCTGACCAAGGGATTAAGGAAGATGGGGGAGATGGAGAGTCGAGTGCAATCAGCATATATGTGGGAACTGACAATGTCACTTTGAACCACCATGTAGATCAAAAAGAGGAAGAGGACAATGATAGATTCTTTGTTGGCGTGGTGAAGGCGGGGGGTGTTGTCGGAGTTGGGGGGGGGGTGGGGGTGGTTTTGGTGGCGGTTGGTGGGGATGGTGAAATCCAGAGGTAAAAATGTTTGTGTAGGGTGGGTGAAGAGGTACCATTACTGGAATGCCACAGCTTCGATTGGTTAGGTAATAGTGGAACCAAGAATGGACAGTCCCACTAAACTGGGCAACAGAAGATAGATATTGGAGGATCATTGTTTGCCAAGCATGTCAAAGTCTGCACAGAGAACAAGAAGCGTTACTGCACCAGTGACATAGTTCCAGATAATTAGGGTAATTTCAGTGCTATGACAAGGCTGGATACTTGATTGGAGAGATTTAATCAGGAAGATGGGCATCGATTTAGGAGGCAACAACAATTTTGGGATTTTGGAGAGGAAAGTGAGATTGCAGATGGAGTGCTAGTTTACATGGACAGAGGGGCAAGAGTGGGGTTTTAGAGGAGGGATTGATAACGGATCTTTTTAAAGAAAGAGGGGCAATGCCTGAGGAGAGGATTTATTTACAATGCTAGTTCGCATGGCAGCCAGGAAGGGAGGCTGGCTGGTTAGCAATTAAGTGTGAAAGGGGTTGAATGAGGAGAAAGTGGATTTTTCAGACAAAGTGAACCAGAGAGGGCATGAAGCAGAGAGAGGCATCTGTTCAAGGCTCAGGCAGTGAGGTGCCTGGGGCCTGCGGAAGGGAGGCTTGGCTTGGTGGGCAGTCAGAAGGGGAGAAGTGGCAGAGGAAGATAGTTTCAATCCTTGTGACAGCAGTCATGAGCTCCTCACACTTGCTGTTGGATGTGAGGATGGAGTGGCAGGAGAGACAAGTTTATGTAGACAGTTGATAATGGAGAAAAGACGCCAGAAGTTATCTTTGCTCTCCTAGATGGTCCAGGAGTAGTGGCTGGTTTTGGTAGATGCACTCAATTCTGAGATTCATATACCTGAGGGAGTGAGGATGGGGACCATGCTAGGGGGAATGATCAGGATGGAGAGAATAATGATATTCTGGGGATGAGGGTATCAAATGTGAAGATGAGAGAATCACTGAGCTAATCAAAAGTTGCAGAAGTATTATTCTGATTGGAAAATAGGCGACATGTTTAGATAGAAGATCTGGATCGGCGCAGGCTTGGAGGGCCGAAGGGCCTGTTCCTGTGCTGTAAATTTTCTTTGTTCTTTCTTTGTTTGTTCTTTGAGGGCAAAGGATAGGCAGTTGGAGTGAAAGAAAGCCTGTTTTTAATGACCTTGTTAAACTGGCCTGTCCCCAAGGGCAGGATCCAGGGGTTTCTAAGCTCCTGCCAATTTACCGAAAGTTGCCCTAGCAATCAGCATTTAATTGACTTCAGAATGCGTATATTTAGAGCCTTTGCATACAGGGAGTAACTGAACAATGACTTTGAAAGGACACGCAGGTTAATTACAGCTATGATCCAATCCCCGGACTCCATGAGCAATACCATCAATGTTCAGCTACTCTAAGGAAAAATTTTGAGATGTTTCCTTCACACTTGCAAGATGATAGCTTAACAAAAACATTAATTAACTGAAATTTCCTACAAACAAATCATAAAACATGTTCTACCTACTTGTCCCGAGCACCCATCTTGATTGGTTTGTGGAAAAATTTAGCCAGTCATGATGTGGTCAGAGACAGTGAAGTAAGTAGGAAAGAATTTCTTCCATTATTCCTGGATAACGTGGACCCATCAAACAACATTTCATCGCTTACTGTTTCTAAGCGCATCTGAAAAAAAAAACCCTTTCAGCTGTTATGAGCACTGTGCTGCGTAGCAGACCCTCTTATCATGAGCAAAGCCACAGGACTTCCACTGTTAACAAAAATCTTACAAAGGTTACATTTCCTACATGATTGATGTAGAACCTAAAGCACATATCTTGGTTCATAAATGAAAAGTGGACATTTTGTCAAATTACCTTGGGGTGTCTGTAAAGCTGTAGCCCAACAGGAGTCACTGCCAGGACAAGACAATGTGTAATGGGAGAAAATTAGAGAGAAGATGGAAAAAAAAACATAAGTTCCTTTTGTGAAAATGGTCCTGTATAGTTCCATTCATAAAACATGCACAAATAAAATAACGAGGGTGTATTGAAAAAGAAGGCATCATTAATGTTGCCTTATATTTATCGAAGACTGATTTTGCATATGTTGTGCAATGAATCAGTTCATGTCAGTGCTGTGAATAGCGTGTCAGCTGTGGCTCAGTTGGTAGCACTCTTGCCGCTGAGTCACAATATTCTGCGTTCAAGTCCCATTTTAGGGCTTGAGCACAAAAGGCAAGGTTAACACTCCATTGCTGCACTGTTGGAGGTGCTGCCTTTTGGATGAGATGTTTAAACCAAGGGCCCATCTGCCTACTTGGACGGATGTTCAAGATCTTATGGCACTATTTCAAAGAAGAGCAGCGGAGATTTTCCTGGTGTCCTGGCCAGTACTTATCCCTCAATCAACATCACAAAAACAGATTATCTGGTCATTATCACGTTGCTGTTTATGGGAGTTTGCTGCGTGCGAATTGGCTGCCGCATTTCCTACATTACAGCAGCGACTGCACTTCAAAAGTACTTCATTGGCTATAAAACGCTTTGAGATGTCCGGTGGTCATGAAAAGTACTATATAAATGCACATTTTTTTCTTTTTAAAAATCCAGATATGTTTAAAATCATTCATTCTCGCCCTTTCACTAATCCTGCTTGTTACGAATAAAGTGGAGAGCCAGTTTGCATGTTTGTCAGATTTGGCTACTGGCTTATGTGGGAAGTCAGAATGGCATTTACTAAATTCAAATAATGTGTGCTTCCTGCAAAGACAACACCACTCAATTGGTGAAGATGAGTGGCATTATTAAAAGGCAACCAGACACGGAAGGTAAATATAGATTCTCTAACTTAAAAAGAAAGCCTTGCTGAGAAATGAATTAAGCAAATACACAAAAATTTTCTTACACATATCATTACATTTCTGGTCAGTAGTATTCCAAGAGGGTTGGGGACACCCAATTTGGATTTATACAAGAATTTAGAAATGTCATGAGGGATAAAAGCTGAAGATTAATCATCAGCTGTAAATAGACTAGAAGCCATCCAAATCAGAATTTAGGTCATCATATAAGGAAAACAGTTTTCAGCTGGGAGAGTTTGAGTAGAATCTAAGGTCTTGATTTGAAAAGTTTAAAAGCTTGGAAATCAAAATCCTGCCTCTAACCTGCCATATTCCCAGCCAGTGACTCAGGCCACCAACAAGGCTCCTGCTAAAGACAGGTGGGGGCCTACTTTCGATGAATGAGTCGCAACCTGATGACATCAGCAGCATTGCAATGTAATATTAATGGAAAGGCAGAGAGAATCATGGCAGCAGAACCATGGCAGGAGGAATCGACCGGCCAAAACTGTTTCAAAAATGTCCAACTTCTTGTGGATAAGGAGGAACAGGAGTGCTTCCCCCAGGCCTTTCATGGAGTACCTGAGCCTCCCTAGCCTTAGCCTCCCCTCAATTGGGGGAGGCCCGGGCAGGAGTTCAATTATGCATTCTGAAGCAAATCCCAGCCCGTACCCCTCCATTGCTGATCATGCACAAAGGAGGGAAATTCCTCCGAATCACTCTGTGCAATTGACCTGGAACACCTCCTTCCACCGACTGCCAGGGATTGTTCCCACTGGTCCCTGCAGCCAAATTCCCACTCCTGCTAGTCAGCCAGGCAGTGCATCTGGCTGGTTGTCAGGCAGGTGTCCAGGAAGTTTTATTTAAATGAGTCGATGCCATTAAGATTGACAGTGTCTCCAGGTCCCCAACCTGTCCGGGTGCACCAGGTACAGGTACATACAAGGTCAGGTGTAAGCAAAGTGATTATTGAGGGCAAATGTGCAGTATTAGACTTGGTAATCGAGTCCCCATCACAATCAGGGATAGGGCTGCCATGTTTCGGAGATGAGTTCTGAGAGAAGCTGAAGAAATTGGTATAGTAGATGCATGAGTTTCATAAAACTAATCAGAAAGGTTAGAAAAATGTAAAGCTACCTATGACATTATATTTATGAACAGATAGTTGGTGCTAACCGTAAGTGGAGAAATAAACAAGGGAGGGAATTTTAATTCTCCTTGCTCGATGGTAACAAAGCAAGTGAACAGTTAAAATGAGTGACTCCATTTCCCAGAGCAATCCAACCCATTTCAAATTTAATGCCACTGGTTTGCGGCCGGATAAGGCAGCTGCCAGACTCAGGTGGAAATCCTTATGCATAAACGCTGATATAATTCTATGATGTCAGTAGGGCCCCAAAGGCTCTTTAACCAAGGCCTGAGATAGCCGCTAAGGTTTTCCTCCCAAACTGAAGCAGGTTGGCAGCTAATGGGAAAGACGAAGAAGCTCTCCAGATGTCAAAAAAATGTTCTGTTTCCTTCGAGCCCCACAAGAGAAGTTGTGGCTTCCCCTGACCCAGAATCTCCCCCTTTCTTCCTGGAAGGTGCTCCCAAAACCACTCTGTTCCATTTACCTGGAAGCCAACGTGCAGCCAAGGGCCACCCAATCTTCATCTGCTAGCAACTGGGGGAGGTGGTGGAGTGGTAATGTCACTGAATCAGTAATTCAGCTGCCGAAACAAATGCTCTGGGGACATGGGTTTGAATACCACCACAGCAAATGGTGAATTTTGAATTCAATTAATAAATCTTGAATGATGACCATGAAACTATTGTTGATTGTCGTAAAAATCCTTCTGGTACACTAATGTCCCTTAGGGAAGGAAATCTGTTATCCTTACCTGGTTTGGCCTACAGGCCATCCCACCCCAGACTTAATTTTGCCGGAAGCGGGGACACCCCCCCGCTACAATCCCAGCCGATTATATGGTCTCCCTGCCTCCAAACCCTTTTTATTCCTGCTTTTTATTCATTCATGGGATGTGGGCATCACTGGCTATGCCAGCATTTATTGCCCATCTCTAATTGCCCTTCAGAAGGTGATGGTGAGCTGCCTTCTTGAATCGCTTCAGTCCATGTGAGGTAGGTACACCCACAGCACTGTCAGGAAGGGAGTTCCAGGATTTTGACCCAGCGACAGTGAAGGAACGGCGATATAGTTCCAAATCAGGATGGTGTGTGACTCGGAGGGGAACTTGCAGGTGGTGGTGTTCCCATGAATTTGCTGCCCTTGTCCTTCTAGTTGGTAGAGGTCGCGGGTTTGGAAGGTGCTGTCTAAGGAGCCTTGGTGCGTTGCTGCAGTGCATCTTGTAGATGGTACACACTGCTGCCACTGTGCGTCAGTGGTGGAAGGAGTGGATGTTTGTAGATGGGGTGCCAATCAAGCGGGCTGCTTTGTCCTGGATGGTGTCGAGCTTCTTGTGTGTTGTTGGAGCTGCACCCATCCAGGCAAGTGGAGAGTATTCCATCACACTCCTGACTTGTGCTTTGTGGATGGTGGACAGGCTTTAGGGAGTCAGGAGGTGAGTTACTCGCCGCAGAATTCCTAGCCTCTGACCTGCTCTTGTAGCCACGGTATTTATATGGCTACTCCAGTTCAGTTTCTGGTCAATGGTAGCCCCTAGGATGTTGATAGTGGGGGATTCAGCGATGGTAATGCCGTTGAATGTCAAGGGGAGATGGTTAGATTCTCTCTTGTTGGAGATGGTCATTGCCTGGCACTTATGTGGCGCGAATGTTACTTGCCACTTATCAGCCCAAGCCTGGATATTGTCCAGGTCTTGCTGCATTTCTACATGGACTGCTTCAGTATCTGAGGAGTCACGAATGGTGCTGAACATTGTGCAATCATCAGCAAACATCCCCACTTCTGACCTTATGATTGAAGGTAGGTCATTGATAAAGCAGCTGAAGATGGTTGGGCCTAGGACACTACCCTGAGGAACTCCTGCAGTGATGTCCTGGAGCTCAGATGATTGGCCTCCAACAACCACAGCCATCTTCCTTTGCACTGGGTATGACTCCAGCCTGCAGAGGGTTTTCCTCCTGATTCCCATTGACCTCAGTTTTGCTCGGGCTCCTTGATGCCATCCTCGATCAAATGCTGCCTTGATGTCAAGGGCAGTCACTCTCACCTCACCTCATGTGACAGACCACTGGGGAGGAGATAGGCAGCAGTTAGATATGGGCACAGACACCGAGAGAGGTAGACATAAACTGGAGACCAGGAAGAATCAGTACATCAGGGAATTCAAAAGGAGGTAAATCTACATCAAGATTATTAGATATCTATATATGGCAATATCAGGGAAATAGAGTGTTCAGAAAAGACAGAGTGAACAAAAAAATACTTATCTCTCTATTTCTGGGACTACTGGAAAGTAAATAAAGTTAATCCTGTTAAGGGACAGAAGTTAAAGTTACAGAATGAACTATACTGCGTAGACAGTTCTAATTAAATAAAAACAAGCCAACATTAAGGGTATACTGCAGACTCTCAGACTGACATAAGAAGGATGACAAATTGCTCTGTAAAGGTGTGAGAATTCAGTGATTATCTGGACTCCAGAGAAAGCCATGACCACAGTACACCTGTCTTGTCCATTTTTACTATAAGCACCTGCACATCATCACACACCTGGCACAGTTGCTGTATCACTTACAGTCCAGGAAGGTGCATTAGTGAGCTCCATTATTATGGTTTCTGCTTTCTCCCAATGCTTTAGTTTTTGTTCACCACAGAAGGGTACATTTCATAAGTGAATGAAATTTCCTAGAAACTAAAGCCTGTTTCCATATACATGCTATGAGTGGGATAGTATGCCAGGTGACTTATAATAATCTTTTACTGACAGTAAATTATACAAAAGACCATGTGAGATGTCCATCAGATTTTCCTGTCTACTCCAAAAAGTATTAAATCCTATAGTTTTGGATCATTTATATTCAGGCTAAATTTAATGTTCAGCTATATTTCCAAGTAAGATAATATACAGAAGCAGCAAGATGTTTATGCTACAAGTAGAATACAATAATAGTCAGGTCACAAAAGGTTAAACTAGTCTCTTTCATGAATATATATTAAACAGGCTAGCAATCTTTCGCAATGCAAAAATCATGCTATTGCAAAATCAATCTCTTAATTATATCAAACTATTGATTGTAGAAAAAAACCCACAGCTCTTATATAGGCCCAGATATTGTGGAAGACTTGTGCCCTTATAATGGTGCATCTACAGCATGTGGATCAACTTGCAGCATAAAAAGCAGAGGAAATGAAATTGAGTGTAAGTTATGTTAAACCTATTTGCCTGAGGATTTTGCACGACTCCACTGGTACCCTTGCCAAAAAATGGGAAACATTGAATATTTTGTGAAATGTATTAGTTTCTTAAGGGGCTGACAGGGTAGATGCTGAGAAGATGTTTCCCCTGGTTCTGCAATCTAGAACACAGGATCACAGTCTCAGAATAAAGGGTCAACCATTTTGGACTAGAAGAGGAGAAATGTATTCACTCGAGGAGTTGTGAATCTTTAGACTTCTCTAACCCAGCGAATTGTGCATGCTCAGTTGTTGAGTATATTCAAGACAGAGGTCAATAGACCTTTGGTTATGAAGAAAATGAAGAAAGTGATATGGGGATAGTGCAGGAAGGTGTAAGTGTGGTAGAAGATCAGCCATGATCATACAGAATTATGGAGCAGGGTCAAAGGGCCAAAAGGCCTACTCCCTCTCCCATTTCTCATGTCCTCCCTGTTCTTGTCAATGGTGATAGTGATTTTCCTGCATTTCCCCTCATAGCCTCTTAGACTGATAAGTAAAGTCATGGTTCAACACTTTGTCACCTGGCATCGAGGTGATTTATAGGTTCTACCTGAGCCTTAATCTAGGAGGACCGTGAAATTTTCATGAAAACTGTATAGCTGCATCAATGCAGTCTGGAAATGACTGGTCAGATTATTTTCTGTTACTCAGATCTTCATTTTTGGCAGATTTGCCTGCTTTTCAATCTAGAGTGCTGTGAGTGGCTAAAGGCAGCACTTTAAGGATAACCCATCCCTATCAACACATTTTGAAGGTCAAAGGATTGCAGTGGTCTTTCCACTGGACACTCCTTATTCTGTATTATTATTGGCAGCAAGGAGGTGAGAAAGAGGCAAAAGGAAAAGCAAATGAGTCACTATGGTTGGAGAATGCATCAAACTCACTACTACCTCCAGCCCGAAAGCATTCAGGTAACGAATATCAAACTATACCCTAAGAACAATGATGGACATGGTAAAGCAGATGCCATGCTTGGAAGGAGCCGTGATGAAATAAACAATGAACTGGAGGAATAATTAAATAAAATTCAATTGTTGAACAGACCACAAGAAAATGGGCACATTTGAACCACAGACAAAATGGAGTAGAGGTCAGGTGACCCCTCCTGTACTGTCAATAAACACATCCGACTGCTGAGGATGAAAATCGTTAACCATGTCAGAATTAGATCTGGGGAAAACCCATTGAAATTGAAAGGAGTCCATTATATATTGATGACTCCTATCTGCAGGAATAAACAAACAAAGGTTCTGTAGACAAACTGACTCCACAGCCCAAACCAAGATGAATAGGTGTTGAGTGTCAGCATTGTCATAGAATATTCCCCTTCCAGATGCCAACAGATAGCAATGTTTTCCATTTCCTGGTCCATTGTGTGGTCACACCAGGGGAGAGGGCCCTTTGTCACTTGACAGAGACTCAAATGTGATGGATTTTTACCTTAAAAGGTAAACCCTCTAGAGAGGGAGAGGGGAGATCAACAAAAGACCACAGAAAGCCAGTTCCAGCCAGAGGCTGTGAGATATGGTCCAACTAAGCAGAAGAACCCTGCTGAATAACAACTTGAACAACCACTGCAGCAACTCCAAGACAAGGAGCATTCAAGCCTGCAACAGCATTATAAAATTTCCTCCCGAAAGAAACTCTGAAGGTTCTTTAAGCAACAGACTCTTGTGCAGTAATTTGCCACTTAATTGCATCCTACCACTTACTGTCTATCTATTCTTATGTATGCATGTGTGTGTGAACCCATGTGTGGGTGATGTTGCAACCATTTCGGGAATTGTTTAAAAAAAAAGTTATCTTTCTTTTTATTAACCTACGAGAACCCCTCACACTGTACAAACCCAGTGCAGGATCCCTCAATGGGAGTTCCTGCTACCATTACATTCACTCCTTCCACTCCACAAACGATGACACCAAGATCGGAAAGAAAGTAAGCTGTCAAGAGGAGATAAAGAGTTTACAAAAGTATATAGATAGTTTAAGTGAGTGGGCAAAAATTTGGCAGATGGAGTATAATGTGGGAAAATGTGAACTTGTCTACTTTGGCAGGAAGAATAGAAATGCTGTATACTATTTAAATGGAGAGAGACTGTGGAACTCGGTGGTACACAGGGATCTGGGTGTCCTGTACATGAATCACAAAAGATAAATATGGAGGTACCCAAGTGATTAGGAAGGCAAATGGAATGTTGGTGTTTATTGCAAGGGGAATGGAATATAAAAGTAGGGAAGTTTTACTGCAGCTGTACAGGACCTTGGTGAAACCACACTGGAGTACCGTGTACTCTTTTTCTCTCCTTATTTAAAAAAGGTTATAATTCTTTTAGAAACAGTTCAGCGAAGGTTCACTTGACTAATTCCAGGGATGAAGTGCTTATCTTATGAAGAAAGGGTGAATAGGTTGGGCAGATACCCATTAGAGTTTAGAAGAATGAGAGGTGATCTTCTTGAAACATATAAGATACTGAGGGGACTTGATAGAGGATACTGAGAGGATGTTTCCTCTTGTGGGGGAGGGGGCGGGTCTAGAACTACGGGACAGTTTAAGAATAAGAGGTCTCCATTTTAAGACAGAGATGAGGAGAAATTTTTTCTCTCAAAGGGTCGTTTGTCAGTGGAATTCTCTTCCCCAGAAAGCAATGGAGGCTGAGTCATTGAATTTATTCAAGGCTGAGTTAGATAGATGTTTGATAGACAAGGGAGTCAAGGGTTATTGGGGCAGTCAGGAAAGTGGAGTTGAGATCACATCCAGATCAGCCATTATCTTATCGAATGGCGGAGCAGGCTTGAAGGGCTGAATGGCTTACTCCTGCTCCTCATTCCTATGGTCCTATATTCCTAAAACCTGTTATTTGTCTGTTTATTTGACTCTAAAAACACTCAGGGACTAACACATCATTTTTGACAAAGCCCTATCTGCAGTCAGATGGGAGGTAACAAGTGGACACCACCCACACCACTTACAATTTGTCTGTAACATCCACTACTCCATCTAATCTGTCTCACACAATTGTGATACTTTATGCATCACAATATATACACTCTCCAACCCACTCAAAACCATGTGATCCTCAGGACAAGGTGAAAAGCCAGATTAAAAACCCAGGCCAATTTAGGGGAAAACATCTGGGAATTTTCTTTCCAATCCATCTAGGCAATCAAAACTAGTTCAGATCACTTTGGCCCTGAATTTCCTGAAGTAGCTACCTTTTATAAGATGTGACGTCTGCTGTAACCAGGAACAAGTTCAGTTCTGCTTAAGAGAATTCAATGAATCGCTGTCCACTACATGAGACTGTAGCCTGTTCCAGAGTTCCACTATTCTCCAGGAGAAGAACCACCTCCTGACACCTATTCAAGATGTGACCTTATGCAATTTAAAATTATGACTCCTGATCCACTCTAACCAACTTAATTGAAACAAATTGTCAACTGTGGGCACCATCAATTCCCTTCATCATCTTATAAACTTACCTGTAACAGGAGCTGTGCATGCACAGACTGCACTTCACCAAGAAGAAATTGGACACCTCTGTGAAATTCTGCAGGAAGACCTGAGGCTACGGTTTACTTTCCAGATGGCCTTATCTGTCAAAATGAAGGTGGCCAGGAACCTCCATTTTTATGGTTCCAGTTCCTTCCAGTCATCCACTGAAATTTCTGCCATCTGATCCAGGGAGCTATTTTTACCTGCATTTGACAAGTGACCGATGCCCTCTTCTACAGGGCACTAACTTCATCAACTATGGCATTTTGCCTACAGCCAAGCAACAGGATCATCAACTGCAACCTTGATGACTTCTCCAGGATGCAGCAGATAATCAATGGTACCCATGTGGCACTGTAAGTGCCACTCAAGGAACCAGTCACATTTAGTAACAGGAAGGGGATTCACTTGCTGAATGTGCAAATTATCTGAGATGCCCAACAACATGTCAATTCTGAACATTAGATGCTCTCATAATGCCTTTGTCCTTCACCAATCTGCTATCTATGAATTATACAACATGGAGTAAAATGGAGGAGGTTGGATCATAGGAGACAAGGCCTAGCCCCGAAGTCATAGGCAGGTACCAAACTGTAGATTTTTTTCCTTTTTGATGTCGGATGAAAATTAAACTTGCATCACTTCCATGTTCACTTTCAAGTATATATAGCCTGACTTGCACATAAAAAAGCAGGTTCACTGTGTATATCATTTGGGCACAGTTGTTGAACCAGTACAGAAACACATTCAATGCCAGTTTTCAGTTCTAGTGTTGTGAACACTCGCTCAACCTCAATCACTGGGATGTTACTGTGCTGAATAACAGGATGGCTGTACTATAGTATGGAGAAGATGATAGACGGTGATCAAAGGATGCAGCCACAGCATTGCAAGTTACTGTCTGATTATTGATACAACAAATGTGGATTAACTGCCCAGGAAGTCCTCAAATCAGAGAGAAATTCCAGTCATCTAAATGGGACACCTTTTTTGGCTTTGATTCCATCCTGAAGTGCTTCTGCTAACACAAGGCAAACAGAAGGGAAAATTTCAGGAATACAGAATCATTCATGCAAGGAAGTAAACAACAAATCATGTAAATATGTAAAATAGGCATATATATGCCTATATCAACTCTAACTTTTGTCATTTTTTTTTGTTTGGAGTAAATATTTTGTAATTTTTGAATTCTAAGTTAAGGAATGGACTATGGTAGAAAATTATATGATAACTGAATTACAATGCACCCTAATGAAATACTACAAGCATCACTGAACAAATATTGTAAACAGTTTTCTATCCATAGGCGGACAGTCACTAACACTTTGAATTCATAGCAAACCTAAGATAAGTAAAGAGTATAGAATGCACCATATTACTTTATTTGCAATGTACTTATCCTATTTCCAACCTTTTTACTTCAAGCACATTTTGCAACTGAGGAATTCAAATAGTAATAAAGAGCAGAGAATTAAACAATTTTTATTAATTAAACACTGTTCATTTTAACAATCAGTGCTGCATTAAAAATAGATTTCAGCATTAAAACCTCAACACTAACTGCAACCTACCATGATTGGCTTTACTTTAAATTGACTTGCCTATGAAAATATCTCAAGTAGTTCCTGAGTTTAATCTGTTTTATCAGGATAAAAATGACACTAACATCTCTCAGTGTTCATCATCTCTTAACAAATCTCTTATTGTGTTGTTTGAATGGATTTTTGGCGCAGTGCCATCACATCAGAAGCATTCCAGGAAATTTGAAGGAAGTTACCTAGTCACAATGGGAACTGCAAAATTGACAGAAGGATTCAGTACAATATTTAGTTTGAATCATTTCTACACTGCTGAGCTTTTACAATTCATGTTGCATTTTCCTGAAGTGCACCAAAATAGATGGATTGTTGTTCTTGTTCACTGGAAGTGACTCCAAGCACAAATAGTTATTCTAAATTAGCACACATTAAACAGGACTTTCATTTAAAAGTGTTAAACAACTTTTCAATATAACCACCCTTTGGAAAGGTTTGAGTTAATTAAGGATAGCCAGCATGGATTTGTAAAAGACAGATCATGCTTGACTAATCCAACTAAATGTTTTGATGAAGTAACAGAGAAGGTTGATGAAGGGAAAGTGGTGGATGTTGTTTATATGGATTTTACGAAAGCATTTGATGAGGTACCACATAAAAGGCTGGTTAAAAAAATTGATGCTCATGGAATAGGAGGGTTAGTGTCCAATTGGATAAAAAATTGTGTTATGACCAGGTAAGAACGAGGTCTAGGGTTCCCTCTCAGCCTTCACCTGGTCTTACCGTAATAAGGTTTAATTTTTAAAACATCATGTTTTTAGCTTGCCCTGGGTGAATCCTTGTTCACTGCTTTCCAATTTTAAGGTAAAGAAACCAGCACAAACAGATTTTCTTGGTTTAAAGAAAAAAGGTTGAAATTTATTAAATTTAAACTCTAATTTGGTTAATGCCTATAGATACACAATGTGTCCATGCTAGCATGCATACGTGATACACACATTCAGATAGAGACAGAAAAGAGCAGAAGAAAAATTATGTGGAAAAGTTTGAGCAATCTCTGAAGAGCGCTTTTGTTATGGTTCTTCGAGCTCACTGTAGAGTCCTTGATTGTAGGTAGATCTTGCTTTTCATTGTGTTCCAGTATTCATCTTAAACCTTGTTCACTGTAGGAGACTTTTCTCTTTTGGGGTTCATGTGTCTTCAGTGGATTCGGAGTTCCATGAGAAAGAGATGGGAGCAGACAGGAGAGGCTGTGGTGAGCCACCCAGGAGAGGTCTTTTCAGTCCAGGAGCAAACAGACAGGCTGAGTTCAAACTGTTTGTACAATTCAGAAAAACTCAAGTTGCCAAGCAGGTTAGTCATATGACTCGCTGGTCTGACCACATCTGTTTGTGGATTCTCTGGTGTTAGCTGACCCTGGAATGCCTCTTCTTACACACAATACCTGGTGATCAAAGCCCATTGTGGGTTAAATTGGAGCAGGGAATAGCCTCTTTGTCCTTCCAAGCACTGGCTGTTAGTATGCAAAAAATGATTTTCCAGCCAAGGGCCTGGTAATTTTTTAAACAAGTCCTTTCTTCACTTCAGCAAAAGTTTGAAATTTAATGTCCTTATGGTGAATATGCCTTTTTCTTGGCAGGTGGGGGTCTCGCACGACAATTGGCTTACACACAGAAAACAGCATGTTGTAGTAAGTGGTTGCTTTTCAGACTGGAGGATGGTAGACAGAGGTGTTCCCCAAGGGTCAGTGCTAGGACACTGCTTTTTTTGCAATATATAAATGACTTGGATCTTGGAATATAGAGTAGAATTTCAAAATTTGCTGGCGGCACCAAACATGGAGGTGCGGCAAACAGTGAGGATGATATGAACTGCCTGCAACAGGACATAGATAGGCTAGCAGAATGGACAGACAGGTGGCAGATGGAATTTAATACAGAGAAGTGTGAGGTGATCCATTTTGGCAGAAGGGATAGGGTGAGGCAATATAGACTTAATGGTACAGTTCTAGAACATGTACAGGAACAGAGGGACCTGGGAGTTCATGAAAATAAATCTTTGAAGATGGCAGGACATGTTAAGAGAGTAGTTAGCAAAGCATGTGGGATCTTGGGCTTCATAAAGATAGGGATTGAGTACAAAAGCAGAGAAGTTATGCTGAACCTTTATAAAGCTCTGGTTAGGGCCCAATTAGAGTATTGCATCCAGTTCTGATCACCATACGTCAGGATGGATGTGAGGGTCCTTAAGAGGGTGCAGAGGAGATATACCAGAATGGTTCCAGTGGTGGGGAATTTTAGTTACAAGTTAGGTTGGAAAAGCTAGGTTTGTTCTCATCAGAACAAAGGAGATTGAGGGGAGATTTAATAGAAGTGTACAAGATTATGATAGGCTTAGATATGTTACACAAGGAAAATCGGTTCCCGTCAGCAAATGGTGCAAGGAATAGAGGACACAGATTGAAAGTTTTGGGCAAAAGATGCAGGGAAATATGAGGAAACACTTTTTTACACAGTGGGTGGTAATGACCTGGAACTTACTGCCCATAAGTGTGGTGGAAGCGGAGACAATCAATGACTTCAGGTGGAAGTTGAATGACCACCTGAGACAAATAGACTTCAGGGCTACGGTTTTCGATCCGGGGAGTGGGACTAACTGTATAGCTCCATGGAGAACTGGCATGGACTTGATGGACTGAATAGCCTTCTGTGCTGTAAATGACTGTATTGCCGGGATTTTATGGACCTCCCAAGGTAGGATTGGCGTGGGGGGCACGGAGTAATGAGATGGGTGACGGTAGGCCCGTCATCATCCCATCACCCAGCAATCTTCCTGGGGCTAGGATAGGCCAACGAAAGTCTTCCTGCCTAATAACAGCCAATTAAGGGCCTCTATCTGCTGCTGCTGGATTCATAGCAGTGGCGGCAGGGGTGGGGGGGTGGGTGGAGTGAGGTGGGGCACGCGCTGCGTGGGGAAGACGCCTTGTAAAATGAGATGACCTCCCTGCGGGCTTGTGGGGGGACGGGGCAATTTGTGGCCCACGGAGGACCCCCAACAGGAACAACTTTACCCCCTGGAACTCCTCCCCCTGAACTGAACGATCTGCCCCCTACCCCCACTCACTGTGGGCTTCCGGACTGGCCCCGGCGACCCCCGCCGCACCTACCTCTGTTCCAGGGTTCCACCGTTGGTCCTGGGTCTGAGGCCTGTGCAATACTGGCAATGGCCACCACTCTCGGTGGCATTGCTGATACTGCTGAGCTTCCAGCCCTCTGATTGGCTGGTCCTTCTTGGCGGCGGGATCCCCATCCTTTTAAAGTCTTTAAAGAGACAAGGATCCTGCTTCCTAAAAATTTGAATCAAAAAGACCGAAGGAGCACAAAAAGACAGAGGCGGGGTTACCCTTGCCTTTTCGGCCCAGCACAAAATCCAGCCCGATGACACTAAATACTGTGTATATACGGGGCAATCTTAACCCGAGCCACTGTGCAGTACTGAGTGCATGGGCAATGAAAACCTTCCTGGTCAGTCAGCTGCCCTGGAGCTGATGGGAGCTGACTTGCTGGGGTTTTTAACTGCAGCTGCCCAAAGCAGGGTAGGTCTTTTTTAACATATACGTGGAACTGAGAGCAGATTAGAGGCGAGGCATTCTGCAGCAAGTGGCTTACCTCCTGACTCCAAAAAGTCTTACCACCACCAACAAAGCACAAGCCAGGAGAGGAGTGCAGCTGCAACAACATTCAAGGAGCCTGACACCATCCAGGATAAAGCAATCCCCTTAATCGGCAGCCCATTCACCACCTTAAACATTCGCTCCCTTCACTACCAGAGCACCATGGCTGCAGTGTGTATTATCCACAGGATGCACTGCAGCAACATTCTGAGGCTTCTTCAACAGCACCACTCAAACTCATGACCTACAAAAGCTGGAAGGACAAGGGCTGTAGGTGCATAGGACCACCATCATCTCCAAGTTCCCTTCTAAGTCAAACACCATCCTGACTTGGACATATATTGGCATTCCTTCTTTATCAATGTTTCAGAATCCGGAACTTCCGACACAATAGTTTTGTGGGAGTGCCTTTACCATGTGGTCTGCAGTGATCCAAGAACAAAGTTTACCAACAACTGCTTAATGGAACTTAAGGATGACAATAAATGCTGGCCTCGCGAGAGATAGACATCCCAAAAATGAATATTAAATAAATGTTGGGTCCTGTTGTTGTTATAGGGACCTATATGCAATATTTATGAGCATAGCTAAATAGGAAGCTTCAAGAACCAACAAGAGGGAAAAACATGCTTGATTTCATCTTCACCAATCTGCCTGTTGCAGATGCATCTGTCCATGACTGCATTGGTAGGAGTGACCGCTGCACAGTCTTTGTGGAGACGAAGTCCTGCAGGATACCCTCCATAGTGTTGTGTGGCACTACCACCGTGCTAAATGAGATAGATTTTGAACAGATCGAGCAATGCAAAACTGGGTGTCCATGAGGCACTGTGGGCCATCAGCAGCAGCAGAATTGTACTCAAGCACAATCTGTAACCTCATGGCCTGGCATATTCCCCCACTCTACCATTACCATCAAGTCTGGAGACCAACCCTGGTTCAATGAAGCGTGCAGGAGGGCATGCCAGGAGCAGCACCAGGCAAACCTCAAAATGAGGTTTCAACTTGGTGAAGCTACAACACAGGACTACTTGCGTGCCAAACTGCGTAAGCTGCATGCGATAGACAGAGCTAAGAGATCCCATAACCAACGGATCAAATCTAAGCTCTGCACTCCTGCCACATCTAGTCATAAATGGTGGTGGACAATTAAACAACTAACTGGAGGAGGTGGCTGCACAAATATCCCCATCCTCAATAATGGGTGAAGCCCAGCACATCAGTGCAAAAGATAAGGCTGAAGCATTTGCAATAATCTTCAGCCGGAGGTGCTGAGTTGATGATCCATCTCAGCCTCCTCCTGAAGTCCCCAGCCTTACAGATGCCAGACTTCAGCCAATTCAATTCACTCCACGTGATATCAAGAAATGACTGAAGGCATTGGATACTGCAAAGGCTATGGGCCCTGACAATATTCCGGCAATAGTACTGAAGACCTGTGCTCCAGAGCTTGTCGCACCCCTAGCCAAGCTGTTCCAGTACAGCTACAACACTGGCATCTACCCGGCAATGTGGAAAATTGCCCAGATATGTCCTGTACACAAAAAGCAGGACAAGTCCAACCTGGCCAATTACCACCCCATCAGTGTACTCTCAATCATCAGTAAAGTGATGGAAGGTGTCATCAACAGTGCCATCAAACGGCACTTGCTCAGCAATAACCTGCTCAGTGACGCTCAGTTTGGGTTCTGCCAGGGCCACTCAGTTCCTGACCTCATTACATCCTTGGTTCAAATATGGACAAAAGAGCTGAACTCAAGAGGTGAGGTGAGAGTGACTGCCCTTGACATCAAGGCAACATTTGACCAAGTAAGCCATCAAGGATTCCTAGCAAAACTGAAGTCAATGGGAATCAGGGGGAAAACTCTCCGCTGGTTGGAATCGTGCCTAGCGCAAAGGAAGATGGTTGTGGTTGTTGGAGGTCAATCATCTGACCTCCAGGACATCACTGCAGGAGTTCCTCAGGGTAATGTCCGAGGCCCAACCATCTTCAGCTGCTTCATCAATGACCTTCCTTGAACCATAAGATCAGAAGTGGGAATGTTTGCTGATGATTGCACAATGTGCAGCACCATTCGCGACCCCTCAGATACTGAAGCAGTTCTTATAGAAATGCAGCAAGCCCTGGACAATATCCAGGCTTGAGCTTATAAGTGGCAAGTAACATTCGTGCCACACAAGTGCCAGGCAATGACCATCTCCAACAAGAGAGAATTTAACTAACTCCCCTTGGCATTCAATGGCATTACGATCGCTGAATCCCCCACTATCAACATCCTAGGGGCTACCATTGACCAGAAACAAAACTGGAATAGCTGTATAAATCCATGGCTACAAGAGCAGGTCAGAGGCTCGGAATCCTGAGGCGAGTAACTCATCTCCTGACTCCCCAAAGCCTGTCCACCATCTACAAGGCGAAGTCAGGTGTGTGATGGAACACTCTCCACTTGACTGGTTGGGTGCAGCTCCAGCAACACTCAAGAAGCTCGATACCATCCAAGACAAAGCAGCCCGCTTGATTGGCACCCCATCTACAAACATTCACTCCGTCCACCACCAACACACAGTGGCAGCAGTGTGTATCATCTACAAGATGCACTGCAGCAATGCACCAAGGCTCCTTCGACAGCACCTTCCATACCTGTGACCTCTACCAACTAAAAGGAAAAGGGCAGCAAAGGCATGGGAACACCACCACCTGCAAGTTCCCCTCCAAGTCACACCATCCTGACTTGGAACTATATTGCCGTTCTTTCACAGTCACTGGGTCAAAATCCTGGAACTCCCTTCCTAACAGCACTGTGGGTGCACCTACCTCACCTGGACTGCAGAGGTTCAAGAAGGCAGCTCACCACCGCCTTCTCAAGGGCAATGGGGGATGGGCAATAAATGCTGGCCTAGCCAGCGACAACCACATCCCATGAATGAATTTAAAAAAAGTCCACCCCAGTGAGGACCCAGATCAAAGTCAGAGAAGGCCTCATAAAGTAAATTTTAAAAATTTCGTCAGGAGTGGTTCGTCGGTGCAGAGTGCTCCTTCAGGTCCCACAAGGGATCTTTAGGCCTTCCTCTGTCGCGATTTCTCCCTCCTGTTTGTTGTGGGGACATGTGCAGGACAGCCCACCGAATTACCTGCTCTTGGCAGGCGGCCTCTGGTCTGTGTGAGATTGTACCACTTCCCACTGACTTCTTGACTCAAACGAATGGAAAGTCAGCTGGCAACATTTAACTTAGACCTAGCAGTTAAAATACACTAGGCCGCATTTTTGCTGCAGCAGCTCAGTTTTGAATTGGCACCACTGAAACTGGCCCCTTGTTAAAATTAAGTTTCTATAAAAAGATCAGTATTATCCAACAACCAATTTTTAACCATATAAATTTGAAATAGGTTAAACATGATAGCAGAACCAGTATAAGCCATGATCATATCTTTGAAACATAATTTTTGTTGAATTTTTCAGAGCTATTTCATCATATACAGTAAATTGTTCATATCAATGTGGCATCCAAACAGATTAATTTTCAAGACTATTCAAGTTCTAATAATGCTTTGAGCTACACACCAACTGATTAATTTGCATCAACTTGACTCCAAAGGTCTCAATTTTGTATTTCATAACATTCTTTAACATAAACAAATGGAAGAAACATTTTGACAGGGATATCCTGACTTGAGAGGAACTAAAGCAATTCATTGTCCAAATCCTTCAATAGGAACTTGTAGAATTGAATAACAAAAAAAATCTAGTATCTGTTGGTACATCTGTAAATATGACCATAAAAGTTGCTCTAAAATTCCAACTGGTTAATTAATGTCTTTCAAGGAAGAAAGGGAACCGGCCGTCCATGTCTGGTCTGGCCTACTTAGCACCATAATCCTGCACAGTGTGATTAGTGGCAATTTTAAGTCCCAAGAAAGGATGAGTTTGGGTTGGAGGAAAAGTTAACATTTTTAAAATTTCAAACCCGACCTCAACCCACCTCAAACCCACCTACGTTGATTTAATGGAAGTTGGATGGGGGTTGGAGGACCAATCCGCTCTTAGGGGGTGGGTTGGTCATTAACAGCTTTTAATGAGGTTGTGTACCTCTGTTTTAACAAGCTTTTTATTTCTCACCCATTTCAGCTGGGTTTCCCAGATTTCAGGAAACCCGGCTGGTAAAGGATGCAAGAAGGGCTGGATCCATCAGGTTAGTGCCTTTGCAGTACTGCTTGTGGGCCAAGAGGATAAGGAATGTTTCCTCCAGGATAACAAGCTTACCTGTTTACAACTCCACTCCCCATGATTTCCAAACCCAGACCACCATCCTAACACCCCGAACTCAAACCACCATCTTGGCCCACACAAACTCGCTTGACCATCAACCTGCAGTCCACTTCCCAACCATCATTCTGACACACGCTGACCATCATCCCAACCCATCCGACACTTCGCCCACCAGTTTGCGTCCCCCTCACCCACAATCTCCCTCCACTGACCACCATTGGGCCCCACCAACTCTTCCCAACACCACCCGACTACACCCAGCCATATCTTACACCACTCCCCGACTACCATCTCTCCCCCGCAATCTTTCCCCCCACAATCACACCCAGGATCTCTTCTATCCACATTCTCCCTCTGAACCATGAGATCACCGGACCACCATTAAACCCTCCAAGTACACTCGAACCCATGAACCACGACCCCATCCTGCCTCTCCACCTGCTCTTTGCTCAACTGTGTTCTTGTGCCCCAGGCTTTCCCACCCAACAGGAAGTCAGCCTATAAATCTGACTGCCTGTTGGGCAGGAAGTCTGCATAAAAATATTAAAAGACATCATGGATATCCGGGAATCCCATAATTCCGGGTTGCCCATCTACAACTCCTCCCCCACTGCCCTGATTGCACAGTCTCATAAGTATAGGGTAGGCAGTGGCGTAGTGGTATCATCACTGGACTAGTAACCCAGAGACCCAGGGTATTTCTCTGGGGACATGGGTTCAAATCCCACCACAGCAGAAGCTGGAATTTGAATTTAATTAATAAATCTGGAATTAAAAGCTAGTCTAATGATGGCCATGAAACCATTGTTGATTGTTGTAAAAACCCATCTGGTTCACTAATGTCCTTTAAGGAAGGAAATCTGCTGTCCTTACCTGGTCTGGCCTACATGTGACTCCAGACCCACAGAAATGTGGTTAACTCTTACATGCCCTCTGAAATGGCCTAGCAAGCCACTCAGTTGCAACTAACCGCTACGAAGTCAATAAAAAGGAATGAAACCGGACGGACCACCCGGCATCGATCTAGGTACTGGAAACGACAACGGCAAACCCAGCCCTGTCGACCCTGCAAAGTCCTCCTTACTAACATCTGGGGGCTTGTGCCAAAGTTGGGAGAGCTGTCCCACAGACTAGTCAAGCAACAGCCTGACATAGTCATATTCACGGAATCATACCTGACAGACAATGTCCCAGACACTGCCATCACCATCCCCGGGTATGTCCTGTCCCACCGGCAGGACAGACCCACCAGAGGTGGCGGCACAGTGGTATACAGTAGGGAGGGAGTTGCCCTGGGAGTCCTCAACATCGACTCCGGACCCCATGAGGTCTCATGGCAAAAGGTCAAACATGGGCAAGGTAACCTCCTACTGATTACCTCTACCGCCCTCCCTCAGCTGATGACTCAGTACTCCACCATGCTGAACACCACTTGGAGGAAGCACTGAGGGTGAGAAGGGCACAAAATGTACTCTGGGTGGGGGACTTCAATGTCCATCATCAAGAGTGGCTCAGCAGCACCACTACTGATCGAGCTGCCGAGTCCTAAAGGACATAGCTGCTAGACTGGGTCTGCAGCAGGTGGTGAGGGCACCAACACGAGGGAAAACCATATTGACCTCGTCCTCACCAATCTGCCTGCCGCAGATGCATGTGTCCATGACTGTATTGGTAGGAGTGACCACCGCACAGTCCTTGTGGAGACAAAGTCCCGCCTTCACATTGAGGATACAGTACATCGTGTTGTGTGGCACTACCAACGTGCTAAATGGGATAGATTTCGAACAGACCTAGCAATGCAAAACTGGGCATCCATGAGGCGCTGTGGGCCATCAGCTGCAGCAGAATTGTACTCAACCACAATCTGTAACCTCATGGCCCGGCATATTCCCCCACTGAACTATTACCATCAAGCCAAGAGACCAACCTTGGTTCAATGAAGAGTGCAAGAGGGCATGCCAGGAGCAGCACCAGGCATACCTTAAAATGAGGTCAACCTGGTAAAGCTACAACACAGGACTACTGGCGTGCCAAACTGCGTAAGCTGCATGTGATAGACAGAGCTAAGCGATCCCATAACCAACTGATCAGATCTAAGCTCTGCAGTCCTGCCACAGCCAGTGTGAATGGTGGTGGACAATTAAACAACTAACTGGAGGAGGTGGCTCCACAAATATCCCCATCCTCAATGATGGGGGAGCCCAGCACATCAGTGCGAAAGATAAGGCTGAAGCATTTGCAACAATCTTCAGCCAGAAGTGCCGAGTTGATGATCCATCTCGGCCTCCTCCTGAAGTCCCCAGCATCACAGATGCCAGACTTCAGCCAATTCAATGTGATGGAAGGTGTCATCAACAGTGCCATCAAGCGGCATTTGCTTGGCAATAACCTGCTCAGTGACGCTCAGTTTGGGTTCTGCCAGGGCCACTCAGCTCCTGACCTCATTACAGCCTTGGTTCAAACATGGACAAAAGAGCTGAACTCAAAAGGTGAGGTGAGAGTGACTGCCCTTGACATCAAGGCAGCATTTGACCGAGTATGGCACCAAGGAGCCCTAGCAAAACTGAGGTCAATGGGAATCAGGGGGAAAACCCTCCACTGGCTGGAGTCATACCGAGTGCAAAGGAAGATTGTTGTGGTTGTTGGAGGTCAATCATCTGAGCTCCAGGACATCACTGCAGGAGTTCCTCAGGGTAGTGTCCTCGGCTCAACCATCTTCAGCTGCTTCAGCAATGACCTACCTTCAATCATAAGGTCAGAAGTGGGGATGTTCGCTGATGATTACACAATGTTCAGCACCATTCGTGACTCCTCAGATACTGAAGCAGTCCATGTAGAAATGCAGCAAGACCTGGACAATATCCAGGCTTGGGCTGATATGTGGCAAGTAACATTCACGCCACACAAGTGCCAGGCAATGACCATCTCCAACAAGAGAGAATCTAACCATCTTCCCTTGACATTCAACGACATTACCATTGCTGAATCCCCCACTATCAACATCCTAGCGGCTACCATTGACCAGAAACTGAACTGGAGTAGCCATATAAATGGCTACAAGAGCAGGTCAGAGGCTAGGAGTCCTGAGGCGAGTAACTCACCTCCTGACTCCCAAAAGACTGTCCGCCATCTACAAGGCACAAGTCAGGAGTGTGATGCAATACTCTCCACTTGCCTGGATGGGTGCAGCTCCAACAACACTCAAGAAGCTCAACACCATCCAGGACAAAGGAGCCCGCTTGATTGGCACCCCATCTACAAACTTTCACTCCCTCCACCACCGACGCACAGTGGCAGCAGTGTGTACCATCTACAAGATGCGCTGCAGCAATACACCAAGGCTCCTTAGACAGCACCTTCCAAACCCGCGACCTCTACCAACAAGAAGGACAAGGGCAGCAAATACATGGCAACACCACCACCTGCAAGTTCCCCTCCAAGTCACACACCATCCTGATTTGGAACTATATCGCCGTTCCTTCACTGTCGCTGGGTCAAAATCCTGGAACTCCCTTCCTAACAGCACTGTGGGTGTACCTACCCCAAATGGACTGCAGCGGTTCAAGAAGCTCACCACCACCTTCTCAAGGGAAATTAGGGATGGGCAGTAAATGCTGGCCTGGCCATCGACGCCCACATCCCTGAATGAATAATAAAAAAAAATAGGGGACAATGCCTTTGGAGTGAACGTAGATGGGCACCGAATGCTGCCTTATCATTATCACCCACATCCAGAGAACAAATAAAAATAACTGGGTTAATCACAGCATAAAAAATAGTGTATACAGAACTGCAATACAGTCTCGTTAAGCGTTTGTACATGAACTTCCCCAATCAGAATTTTTAACCTCATTTTTATTTGTTACCTCATTCTGCCTTTTGCATTCACAATTCTGCTATTTTAATGTCAATTACTTCATCCTACCCAGCCCAACCGATGTTCTGTTCCTGTTCATGGCATCCTCTTCCTGCCTGACACCTCTCCTCCTCTGAATGTTATCTTTAATAAATAGAATTAAAACAAGAACATGTTTGAATAACAACTGTAGTTTGAAGGGACTAGTAATCCAGAGGCCCTGGTTAATGCTCTGGGGACATGGGTTCGAATCCCACCCTGGCAGATAGTGAAATTTGAATTCAATTAATAAACCAAAATATGGAATTAAAAGCTAGTCTTATGGTGACCACAAAACTATGGTCGATTGTTGCAAAACCCATCTGGTTCACTAATTTCCTTTAGGGAAGGAAATCTGTCATTCTTAACTGGTCGGGCCTACATGTGACTCCAGACCCACAGCAATGTGGTTGACTCTTAATTGCCCTCTGAAATGGACTAGCAAACCACTCAGTTCAAGGACAATTAGGGATGGGCAATAAATGCTGGCCGAGCCAGTGACACCTACATCCCACATGCGAATAAAAAAAAAAAAAAAAATAACCATGGCAATATCCATTCACCACATTCCAGCGTTCTCCAAAAATGCTCTTCAAAACCGTTAATTGCACAGTGTGACACTGCAACCAGAATAATTCAAGGTAAAACCTTCAGGGAATAAATTGATTAGCACCCAACTGCAGCACAGAATACGTATCATGACTGCTACACGTGCTCAAAGAGGTCTGCCCGAGAATTGCCCACAATTGGTCCTCGGGCCTCATTACCATGAAACCAGCAAGCTGCAGGTGCCAATCCAGTGATGCCTTCGGTCACATTATAGATTTCTCCCTCTATTGAGATCATAAATACTTTCAGTGTTTTGAATGCATGATCTTAACCACAGTCCTGCTCCCCTCATTAAACATTTGGCCCCAACTCAATAAAGATTCAGCAGCAGCTCTGCTGCCATGTCAGTTTGCAAAATAATCTATCTTCCTTTGAACTTTATCTTTATTTCTTCTTCAGTGACTTGTATTATTATCATCTTGGCCTGATAATTCACCAGCTTGAATGCAAATGCTCATTTCATATGGAATCTGAGGATTTTGGAATAAGTATGCAATCTGCCTCTCTATTGTAATTTTCCATTACGGTGCATTTTGAACAACTAAATATCCCAGGATATCGATGCTTCAGGCGGGATAGAGAGGGAGGTAAAAGGGGTGGAGGAGTTGCATTACTGGTCAAAGAGGATATCACAGCTGTGCTGAAGGAGGGCACTATGGAGGACTCGAGCAGTGAGGCAATATGGGCAGAACTCAGAAATAGGAAGGGTGCGGCAACAATGTTGGGGCTGTACTACAGGCCTCCCAACAGCGAGCGTGAGATAGAGGTACAAATATGTAAACAGATTATGGAAAGATGTAGGAGCAACAGGGTGGTGGTAATAGGAGATTTTAATTTTCGCAACATTGACTGGGATTCACTTAGTGTTAGAGGTCTAGATGGAGCAGAATTTGTAAGGAGCATCCAGGAGGGTTTTCTAGAGCAGTATGTAAATAGTCCAACTCGGGAAGGGGCCATACTGGACCTGGTGTTGGGGAATGAGCCCGGCCAGGTGGTTGAAGTTTCAGTAGGGGACTACTTTGGGAATAGTGATCACAATTCCGTAAGTTTTAGAATACTCATGGACAAAGATGAGAGTGGTCCTAAAGGAAGAGTGCTAAATTGGGGGAAGGCCAACTATACCAAAATTCGGCAGGAGCTGGAGAATGTAGATTGGGAGCAGCTGTTTGCAGGTAAATCCACATTTGATATGTGGGAGGCTTTTAAAGAGAGGTTGATTAGCGTGCAGGAGAGACATGTTCCTGTGAAAATGAGGGATAGAAATGGCAAGATTAGGGAACCATGGATGACTGGTGAAATTGTGAGACTAGCTAAGAGGAAAAAGGAAGCATACATAAGGTCTAGGCGGCTGAAGAAAGACGAAGCTTTGAAAGAATATCGGGATTGTAGGAGCAATCTGAAACGAGGAATTAAGAGGGCTAAAAGGGGTCATGAGATATCTTTAGCAAACAGGGTTAAGGAAAATCCCAAAGCCTTTTATTCATATATAAGGAGCAAGAGGGTAACTAGAGAAAGGATTGGCCCACTCAAGGGGAAGGAGGAAAGTTATGCGTGGAGTCAGAGAAAATGGGTGAGATTCTAAACGAGTACTTTGCATCGGTATTCACCGAGGAGAGGGACATGACGGATGTTGAGGTTAGGGACAGATGTTTGATTACTCTAGGTCAAGTCGCATAAGGAGGGAGGAAGTGTTGGGTATTCTAAAAGGCATTAAGGTGGACAAGTCCCCAGGTCCGGATGGGATCTATCCCAGGTTACTGAGGTAAGCGAGAGAGGAAATAGCTAGGGCCTTAACAGATATCTTTGCAGCATCCTTAAACACGGGTGAGGTCCCGGAGGACTGGAGAATTGCTAATGTTGTCCCCTTGTTTAAAAAGGGTAGCAGGGATAATCCAGGTGATTATAGACCGGTGAGCCTGACGTCAGTGGTAGGGAAGCTGCTGGAGAAGATACTGAGGGATAGGATCTATTCCCATTTGGAAGAAAATGGGCTTATCAGTGATAGGCAACATGGTTTTGTACAGGGAAGGTCATGTCTTACCAACTTAATAGAATTCTTTGAGGAAGTGACAAAGTTGATTGATGAGGGAAGGGCTGTAGATGTCATATACATGGACTTCAGTAAGGCGTTTGATAAGGTTCCCCATGGCAGGCTGATGGAGAAAGTGAAGTCGCATGGGGTCCAGGGTGTACTAGCTAGATGGATAAAGAACTGGCTGGGCAACAGGAGACAGAGAGTAGCAGTGGAAGGGATTTTCTCAAAATGGAGACCAGTGGTGTTCCACAGGGATCCGTGCTGGGACCACTGTTGTTTGTGATATACATAAATGATTTGGAGGAAAGTATAGGTGGTCTGATTAGCAAGTTTGCAGACGACACTAAGATTGGTGGAGTAGCAGATAGTGAAGGGGACTGTCAGAGAATACAGCAGAATATAGATAGATTGGAGAGTTGGGCAGAGAAATGGCAGATGGAGTTCAATCAGGGCAAATGCGAGGTGATGCATTTTGGAAGATCCAATTCAAGAGTGAACTATACAGTAAATGGAAAAGTCCTGGGGAAAATTGGTGTACAGAGAGATTTGGGTGTTCAGGTCCATTGTTCCCTGAAGGTGGCAACGCAGGTCAATAGAGTGGTCAAGAAGGCATACGGCATGCTTTCCTTCATCGGACGGGGTATTGAGTACAAGGGTTGGCAGGTCATGTTACAGTTGTATAAGACTTTGGTTCGGCCACATTTGGAATACTGTGTGCAGTTCTGGTTGACACATTACCAAAAGGATGTGGATGCTTTGGAGAGGGTGCAGAGGAGGTTCACCAGGATGTTGCCTGGTATGGAGGGCGCTAGCTATGAAGAGAGGTTGAGTAGATTAGGATTATTTTCATTAGAAAGGCGGAGGTTGAGGGGGGACCTGATTGAGGTGTACAAAATCATGAGAGGAATAGACAGGGTGGATAGCAAAAAGCTTTTTCCCAGAGTGGGGGATTCAGTTACTCGGGGTCACGAGTTCAAAGTGAGAGGGGAAAAGTTTAGGGGGGATATGCGTGGAAAGTTCTTTATGCAGAGGGTGGTGGGTGCCTGGAACACGTTGCCAGCGGAGGTGGTAGATGCGAACACGATAGCGTCTTTTAAGATGTATCTAGACAGATACATGAATGGGCAGGAAGCAAAGAGATACAGACCCTTAGAAAATAGGCTACATGTTTAGATAGAGGATCTGGATCGGCGCAGGCTTGGAGCGCCGAAGGGCCTGTTCCTGTGCTGTAATTTTCTTTGTTCTTTGTTCTTTGTAATATTTCCTCAAAGAAACAATCAAATCTTATATTTAACTGCCGCTGTAAACTAATGGCTCTTTACTATGAAGCATCTGCTGACACATACTTTCCTTGTTTCAGAAGAATGGAACTTGAGATACTGATGGTCCTTTTCTCAATCTGCTATATTGTCTTCCTTCACCAATTCAGACATTTTTTGAAATGTTATCTAAGTTCTAAGCCATTTTAGCCATCACTTTAGTATCTTTAATTTGGAAAACTTTCTGCTCCACACCAGTAGGAGATTTATGCCCATGAATGCAAATAGAGCCAAACTAGGAAATGGATTCATTCCAGTTCTTAGGAACTAAATTGAGAGATTCATGCCACTCATTATGGGACTGATTTAAATTCAGAGTTTCATTCATATCAGTTAATGGGGAGCAGATCTGAGCTGGGAGATCTATGCCAGTTTTGGTAATCAAAGTTACTTTAGATCTTTTGACAGAAGATTCTTTTCCTATGTATAAAAAAAAATCATCCTTATACACGGGCTTGCAATTTGTTTCACATACTGCACAGAGGAAACCTCCAATTTTCATCTTTTAGATTGATTCTAACCTTCTACTATATGGTAACTTTAAATTGACTCAGATCAAGATTAAAAACTCAAAGCAAATCTATTTTTATTTCATTTGAATTTATCTCTCTCATATATTGCATCTTACAATTTTTGTCCATTCGAAATGATTTTTGCATTATACCAGAAGTATGTTTTCAAAAAATTGCCATCCCTCTTACAAGGGCTGCAGGTGTCACTGATATTCTTTCAGGAACAGATGTGACCGTTCATACTATCACAAACCACCGTGACCACCAGTGGCATGGATATTAACACAGAAGAATGATTACTGTCATATACAAAAAGAATACCATTTCCACTGCAATATGAATATTGAATACATAGTGCAGGTGCCAGATGTCTGTGCATCTTTTTAAATTTAGGTACAATGGAAGCTTCATTGATATAATGAATACTAGAGCCAATTACCCTGAGCAGGGGGGGAAACAGTCTGTGTTCTCTGTGCTATTGGGTACTCCTGCGCTAATGGCAAGGCAGCCTGACCCCACTGAAATCTATGGGGTTAAGTCATTTAGCATAATAAGCACACATTCCTTGTGTTTCATTCATTCCTTGTGTGCTTGAACTTCGTGCAAGGGAGATTGAAAAAGAAGGCTTGAGAATTTGAAGCATTCAGCTCTTAAAGGTCTGCTTCTCCAATTAAACAGATACGGCGACTTAAATGGAAATGGATATAGGAGAGCTGAAAAAAGTTTTAAAATATTTTTCATCCTTTCCAAAGAATCCATGGGGTGTGAGGAGAGAAGCAACAAGCAAAGGAAAGAGAGGCCAATTAATATGGAGGCAAGAAATTGAATCTATGGACAAGTAGTGAAGTGTACAGTCCCCAATCCCATGTTTGATGTCTTGCAAAGTTAACTTGCTGGTTCATGAGAAGGTGGCAGCATAAGCGAATGTTGTCGACATTATCTGCAATACCTGGAAATAGATGCAAAAAAAGGCAGCACATCTGGCATTACCATTGCTGAATCCCCCACTAACAACATCCTAGGGGCTAACATTGACCAGAAACTGAACTGGAGTAGCCGTATAAATACCATGGCTACAAGAGCAGGTCAGAAGCTAGGAGTCCTGCGGCGAGTAACTCACCTCCTGACTCCCCAAAGCCTGTCCACCATCTACAAGGCACAAGTCAGGAGTGTGATGGAATAATCTCCACTTGCCTGGATGAGGGCAGGTCTAACACCATTCAAGAAGCTTGACACCATCCAGGACAAAGCAGCCTGCTTGATTGGCACCCCATCCACATACATTCACTCCCTCTACCACCAACGCACAGTGGCAGCAGCGTGTAGCATCTACAAGATGCACTGCCGCAACGCACCAAGGTTTCTTAGACAGCACCTTCCAAACCTGCGACCTCTACCAACTAGAAGGACAAGGGCAGCAAATGCATGTGAACACCACCACCTGCAAGTTCCCCTCTGAGTCACACATCATCCTGACTTGGAACTATATCGCCGTTCCTTCACTGTCGCTGGGTCAAAATCCTGGAACTCCCTTCCTAACAGCACTGTGGGTGTACCTACCTCACATGGACTGCAGCGGTTCAAGAAGGCAGCTCACCACCACCTTTTCAAGGGCAATTAGGGATGGGCAATAAATGCTGGCCTGGCCAGCGATGCCCACATCCCATGAATGTTTAGTTTAGTTTAGTTTAGAGATACAGCACTGAAACAGGCCCACCAAGTCTGTGCCGACCACAACCACCCATTTATACTAATGCTACATTAATCCCATATTCCTACCACATCCCCACCTGTCCCTATATTTCCCGACCACCTACCTACACTAGGGGCAATTGCTAATGGCCAATTTACCTATCAACCTGCAAGTCTTTGGCATGTGGGAGGAAACCGGAGCACCCGGAGGAAACCCACGCAAACACAGGGAGAACTTGAAAACTCCACACAGGCAGTACCCAGAATTGAACCTGGGTCGCTGGAGCTGTGAGGCTGCGGTGCTAACCACTGCGCCACTGTGGATAAATAAAAAATAAAAAAAGACAAACCATCAGTACCATGTACCAAGTTGCTGGCATATGCCACAAAGTTTATGCTGGCCATCCATGTCACGACTTCATACAACCTTACATTTGCATATTATGAATACCAAATATCAGCAAGTCAATCCCGATGCAACTTAAAATAAAGGTTATAATTCCAAGAACTTCAAATTCGATATGTGGCAAGAATCAGTGACTCTCTGTGCTTTAATAAATGTAGTAACATTGGGCTTGCATGCATGGTGTTCAGTGGCAAAGGAAGTATAGGTGCTTACCATGCTGACAAAAACATCATTTTCCTTTTTGATGAATATGTGACCAGCGCAGTAACTGTTATTACAGTGTTTGCTAAGACTGGCCAATAAGCATAACAATTCAAAGTAATGGTGATCCTGCCAATCATGAGTTTCACTGATTTGGTGCTGGTGTCCTTGAAGTAAATGACAAAGCTCTGTTCTGCTGATGTGAGGCAATTGGAAACAATTGAAGATGCCATCTTTTGGTCAAAACATAAGCCAAGGCCTCATCTGAGGTGAATGTGAAAGATCCCATGGCACTATTTGAAGGAGGGCGGGGGAGTTCTCCCCGTTGTCCTGGTTAATATTTATAGCTCAACCAACATCAATAAAATAGATTGTCTGGCAATTTATCTCATTGCTGTTTGTGGGACCTTACTGTGTGTAAATTGGTTGCTGTGTTTCCTATATTACAACAGTGACTAAACTTCAAAAGTTCTAAAGTGCTTTGCAGCATCTTGACATTGTGAAAGGCACTACATAAATGCAAGTTCCTTCTTCTTTACTTTTCCTCATATATTTCTTTTATATTATTATTTGCATCTTAGCTTTGTGCTCTTCTGTACACTATGCAGCTTCTTCCAGGTCTCGAAAGAGCTGCAGTGAGTTGTTGAGTAAACATTTACTCAGTCATGACTGCTCTGCTCCTCACCCACTTGGCATATTTGGGGCTGTTATCCATAACCAGAAAGCTGCTCACTCCTTACTGATCTTACCACTAATTGTAGGGCCTCATTGTTAAATTGGCTTTTTCTCACTTGCCCTCCAGCCATTTCACCAAACACTGCATACATTCTTTTGGGCCTCCTTATCTCGAGAGACAATGGATACGCGCCTGGAGGTGGTCAGTGGTTTGTGAAGCAGCGCCTGGAGTGGCTATAAAGGCCAATTCTGGAGTGACAGGCTCTTCCACAGGTGCTGCAGAGAAATTTGTTTGTTGGGGCTGTTGCACAGTTGGCTCTCCCCTTGCGCCTCTGTCTTTTTTCCTGCCAACTACTAAGTCTCTTCGACTCGCCTTAATGCATACATTAAGTCTAGATTAAGAACATTTTTAACAATTTTCCTGGCAAAGTAGCTTGTTATCTGCTTCACACGCATTATTATTACAGGTACATCATGATTGGCTCCTATTTTTGTGCTACTGTGAATTAAATCATTCTCAAAAACTTCAAACACACACATTCCTGAGATTTTCTTAGTGGTTTGTTAAGTTGGGGGAAAGAAATCTCCCTTTTCAAGGTCAAAGGAATATTAGGCCACTATTGACTTCACCAGATTTCTACATTGCAGCCACCATCAAACAAATAAAAACTGCCAAAGGATAGATATTTAATAACTGGTAACAAAACTGCAATTGAAAGTAACATTGCAATTGTGCTGTATTTGTAATTTTATTTTATTTAGAGATACAGCACTGAAACAGGCCCTTTGGCCCACAGTCTGTGCCGACCATCAACCACCCATTTATACTAATCCTACATTAATCCCATATTCCTACCACATCCCCACAATTCCCCTACCACCTATCTATACTAGGGGCAATTTATAATGGCCAATTTACATATTAACCTGCAAGTCTTTGGCTGTGGGAGGGAACTGGAGCACCCAGCGAAAACCCACACGGTCACAGGGAAAACTTGCAAACTCCACACAGGCAGTACCCAGAATCAAACTCGGGTCGCCGGAGCTGTGAGGCTGCGGTGCTAACCACTGCGCCACTGCGCCGCCCACTAATAGCAGGAAATTAAATGCACTTTCAGCACTTACAGGGATAGCAAAAAGATTTTTGTCTAATGCAAAACAATTAATGGTGCACATTGGGAGGAGATGAGTTTAAAGCAGTCTTTTCTGTTACTTACAGTGATGCTAGATGCTAGATGGCAGGATGTCAGAAATGCTCCATCCATCAATATTGGCGACCACGCTCTGGAAGTGGTTCAAGAGTTCACCTACCTAGGCTCAACTATCACCAGTAACCTGTCTCTAGATGCAGAAATCAACAAGCGCATGGGTAAGGCTTCCACTGCTATGTTCAGACTGGCCAAGAGAGTGTGGGAAAATGGCGCACTGACACGGAACACAAAAGTCCGAGTGTATCAGGCCTGTGTCCTCAGTACCTTGCTCTACGGCAGCGAGGCCTGGACAACGTATGCCAGCCAAGAGCGACGTCTCAATTCATTCCATCTTCGCTGCCTTCGGAGAATACTTGGCATCAGGTGGCAGGACTATATCTCCAACACAGAAGTCCTTGAAGCGGCCAACATCCCCAGCTTATACACACTACTGAGTCAGCGGCGCTTGAGATGGCTTGGCCATGTGAGCCGCATGGAAGATGGCAGGATCCCCAAAGACACATTGTACAGCGAGCTCGCCACTGGTATCAGACCCACCGGCCGTCCATATCTCCGTTATAAAGACGTCTGCAAACGCGACATGAAATCGTGTGACATTGATCACAAGTCGTGGGAGTCAGTTGCCAGCATTCGCCAGAGCTGGCGGGCAGCCATAAAGACAGGGCTAAATTGTGGCGAGTCGAAGAGACTTAGTAGTTGGCAGGAAAAAAGACAGAGGCGCAAGGGGAGAGCCAACTGTGCAACAGCCCCAACAAACAAATTTCTCTGCAGCACCTGTGGAAGAGCCTGTCACTCCAGAATTGGCCTTTATAGCCACTCCAGGCGCTGCTTCACAAACCACTGACCACCTCCAGGCGCGTATCCATTGTCTCTCGAGATAAGGAGGCCCAAAAGAATATTGCCCAGTGTGGTGGGAGACTGTCAATTTTCTTGTGAGGTTATTTTGCAATTTAACCTTTTGATAACAGCTTTTACAAGAAGATCTCACCCTCTAATCTCAGAAAGATTATGGTGGACTCATAATCTGCCATCATTCTGTCCAAAACTGGCAAGCAGGTAATTTGTTTACATCGTCACTTGCTGATTTAAAGGATGTGAGGGTGCTAAATGGATAGTCCCTGAAAATGGGCGTGAGATCGCAATGCGCGATTAACCCATACCATTCAATATAATACAGGAAGCATGCTAACTTCCTGTTGCTTGCTCATTTGAATGTGTGCAGCCAGTGCGAATTGGGCTGTTCATTGGGTGCATGCATCAGCAGAGGGTCCAATATCTGAATTTGCTAGCATCACTTAAGCTAACCTGCAGCACTTAAAGATGAGGTGCATTGTGGCTGGAGTAGGTGTTGGGCACAACATGGGAGATTGTGTGCTCCAAGGTTTTTGGATGCCACACTGGAGATCTTGCTGGAGGAGGTGGAAAGTAGGAGAGATGTCCTACTCCTGAAGGAAGCCTTCCAGACACATGCTCAAAAGACAGTGGGAGCAGATAGCTATGGAGGTTAATGACAGGTGTCATGCAGGCCCCCACCTGCCAAGAATGAAAGAAAGACCGCAGCAGGTCAGAGAGACAGGGCAGTGGCAGGAGACGGCCCCCTGCAATGTCCCTTAATGTATAGTGGGTCAGGCCATGATCAAACCAGTTCCCCCAGAGGAAACTGTATTGACACTGCAGGCAGATGCCCATAAGATATGCCAGTCCAAGACTTTCTTTGGAAAGTTAGGAGACCCAGGGAATTAATTAAATGAATTTTCCCTAGCTGAGGCTCAGCAAGCCGACCCAGTACTACAAGAGTTAGCACAGGCTGCCCAGTCTGAAAGTGAAGCAGAGTGGGTCCCTGATTGCTGCTACTTAAAGAATGAGGTACTTATGAGGAAATGGAGTTCTCCTCACAGACCTGAGAGAGAGGAGTGGACAGTTGTTCACCAGTTAATGGTGCCGCAGAGATATCGGGGAGAAATATTAAGAAGGCCCACGAGACTACAATGGCTGTACATGCATCAGACACTGATCGTCCCCAACACTCACCTACCAAGAATCTCTTTCAATGAGGACATACATAACATTCATGGGCTTCACCTCACTCTTATGTTCTTAAACACTTATTACTGCTGCAAGTCTCACACTCGCATGTTACAGGCTGCACACACTGCCAGCTATTCAACCATGACAACTATATCAGTCAAACAGATTGTACCAGACTCAGGGCAGGATTTTAGTATGCCCTTGGAGATGGGCACAGAGGCAAGGAGGGAAAACAAAATGGAAAGGGGTGCTGTTCCCTACATTGCCTAGGCCCCCTGTCATTTTGTCTAGGACAGGGAAGGCTGAGGATGGCCTTCCCCCCTCCAGGCCAATTTTGTGCAGGACGGAGGGGCCCACTGCTGTTTGAAGACGCTGCCAGGTAAATCTTGGCAGCTTCCTAGCAGGATTGGGGTGTCCCTCCTTTGAGGGCAATCCACAGTCCCCGGATGGCCCCCGGATGGCAACGGCTGCCTCCCGGGGAAGACAACTCCTGACCCCATCGCCGAAGTCTGCCTGACTAGCTCTGGTGACCCTGAATTCACTTATCTGTCCCAGCGGCTGCGTACTAGCAGAGAGTGTTGGAACAAAGGACCCAGTCCCTGCTTCCCCAATACACAGAAGACCTGGTCAGACCAGTTTAGTCATATGACTAACTGGCTGTTGGAGTTTTTTAAATTTGAACTTGCTACAGAATTTTAAAACTCAATAAGCTGTTTGCTCTTGGACTGGAAAAGACCGCTCTCCTATCTGCTTCCATCTCTTTCTCACGGAACTGAAGACCCATTGAAGACACATGAACTCCAAGACAGAAAGGTCTCCTACAGTGAACAAGGTTTAAGAAGAATACTGGGCCCCAATGAAAAGCAAGAACTTCCTACAAAAGGACTATACAGTGAGCTCAAAGCACAGTAACAAGATATTGCCTCAAACTTTTCTATTTTATCTTTCTTCTGCTCGTTTCTGTCTCTATTTGCATGTGCGTATCATGTATGCATGCTAGCGTGGGGCACAGCGTGTATCCCTAGGCGTTAACCGAGTTAGAGTTTAAATTTTAATAAAGTTCACTTTCCTTCTTTAAACCTAAGAAAGCCTGTTTATGCTCATTTCTTTGCCTTATAATTGGAAAGTCATAGAGTGATACAGCACTGAAACAGGCCCTTCAGCCCACCAAGTCTGTGCCGACCATCAACCACCCATTTATACTAATCCTACATTAATCCCATATTCCCTACCACATCCCCACCTTCTCTCAATTCTCCTACCACCTACCTACACTAGGGGAAACTTACAATGGCCAATTTACCTATCAACCTGCAAGTCTTTAGCTGTGGGAGGAAACCAGAGCACCCAACGGAAACCCATGCAGTCACAGGGAGAACTTGCAAACTCCACACAGGCAGTACCCAGAACCAAACCCAGGTCACTGGAGCTGTGAGGCTGCGGTGTTAACCACTGCGCCACTGTGCCGCCCCCGTGAGTGGTGAATAAGGATTCACCAATGGGGAGCTCAAAACACAGTATGTTTGAAAATTAACTCCTGTTACAATAAGAACAGGTGAATGCTAAACGGGACCCCTAGACACCTTTCTCATCTGGTTGTAACACTGTTATGTTACTGGGTTCTTCACACAAACTTACCGATCACACACTGCTGAATGGTAACAAATACTTTTGGTTCTTTTTACTGAAATACAATACTACATACAAAGTTACAGGAGAGCTCTACAGACACATCTTACTAGAAACCAAGGGTGGCACAGTGGCGCAGTGGTTAGCACCGCAGCCTCACAGCTCCAGCGGCCCGGGTTCAATTCTGGGTACTGCCTGTGTGGAGTTTGCAAGTTCTACCTGTGTCTGCGTGGGTTTCCTCCGGGTGCTCCGGTTTCCTCCCACATGCCAAAGACTTGCGGGTTGATAGGTAAATTGGCCATTATAAATTGTCCCTTGAAGAGGTAGGTGGTAGGGAAATATAGGGACAGGTGGGGATGTGGTAGGAATGTGGAATTAGTGTAGGATTAGTATATAAATGGGTGGTTGATGGTCGACACAGACTCGGTGGGCCGAAGGGCCTGTTTCAGTGCTGTATAACTAAACTAAACTAAACTAAACTAAACTCCTACGACCGTGTCACATGCTGTATGATATCACTTTCTGCAGTGATGATGCACACTCAGTATTTACATATTCCATGAAAGCAATATCACAACATTCATCTCCAACAAGTAGTATGAGAAGTTCATGGACTTCTTTGTCACTAAGATTGAAACTGTCCTATCAGCTGTCTCAGCTGTGTCCCTCCCTTCCACTAGTCCACTGGACTAAACTTCCACTAAAGCTCCCCCTGCCCTATCCCTGAACTTGCATCTTTTTCTGGTTTCTCTCCTTTCTTCCCTCATGCTGTCTCTGAGCTCATCTTATCCATGAGGCCCACTTCCTGCACCATCAACCCTATTCCCATTAAACTATTGACCACCCAATTTCCCCTCCTGAACCCCATAACCTATATTATTAACAGTTTTCTCTCTTCTGGTGTTGTCCCTCTCTCTTTGAAATTTGCTGTCATCATCCCTCTCCTCAAAAACAAAACAACTATTCAACCCAACGTCCCAAATCTGTGCCCTTATTTGAATCCCTCCAATCAGGTTTCTGGTTCTTATCAAAGTCACAAATGATATCCTGTGATTTTGACAAAGGTAAACATTCCCTCCTCATTCCTACTCGACCTGTCTGCAGCCTTTGACACAATTGACCACACAATCCTCCTCCAATGCCTCTCCACTGTTGTCCAGCTGGGTGGTATTGATCTCACCTGGTTCCATTCTTATCTCTCTAATCATAGCCAGAGAATCACTTGCAATGGCTTCTCTTTCCTGATCCCAATACCTTTGCTGTCTCCCAAGGATCTATCCTTGGCTCCCTCCTATTTCTCGTCTAAATGCTGCCCCTCGGCGACATCATCCGAAAGCACCATGTTAGTTTTCACATGTATGCTGACGACACCCAGCTCTACCTCACCACCACTTCTCTCAACTCCTCCACTGTTGCTAAATTGTTAGACTGCTTATCTGATATCCAGTATTGGATGACAAGAAATTTCCTCCACTTAAATATTGGGAAGATTGAAGCTGTTGCGGAGAAAAAAAACTGCTCTTGAGTCCATGGGATTAAAGTAAATAAAGGTTTATTCAAGCACCGGCACAAAGGAGAATTGTCTGGTGAAACATTCAGAGGCTTCTTACTGAAACAGAGTCTGTAATACAAATTTCTAGAATACAATAACCATTACTCATTTGTTCACACTACCCTCCGACACATTCCAAAGCTGCAGCTTGATCAATAAACTGGATTGTGTGATCTCATTAATCATTCCCCTGTTGTGTCCTCCCCATCCTTGGGGCTTGGTGTTTTCATATTCTTATCTCAAGGACAGCATGTTTACACAGATGCGAAGGCAATTAGACTCCTGGGTTGTACAACTTCCAATGACCATTGCCACGCATCCCATCATGCCCTGGTTTCCCACAACAACAGTGCTTCCATCTTTCTTCCAAGATTGTTAATGTATCCTAATACTAAATAACCTACTAATGTTGCCCTACTGGTCCCACTTCAAAGCCATCATTTTCAGTCCCTGCTCCAAACTCCATTCCCTAACTACCAATTCCATCCCTCCCCCAGCAACTGTCTGAGACTAAGCCAGACTGCTTTCATCCTTGGTGTCATATGTGAGCCCGAGATGAGCTACTGACCATATATTCATGCCATCCCTAAGACTGTCTATTTCTACCTCCATAATATCATTCAATTTCATCCTTGCCTAGCTCATCTACTGCTGAAACCCTTATTCATGCCTTTGTTACCTCTAGACTTGAATATCCCAAAGCACTCCTGGCTGGTCTCCCACGTTCTACCCTTTGTAAACTTATCCAAAACTCTGCTGTCTATGTTATACCTTGCACCAAGTCCCATTCAACTAACACCTCTGCACTTGCTGATTTACACTGGCTCCTGATCAAGCAACGTACTGATTTTAAAATTCTCATCCTTGTTTTCAAATCTCTCCACCGCCTTGCCCCTCCCTACCTTTGTAACTTCCTCCAGCCCCAAAACCCTCTAAGATGTTTGCGCTCATCTAATTTTGGCCTCTTGAGTATCCCTGATTTTAATTGCTCCACCATTGGTGATAGTACCTTCAGCTGCCTAAGACCAAAGCTCTCAAATAGCCTTCCTACATCTCTTCACCTCGTTACCTCGTTTTCTTCCTTTAAGACACTTTAAAACAGGGGTGTCCAACCTTTTCATGTGAGGGTCACATTACAAATTTTGGCCTACAGTGAGCAAATTTAGGAATTTTTAGCATTAGAAATTTATTTTACTATTAATCAAAACAAAAAATGTGCATTTTTGTGAATAAGCTTTAAATGAGAAGACTAATTTATTAACTTACTTTCTTGTCACTATGTTGAATACTGATTTATTGAGATACCTGGCATTGTTTTGTCTTGCACAAGTAGTCAATGTCTGCCTGCACACTTGATGAAGTGATGCAGAGTATTCCAGCTAGATGTCCATCTGTCAGGAGTGATCTTGATCATTCTCCATCCGCTACCACCCTACCCCCCCGTCTGTCACTCTTCCTGTCTCTGTGCCTGTGTCTGTCTGTCTCTCCCTGTCTCTCTCTCTGTCTCCCTCTCCCTTTCTCTCTCTCTCTCTGTCTCTCTCTGTCTGTGTGTCTGTCTCTCTCTGTTTCTCTCTCTCTCTCCCTGTCTCTGTCTCTCTCTCCTTGTCTCTGTCTGTCTGTCTCTCTGTCGCTCTCTTTGAAAAGAGGTTACTTTTTTTAAATGTAATTATCCCGAATCCCAATTCATGAAGAATGACCGGCCTACTCCTACGCCAATAAGTGCTTTTGACTTGGTATTTTATTTTTTTTGAACCATTAACAGGAAGGGCCAGGCCTGGCCGATGGAGTGCTCTCTGGGAGTAGTAGTCCCAGATTATGATACCATCTATAGGGACTGGAGAGCAGGGGGGGCTACATTTCCCAGCAGGCGCTCACCTGAACACAACAGGGGTGGCTGATCCCAGCGTCCCTGCACCGTGAACCGCCAATCAGTGCTCACCCGTTATTAGTCACAGAAAGCTTTGGCAGGTTAGAAGAAATTTCTCATCCCTGAAGCTGAAAGCAAAAGGTCAAGGGCAGAAACTGCACAGCGAGGAGGAGGAACTAGAGGCCTGCTACCCGACCCGAACCCGACGGGACTTGACAACATGTGTCGGGTTCGGGTCGGGTTGGGCCCATCTTCAGACTCCAGCTTTCGGGCTTGGGTCGGGCCGGGCCGAGTCCAAGTCGAGTTGGGTCGGGCCAGACACACAGGGTCAGTGCTGTGCTGGTAAGTATTAAAAATAAAAAACTTACCTGAGCTGCTAGTCCGGGACGACACTGAGTCTGCGCAGTGAACGAGTGACGTCACTATGATGTCATCACGCATGTGCATCAGCTTTGTGGAGGTTCTGAGTTGAGAGGTAAGTCAACGGATGGCCGGGTCGGGCTTGGGTCAGGTCGAGTTGGGGCGGGCCCGGGTTGGGTCGGGTCGGGCTTGGGGCAAAAGCAGAGGGACTCGGGCCAGGTCGGGCTTGGGTTCATGGTGGTTTGGTTGGGTTCAGGTCGGGCTCATTTTCCCGACCTAAAGTAAGCCTCTAGGAGGAACGGCCAGGTACAGTTTACATCCCGGGGCTAAATGAAAACCTTTGGCAGGCTGGATTCTGGCCCACAGACCGTATGTTGGACAACCCTGCTTTTTAAAACCCACCTCTTTGGCCAAGCTTATGTGACTCTGTGTCATATTTTGTTTTATAATGCCCCTGTGAAACACCATGGGACGTGTCATGCACAGAATGAGCCGTGATGAAATAAACAATGAAATGGAAGAATTATGAATTTAAAAAGTCAACTATTAAACAAAACCACAAGAACATGGACACCGGTACCACAGTCAAAATGGAGTAACAGTCACATGACCCGTCTTGTACTGGGAGTTTGCAAACATGTCTGGAATGATGGAACTCATTAACCTCATCTGAAATAGCTCTGGGGAGAACCCTTTTGAAATTAAAGGAGCACTATTGCATATTAATGACTCTTAATCAACTGGAATGAACAAAGGGTTCTAGATACAAACTGACTGACAGCCTAAACCAAAAATGAATAGGTGTGAAGTAGCCACATCATAACAGAATGACACCCATCCTGAAATCAATAGATAGCCATGGATTCCACATCCTGGTCCATTCAGTGGTCGCACTAGGGGAGAAGGCCATGTGTCTCCTAACAGAAAATAATATGATGGATTTTTACCTTAAAAAGTAGCCCTCTGCAGATAGAGGGAAGATCAAGCCAACACAGTCAGAAAGCAGTCCAGCCAGAGGCTGTGAAAGGAGATCCAGCCAATCAAGAAGAAGCCCTGCGACTAATCCTACACTTCAACCTGTTGCAGCAGAGAACTGAAAGTGACCTCTACCTCCAGTCTAAAGTTTTAACGTTCAGAAATCTACAACACCTCAACAAGTTCAAGACTACAAACATGCAGGCTTACACCTTTAAAAGAGACTGTTCTCCTAGAAGATTCAGCAAGTTTACTTTAAACCACAAACACTTATCTCACTTTGAGCTACATCCTACCCTTTTCTCTCTATCTATCTATTTTGGTGTATGTGCATGTGAGTGAGTGTGTGTGTGGTTGTGATCATTTCGAGAATTGTGCAAAAATAAATAGTTATTTGTTTTAAACTATGAGAAAACCTACCATTTATCTGTTTATTTGACCCGAAAAAAACTCTCAGGAACTAACACCATTTTTGACAAAATATGATTGCGGTCCCTTTCCACCTGTCCGTAACAGACATTTTACTACATTAAAGGTGCTATATATGTAAGTTGTTGTTGTTCTTATTGAGGTTCAGGTTGGAGAATTGCTGCCTGAACATCCTGGGTAAATATGGCTCCTGCTGAGAGCTCTTCTCCTCCTCCTCTTCCTCCCTCTTCCAGTAGTTTGTTCTGCTCTGCATGGCCTCTGTTCATTCTCCAAGTCATGCTTACTAGTGCACCCATGTCCTGGAGCAAGTGATTTGTACAGAAACCTTGAAGTCAGCAAAATGTTCTTCAGTACCTGCTACACTACTCCCTGTAGAATTTTGCATCTTGAAACACCTATAGAATGCACCAAACACTTGAAAAATCAAAGTAATAACCAAAAAAAATCAACAAATAACTGACCTGTAAGGTAGTTGATCCTTTTAAATAATGCTGATGGGGGTCCTTCCTGCTGATTAATATATGTTAGCTGTAACAGGTTTAGAGAGGGCATTGACTGGAGCTTTGAACTCCAAAATGGTACCACTGGTATCAAGTCAACAGTGCATCCTAATTAATGTCATAATCTGCCTGCTCTGCACACTCTCAATGACTGTCCACTGTGTGCGTTCTAATACTCTCACCAAATAGCATCCAGCACAATTCACCACAAAAGTGTGCGTGCATGCCATGGATGCCATTTTGGAGCTCTAATGGCATTCGTAGTGCTCAAAAATTGGGTGCTAATAAGTCAATTTCTCACCCAGGGAGTATAGACAATGTTGCTTCAATGCTTAGAATTCAATCAAAATACTTTTGCATTGAATTTCAGTTCCAGTTTCTAGCACCAAGCAGGGGAATGAAAACAGATAGTGGCAGATATATTGGAGTAGCATTTGTACTTGGGTGAAGAGTTGAAGGGTCAGCCTTATTTACATAATGACAGCGAGCTCCCAATCCCTCGAAGTCGGGCTCACCATTTAGAGGAAAACTTGCATGCATCAGTTCAATGAGACCACACACCAAAAAGACAGATTTGCAGTAGTTCTGAAGGCTGTCCCAGAGAAACATAGGTCTGCAGGAGGAATGAGACCTTCTAGTTCCAAAAATGAAACTATGGGCTGGATTTTGTTGAGCTCCTGATGTCAGGCTCCATGTCGGGGGTGGGGGGGGGGTGCCGGGAGGGGTGCTGGAAGATCGCAGCAGCAGTGGCCCGCTACGGAGCCTGATAGCCCAATGCTGGGAATGCCAGACCCAATCTTCCCAAAGGTGGAGGAGCTCTGTGGTGACACATCTGTCGCTCTGCAGCAGAACCCGGATTTCAATATTCAAATCACCTATTTAAATACATTTAAATCAAAGCCGGAACGATCTTACCAGCAGTTCCTGATCTTCCAAGCAACGTGTGGCACTCTCGCACCTTCACTTTCCCTTCCAGGGAAAGTTGTGGCAGGAGAGGGGGTCAACCTTGATCTGTCAATGCAGGCCTGGCAGCCCTTTAAAAATGGCACCTGCACAGAGGGCATCGCTGAGGCTGCCCCCACCACGTGATGGGGTGGGGGGGGTTCCACCCTGCATATTATAATGAGCTAGTGCGCAATAAATCATGATGGCACGGCGCACAGCCCACACATGCAGGCTTCCATTTTTTTGCCCGCTGCCACTCCCAGCGACGGGAAAATAAAATCCAGCCCTATAGCTGTGTTTCTCAATAAAGTTAGGTAGAGGAGAAAGGAATTGTTTGGAACATTACATTATCATCCTTCAAAGAGAGCAGCACAACAGCAATGATGGGAAGTGACAACATGGATAGTTTTTATGCAAGTGACAAATGCAATGTTTGCAAAGACAATTAGTTTATCACTTTCCTTATGGAAAGGAAGCCTCAGCTGAAAAGAAGACAGAGTTTTCAGAGTGCCAGGAATCCCTTAAGAGCAAGGTGGCAAAGATGGCACCACAATGTGGGCATCCTAACTCTTTATAGCATCTCCATGGACTAGATGAACAGAGAGAGTTTACATTCAATTAACACAGGTGAGAAATTACCTCAGTAGCATCATTCTGTGTGTTATTAACCATCTTGTCTCCCTGTGAGGTGTTTTGGGATGGACTATTGTTATGAAGGTGCTTCCATTTTTGTAATATTTTATTTTTTTGAGGACTTGAGTTAAAACTGCAAAGATTCCATGCATGTGTGTTTCTTTACCAAGTTCATGGAAAGGACCCTTGAAATGTTGTCTGAAAAACCACCTGTACTACAAGTAATATGCTTTGGGCTCAGTAAACAACAGAACCCTTGGTGACCTGGGGAAAAATGGTTACAGAGAAGCCACATGTCAAAGTTTATGGAGGCCAGGAGGTCGACTCTTTGTTTGGGGTTTGGATATTGTTTTCAGTGCAGTTGGGGGTGAACTGCTTTAAGACAGTTGGGTGTTTTCCTGCCAAAGAAAAAAGAAACCACCCAGCTCACCTCCTTCTCTACGTCTTTGAAGAAATCCTACAAAGATCCAGTGTGGGAGAGCAAAAATCCCTGGTGCTCCATAGCTCCTGAGAAGCTGGAAAAAAATCCTATGATTCAAGTGTGTGCTGGCAGAAAACCCTGATGCCACATTTCTTCTGGAAAGCCTACATGAATAATTCTTGACATCTCCAGAATGGACTCTTTCTGAAACGATCCCAGTGACCCATCTCCATATACCCGGATGCCAGACCAAAAAGGGACAACTGACTTCCTTCCATATCTTCTCTTTTTTTCATCAAGAATTAAGAAGAAATATCAAGAATATTTGGCCAAAGTATTCTTTTTTTGTCTTTTTTTTTTGGTAACAGACCTCTGCAGAGGGAATTTCTGTATATTTTTTCCAGTGTGTGAGTGAGTGTAATTGGGGGATTTTAAAAAGGGAACTTTCATATTTCAATCTGTGTGTTAATGCTTTGCCTCATTATTGATTAAGTCTTGTTTTATAATCAACCGATAATTTTGTTGTTTATTAAAGAAATCTAGTTGGTGTATTTTATTCTGGGATATAAAAAATAGGGTATATGATTGGCTGTGGCGGTAACCGGGTAAACATTTAAATATATGTTGTGACCTGTGGAGAAGTGAACTAGAAAAGACTGTGCACACCTCCCGCCTCCAACGTAACACTATGTAAATATTGTTGCTGTTGTCATGCATTGCTGTTATCCAGGATGTAACCATATGCCTCCATACAGTCTACAGAGCCCATATGTTTTAATGGAAAAGGTACACTGGAGGTGATGGCCTTTCAGACACCTGGGCTAACCTTTGCATCGCTGCTGCTGATGCCACTAAAAAAAGCCCTAACAGTAAAGGAGCAGCTCAACTGGAAGCCTCCGAATTTGTTATTTTCCTCTGCAACTGCCACCTACATCAGCAAGAAAAGCATACTGCCCAACTTTGGCTCAATGAAGGAATGTGTGCAAAAGAGCAATGGTGGTACACAATATTTGAAACAGTATTCTCAGTACAGTATGTCTAAGCGTTCCCAGCAGAGATGTTCATTTGCAGCATCTGGCAGAACATGCTCAGGCATTTCCCCATGAAATATTAAGCTAACTGGCCTGTAATTATCAGATGCGTACCATAAACTTCTGTCAAAACTGGAACAACATTTTCCATCCTCCAGTCGTAAGGATGCAGTATTCCTGAGCTCGAAAAAATTGCAACCAAAAGCATCACTAATATCCTCCTTTAATTTCTTGATGGTTCTAGGTAATATCCTGTCTGGTTGGAAAACCCTGTCAACATGATATAAATGTCCCAAGGCCACACAAAATCTACATAAGCTCAAGGAAAATACCTGATGTGGTTGTAGGTTGCAGCAGAGGTCTGTGTGACAGAGACCTCTACAGATACTCAGACTGTTACAAAAGAAGTGGAGAGGAATTTCTCTTTTGACCTCAAAAAGATTGGGGACAGACATTTCACAGGATCTCAAGGTTCTCATTGGCTCTTATTTGGGCTACTTTTTTTTAATTCATTCATGGGATGTGGGCGGTGCTGGCTGGGCCAACATTTATTGCCCATCCCTAATTGCCCTTGAGAAGGAAGTGGTTAGGTGCCTTCTTGAACCGCTGCAGTCCATGTGGGGTAGGTACGCCCACAGTGCTGTTAGGAAGGGAGTTCCAGGATTTTGACTCAGTGACAGTGAAGGAATGGCGAGAGAGTTCCAAGTCAGGATGGTGTGTGACTCAGAGGGGAACTTGCAGGTGGTGGTGTTCCCATGCATTTGCTGCCTTTGTCCTTCCAGTTGGTAGAGGTCGGGGGATTTGGAAGGTGCTGTCTAAGAAGCCTTGGTGTATTGCTGCAGTGCATCTTGTAAATGGTACACACTGCTGCCACTGTGCATTTGTGGTGAAGGGAGTGAATGCTTGTGGATGGGGTGACAATCAAGCGGGCTGATTTGTCCTGGTTGGTGTTGAGCTTCTTGAGTGTTGTAAGAGTTGCACCCATCCAGGCAAGTGTCTTGTAGATGGTTAACAGGCTTTGGGGAGTCATGAGGTGATTTACTCACCTCAGGATTCCTAGCCTCTGACCTGCTCTTGTAACCACAGTATTAATATGGCTACTCCAGTTCAGTTTCTGGTCAATGGTAACACCTAGGATGTTGATAGTGGGGGATTGAGCGATCATAATGCCATCGAATGTCAAGGGGAGATGTTTAGATTCTCTCTTGTTGGAGATGGTCATTGCCTGGCACTTGTGTGGCGCGAATGTTACTGGCCACTTATCAGCCCAAGCCTGAATTGTCCAGGTCTTGCTGCATTTCTACATGGACTGTTTCAGTATCTGAGGAGTCGTGAATGATGCTGAACATTGTGCAATCATTAGCGAACATCCCCACTTCTGACCTTATGATTGAAGGAAGGTCATTGATGAAGCAGCTGAAGATGGTTGGGCCTGGGACACTACCCTGAGGAACTCCTGCAGTGATGTCCTGGGACGCAGATGACTGGCCTCCAACAACCATAACCATCTTCCTTTGCGCTAGGTATGATTCCAACCAGTGGAAAGCTTTCCCCCCTGATTCCCATTGACTTCAGTTTTGCTCGGGCTCCTTGATGCCAGACGAGGTCAAATGCTGCTTTGATGTCAAGGGCAGTCACTCTCACCTCACCTCTTGAGTTCAGCTCTTTTGTCCATGTTTGAACCAAGGCTGTAATGAGGTCAGGAGCTGAGTGGCCCTGGCGGAACCCAAACTGAGCGTCACTGAGCAGGTTATTGCTAAGCATGTGCCACTTGATAGCACTATCAATGACACCTTCCATCACTTTACTGATGATTGAGAGTAGATTGATGGGGTGGTAATTGGCCAGGTTAGACCTGTCCTGCTTTTTATGTACAGGACATACCTGGGCACTTTTCCACATTGCCAGGAAGATGTCAGGGCTCATAGTCTTTGCAGTATCCAGTGCCTTCAGTCATTTCTTGATATCACGTGGAGGGAATCGAAGTGGCTGAAGTCTGGCATCTGTGATGCTGGGGACTTCAGAAGGAGGCCGAGATGGATCATCAACTTGGCACTTCTGGCTGAAAATTGTTGCAAATGCTTCAGTCTTATCTTTCGCACTGATGTGCTGGATTCCCCCATCATTGAGGATGGGGTTATTTGTGGAACCATCTCCTCCAGTTCATTGTTTAATTGCCCACCACCATTCATGGCTGGATGTGGCAGGACTGCAGAGCTTAGATTTGATCCGTTGGTTATGGGATCGCTTAGCTCTGTCTACCGCATGCTACTTACGCAGCTTGGCACACAAATTGTCCTTTGTTGTAGCTTCATCAGGTTGACATCTCATTTTGTGATATGCCTGGTGCTGCTCCTGGCATACCCTCCTGCACTCTTCATTGAACCAGGGTTGGTCCTGAGGCTTGATGGTAATGGTAGAGTGGTTAATATGCCGGGCTATGAGGTTACAAATTGTGTTTGAGTACAATTCTGCTGCTGCTGATGGCCCACAGCGCCTTATGGATGCCCAGTATTGCATTGCTAGATCTGTTAGAAATCTATCCCACTTAGCACAGTGGTAGTGCCACACAGCACGATGGATGGTATCCTCAATGTGAAGGCGGACGTCGTTTCCACAAGGATTGTGCAGTGGTCACTCCTACCAATACTGTCATGGACAGATGCATCTCAAGTATGTCAAGTATGTTTTTACCTCTTGTTGGTTTCCTCACCATCTGCCGCAGATCCAGTCTAGCAGCTATGTCCTTTACGACTCGGCCAGCTCAGTCAGTAGTGGTGCTACAGAGCCACTCTTGGTGATGGACATCCACCCTCAGTGCTTTCTCCAAGTGGTGTTCAACATGGAGAAGTACTGACTCATCAGCTGAGGGAGGGTGGTAGGTGGTAATCAGCAGGAGGTTTCCTTGCCCGTGTTTGACCTGATGCCACAAGATTTCATGGGGTCCGGAGTCAAAGTTGAGGACTCCCAGGGCAACTCTCTCCTGACTGTATACCACTGTGCCGCCACCTCTGCTGGGTCAGTCCTGCCGGTGGGACTGAACATACCCAGGGATGGTGATGGCAGTGTCTGGGACATTGTAAGCTATAATTCCATGAGTGTGACTATGTCAGGCTGTTGCTTTACTGGTCTGTGGGACAGCTCTCCCAACTTTGGCACAAGCGCCCAGATGTTAGTAAGGAGGACTTTGCAGGGTCGACAGGGCTGGGTTTGCCATTGTCGTTTCCGGTGCCTTGGTGGATGCCGGGTGGTCCATCCGGTTTCATTCTTTCGTATTTTGTATCAGTTATTTCGTAGCGGTTAGATATAACTGAGTGGCTTGCTATGGCATTTCAGACAGCATTTAATAGTCAACCACATTGCTGGGGTCTGGAGTCACATTTAGGCCAGACCAGGTAAGGACAGCAGATTTCCTTCCCTTAAGGACATTAGTGAACCAGATGGGTTTTTACAACAATTGACAATGGCTTCATGGTCATCATTAGACTAGCTTTTAATTCCAGATTTATTAATTGAATTCAAATTCCACCTTCTGCTGTGGTGGGATTCGAACACATGTCCCCAAAGCAATACCTGGGTCTCTGGGTTACTAGTCTAGTGACAATACCACTACCTTCCCCATATCAGTAGGCATGTGGAAGCAGTACCCAGTCCTCATTTCAGTTTTCAGTTTGAGGGCTAGCAACTCAGGTCTAAAACCATTGTCCTCAATTTAAACAAGGGCAATTACAGAGGTATGAAGAAAGAGTTGTCTAAAGCGGGCTGGGAAAATAGACTAAGGGGAAGGTCAGTGGATGAGCAATGGCAGATATTTCATAACGCTCAGCAAAAATTTATCACAGTCAAAAAGAAGGACTCGATGAGAAGGATGAACCACCCATGGTTAACAAAGGTGGTCAAGGAGAGTATCCAATCAAAAACTAAGGCACACAAAGCAGCAAAAACTAGTGGTAGGACAGAGGATTGGGAATTTTTTAGGAACCAGCAGCGGATGACTAAAAAACTAATAAAGAGGGAGAAAATTGATTATGAAAGTAAATTGGCAAGAAATATAAAAACAAACAGCAAGAGGTTCTACGGGTATATAAAAAGAGAGTATCTAAAGTGAGCATGGGACCCTTGGAAGATGCGACTGGAGAACTGATAACAGGGAACAGGGAAGTCGCAGATAATTTAAACCAAAGTTTTGCATCGGTCTTCATGGTGGAGGACACTATAAATATCCCACAGATATCAGATAAGCAAGGAGCTAATAGGAGGAAAGATCTTGTAACAGTCTCTATCCCGAGGGACAAAGTATTTGACAAACTAATGGGCCTAAAGGCAGACAAGTTGCCAGGACCTGATGGCCTACATCAAGGGTTTTAAAGGAAGTGGCTGCAGAGATAATGGAGGCATTGGTCAAAATATTCCAGAACTCACTGGATTCCGGGAGGGTCCCAGCGGATTGGAAAACCACTAATGTGACGCCCCTGTTCAAGAAGGGAGGAAGACAAAAAGCAGGAAACTATAGGCCAGTCAGCCTAACATCGGTTGTTGGGAAAATGCTAGAGTACATTATTAAGGAAGAAATAGCAGGACATTTAGAAAAGCTTAACGCAATCAAACACAGTCAACATGGTTTTGTGAAAGGGAAATCATGTTTGACAAATTTGCTAGAGTTCTTTGAGGTTATAACAAGCAGTGTTGATAAAGGGGAACCGGTAGATGTAGTGTATTTAGATTTCCAGAAGGCATTTGATAAGGTGCCACATAAAAGATTATTGCACAAGATAAGAGCTCACGGTATTGGGCGTAATGTATTAGCATGGATTGAGGATCGGTTAATTCACAGAAGACAGAGAGTCGGGATTAATGGGTCTTTTTCAGATTGGAAAGACGCAACTAGTGGAGTGCCACAAGGATCAGTCCTAGGGCCTCAATTATTTACTATCTATATTAATTACTTGGAGGAGGGGACAGAGTGTAATATATGCAAATTTGTTGATGACACAAAAATAGGTAGGAGGGCATTTTGAGATGAGGACATAAGGAATCTGCCAGGGGATATGACTAAAAAACTAATAAAGAGGGAGAAAATTGATTATGAAAGTAAATTGGCAAGAAATATAAAAACAAACAGCAAGAGTTTCTACGGGTATATAAAAAGAGAGTAGCTAAAGTGAGCATGGGACCCTTGGAGGATGTGACTGGAGAATTGATAACAGGGAACAGGGAAGTGGCAGATAATTTAAACCAATATTTTGCACAGTCGTCACTGTGGAGGACACTATAACTATCCCACAGATATCAGATAAGCAAGGAGCTAATAGGAGAAAAGTTGAGTGAGTGGGCAAAAACTTGGCAGATGGAGTTTAATGTAGGAAAGTGTGAGGTCATGCACTTTGGTAGGAAGAATCAAAAGGCAGACTATTACTTAAATGGAGAGAGACTTCAAATAATTGCAGTGCAGAGGGATCTGGGTGTTCTTGTGCATGAAACACAAAAAGTTAGCATGCAGGTGCAGCAAGTAATTAAGAAGACAAATGGAATTGTGGCCTTTATTGCTAGCGGGTTGGAGTTTAAAAATAGGGAAGTCTTGTTACAACTGTACAGGGTGTTCGTGAGGCTGCACCTGGAGTACTGTGTACAGTTTTGATCCCCATATTTAAGAAAGGATATACTGGCATTGGAGGCAGTTCAAAAAAGATTCACTATGCTGATCCCTGGGATGAAGGGGTTGACTTATCAAGAATGGCTAAACAGGTTAGGCCTTTATTCATTAGAGTTTAGAAGAATGAGGGTGATCTTATTGAAATGTACAAGATTCTGAGGGGGCTTGACAGGGTAGAAGTTGAGAAGATGTTTCCACTAGTGGGGGAATCTCAAACTAGGGGACATAGTTAGAGAATAAGGGGACACTCATTTAAAACTGAAATACAAAGTAATTTTTTCTCTCAGATGGTAGTGAATGTCTGGAATTCTCTACCCCAGAGAGTTGTGGAGGCTTGATCACTGGAAGTAGTTAAAGAGGAGGTAGATAGATTTTTGAAATATCGGGGACTTGAGGGCTAAGAAGAGCTGGCACGAAAGAGGAGTTGAGGTCTAGAGCAGATCAGCCATGATCTTATTGAATGGCGGGGCAGGCTTGAGGAGCCGAATTGCCTACTCCTGCATCTATTTCTTCTGTTCTTATTGCAAGAATCCGTATACATGACGCTGCTCTCAGCATGGCAATACTTGGAGATCCTGTCCAATGTCTGGCTTTGCAGCCAAAATGATGCAGGGTCAGATTGACCATTCAGCAGAAGTGCAGCCTGCAGTCCATTCATCTCATGATTCAGCTGCCATCAGAGTAAGGCTGGCTCATTTCCACGAGGCTCCTATTGGGATGCAGCAACCACCCTGCCCCCCCATAACCCTGACTCCCTTGTCGATCAAAAATCTGTCTATCTCAGCCTTGAATATATTCAATGACCCAGCCTCCAATTGCTCTCTGCGGAAGAGAATTTCAAAGATTAACAACAGTCTGAGAGAAGAAATTTCTCCTCATCTCTGTCTTAATAAAGGTTACTCCTTATTTTGAAACTGTGCTGCCTAGTTCAAGATTCCCCCATGAGGGGAAACATCCTCTCAGCATCTATCCTGTCAAGCCCCCTCAGAATCTTTTATGTTTCAATGAGATAACCTCTTATTCTTCTAAACTGCAATGAGTATAGGCCCAACCTTCTCAGCTTTTCCTCATAAGGGAACCCCTTCATCCCAGGAATCAGCCTAGTGAACCTTCTCTGAACTGCTTCCAATGTAAGTATATCCCTTCTTAAGTAAGGAGACGAAAACTGTACGCTGTGTAGTCTCACCATTACCCTGTACTGTTGTAGCAAGACTTTCCTACTTTTATACTCCACCCGTTTTGCAATAAATGCCAACATTCCATTTGCCTTCCTCATTACTTGCTGTACCTGCATGCTATCTTTTTGTGATTCATATACAAGGACACCCAGATCCCTCTGTACCACTGCATTCTGCAGTCTCTCTCCATGTAAATAACATTCTCCTTTTCAATTCTTCCTGTCAAAGTGGACAACCTCACATTTTCCCACATTATACTCCATCTGCCACATTTTTTCCCACTCACTTAACATATCTCTACATCTTTGCAGACACTTTGTGCCCTCCTCACAACTTACTTTCCTACCTATCTTTGTATCGTCTGCAAATTTGGCTACAATACACTCGGTCCCTTCATCCAAGTCATTAATATATATTGTAAATATTTGACGCCCCATCATGGATCCCTGTGGAACTCTACTAGTTACAGTTTGCCAACCTGAAAATGTCCCATTTATCTGAAATCTCTGTTTCCTGTTAGTTGATCAATCTTCTATCCATGCTAATATATTACTCCCAATACCATGAGTTCTTATCTTGTGTAGTAAACTTTTAAGTATCACCTTATCAAATGCCTTTTGGAAATCCAAATACACTACATCTACTGATTCCCTGCTTGTTACATCCTCAAAGAACTCTAATAAATTTGTAAAATACGATTTCCCTTTCATAAAATCATGTTGACTCTGCCTGATTGTGTTATGATTTTCTAAATGTCCTGCTACTACTTTGTTAATGATGTATTCTAACATTTTCCCAATGTTAGACTAACTGTCCTATAGTTTTCTGCTGTCTGCCTCCTTTCTTGAATCGAGATGTTACAATTGTGGTTTTCCGAAATGCTGAGACCTTTCCAGAAACTAGGGAATGTTGGAAGCTTACATCCAATGTATCCATTATCTCTGTAACCACTTCTTTTAAGATCTTAGGATGCAGACCATCAGGTCCAGGGGACTTGTCAGCCATTAGTTTTCCTAGTGCTTCATCTCTAATGACAGTGATTAAGTTCCTCCCTCCCAATTGCCTCTTGATTTTCGACTATTGTTGGGATGCTTTTTTGTGTTCTACTGTGAAGTCAGATACAAAATAATTGTTCAAAATCTCTGCCATTTCCTTGTTTCCCATTATTTATTCCCCAGTCTCATCCTCTAACTGTCAAATGCTTACTTTAGCTACTGTCTTCCTTTTTATATATTTGTAGAAGCTTTTACTGTCTGTTTTATATCTATTGCTAGTTTACTCTCTCACTCTGATTTCTCCCTCTTTGTTTTTTTAAGTCATCCTTTTCTAGTTTATAAAAATTTCATAATCTTCTGGCCTACCACTAATCTTTGCAGCATTGTGCACCTTTTATTTCAATTTGATACCATCCTTAACTTCATTAGTTAGCCACGTTACATTCTTCTCATAGAGTCTTTCTTTCTCAATGGAATATATCTTTGTTGAAATTTATGAAATATCTCCTTAAGTGTCTGCCACTGCTTCTCTACTGCCTTACCTTTTAACTTATTTTCCCAGTCTACTTTAGTCAACTCTGTTTTCATACCCTTGTAATTGCCTCTATTTAAGTTTAAGACACTATTTTCAGACCCAAATTTCTCACCCTCAAATTGAATGTGAAATTCTATCATGTTATGATCACTCTTACCTAGAGGATCCTTTACTATGAGATAATTTATCAATCTGTCTCATCACACATTACCAGGTCTAAAATAGCTTGCTCTCCAGTAGGTTCCATACATATGAACATACGAACACACGGATTAGGAACAGGAGTAGGCCACTTGGCCCCTCAAGCCTGCTCCACCATTCAAAAAGATCATGGCTGACCTGATTGTAACCTCAACTCCACATTCCCACCTACCCCCAATAGCCTTTCACCCACTTGCTTATCAAGAATTTATCTATGTCTGCCTTCAATACATTCAAAGACTCTACTTCCACTGCCTTTTGAGGAAGAGAATTCCAAAGACTCACGATCCTCTGTGAGAAATAATTTCTCCTTATCTCTGTCATTATTTGGGCAACTTATTATTTTTAAACAGTGACCCCTAATTCTAAATTCTCCCACAAGAGGAAACTCCTTTCCACATCCACCCTGCCAAGATCCCTCAGAACCTTATACGTTTCAATTAAGTCAACTCTTACTCTTCTAAACTCCAGCAGATATAAGCCTAGCCTGTCCAATCATTCCTCCTAAGACAACACGCCCATTCCAGGTATTAGTCCAGTAAACCTTCGCTGAACTGCTTCCAATCCATTTACATCCTTCCTTAAATAAGGAGACCAATACTGCACATAGTGCTCCAGATGTGGTCTCACCAATGCCCTGTATAACTGAAGCATAACCTCCCTACTTTTGTATTCAATTCCCCTCGCAATAAATGATAACATTCTATCAGCTTTCCTAATTACTTGCTCTACCTTCATACTAACCTTTTGAGATTCATGCACTAGGACACCTCTATCCCTCTGCATCTCAGAGCTCTGTAATCTCTCACTATTTAGATAATATGCTTCTTTTTTATTCTTCCTGCCAAAATGGACAATTTCACATTTTCCCACATTATACTCCATTTGCCAGATCTTTGGCCACTCACGTAACCTATCTATATCCCTTTGTAGCCTCCTTATATCCTCTTCACAACTTACTTTTCTACCTATCTTTGTATCGTCAGCAAATTAAGCAATCATACCTTCAGTCCCTTCATCCAAGTCAGCACTGATATCTATGGCACACCACTTCTTACATCTTACCAACCAAAAAATGACCCATTTATGCCTACTCTCTGTTTCCTGGTAGACAGCAAATCTTCTATCCCTGCCAAAATGTTACCCCTACACCATGAGCTTTTATTTTCTGCAATAACCTTTGATGTGGCACCTTATCAAATGCCTTCTGGAAATCTAAGTACAATGTATTGTTCTAAGAAACTGTCTCTAATACTCATCCTCCAGGCTACCTTTGTCAACTTGATTTGTCCAATCTATATGAAGAAAGCAATCACCCACAATTATTGCAGTACCTTTCCTACAAGCCCCCATTATTGTTTTGATTTATACTCTGTCCTACAGTGTAGCTGCTGTTGGGGGCCCATAAACTACTCCCACTTCTTTCCTTTGCTGTTTCTTATCTCCACCCAAACTGATGATCTTGATCTTCTGAGCAAGGTAATTTTTTGCTACTGTACTCATATCATCCTTTATTAACAGAGATACCCCACCTATTTTCCTTTCATCCTATACTTCTGAAATGTTAAGTTCCCTTGAATATTCCATTCCCAGCCTTGGTCAGCTTGCAACCATGTCTCTGTAATGGCTGTCATATTATACTCATTTATTTCTATTTGTGCTATAAATTCATCCGTCTTGTTATGAATGCTGCATGCATTCAGATAAAGAGCCTTTAATTCTGTCCTTTTTACCATTTTCCCTACTCTGACTTTATTTGCTGGTGCACTCTTATCTTTGTACTCTCTCTCCCGTCCTGTCACATTCTTGCTATCATTGACCATATCGCTACCCTGCATTATTGCCTTGACCTTTCTCATTCAGTTCCTAAATTTCCCCTCATTTGTGCCCTACCCCCCACTATTTACTTTAAAGCCCTCTCTAAAGCCCTAGCTATACAATAATAGATTCTAGTAACTTCTCCACAAAAATGTTAGACTAATAGGCTCGAGCTTCCTACTTCATCAATGGAGTGACATTGGCAATTTTCCAGTTCAAGGAGACAATTCTTGAATCAATATAGTTTTGGAAGCTTATGGTTAGTGCATCTGCAATTTTCTTATCTACTTTTTTCTATCCTGGGGTGGAAACCATCAAATCCTGAAGATTTGTTTATCTATAGTTTCATTATTTTCCCCATTACCACTTTTTTACTTATATTAAATCTGGTAAGTTCCTCTCCTTGATTTATTTTTACTTTTCTTTATATGCCTAGTACTTTATGCTCATCCTCTACCATGATGACCAAAACAAAGTATATAATTAGCAAGCCTGCCATTCCCTTCAGTCATTGACTTGCCAACCTCCACTACAGGAACACACTACTGATGGATGTCAAGGTCACCACAACTCTGAATCTGCATGTATCTGTCTCATTTCAAAGGACAACAAGGCACTTCAAACTATTAACATAGTTTGTCAGGAGTATACATCACAAGATTGTGTGAGGGGTCCAAGTGATTTTTCTCCATTTGGGATGGAAGGTATATCCATAATTTTCCAATGTGTACTTTTGTTAGCTTGGCCATGTGAGCCGCATGGAAGATGGCAGGATCCCCAAAGACACATTGTACAGCGAGCTCGCCACTGGTATCAGACCCACCGGCCGTCCATGTCTCCGTTATAAAGACGTCTGCAAACGCGACATGAAATCGTGTGACATTGATCACAAGTCGTGGGAGTCAGTTGCCAGCATTCGCCAGAGCTGGCGGGCAGCCATAAAGACAGGGCTAAATTGTGGCGAGTCGAAGAGACTTAGTAGTTGGCAGGAAAAAAGACAGAGGCGCAAGGGGAGAGCCAACTGTGCAACAGCCCCAACAAACAAATTTCCCTGCAGCACCTGTGGAAGAGCCTGTCACTCCAGAATTGGCCTTTATAGCCACTCCAGGCGCTGCTTCACAAACCACTGACCACCTCCAGGCGCGTATCCATTGTCTCTCGAGATAAGGAGGCCCAAAAGAAAGAAACTTTTGTTAGCATTGGATCAGTGCTAGCACTCTTGTCTCTGAGTCAGAAGGTGGTAGGTTAGGCCCTCTCCAGAGACCTGAGCACATAGTTCAGGCTGAGACCCCAGTGCATTATTGAGGGAATGATCCACTGTCGGAGATGCTGTCTTTCAGATGAGACGTTAAATTAAGCCTCTGTTTTCCCTCTCAGGTGGGTATAAAAGATCACCTGGCAGTATTTGAAGAGCAGCTGAAAGCACCCCAGTGTCTTGGCTAACATTTACACCTTAACTGATATCATTAAAAGACACACTATCTGATCAATATCTCATTGCTGTTTGTGGGACCTGGCGCTCCGTAGATTGGCTGCTGCGTTACCCTGCACTACAACAGTGATTACACTTCAAAATTACTTAATTGGCTGTAGAGCACTTTGGGATATCATGAGGTCATGAAAGTTGCGACATAAATGCAAGCTCTTGTTCCAGTTCTCTGTCATGTTAAGAGGACACCTTCATTAAATTCGCACTGTTCTCTTCAGTATTGAGAAGTCCAATTCAATAATGGATTTGAAAAAGATTGATTGTAACATGTTCAACTCCAATACCAAATTTTCTTAAGTTAGAATTATCAAGCCCCTTGATTTGGTAATGAAACCTAAACTGCATTGAGACTAGCAATTCAGATAATTGGGTTGAAAAGCTGTATGAAGCTTGGAATTTATAGGAAAATCCAGACTAGGTTGTCACTATCAGAATTTCAGTGTGTTCTGAAGCCTAAATCTATAATCTACCAATATTGTAATTGTTTGGCTGACAGTATAGAAAACACATTTTGCTCCTGCAACTGGTGAAATACAAAGACTTGTACGCTATTGGACTTGGTGGGAGTGAATTTGGATTGAACAGTTAGTGCAAAATGAGCAATAGCAAATTGGCATTTCATTTTCTATGAGGTCTGATTTTCTTTTTTATTCCATTATGTAATATCCCTCAAGACCAGTTTCACACCTAATGTGTATGCCAGTTAATCCTCTACACCATTAGTGATACGTGGGGCTGGATTTAGTGAGCCCGTCACAGCTCCCGGAGGCAAACCTGGAAATGCGCACCATTCCTGCAAGTCACATGGGTGGCTGGTCCACCACGATCACATGGCTGGCAGCCACTTTACATAATGAAGGTGCAGGGCCCAGCCAATCATGCAGGGGGGGCAGACTGTGAGACGCCGAATACTGCTTTAAATGACTCCAGACCAGGTGCTGGCACCATATTTAAAGCCCCTCCGGCCCTGTTTGCATTGCTGCCTTGGACTGATTTGCTGTCCACTGTTGGAGTGACTCGTGGAGACCCCTACCCCCACCCCCGGAGAAGAACACTACAGTCTGGCAGAGGCAAGACACAGGCTGGCTCCACGGTTCAGTGATGCCTCCCCCGAGATTCTCCTCCAGGCTGCAAGGGAAAGGCTGAAGTCCTCTTCCCCAACAATGGCAAGAAGTGGTCCGCCCGCCTGACCAAGCAAGCCTGCATGGAGAGTACTGAGGAGGTCATCCCCCCCCCCCTGCCCCGGACATGGGTACAGTGCTGTAAGCGGGTCTACGATCTCCTTTGCTCTGCCAAGGTGAGTGCTCCATAACTCTCTCCTTTTTAGTTTACACAGCAGGAAGTGGGACATGGTGAAGGAGGCATTGCAACAGCAGTGACAGAGGGGGTTAGGCATCACCTCATCCTGATAAATGTATGGCTGCATCTTGGCCACAGAACAGCTTCTTTCACAGCTCACCCCCCACTTACTCCCCTGAGAATGGATGGTAGCATGAGCTATATAGGATACCCCAGTAGGGGATGTGGGGCTGCCACAAGCAGAACTGTCATGTTGATCACTCTGCAAAATATGACTATTTCCCTCTTTCCACTTGCAGGTCAAGAGGGCCCATAACCGCAGGGAGACATCCCGGACTGGCAGAGGCATCCAGTCTTTGGCTTCTCTCTACAACAGAGGAAGAGGCACTAGAATTAGTGGGGACTCAGGGCGACCGCTCCATATGTGATGGAAAGATTGAAGTCTCCGTGCAAGAGAGTGAGGATTGACTTCCATTGACATACAGTTCACTTCTGGAGACCCACATCACGCATGGTTAGCATGATAAGATCTGCAGAGTCTAACCCACTCAAGCTACTGTTCTCTGATGCAGGTCAGTGTCCGCAGGAGATTCCAGCAGAAGGAGAACAGCCATCAACCTCTGAGGAGGAACCACAGTCAGAGGAAGCACTATCCCATGACTCTCCTGCACCTTCCACCAGCACAGATACTTTCACCTTGGTGGGTTTCTGCTTGACTGTATAATCAGGGTCACAAGCTGGTGAGTGCACTGCACACATGCCCGAGCAGCTGGCTGAGGCTGAGACAGCCGAGGCCTCTGACAGTCAGAGGACTGTGCATGGCCAGGCCCATGCTGAGCCCCAGGTTGATGATGAGCCTCTGGTGTCGACAGCACAGGGCATGCTGGAGTTGCAGAGAGAGGTAAGGTAACATCTGGTGGAGATGCCAGAGGCAATGCGCAGCCATGAGCAGACAATGGAGGAGTCCATCCATGCTATGAGTATGGCCATGTCTCAGGCATGTGAGCGTATGGATTCCTCCATCGAGAGGTTGGTGACTCTCATTGAGAGCCAGATCCCACAAATGCACGCAGACCTGCACACCATCGCCTTCACCATGAGCTCAATGCAGCAGTGGCAAGGTAAGAAAAGTATGAGGCACCTGGAGTCTTCTCCAGCTCTTCATCCTTCTCTGGTCAGCAGAGAGGTTCAAATAAGCCTTAAAAGGGAGGAGGAGAGGCTGGCCTCCACAGCTGGGGGCTCCCCTCTGGATGCTCCAAGTGTGGACACCAGCTCCTCAGCCCCTCAGCCAATGAGCCTAGTACCAGTAGCTGCGATGCCTGTGGAGAGTCCTGCACCTGTGCAGGAAACCCTTAGGCAGCTGGGGCCCTCTAGGCCTCAGGCAGCCAGATGACATCCGCTGAAGTCATCACAGGCCAAGAGGCAGCCTGATCACCAGCCTGCCTCCGGCCCAGCTGCTAGCGATGGGTTCCTATCTCATAGAAGCACTTGTAGACGTATAAAGAAAACCACCTAGAGACACTTGAGGGTTCATGGATGTTTGAAATTTGGCATGTGCTGCATCATATAGTTATTTTGTTCTTGCAATCATTGTCAACAAGTGATTATTCTATCATGCATTAATTGTGAGCTGCTGAATTCACCCTTCCCCTTAGCAAATGTCAATGTAGGCACAACCTCATTTGCATAGGGTCTCCCATGGGCCATAGCGTGTGGTTAAGCTGTGCGCTAGGTACAGAACAGAAGTAGAAAGGAGGTAACAGGCTGCATGCATTGAGGTGATTCTTTATTGTTTTTACTCTGAGAAGCCATCATGGTGGCTGGAAGCAGATAAGTATGAGAATGTCTCTGGCCTCCTTGGCTCGTAGCTCATTCTGCCTGGCCTCCAGTTCATGGGCTCCACGACCTCCTCATAGGTGGAGGAGTGTCATTCAATCACATCCTCATTATGCAAGGCCTCCCCCCTCTGCAGTGCTAGATTGTGCAGAGCATAGCAGACCACAATGATACGTGAAACCTTTGCTGGTGCATTCTGCAGGGCACCACTGGATCGATCTAGGCAACAGGATCTCATCTTCAGCAGCCCAATGACCTGCTCAATGGTTGCTCGGAAGGAGTCATAGCAAGTGTTGTACCTCTCCTCTGCTGTATTGCAAGGGTTCCTCACAGGCATCAGTAGTTATGTCTTGAATCAGTAGCCTTTGTCTCCAATAATTCATCCCTGAAGGCAAGCTGAAAAGCTGTGGCACCTGGGTCTGCTGAAGTATGCAGGCATCATGGCTGCTTCTCAGGAAGTGAGTACACATCTTCAGGAAACACTTTCAGTGGTCACAGACCAGTTGCACCTTGATGGAATGGAAGCCGTTAATGTTGATGAAGGCGGCTGGCTGGTCTGTTGGAGCCTTGATAGCTACATGCGTGCAATCTCTTACACATTGCACCTGCGGGAATTCAGCAATGGCCCCGAATCTGATGTCCCTCTTGGCCTGTCAGGGTTGGTCTGGTAGTGCACATAGTCACCGGCCCTCTTGCACAGGGCATTGGTCACCTCCTTGATGCAGTGGTGGGCTGCTGCCTTCGAGACCCCACCCATGTCCCCAGTGGAACCTTGGAATGATCCAGATGCTTAAAGGTTTAGTGCCACAATGATTTTCAGGGCCAGTGGCATAGGGTGGACCACCATGTCTCATAGGTCACAGCTCGGCCCGGAGAGCCGTAGTCTTCACTGACAATGCTACTCGGGCATTTGGAGGTAGCTGATTAGAGTCTGGCATTCTCTGGCACTGGTGGGCCCTTCTTGCCATGGATGGCTGCTGCTGCTGTCATCATGGAGCTTCATGGCAGGCACAGCTGCCTCCTGGCCCTCCCTCCATTTGAGGTGCCACATCACGCCACTAGGGTCCAAAAAGACAGGGTGTATGAGACACATGCCAGGTGATCAGTGGGCCTCCAGAGTGCTGTTGATGCAGAGTCAACCCTGCCTTGGCAACTGTGCCTTTGCTACTTCTTCCGGCAGACTCCCTGATGACCTTCAGTGCCCACCCTTGCTAATAGTCGATCATCTCACCCAGCAGTATGGACATCCAACCCTCTCACCCAACAGTTTGGTCACCCGATACAGCCACCAAAAACCAAACTCCCCCAGAGACCCTGCTCAGCCAGTACCCCTACTTGAGATAAAAGCAAAATACTGCGGTTGCTGGAAATCTGAAATAAAAGCAAGAAATTTTGGAACCACTGGAACAGTTCCGAAGAAGGGTCACTGACCCGAAATGTTAGCTCTGCTTCTCTTTCCACAGATGCTGCCAGTCCTGCTGAGTGGTTCCAGCATTTTTTGTTTTTACTCCTACTTGAGACCCTGCTCAGCAGGTATTCACACCCAAGACCACGACCCTCTTTGCAGAGCAATCGAGACCACGATCCCCCATTACCGAGTGCGCTGCACTGCAGGCCAACAATTACCTCTATTCCCCCCTCTTCCCCTATGCAGTGCTGGTCATGGTTGCCTTCCTGTTGCGGCACTGAGGCCTTGCCTTGGTGCCCCCAGCTTTCAATGGCCCGGAATTCGAAGGCTTATGAGGGCTGCCCATCATCCACTTAATTCAAAGCCCCACATTGAATCATCATGTATTAGATGCTAATGTATTTAAACGAAGTGTTCAGCAATTTAAATCGCAGTCCTGCCGTGTCAAGATGCCATCTTGATAACTTCCCGCTGCTGACTAAATCTGGAACTGACATCATGATGTCGGATTTCCAGGCAGACGCATCGGACACGATTCTCCAGCCCCCCCAAGCCACCATTCCCATTCCAAACAGCCGCACTAGATTCAGCCCGTGGTGTGCAATTAGCTGCAGAAACAACTTTCAGTTCTGGTGTTATCACAATGCTACTTCTGGCTGTTTTTCATGAGACAGGGACAATAGTTGATTGAAGTAGGATCAAAACTCATCTAGATTGCTAAAATAAATGATTTTGCTGCATTCAGTCAAAATATTGTTCTGTATTTTAAGCCCATCAAATGTATATGCTCTTTAGAGCATTACTTCATCCACCTTCGGGCGCACGTAGAGTATCTTCTTTTGGTAAACCCTACATTATAGTGTACTTTATTGAACTTGCTGATTCTATTGTGTTAGCTCAGCATTTGTATACTGCTATACTGTTTCTCTGCTGTCTTCTCTGTTGCGAGGTGTTAATAAAGTTTCAACATGGCTGCTCCCAGTAAAGACCTCCTGTAGAATTATCTATGAATACATAACAAAAACATTAATTCAGGAAATGAAAGTCTGAAGAACATTGTGACACACCATTTGGAACTTCCTAGTCGATTTTGAGGAAGTTTGGGTGATTTGAAAGATTGTTCTGGATGTGCCTGTAATTCGTGTTCATGTACAACTCTGAGTCAGCACGGTATGCAATTGAAAAAAATGGCACTGAAGACATGTTTTTGGACAATTAAGGAATTCAGCCCAAACAAAAAGGCCGGGTGTAATTATGATCAGTTACACATTTGGCTGCAAGCATATAAAATAGGGGATGAGGATAAAATGAATGTTTTTCTCACTATGATAGGGCCCAATGCTTTTGAGGTGATGTTTAACAAATATTGCCCATGAGACCCAATACTTTGGACTACCTCATCGGCATGTTCCTGTTGTGTATTCATCGATAATTCTACATGAGATCTTTACTGGGAGCAGCCATATTGAAACTTTATTTACACCTCCCAACAGAGAGGGCAGCAGAGAGACAGTATAGCTGTAAAGAATGCTCAGCTATCACAACACAATTAGCAAGTTCAATACAGTACACTACAATGTTGCCCACAAGACTCCAATACTTTGGACTATTCAGAAAGTAATGAGACTCTGCACTCATATTATGGCACGACTAAGAATGAAATTACACTGCGAATTGCGTTTCGTGGAAGGAGGCAGTTGCCAAGAGAATCTGTTGCAGATTATATTTTTGAATTAAATAAACTCTCTCATCACTGTGGTTATGGCATGAACTCAGAAGTCAATCTTAGAGACACGTTCGTTGGAGGTCAAATGAACAGTAAAATCCAGGCCAAGCTTTTGATTAAAGGCAATAAGCTGATGAGGAAGGAGGCCTGTGATGAGGCCACAACCTTGGAAATGGCAGGAAGAGATAGTTGCAGATTGCTTGGAAGTTCTTTTCCTGAGCCGGCAGGGGAGCTCCACCAGATTTCAGCAGGAACAAGGCCACAACAGCCAAATTGACAGACTCAAGAGTCAGAAATTTAGATGCTATTGTTGCCATGGTAGCCACTAACTGTCTAAATGCTTCTATTTCTAGTCAAAGTGCTATGTCTGTGGGAAAGTCCAGATGGCATGCAGGAGTAGAGGAAACAGTAATGCTCCAGTTCATGGTAAAACTCCAGGTCACAGCAATATGCCAAATTAAGGCCGTGCTAGACCTAAAGCTAGTTCAGGAGCCTGGAAGTCCTTGAATGCGCATATGGTTGATATGGAAACAGAAATTGATGTTATCGAACAGGGAGCTTAAGAATTGTACTCAGCAAGAGTACAGCAAGAGAGCAAGAAAAACAGCACATGGAAGATACAGGAAAAGGGCTAAAGATATAATTCCAGTGCCCACAGTAAAAATAAAAGTTGAAAATTCACAACTTACCATCATCATTGATACAGCTGTTTTTCGGAAGGAGAGTATAAGAAATCCCTAAGTCACATTCCCTTATACAAAACTGGTGTGAAACTGACTAGTTATCCCAATAACAGTATTTCAGTCTCAGTTAAAATTTATGTCAGGGTGAAATAGAATGCATCCTATTACTTGCCACTGGTAGTAGTAGGAGGGAACAAAGCCTCCCTGGTGGGAAGAAACTGGCTGAAGAAAATTTGTTTAAACTGGGCCAAGTATTTATAGTAGGGATCCATAAGAGTACGTCTGATGTTGAAGAACTGAATACTGATTCATTTTCAGTCAATGAGTTACCTGTGAATTACTTCAATTCACAAATGACATGCCAGTGTGTGCCTGAGAAATTTCTGAAGAAACTTGCAAGGATGTGGTGTTCAGTAAAATACTTAATTATGTTCTGAATGCCAGACCTAAAGGGCTGGATTTTATATTGCCGCCGCCAAGTGTGGTGGCGGCTGTAAAAGTTGGTAGCCTGCACGCACAGCTTTTTCTCCGTGGAGCCGCTGCGATATTATATGTGGTGGCTCATTAGCAAGGCCAGGACAGAACACTCCCCCCACCCCCAGATGACATGTTGGGGGCAGGTGAGCCATCCCCGGCTACTGCACAGGCACCAGCGCCATTTTTAAGGGGTTTCCAGTCCTTATATTTATTTCATATTTTTAAAGGGACATTACTTTAAAACGTATTACAAAGAATGAAATAAATGTTCCCAGACCCTCTCCCACCTCCCCAATAAATTCAGATTTCATCCCTTGTGCTCTCCCCTCCTAAAATACTCACCTTCTGTACTTGACAATTCCCCCCTCCACCAAAGTCAGAAACTTTTAACTTTACCCTTCCCATCACCCTCTAGACCAATCAAGTAAGTTTGACCGTGCTCCCCCCCCACCACACTGATAAACTTACCTCCTCCCCCACTCCCCATAAGCGTCGTGCCTCATTTCCCTGGACGGGGATCCGAAGGTGTATCAGTGCCGGCCGCCAGGATGAAGATCGCAGCGGCACATCAGGAGGCGATGGGAACTTCATCAATGCAGTTAAGTTAATTACTTTACATATTTAAATTGAGGTCCCATCATCGAATGGCGGGGGGAGGCCACCACAAGGCCTCGCTGCTGGTGACAAGATCGGGACGGGCCCTGCGGCATTGAGGTCTGTGGCGGGCTTCATCCGGGGCAATCTTCAAGTCCCTCCCACCACGGATCCCAACGTCAAGGTCCCTATAACATCCAGTCCAAAAAGTGTGATGATGAGAAATTGCAGGGGGTATTTGTTATATATATATAATATATAATTAACTGAGTGTTGATCAAGCCTGTCTCCCATGGAGTTTAAAAATCATTTTTCAGCCAAGGTTTAGGGAGAGATTGTTGGAAGAACTTCATCAAAAGCACACAGGGATAGTCCGTATGAAAACAGTAGCAAGAAGCTATTTTTGATATACAAAGGAAGGTAGAGATATTGGTGAAAAGTTGTGAAATGTGTCTCAGAATGAGAAATGATCCAACCAAGGATCCTTTTATTCCATAGTCAAACACAAGAAAACCGTGGGAAGGAGTACGTGTCAGGCTGTACTTTTACGCCCACCCCCTGCCCCCCAAAGAGCAGGAAGGTGGAGAGGGGGGCATAAAATGGAAAGGGAGGCTCGGGGGGCCCTTCCCGACCCACTCCTGCCTCCACTGCCAATTTGCGGCGGTGGCAAAAAACGGCCCACTTGCCCCAGGCCAATCAAGGCCCTTAAGTGGCCAATTAAGGGCCTCCGCCTGCCACCACAGGGATTTTACCCATGGTTGGTCAGGTGGCCCAGGCCTGAGAGAAGCCGCCTGACAAAAGAGTGGCTTTCTGATGTCCTGGGGTTGGGGGAGCCCTCATGATCAGGCACCCTGTGACCGACGGAGGGCTGCCGCTGCTGCTCCAACCACCCCAATACCCAACACAGCCCCTGTCCCCCCAATCGACCACACTTGCCTCACTGTGGCCTGACCGATCACCCTTGGCGAGGCACCAAAAACTTACCTTTGCTCCCAGCATCTTCTTTCCGATGGCTGGGTTGCAGTCCCAGCATTGGCCACTGCTCCCAATGGCTGATTGGCCGGCAGCTCCATTAGGCGGGACTTCCCATCTCAATGAGGTGGAAGTCCCGCCTCAAACCAATTAAAGGCCTGTGGACCACAAAATGCGGTCTGGATTCCTAGGCCAGGCGGAGGCGGGTTCGCCACCGACTTTTTCGTTGGTGGACAGCTCCTGTCTGCTGAGGCAATAATTCCAGCCTCAATTTCTTTGAAGTGAAAGGGAAAGAGTATTTTGTTTTGTTTGATAGTGATGGCAAGTAGATAAATGTTGAGTTTATGCCCAGTGCCACAAGTGTCAAAACTATTAAGGTTTTGAGAAGTTGGTTTGCAGTTTATGGGTTGCCAGAAGTGTTGATATCAGATAATGGCCCACAGTTTATATCAGAAGAGTTTGAAATGTTTCTGAGTAAGATTTGGGTCAAACACTCTCTAATACTGTCATATCACCAAGCATGGAATGGTGCTGCAGAAACATTTTGAGGGGGTCTTTGCAGAAATATTTGCTAGGTGACAATTTCCGTATTTCTATTTGACATAAGCTAGACATTTTCTGTTCTCTTACAGAATAACCCCACAGTCTACAACAGGTTGCTCACCGTACAAGTTAGTGTTTCAACACACTCCCAGGACAGGGTTTTGTTTGCTTCAGCCTGACATCAATAGTAAAGTAAGAGAAAAGCAAGACAGAGTGAAGATGAGTATTGAATTTTACGTTAGATGGGAGACCCCACCCATCGACCGAAAGGCTGGGGACGAGTCCACCTCCGCGGGCCTGGAGAGCCAAGCCAGGATTTTTAGCTCCCCAGGCACTTAATTGGCCTTGGGCAGGACTTCCACCTCCTTAAGGCAAGAAGTCCTGCATAATGGAGCAGCTGGCCAATCAGCACGCCAGCAGCTCTTATTCCCAGCAGCGCCACCGAGACTGCACCCTGCCAAAAGAAGCAAGAGGGATGAAGGCCCCAGAACCAAGCCAGGTTTTTGGGGCCTCACTAAGGACAATTGGCTGGGCCCTGGCAAGGCAAAGGGGGGTGGTCGCTTAGCAGTGGGGGGGTGAAGTGCTGTCCAGGAGGGCGGTTGGGCCGTGGGGGGCCCTCCATGGGGCACAGGATGCCCGATCATGAGGGAACCCCCCCGCCCCCCACAAGCCTGCAAGAAGGCCACCAGGTTTTACCTGCAGGTGCTCTTGGGGCCTTTGCTGTCCCGCCCGCCCAGGGTAAAATACCAGATGCGGCAGGAGGAGGCCACTTAAGGGCCTTGATTGGCCTAGGGTGGGTGGGCTGTTTCTCACCACCACCCCATATAAACTTGCAGCAGGGGCAGGGAGGCATCATGAACGGCACCCCCCCCACATTCCACTCAATTTTATGCCCCCCCCCAACCTGCCACCAGCCCACTTGTGTTGGGGGCCATAAACGTCCGGCCCTCATGTAGATTTGCTCTGTGAATACACAACATATGTAATCATAACAATCTACATTCCCCATTATATCCTGCAAAAAACCTCTGAGTAAATTGTTGTGTGGGAATGTAATTAGGCATATAACAGCTACACTTATCGATGATAACTTGATTAAGAGTTGGTGACGTATGTTTAAAAGTTATGAGATGAACTTTCCAACTAAACAGAAAAACTGTAAATTCTCTGACATTTTTCCAATGCTCGTGATTCTATTCGTTTGTATGTCAGATAATATTTCCAGATGATTCAATCAATCCCAAGCATCTTGTGTTGACTTCTTTAAAAGAAAGGTGCCAAAAACAAATGTTCAAATGTGGAGATACTAACTTAAAAATGACTGTCAGCGATTCAGTAGATGAACACATCGCATTCACATGAGTTATTTTTGTCTGTCGTAATATAGACACTAAACTGTCTAATTTAAATGGGTTAAAGCCGTTACTAAAACAGTGGACAGAAGAATGTTGTACAATTACATTGGCCCTGATTTGCACTCTGGGCTGGTGGATGGCAAGGTGATTTGGAAACTCACCCATTGCTGCAGGAATCAGGAACCAGGGCTATTTTAACTCATAAACCATTAGTATCTCAACAGTCCATTTCCTGGCTATTTCACAGCCAATAGTAGTGAGAGTTAGGGATTACAAAAGACTGTTCAAAAGCAAAATACTGCAGATGCTGGAAATCTGAAATAAAAACAGAAAAGTGCTGGAAATGCTCAGCAGGTCAGACAACATCTGTGGAGAGAGAAAGTGTTCATGTTTCAGTTTAATGACCTTTCATCAGAACTGGGAAAATTTTGATGTGTTAAGGAACTGAAAAGGGGAGTGTTGGAAAATTTAAAAAAGGAAGGTCTGTGATAGGCCATAAAACAGGAGAGATTAAATGACTAAAGGGCTGGTGGTGTAAGGCCAAAAAGAGTGGTAATGGGACAAGAAAAAAAACAAATGATGTGTCTAGAACAGCTGCTGTCTGAAAGCCAAGAAAAAGAAAAACAAGACCTACAAAATACTTAAAGGGTAGATGCAGGTAAGATGTTTCCCCTGGTTGGGGAGTCTAGAACCAGGGGACACAATTTCAAAATAAGGGGGAAACCAATTAGGACAGAGATGAGTAAAAATTTCTTTACTCACAGGGTTGTAAATCTTTGGAATTCTCTATCCCAGGGGGTTGTGGAAGCTCAGTCATTGAGTATGTTTAAAGTAGAGATTGACAGATTTCTAAATATCAATGACATAGAGGGATATATGGATATGGGAAAAAGGCATTGAAGTGGATGGTCAGCCATTATCGTATTGAATGACAGAGCAGGTTCGATGGGCTCAATGGCCTACTCCTGCTCCTATGTTCCTAAGACTGTATGCTCAGCTCTCATTTTGAATCTTTTTTTTTGTAGGCTCTGGTTTTATTGTTTTGTTTTTCTCTTTCTTGGCTTTCAGGTGGCAGCTGTTCATCATTCTGCCATTCACACCTCCTCAAGACATATCTTACCTGCCAGTTTTGGTGGCCTTTTAAGTACTCATGGTTAAATCACTGTAAATCTGGAAAAAATTGCCCTGGAACAGAAATATTATTGAAATGAGGCATGCACTTGATTCAGGCAGTTGCTGGGTCCACATATAAAATGGCTCTGGCCAATTTCACAGTTGTTCAACTATACACACAGATGAACTGCTATATTAATTATTGCTGAAAACAGAGACATTTTGTCAAAGCTTTTCATCTTACACTCATCAGGACGATTCTCAGAAATACCAGTGTAAGGGAAAGCAAGAAATTTATACTGTATGGGAAGAAAGAGTGCTGATTGGTTGGCAAGTGGACTCTGATTGGTAGAGGTGTTGCCATGGAGAATACACCAGTTTATGGTGACTGACAGTATACTGCCAAGCTTTGTTTGAATTTAAACCATGCAGCTTGACTCTGATTGGTCAAGGCGTTGCCCTGAGGAATGAACCAGCAAATAGCTGTCACTGATTTTGTTTAGCTGAAACAGGTGCAATGTATGTACATGTTCTTTCTGTCTGCAAAGAAAAATTAATAAATTAATTATTGCCATGCCCATTTTATGACTTTATGTAAAGCTGACAAAGCAATGTTGAATTTCTCTCCTAACATATCCAATCTCTTTAATCCATACAAATGCATTATCCTAATATTGACTTCATCAATTTCAGACCTAAGCTGCTTCTCCCATTTTTAATGTTTGAAAATGATGCATTGGTAAAATTCTTTGACTCATCCCTGATTGAGCACAGAACATAATTTTCCATACCACCAACTCCCTCCCACATATTCTGTGCAACAGCTTAATTTAAATGATCAGTTTTATGTAAATGATGTTATAACAACTCCTTACGTAAAAGCTTGTTTTTCACAGAGGGATCACGCAGTCTGCTCTGCCTGCCTGTAGTAATTAACATATAAGGTCTTTCATGTCATGCTTCCTTGAAGGTATTTTTAGTTTCAGTAACCAAGAGCTAGGCATTAAATTGAGTGCTCTGGTCCTTGAGTGTTTGGAAGTAAAGGATGAAAAGATGGTTGCAGCAGAGATTTACTTGCACCAGACTAGACAAAGCTAAGTTCACGATTACTCAAACACGCAGACACAGTTACATGAAAAAGTCCAAAACGGACTGGACTTTAAGGTTCCACTTCACCAGGAAGGCAGTGATAGAATTGTATCATCTGCAGCAGTCTGACCTGCAGACAAACTTGAGCACAGGGTCAGCACAGTGGCATTCAAAGGCATCACCACCTTGAATTGCTATGCCTTTGGCTCCTTTCAAGCTATCACAGGGATCAGCTGCAGTACAAATCATTGAGTAGCAGTCAAGACATCCTGAGGCCTGAGGATTGTGCTGAAGAGAGAAAAAAAATTACTTTACCTTTTAAAGCATTGATTTTCGAGGTGCTCACAAAATCCCTGGGAGGTGCTATTCTATGTGGTTGTCCATTGGTACACACAGAGGAAAGTGAGGCAGGAGGACTGGCTCAGCTGCCTCCTTACATGGAGTCTGCACCTGTCTGAAAGCATTGGCAAACTGTTCAGTATTTATCAGGCAGCATGTGAACTGTAGCCTTTATTCACCACTTCAGTACAATTGAAGGATTTTTTGAACTTGTGAATAGCAACAACTTGTATTTATGTAGCACCTTTAAAGTAATAAAACACCTGAAGGTGCTTCACAGGAGCATCATAAAACAAAATTTGACATGGACCACATAAGGCGATATTAGGGCAGATGGCCAAAAGCTTTGTCAAGGAAGTAGATTTTCAGGACCATTTTAAATGAGGAAAGAGAGATAGAGAGGATAGAGGTTTAGAGAGGAAATTCCAGAGTTTAGGGCTCAGGCAGCAAAAGACATGGCCACAAATGGTGGAGCAATTAAAATCGAGGTGCTCAAGAGGCCAGAATTAGAGAAACGCAGATATCGCAGAGGGTTGTGGGGCTGGGTATAGGAGGGGGAGACCATAGAGGGATTTGTATACAGTTTTAAAATCGGGGCATTGCATAAACAGGAGCCAATGTCGGTCAGAAAGCAGACGAGTTTTTTTTAATGCATTCACGTGATGCGGGCATCGTTGGCTAGGTCAGCATTTATTGCCCATCCCTAATTGTCCTTCAGAAGCTGGTGGTGAACTGCCTTCTTAAACCGTTGCAATCTATCTGGTGTAGGTACACCCACAGTGCTGTTAGGATGGGAGTTCCAGGATTTTGACCCAGCAACAGTGAAGGAACGGCGATATAGTTCCAAGTCAGGATGGTGTGTGGCTTGGAGGGGAACTTGCAGGTGGTGGTGTTCCCATGCATCTGCTGCCCTTGTCCTTCTAGCTGGCAGAGGTCCCGGGTTTGGAAGGTGCTGTTGAAGGAGTCTTGGTGAGTTGCTGCAGTGCATCTTGTAGATGGTATACACTGCTGCCCCTGTGCATTGGTGGTGGAGGGAGTGAATGCTGAAGGTGGGGGATGGGATGCCAATCAAGTGGGCTGCTTTGACCTGGAGGGTTTCGAGCTTCTTGAGTGTTGTTGGAGCTGCACCCATCCAGGCAAGTGGAGAGTATTCCATCACACTCCTGACTTGTGCCTGTGCGGAGTTTGCAAGTTCTCCCTGTGACCGCGCGGGTTTCCACCGGGTGCTCCGGTTTCCTCCCACAGCCAAAGATTTGCAGGTTGATAGGTAAATTGGCCATTGTAAATTGCCCCTAGTGTAGGTAGGTGGTAGGGGAATTGAGGGGTCAGATATGCCATCAAGACTGCGAACAACCTGATTCAACCTCAGACAGTTGCCAAGATGAGGGATGGAGTCAGTGGCTAGGGAGCAGAGTTTGTGTTGGGGACGGAAGACAATGGCTTTGGTTTCCCAATATTTAATTGGAGGAAATTTCTGCTCATCCAGTACTAGTCATCTAGTAAAAGGAATATTTTATGGTATTTTAACAAGGAATCAAGAGAAGGATGCATCTGCTTTTGCTATTGCTCTCATTTTTTGGGGGGGGGAATAAAACAAGGACACTTGTTATCAAAGTGTCAATCAATTTCATGATATCAGAATGTGACAGAGCATTTATTCAACTGTTCAGAAAATTTAGTGCGGTATCAATATTGTCAATTTGGTATCTTACTGCAGGGATAAAATTATCAATTCAATAAGTAATCTTAATTTCGCAAGACCATGATTTGCAGTTAGAAGAAAAAAAACTTGCATTTATATAACAGCCTATTATGTGCTGAAAGCTCTTCACATCCAATGAACTACTTTTGAAGTGCAATCACTGCTGGTATGTAGGCTAATGCAACAGCCATTTGTGCTAATTTCTAATTTCCCTGCATGCTGAGCCATTGAAGAATCTGTATGGAGAAAGTAATGAGTATCTAAACATTAACACTTCACCTCATAAGGTGTGAAATCTGTTAAAATCTCATCCTGTTTGTTTATATCAACGAAATGGCTGCAACATAAACAACATCCTATGGCATAACTCTCAGCTCTGTGTGTTCAGTTATGTACTGGTAGGGGATCTGAACTCGACGGATGAAATGAAATTCTTATGATTTGTGATATGTGGCATTGCATCTAAAAGTTTACCAAGACAGAAACCTTAATGTTTGTGCCCCCTTGTGGACTGGTTGTAATTTTAATGTTTTTAAATATAGTGCTCATATTAACATTTTGAAGTATTTTTTGGCTTCTATGTATTAACTAAGCTATAAATAAGTGTGTAAGATGCATTGAGCCTATTAGGGATAAAGTGGGTGATATATGCTTAAAGGTCCAGTGCAAGGCAACAATTCTGAATGGTTACATTGACTCAGTGTTCATTAAAGAAGAGGACGCTGACATAATATCGGTAGAAGCGAAGCTGGTAAAGGTAATGGATGGAATGGAAATTGATAGGGAGGATGTACTGGAAAGGATGGCTATGCTTAAAGTCACCTGGTTGCTAAGAAAAGTGGGAATGGAGATAGCAGAAGGGCTTGCCAAAATCTTCCAATCTTCCTTAGGATTGGGGTCAGTGCCAGATGATTTGAAAGTGGAAAATGTGCCACTCTTGTTCAAGAAACGGTGTAAGGACATTCCTATAGGTTGGTCAGTTTAACATCAGTGGTGGGTAAAGTTTTAGAAACAATAATCAAGAAAAGAACTAACAGGCACTTGGAAAAGTTTGAGTTAATTCAGTAGAGCCAGGACAGATTTGTACAAGGCAGATCGTGTTTGATTAATCTCATTGAATTTTTTGATAAAGTAACAAAGGTCAATGAGGGGAATGCAGTGGATGTTGTCTATATAGATCTTAAGAAAGCATTTGATGAAGTTCCAAATAAAAGGCTGGTTAGCAAAATTGAGGCCCATGGAATAGAATGTCAGTGTCAGTTTGGATAAAAGATTAATGACAGAAATCAGCAAGTCATGGTAAATGGCTGTTGTTCAGACTGGAGCATGGTAGACAGTGGTGTTCCCCAAGGGTCAGTGCTAGGACCACTGTTTTTTTGATGTATATAAATGACTTGGATATTGGAGTACAAAGTAAAATTTCAAAATTGGCCAATGATACCAAACCTGGATGTGTAACAAACAGTGAGGATGACACCAATCAACTGCAACAGGACATAGACAGGCTAGCAGAATGGGCAGACAAGTGGCAGATGGAAGTTAATACAGAGAAGTGTGAGGTGATGCATTTTGGCAGAAAGGATAGGGCAAGACAATATGGACAGTTCTGAAGAGTGTGCCGGGACAGAGGGACCTGAGGGATCATGTGAATAGATCTTTGAAGGTGGCAGGACAAATTGACAGAGTGGTTAGCAAAGCATGTGGGAACTTAGGCTTCATAAATAGAGGTATTGAGTACATATGGACATATGAATTAGGAGCAGGAATAGGCCACTTGGCCCCTCAAGCCTGCTCCACCATTCAACAAGATCATGGCTGATCTGATTGTAATCTCAACTTCACATTCCTGCCGACTCCCGATAACCTTTCACCCCCTTGCTTATCAAGAATCTATCTACCTCTGCCTTAAAAATATTCAAAGACTCTGCTTCCACCACCTTTTGAGGAAGAGAGTTCCAAAGACACATGAACCTCTGTGAGAAAAAATTTCTCCTCAGCTCTGTCTTAAGTGGGCGACCCCTTATTTTTAAATAGTGATCCCTAGTTCTAGATTGTCCCACAAGGGGAAATATCCTTTCCACATCCACCCTGTCAAGATCCCTCAGGATCTTATATGCTTCAATCAAGTCACCTCTTACTCTACTAAACTCCAGCCAATACTAGCCTAGCCTGTCCAACCTTTCCTCGGAAGACAACCTGCCCATTGCAGGTATTAGTCCAGAAAACCTTCTTTGAACTGTTTCCAATGCATTTACATCCTTCCTTAAATAAAGATACCAATACTGTACACAGTACTCCAGAAGTGGTCTCACCAATGCCCTGTATAACTGAAGCATAACCATACTTTTGTACTCAATTCCCTTTGAAATAAATGATAATATTCTATTAGCTTTCCTAATTATTTGCTGAACATGCATACTCAGCTTTTGTGATTAATGCACTCGGAAATCCAGATCCCTCTGCATCTCAGAGCTCTGCTTTCTCTCACCATTTAGATAATATGCTTCTTTTTTATTCTTCCTGCCAACATGGACAATTTCACATTCTCCCACATTACACTCCATTTGCCAGATCTATGCCCACTCACGTAACCTATCTATATCCCTTTGTAGCCTCCTTATGTCCTTTTCACTGTAATGAGAAGCTTTTTTATGTTTTCTGATGCAACATAAATGAGTCCAGTTGATTGTAGATCTCAAACAGGTTTATTAAACAGCTAACAAGTATATACAGTGGAGAGCTAACTATTTACAGACCTTACTCTAGGATAGTACAGTTACAGAATGAAACTGGTATGTAGTCACATGACTGCATCCTGGTCTCAGCACTAAGGTCTTAAAGGGACATCACTCTTAAAGACAATTACACAAAATCCCCGTTCTTTCCGAAGGTAAGTTTTGTATGCTAAAAGCAAAAGCACACGAAATTAGATAATATCAAAATTATTTGCACTTGAATAGAGATTATGAACTTTACTAGTACAGAGGCTCAAAAGTCCATATATCGTCTTGGTGGTTTGACTACTCTTGTTCGGGGGCTTTGCGTCGCATCTGTTCTTTTTCTTTCTGAAGTTTCTCCCGCTCTGCATTCAGTTTTCGTTGCTCTGCCTTCTGCCTGCTAATATACTCTGCTGCTTTTCTCAAGATGACCACTTTTGGAAAGTTCCGGCACCTCATTTCAAAGGTCCAACAGACAATGCTTCAACTCTTTCCTCCTCTGCCTCCTCAGGACATTGCGTGTACTTTGCCTCTCCTCATTCTCCATGTCTGACGGCTTGGAGCTCAAGACTGAGGACTTACTGGGGGAAGAGTACTTGGTCTCTTGGAGATACCTGTCCATTTTGGCTCATTGTGGTACTGGTGGTTTTCTACAGAACAGAAGTGTAGGCAGGTATAGTTGTGCTGTTGCTGGGTTACCATCTTGCACCGTTTGATGCTGGTCAGAGTCTGCTAGCAGGTTCAAGTCCTTGGAGATTTTATGATGCTGCAATGCTTACTCCTGCCACTGGTCTTGTGTCTATGAGGTAGAACGTTTGTGGTTTCCATGCTGGTTTGCCATATCTGCATTGCATTGTTAATGTGTCACTGCAAGAGATGGTGACCCATTTTATGCAGATAATTTGGCTGTTGTCAGTTGTATCGTTGATTTCCAATGACTCCATTACATATCTTTGAGGATTCGGGCTGGTAGGATAGTTGCACTAGCGCCAGTGTCAATCTTGATTTTGAGTGTATGCTTACCAGCTTTCTTTGGGCAGATGATGTTGATAGTGGTGAAAGCTTCCAGTTGTTGAACTTTATCAACATGATGTGTCAGCTTCACAATGTGGAATTCCTGTTCATCTTCCGTCTGAGAAATACTTCTCTCTGAGTCTCGTCACAGGTCTGTTTTGCTGTAGATCTCCTGTATCAGCTTGCGTTTATGAATGTCTCTGGTGCTTTCCTTGCTGCTGTTGCCCTGTAGCTGCACCTGTCTTCTGTTGGCTTGTGTCCTACCGTGGCTTCTAGCTGCATCTTCAGAGCCAGAATTCCTGCATTTGCAAGCCCAGTGTCCTTTTGCACCACATGCCTTGCACAGGTCATGAAATGCAGGGCAATGTTGCCGTGAGTGGGTCAGGCCACACTTACCACACAGCTTACTTGCTCCTTTCGACCTGGTTATGGTGCCAATACTGTTGGTTGCACCTAGTGCTTGCAGGTGCTGTTGTCCAGCTACAATGGCTTTGTATTTGCTGCTATCTTCCAGTAGTGCATCAATGCCGTGACCTTTCTTTTTCCCCAAGAGGTCCTTTTGAAATACTTCAATAGGTATTGATACAATCACCAGCTCCAATATTTGGTCTGACAGCACAACTTCTGAAAAATTGCACTCATTGCCCTTGCTATAGTATGAACTGATGAACTGGTCTATTGATTCCTGTGGCTGTTGCCTGTAGAACATCAATTCTAGCCGGCGAATTTGAAAATTCACTCTTAATCTGAGTTGATCTTCCAGCACTTTCCATATCTTTGCAGGATCTTTCTGGTCCTCTTCAGATATGCCTGAGGTATTGATTCTGTGTAATCCCTCATTTCAAATTGTTATCATTATTTTTACAGCTTGCTTTTCTGGTTCTGTAATTACTTGGTCTGTGAAGCATAACTGTATTGTTTGTTTGAACAATTTGAACTCGGATAGGGTATCCAAGGCTTTCCAGTTCATGCTGGGAAAATTTGTATCCATATTCCTGCTATTCTTTTGCTTTAAACTTGCTTTAAGACTTGGTTCTGTGACTCTGTACTGCTTCCCTTTGAAAAGAATTCTCTTCTTTAGACTGGCGGTTTGATTGACAGGAGTAGCTTTACAATTTATCTAAATGCCAGCAGTCTAGTCTGTCTGTTTATACAACTATCAATATGCATTTCAAGTGCTCTTGTTTTTACTCGGGTTTGTTTATAACAGCCGTTTATTTATTTATTTAGAGATATAGCACTGAAACAGGCCATTTGGCCCACCAAGTCTGTGCCAACCATCAACCACCCATTTATACTAATACTACATTAATCCCATATTCCTACCACATCCCCACCTTCCCTCAATTCCCCTACCTATACTAGGGGCAATTTATAATGGCCAATTTACCTATCAACCTGCAAGTCTTTGGCTGTGGGAGGAAACCGGAGCACCTGGCGAAAACCCACGCAGTCACAGGGAGAACATGTTCTAATGTTCTAATGGTCAGATAGTTTCACAGGTCGGAGCAACATCGAGGGCCGAAGGGCCTGTACTGCACTGTAATGTTCTAATGTAGCATGCAAACTCCGAACAGGCAGTACCCAGAATCGAACCTGGGTCACTGGAGCTGTGAGGCTGCGGTGCTAACCACTGTGCCGCCCCGTTCATAGGCAATTCTTCACACTTGAGTGGTTTTATGAGTTTTTTAAACTCTGGCTAAGTGAATGAAAGCTCTTCACACTGGAGTGATTTAATGGTTTCTATTTATAGCTCTAGCTGTGAGCTATGTGAATGGAGGATTCCTATGCTCTTTGATGTTAGACGCCGCCTGCAATGGCATGGACCTGATCAGGCTGGGAGAGTCTTTGAAACCAATCGATCAGCCTGAGATAGGGATTGGGTTTTCCCTGTTTTTTTTTTATTTTTACTGAGAAGTTTTAAAAAATCATCTTAGCAAGCACCTCAAAGCCTTTTTTTTAAAACTGGGGTTCCTGTACAGGCAGGACATTGACACACCCAATCACAGTGAATGATTTGCAGCCTGTTGTTCAGCTCTGTCCTCTACAGCTGGAGGTGAGTTTTTTCTTCTTCTTTACACTGTTTGGGATAGTATTTCTTTTAACTTTCCCTCTTTTAGCTGTGGGTAGTTTTTAAAGCAGTTTTCCTGTGATCTTTAATCTTGGATTCTGTCTTCTCACCACAGCTCCCATCATGTAATGAGAAGCTTTTTATGTTGTCTGATACAATATAAATGAGATGCATGGAGCCCAGTTGATTGAAGATTCCAAACTAGTTTTCTAAACAGCTGACAAGTATATACAGTACAGAGCTAACTATTTACAGACCTTACTCTAGGGTGATACAGTAACAGAGTGAGATTGGCATGTAGTCGCATGACTGCATCCTGGTACTCAGCTCATTAGCATACTAAGATCTTAAATGGACATCACTCTTAAACACAATCACACAACACATAACTTGCTTTCCTACCTAAAATAAAAGCAAAATACTGCAGATGCTGGAAATCTGAAATAAAAAAAGAAAGTACTGGAAATACTCAACAGGTCAGGCAGTATCTGTGGAGAGAAAAGCAGAATTAATGTTTCAAGTCTGTTTCTGATCAAAGGCCACCAACTGAAACGTTACCTCTGCTTCTTTCTCCACAGATGCTGCCTGACCTGCTGAGTATTTCCAGCACTTTCTATTTTTATTTGCTTTCCTACCTATTTTTGTGTCATCATCAAATTTAGCAACCATACCTTCAGTCCCTTTATCTAAGTCATGGATATAAATTGTACAAAAGTAGGAAAGTTATGCTGAACCTTTTTAAAGCTCTGGTCAGGCCACAACTAGAGTATTGCATCCAGTTCTGGTCACCACATTTCAGGAAGGATGTAAAGGACCTTGAGAGGTGCAGAGGAAATTTATCAGACTGGTTCCAGGGATGAGGGAATTTAGCTACAAGGTTAGGTTGGAGAAGCTGGGATTGTTCTCCTTGGAGCCAAGGAGATTGAGGGGAGATTTGATCGAGGTGTACAAGATTATGACAGATTTAGATAAGGTAGACAAAGAAAAGCTGCTCCCATTAGCTGATGGTACAAGGACTGAGGACACAGATTTAAGGTTTTGGGCAGGAAATACAGGGGGAAATGTACCTTTTTACATAGCTGATGGTAATGACCTGGAACTTGCTGCCTACGAGGGAGGTGGAAGTGGAGACGATGAATAATTTCAAAAGGAAATTGGATAGTATCACGAAAAGATGCGAACCCCCTGTGTTTTGTGCATTTGTGCATTTGAATATTAATGTCAAATGCCATTTTATACAGCACGTTTTAAGTTTATACTTCTATGTTCTGATTGTCAAAATGGAGGAGAAAGGTCAGGTGGGACAGCAACTTGAAAAGGGTCTAGCTTTAGGACCCAAGAAACCCTTATCCAACTTGCCTGGACTTGAAACTCTATCAGTTTGGAGGTACAGCCTGTAATTTTACACAGCTGCCGTGTGCTGTCTGGAGACACTTCTCCTGAGAACTCCCTGCAAGATTAGCTCCAGTTGCCTGAAGATCCATATCTAGAGTCATAGAGTCATAGTGTTTTACAACACAGAAACAGGTCCTTCGGCCCAAGACGACTGCGCCGACCATCAAGCAACCGTCCAAACTAATCTCATTTCCCCACACCTGGCCCATAGCCTTGTATGCTATGGCGTTTCAAGTGCTCATCTAAATACTTCTTAAATGTCGTGAGTATTCCTGCCTCTACCACCCCTTCAGGCAGTGTGCTCCAGATTTCAACCACCCTCTGGGTGAAAAAATTCTTCCTCAACTCCCCTCAAAACCTCCTGCCCTTTACCTTAAATCTATGTCCTCTAATTATTGACCTCTCTGCTAAGGGAAAAAGTTTCTTCCTATCTATCCTATCAGTGCCCCTCATAATTTTGTACACCTCAATCAGGTCCCCCCACAGCCTTCTCTGCTCCAAGGAAAACAACCCCAGCCTATCCAGTCTCTCTTCATAACTAAAATACTCCAGCCCAGGCAACATCCTGGTGAATCTCGTCTGCACCCTCTCCATTGCAATTACATCCTTCCTGTAGTGTGGTGCCCAGAACTGTACACAGTACTCCAGCTGTGGCTTAACCAACGTTTTATATAGCTCCATCATAACCTCCCTGCTCTTATATTCTATGCTTCGGCTAATAAAGGCAAGTATCCCGTGTGCCTTCCTAACTACCTTATCTACCTGTGCTGCTGCCTTCAGTGATCTATGGACAAGCACCCCAACGTCCCTCTGACCCTCTGTACTCCCGAGGGTCCTACCATCCATCGTATATTCCATTGCCTTGTTAGACCTCCCAAAGTGCATCACCTCACAGTTCTCAGGATTAAACTCCATTTGCCATTGCTCTGCCCATCTTACCAGCCCATCAATATCATTCTGTAATCTAAGGCTTTCCTCCTCACTATTTACAACACCACCAATTTTCGTGTCATCTGCGAACTTACTGATCATACCTCCTATATTCACGTCTAAATCATTAATGTACACTACAAACAGTAAGGGTCCCAGCACATAATTATCTCTCTCTAAGACAGTATGCAAAAGTCAGAACAAAAATAAAAGAAGCCACAGACTGCCTGAAGCTGCACATCTCTGTCTCTAAGGCCTTTTCAACAAGAATTTTTTTTTTAAAAAGCCACACTTTGAAAAAAATCCAGTAAGAAAAATCAAAAAGACAAGCTGCAAAAACAGCAGGAAAGTCTGATTTCTACCAGTTTCCTCTCCGTCTAAAAGAAGGTGACAGCAATTTAGCTGTCTCTATCTATATCGGAGAGTGCCCGAAGAAGAAGAATTTGTAAGAGAAGAGATATTTCCGACAGCTACTCCCCAATTCAGCATTTCTAATCGGTGATCTCCAATTTTTGTACTTTTTTTTGATGTTTCAATGGACACCAGTTTTAACTGAAGTTTGTGTTAGTTTATAGTTCTATTTAATGCCGTTTTATGCCTTTAACTTTTGTTAACCCTGAATGTTTGCAAGTGTACGCGGCGAAGTTAAACCCCTTCCTGAGTTTAAGAGTATGTAAATAAACCCTACTTCTTTGTTTTGACTTTAAAAACTGTGTTGTTAATGTGGTCATTTATTATTTGGGGTTAAGGGAGGGAAAAAAACTCAATCACTAATCTATTTACAGACAGGTGGTTGGAAAAACAGGGAAATTGATTCAGAGGAAAAAAATGATTAACTACCTGTTTGTAACAATGGGCACTTGAGGGAAATAAACTTGCAGGGCTACGGTGATAGAGTGGGGAATTGGAACTGACTGTATTGTTGTACAGATTTTTGGAATCGAGTCAATGGGCTGAATAGCCCTCTTCTGTGCTGTTATGACTCTATGACTATAAGTATGCCTAAATAGTTTTAGCCTGAACATATTAGTCTGTCATTGTTGCATTTCCTGCCTTTCATAAGAACATGGTATGCTTTCTATGCGATCTCCAGTGAACAATATCCTGTAAATTGGGGTTAACTACTGAACCTAGGCCTGTGTTCCAAGGAGGCCACATAAAAGAATGTAAGCTTTGAATAACAGAAGACTTGGGAGGAAAATTTGGATTAGGCACGATACCCACACCCGTTCCCTTTGAGGCAGGCAGAATGTAAACTTCATGCTGCCTGCTAATCTAAAAGATTGCAGTGTGCAGCTCAATGAGAAACGTACTGCTGACTGTCTGTATGTGCAGCAGGGGGCCCTGGTGTGTGAGTGGCTAGCACAACACACAGCTAACCTGTACCTCTTAAAGGCAACCTGCACCTCTTAAAGGACAGCTACATTCATCCTGTAGGAACTGCTTGAATAGTCTCAGGAAGGCTTTGCTGCGAGGTACAGCACAGCAAATGGAGCAACAGGCCAGCAAGAGGCCTCCCAAGTTTTTGGATGTGGCATGAAGGTCTTACTGATGGAATTTGAAAGAAGGGGAGATATTATGTTTCCACAGGGGGTCAGGAGGCCCTCAAGCCACACCCTGAGAAGGGAATGGGAGCAGGTGGTCAGGAAGGTAAATTGCCAGAGTGTGGTCCTGAGCTATGCCAGAAAAGATCAATCAACTTACACAGGTGGTCAAGGTCAGTAAAGGCATCTTCAAAGGACATCCCTTACCCACCCCACCACAATTCTCTCATGCTGCTTAATGCACCAAAGCCCCATCACTTACCCATCACCTATGCTTAACATTCAGTGACTTCACTTCACCCTTACCCAATTACCAATGCTCCAGCCTCATACCCAACTCTCCCTGCTTCTAAATAGGTCCATCGATTTAGGTAAGGCAGCCATATCACTCAAACAAGTTGCAACGCACTCACTGGCATTATTCTCACTCTCTTGCAAGACTAGGTGGCACATAAGCGCAGGGAGCTGCAGAGAACTGTTTGGGGACAGGCACGCCTGCATCACCTGAGCCCTTTGAAGGAGACTGGTTCTCTGCATTATGGGTCTGGCTGTGACCAAGATCATTGTATGCAGTGTCATCGAGAACATTCGGAACGAAGGTATGTTCCAGTCTTATGCTCCTGTTCAAATCCACCTCACTTTCATCCTGCTATCCGGCAAGAAGTGCAGTTCATGTGACCATTGCCTTTCAACTCGCCCCCCACCCCCCCCTTCCCTCATCCCAACCCCCCTCTTCTGCATTTCTGCTTTCAGACACCCAAGAATTGCCACCTAGCCAGGCACTGCATCATGAAGGGCAAGGGCTGCTACAGACCTTTGATGACGATTACTTGATCTGATAATCACAGCCATCAGCTCAGTTACTAGCACTGAATGAACTTTAGAGGATAATATAGAGTCGGGATCAGCACACAGTGAGTCACCGGGCATGACTGGCCTACAACCAGGCCTGGCGAAAGGATTGTTTGTATGCCAGCTCCCCGGAGAATAACATCACAGATGAGTTCTGCTGCAGAGGACTCGGACGAGGACTGCGATGGGGCAGTGTACAGGAAAATACTGATAAGCATGCACATGTGGGGAGGTGGTGGCCTGGTGGTAATGTTCCTGGACTGGTAATCCAGAGCCCCGGCTAATGCTCTGGGGGCATGGTTCAAATCAGATGGTGAAATTTGAATTCAATTAATAAAATCTGGAATTTTAAAAAACTAGTCTGATTGTAACCATGAAAACATTGTCGATTGTTGTAAATACCCATCTGGTTCATTAATGTCCTTTAGGGAAGGAAATCTGCTATCCTTACCTGGTCTGGCTTACATGTGACTCCAGACCCACAGCAATGTGGTTGACTCTTTACTGCCCTCTGAAATTACCTAGCAAGCTGCTCAGTTCAAGGACAATTAGGGATGGCCAACAAATGCTGGCCTTGCCAGTGGTGCCCACATCCCACAAAATGAATTAAAAAAAACACACTGATGCTGGGTGCATTGTCAGGCCTGCCACAGAGACTTCTGTCACTATTAAGGACCATGGAGGAATTTGGCTCCAACTTGGCACAGGTCTTCTTGCAGAGCTTTGAGACCATCATTTTCAGTGTGGAACTGGTGGCAAACTTTGGGGCGCAGCCGTGATGCAAGGTCTGGTGGCCTATGTCTCAGCTTCCATTGCAGAACAGGCAGAAGCCACCCAAAATCTAAGTGCTGCATGGAAGCTCAGACTGAGGTTATGACATCCATGCTTGTTGCCATGCAGACTCAGACTGCTGCCATCATGGCTGCAGATATCAGTGCTCCAAGGGACATGCAGGCTCTCACAGCAGTTCCGCAATATGTCCTCCAACAGATCACAAAGATTATTGAGGCGCCACCCCAGGAGAGTGGCAGATGCTCTCTGGAACATGAACCTGCTTTCCTCTCTCAGGATGACAGCATTCCAATACGCTTGTTGTTGCCTTTCAGCCAGCCCAGACTACTGCCACCCATACCGAGGTGGTGCAATCCAAAGCTGGGGCCTCAAAGCCCAGAGCAATATGCTCAAATCCTTACTAAATTAAGCTATAACAATGGTTAACTTTTAGAAATGCATGTTGTTGTGCTTCAGTTGTTCTGCAAGGCTATCTGCAGTCTCCTCCACTGGAAGTCAGCAGCCTTCCATCAGCTACTGGGATAGCACTGTGTAGGAACACTAGGACAGGCAAAGGCATCCACAAGATAGGCACTAAAGGAATGCATGTGAGTGGATAATTCAGTTTTGTACATATTATTTGAAGTGTTATTGGATAAAGTTGTTATGGAATGGTCTTTTGTTGGTGGCTTTTATTTCAGGACTTAGGACGCTGTAATGGTACGTGGTGGGGGGGATTGAAAAGTGGGGAATTGTGGAGCAATTGTGATATGGGGATGAGATCTCAGGGGAACTGGAGTATGAGTATCCACTCACGGGCAGCCTGTCCAGAACAAAGGGCTTCAGATGTCTCCTCCCTCCCTTCTCTTCCTCCTCCTTCTGAGGTGGTCTACACAGGCCTGGTGGCAAGTTCTGCAGCCTCACTATGAATTTGGAGACAAGGTCAGGTGAGTACTGGACAGCTCCTCCTGAGCAGTCCAGGCAGCAGAACTGTTGCTTCAGGATGCCAGTGGTTTGCTCCTCGATGTTCCTGGTGGCTGCATGGCTCTCATTGTGGGTATGCTGTCCATGCATGGTAGCATGATGGAGAAGAGTTACGAACCAGATGTAGAGTGAGTATCTCTTGTCACCCAGCAGCCAGCCTCTGGTTGTTTGTGATGGGTCAAAGATGGTGGGTACAGCTGACTGGTGCAGGATGAATATGTTGTGGCTGCTGCCAGGATAGCAAGCATTCACTGACAGGATCTGCTAAGCATGGTCGCACAACATCTGCATGTTAACGGAATGGTAGCCCTTGTGGTTGCACAACATTAACATGCAGAGCCATGTGCGTGCAGTTGATTGCACCCTGCACCAGTGGGAAACCTGCTAGCCTGGAAAAAACACGGGGCTGAATTTTACGCCACCCCAAAGAGTGGGATGGTGGCAGGGGGTGGCGTAAAATGGAGTGGGAGGCTCCGGAAGCCCTTGTTGACCCATCCCACCTCTGCCGCCACTTTATGCAGGACGGCAGCGGCAAAAAATGGCCTGCCCGCCTCAGGCCACTTAACGGCCACTTAAGGGCCTTTGCCCGCCTCCATGCAGATTTTACGTGTGGCAAGCGGGCGTCCTAGAGAGTCGACGAGGCCTCTATTCACTAGAGTTTAGAAGAATGAGAGGGGATCTCGAAGAAACCTATAAAATTCTAACAGGACTAGACAGGCTAGATGCAGGGAGGATGTTCCCAATGGCTGGGGAGTCCAGAACCAAAGGTCACAGTCTCAGGATACGGGATTTGCCATTTAGAACTGAGATGAGGAGAAATTTCGCCACTCAGAGGGTGGTGAACCTGTGGAATTCTCTACCGCAGGAGGTAGTGGAGGCCAAACCATTAAATATATTCAAGAAGGAGATAGATATATTTCTTAATACCAAAGGGATCAAGGGATATGGGGAAAAAGCAGGAACAGGGTACTGAACTAGATGATCAGCCATGATCTTTTTTGAATGGCGGTGCAGGCCCGAAGGGCTGAATGGCCTACTTCTGCTCCTATTTTCTATGTTTCTGTGAGAGAAGCTGCCTGACAATAGCAACCGCTCCCGGTGGCCACTGCTGGGACTAAGAGCTGCTGGCCCGCTGATTGGCCGGCAGCTCTATTAGGTGGGACCTCCTACCTCAAGCGGGTGGAAGTCCCGCCTCACACCAATGGAATCCCGGCGACCTGCAAAATGCGGGTCGGATCCCCAGGAGATGCGGAAGCGGGTTTGCTACCAAATTTTCAGTGACACACTGATCAGAATTAGTCACATTATCACTTGTTCCATCACCATTTCCATCTGAAATAATCCAACCCATGGGTGTAATTGCACACTATTGGACACTTCTCGTCATTCTTGATTTTCTTGTTTCTATTTGCTTTTTTACTTGTAGCGGGTAGACGGCATGTTTTTGCAAAGTTCTCATTCTATGGATTGTGACATTCAAGCTGAGGGATGGTGGGAATATATAAGGGCCAGTTTGTGTGATTGCTTGAATTACCACATTTTCCAAAGGCAGTTTCATTTGGAGGTGGATCACATTATGATGGTATACTGGCACCAATGTTTCATCAACAGTTTAGGTTTTTCCAACTGGGAACATGCAGAATTGGTGCATCTCATCAATCCAACAGTCCTTTCCTTGGCTTCAGAGGCTGCATTAGTCTGTCCTTCTTCCCATAGACTTAGACTCATCTTACAATTAGGTGCTTCCTTATCAATTGTGAACCTGCAGGCTGGAGTAGTATGTTGACATACCACACCACACCTACAAACCCAAGTGGTCCCTTTTAAGGTGCAGCATTCAATATCTGCTATCCAATTTCCACCATTCTTTATCAGATGATGTGGATATTTTTCGGATTGTTTATTTATTGAGCCTATGCCAGAGTCTTCAATAATTCTGATAGACTGTACCCAGTACACTTTTCAAGACTATGTCCCATTCTTTGCTAACAAAGGTAATGCCAATGCCATCAGTATGATATCCTTGACCCCGCTCTCATCTCAGGGGGCACAAAGATGCTTTTCCTATCTGGCACATCATATTTTAATCTGTATCTGTGGTTACTTTGAAATATTTTCTCAGTTATGTTTCATGAATAAACAAAGGGATTTGATTATTCTCTATGTCTTCAGTCCTTTCTGTACCATATTCAGCACAAATGTCACATACAGGTTACACATGATACCTCTAATAAGGTCTTGATTCTGTTTTGCCTCATTGTTTGCCCGTAACAACTTATTTATTTTCTGGATCTTCCCTAGTTATCACATTAATTCTTCTGTAGACAATAATGTACTATGATGCTCTCTCCCCCTTGTTTATTCATGTTTGCAAATAGTCCTTTTAATTGCCTCATTACTTCATCATGTTCCCACATATTTTCAACAACTATTAACTTTCCTCCTGTTAACCCTGCTTCTATTCTGTCAAGCTTCGTTCTCTTCATGATTTAAACTGTTTCTCCTGATATTCCCCATCTTTCTAAGCCCTTGATTCCTGTTTACTATTCTGTTATGATCACCTGGTTCATGTTTTATATTAATATTTTAGAGGTCACTTATAGTTTTGGGAAATCAAATGTGTAGTTGTAAGAATTTCAAAAGGTTGCAGACCACCCAAGATTTAAAGCTCAAAAATCTCTCCATGAGACAGAGTTAGAGAAATGAAAACCAAAAAACCACAAGTGGCCTCATTTAGTTGGGCACTTGGAACCAATAAGTCTAGATGAGTATGTTCTGTCATTGTTAGCAATATTAATTATTCATGTGGAATCAAGGAGAAGATTTTGAGTTAGAAATAATTAGTGCTATCTGGTACATCCTACATGTGCCACATTGCTATGGAAATAGATGTTGCTAGGGAGATGCCTTTTGGGGTCATGTGTTTTTTTGGGGGGTGGGGGCTGAGTTAGGCAGTCAGTTAGCTTCAGACAAGCAGTTGGTTTTTGGAAAAGCAAGTTGGCTTTTGGAATAAAAACAAGAAATGCTGGAACCACTCAGCAGGTCTGGCAGCATCTGTGGAAAGAGAAGCAGAGTTAACGTTTTGGGTCAGAGACCCTTCTTCTTTTGGAAGGCTGTTGGCTTTGAAAGCAGCTGAACTGAGGAGCAAAAAGGCCACCAGGTTTTGGGGTGTTTCTATTTTGAGGCAGGCCCACGCTTAAGCTGGGAAATCCAGATCCTTGAGATGTTGAAGGTGAACTGAAGGATTTGCCCAGCCGAAGCTAAAGGGAGAATTCGTGGGAAATTTCAAACATTGGAAGACAACTGAGAAATTAACAAATTCGAAGTGATTTCCCAAGAGCTGTGGTACACTTTGGATTGGACCCAAGAGAAGTGAACAAACCACCAAGATCATGTAACATAGGGAAAATTGTTGAGGTGAAAGTAAAAGCCAAACAGGAATGCCCTGCAGGATTTGAAGCTTAAAATATAAATGCTTCAAGTTGTAGTGTTAAGTTAGTAGTGTTTTGCTTTGTTTAACTCTTGAAGAGTAAAGTTTTTTTTGCGTAATTCTTTCAGTAGTAACTGGGAATTCGACTTTCTCTTTTAAAAGTTAATGGTCCCTAATGGGATCTTAACAATTCTTTACTAACAATTCCTTTATCACTTCTCCTACCAGTTTGTACATTAATTGTGAATAACGCCTTTCACATAATCCAGCTGACAGATGCTCGCTCATGTTTAACACAACTGGTATGATTTTAAAATACACATTGTTAATACACATTTTCTGATTTGATTCCTTCTGGTTCGTTGACATTTGGGATTTTTTTTTTTCTAGATCAATGTGTCGTTTCGTGGTTTTGTAGTTAGTTTTATCTGTGTGGGAAAAATCATGCCATTCATCCCTCCCCTATCATTATAGCAAGTGCCGTCTCTTCCCCTTTCTTTATGTCATTGCCACATCTGTGGTCAATTTAGTGTTTGGGTCAGGGTCTTTTTTTTTTAGAGATACAGCACTGAAACAGGCCCTTCGGCCCACCGAGTCTGTGCCGACCATCAACCACCCATTTATACTAATCCTACACTAATTCCATATTCCTACCACATCCCCACCTGTCCCTATATTTCCCTACCACCTACCTATACTAGGGGCAATTTATAATGGCCAATTAACCTATCAACCAGCAAGTCTTTGGCATGTGGGAGGAAACCGGAGCACCCGGAGGAAACCCACGCAGACACAGGGAGAACTTGCAAACTCCACACAGGCAGTACCCAGAATTGAACCCGGGTCGCTGGAGCTGTGAGGCTGCGGTGCTAACCACTGCACCACTGTGCCGCCCTAATCTGTCTGTCCCTACTCATCTGGGGAGTCCTCCTGGTCTCCCTTATACGGAATTCCCAATCTTCTCAGAGAGTCCACCTTAGGGTTCTTTGTTCAACACTGTGGAAATTATACTTTTGAGAGACTATACGTCAGTGTATCGCTGATTCAAGAATAATGATGGATTGGATGGTCTAAACATTAAATTTTCGAAGCCCACTGTTTCCTCACTTTTCCTTTGGATCCATGTTTTGTTATGGAGCCTGTAAGCTCTGGCCTTTATGCCACTTACCTTCAGCTTGTAGCTGATTTATATACAAACATGGCTCCCTTTTCTTTGTTTTTATCTTGCCTGAAGGCTTTCTTTGTTCATCAGTTAATGGAGTCCTTGAAATGAACATTAATTCTCGCTGTGAGGAAGCCCTAACTTGAACACCATTCTCTCAACTTATAATTTTAATCCATCTGGCAGGTGCAAGTATGTTTAACTCTATCCTGATTGTTTCAAAGTTGGTTTCTTTCTGTGCACGATGATGATTTAAAAATGTTGTTTCACATTTCCAAGCCACATGAAAAATTTCATAGTGCTGGTGTCAATAACTGAGCATGTTAAAACCTGTTCTTCAGTGCAATTTCACAATGAAACTATGCTAGTTACTTTTTTTTATTCGTTCAGGGGATGTGGACGTCACTGGCTAGGCCAGCATTTAGAACATAGAACATAGAAAAATACAGCACAGAACAGGCCCTTCGGCCCACGATGTTGTGCCGATCCTTTGTCCTCTGTCAAGGACAATTTAATCTATACCCCATCATTCTCCTTTATCCATATACCTATCTAAAAGCCGTTTGAAGGTCCCTAAAGTTTCTGACTCAACAACTTCCCCAGGCAAGGCATTCCATGCCCCGACCACTCTCTGGGTAAAGAACCTTCCCCTGACATCCCCCTTATATCTCCCACCCTTCACCTTAAATTTATGACCCCTTGTAACGCTTTGCTCCACCCGGGGAAAAAAGTTTCTGACTGTCTACCCTATCTATTCCCCTGATCATCTTATAAACCTCTATCATGTCACCCCTCATCCTTCTCCGTTCTAATGAGAAGAGGCCTAGAATGTTCAGCCTTTCCTCGTAAGACTTATTCTCCATTCCAGGCAACATCCTGGTAAATCTCCTCTGCACCCTCTCCAAGGCTTCCACATCCTTCCTAAAATGAGGCGACCAGAACTGCACACAGTACTCCAAATGAGGCCTTACCAAGGTCCTGTACAGCTGCATCATCACCTCACGGCTCTTAAATTCAATCCCTCTGCTAATGAACGCTAACACCCCATATGCCTTCTTCACAGCCCTATCCACTTGAGTTGCAACTTTCAACGATCTATGCACATAGACCCCAAGGTCTCTCTGCTCCTCCACATGCCCAAGAACCCTACCGTTAACCCAGTATTTTGCATTCGTGTTTGTCCTTCCAAAATGGACGACCTCACACTTTTCAGGGTTAAACTCCATCTGCCACTTTTCAGCCCAGCACTGCAACCTATCCAAGTCCCTTTGCAGACGACAATAGCCCTCCTCGGTATCCACAACTCCACCAACCTTTGTATCATCTGCAAATTTACTGACCCACCCTTCGACTTCCTCATCCAAGTCGTTAATAAAAATCACAAACAGGAGAGGACCCAGAACTGATCCCTGCGGCACGCCACTGGTAACTGGGCTCCAGGCTGAGTATTTACCATCTAAGACCACTCTCTGCCTTCTATCAGTTAGCCAATTCTTAATCCAACTGGCCACATTCCCCACTATCCCATGCCTCCTGACTTTCTCCATAAGTCTACCATGGGGGACCTTATCAAATGCCTTACTAAAATCCATGTACACCACATCCACTGGTTTACCCTCATCCACTTGCTTGGTCACCTGCTCAAAGAATTCAATCAGGCTTGTGAGGCAAGACCTACCCCTCACAAAACCGTGCTGACTGTCCCGAATCAAGCAGTGTCTTTCCAGATGCTCAGAAATCCTATCCCTCAGCACCTTTTCCATCAACTTGCCTACCACCGAAGTAAGACTAACTGGCCTGTAATTCCCAGGGTTGTTCCTATTCCCTTTCTTGAACAGGGGCACAACATTTGCCACCCTCCAATCACCTGGTACCACCCCCGTCAGCAGAGAAGATGAAAAGATGAAATTTATTGCCCATCCCTAATTGCACTTGAGAAGGTGGTGGTGAGCCGCCTTCCAGAACCACTGCAGTCCTTGGGGTGTAGGTACACCAACAGAGCTGTTAGGAAAGGAGTTCCATGATTTTGACCCAGTGGCAGTGAAGGACAGTGATATTGTTCAACGTCAGGATGGTGTGTGACTTGGAAGGGAACTTGCGGGTGGTGGTGCTTCCATGCATCTGCTGCCCTTGTCCTTCTAGATGGAAGAGGTTGTGGGTTTGGAAGGTGCTGTCGAAGGAGCCTTGGTGAGTTGCTGCAGTGCATTTTGTAGATGATACACACTGCTGCCACTGTGCGTTGGTGGTGGAGGGAATGAATGTTGAAGGTGGTGGATGGGTGCTAGAGCAGCTTTGTCTTGGATGGTGTCAAACTTCTTGAGTGTTGTTGGAGCTGCACCCATCCAGGCAAGTGGAGAGTATTCCATTGCACTATGTTTAAAGCAGAGATTGACAGATTTCTAAATACAAATGACATAAGAGGATATGACGATAGTGTGGAAAAAAGGCATTGAAGTGGATGATCAGCCATGATCGTATTGAATGGTGGAGCAGGCTCGATGGACTGAATGGCCTACTCCTGCTCCTGTGTTCCTATGTTGCTACTGCTGACTTGTAGGTGGTGGAAAGGCAATGGGGAGTCAGGAGATGATTACCCAGGGCAGAATTGCCAGCTTCTGACCTGCTGTTGTAGCCACAGTATTTATAAGGTCTTAAGCACCAGGAGCAGGAGTAGGCAATTCAGTCCCTCGAGCCTGCTCCGCCATTCAATACAATCATGGCTGATCGCATCTCGGCCTCTCCACTTTCCTGCCCGTTCTCCATAATCCTTCAACCCTTTACGAATTAAAAATCTGTCTATTTCCTCCTTAAATTTACTCAATGTCCCGGCATCCACCGCACTCTGGGGTAGTGAATTCCACAGACTCACGACCCTTTGAGAGAAGTAATTTCTCCTAATCTCTGTTTTAAATCTGCTACCCCTTATCCTAAAACTATGATCTCTCTATGTCTACTTTGTCAATTCCCTTAATCATCTTATATACCTCAATTAGATCTCCTCTCATTCATCTAAACTCTAGAGTGTAAAGGCCTAAACTGCTCAATCTCTCTTCATAAGACAAACCCCTCATCCCTGGAATCAATCTAGTGAACCTCCTCTGAACTGCCTCCAATGCAACTGCATCCCTCCTCAAATAAGAGGACCAAAACTGTACACAATACTCCAGGTGCGGTCTCACTAATGCCTTGTACAGTTGCAAAAACACTTCCCTACTTTTATATTCTATTCCTTTAGCAATAAATGCCAAAATTCCTTTTGCCTTCCTTATTATCTGCTGTACCTGCATACTAGCTTTCTGCGATTCATACACGAGGACACCCAGATCCCTCTGCACCAAAGCGTTCTGAAGTTTCTCTCCATTTAGATAATAATTTGCCTTTCTATTCTTCCGACCAAAGTGGATAACCTCACACTTATCCACGTTAAACTCCATCTGCTAAATTTTGGCCCATTCACCTAACCTATCCATATCCATTTGTAAATTTCTTATTTCTTCATTGCAACTTACTATCCCACCTATTTTAGTGTCATCTGCAAATTTGGCTATGGTACCTTCTATCCCTGCATCCAAGTCATTAATATATATTTTAAATAGTTGGAGCTCAAGGACCGAACCCTGTGGTACCCCACTATGTGGCTGGTCCAGTTTAGTTTCTGGTCGATGGTGCCCCCCCCACCCCCAGGATGTTGATAGTGGAGGATTCAGTGATGGTAATGCCATTGAACATCAAGGGGAAATGGTTAGATTCTCTCTTATTTGAGATGGTCATTGCCTGGCATTTGTGTGGTGTGAATGTTACTTGCCATTTATCAGCCCAAGCCTGGATGTTGTCCAGGTCTTGCTGCATATGGACATTGGCTGCTTCAGTATCTGAGGAGACGTGAATGTTGCTGAACATTGTGCAATCATCAACCAACATACCCACCTTATGATGGAGGGAAAGTCATTGATGAAGCAGCTGAAGAGGGTTTTGCTATAGAGGGAGTGCAGCGAAGGTTTACCAGACTGATTCCTGGGATGGTGGGCCTGACATATGAGGAGAGATTGAGTCGGTTAGGATTATATTCGCTGGAGTTCAGAAGAGTGAGGGGGTATCTCATTGAAACCTATAAAATTCTAACAGGACTTGACAGGGTAGATGCAGGAAGGATGTTCCTGATGGTGGGGAAGTCCAGAACCAGGGGTCATAGTCTAAGGATACGAGATAAACCTTTCAGGACTAGAATGAGGAGAAATTTCTTCACCCAGAGAATGGTGAACCTGTGGAATTCGCTACCACAGAAAGCAGTTGAGGCCAAAACATTGTATGTTTTCAAAAAGGAGTTAGATATGGCTCTTGGGTTTAAAGGGATCAAAGGGTATGGGCCGAAAGCGGGAACAGGCTACTGAGTTGGATAATCAGCCATGATCATAATGAATGGCGGAGCAGGCTTGAAGGGCCGAATGGCCTACTCCTGCTATTTTCTATGTTTCTATGGCCTAGGACACTACCCTGAGGAACTCCTGCAGTGATGTCCTGGGACTGAGATGATTGACCTCCAACAACCACAACCATCTTCCTTTTGTGCTAGGTGTGACTCCAGCCAGTGGACAGTTTTCCCCCTGATTCCCATTGACTCCAGTTTTGCTTCACAAATAACAGATCATATTTACACACATATGCACAGACACACCAATATCCCAATATCATGCCTTACGTGACATGCGATACAAGCCATTCTTGGGCTTTTTTTTTTCATTCATGGGATGTGGGCATAGCTAGCAAGGTCAGCATATATTTCCTATCCCTAATTGCCCTTGAGAAGGTAGCAATGTGCTGCCTTCTTGAATTGGTCCATGTGGTGTAGATACTCCCACAGTGCTGTTAGGGAATGAGTTCCAAGATCATGATGCAGTGACAATGAAGGCATGGTGATATACTTCCAAGTCAGGATGGTGTGTGGCTTGGAGGGGAACCCATAGATGGTGGTGTTCCCACGTGTCTACTATCCTTGTCCTTCTAGGTGGCAGAGATCACGGGTTTGGAAGGTGCTGTCAAAGAAACCTTGGTGAGTTGCTGTAGTGCATCTTGTAGATGGTACACACTGTAGCCATGGTGCACCAGTCATGGAGGGAGTGGATGGGGTGTCAGTCAAGTGGGCTGCTTTGTCCTGGATGATGTCGATCTTCTTGAGTGTTGTTGGAACTGCACCCATCCAGGCAAGTGGAGAGTATTCCATCACACTCCTGACTTGTTCCTTGTAGATGGTGGAAAGGCCTTGCGGAGTCAGGAGGTGAGTTACTCACCACAGAATTTCCAGCCTCTGACCTTTCTTGTAGCCATAATATTAATGTGGCTCATCCAGTTAAGGTTCTATGGTGGCCCCTGGATGTTGATGGTGAGGGATTCAGTGATGGCAATGCCGTTGAAAGTCTAGGGGAGGTAGTTTCATTCTCTCTTGGTGGCAATGATCATTGCTTGTCACTTATGTGGTACGAATGCAAATGTAACTTGCCACATATCAGCCCAAGCATGAATGTTGTCCAGGCCTTAATCTATGCGGGCATGGATTGTTTCATTATTCGTGGAGTTGAGAATATAACTGAACACCGCAATCATCAGTGAATACGCCCGCTTCTGACCTTATGGTGGAGGAAAGGCCCTTCACAAAGCAACTGAAGATGGTTGGACCTATGAGATTGCCCTGAGGAACTCAGCAATGTCCTGGGTTTGAGACCACAACCACACCCATCTTCCTTTGTGCTAGGTATGACTCCAGCCATTGGAGTTTTTGCCCTGATTCCCTTTGACTTCAACTGATTTCAATTTTACTAGGGCTCCTTGATGCCATACATGTAAACTGCTCCCTTGATGTCAAGAGCAGTCACTCACACTTCACCTCTGGAATTATGATCAGGAGATATTATCAAGAGATTAGAGGATGTCTGGAGATCTTTGCTCATCTCTCTCTACATGGTTACAATGTCTCAGGTAGTGGCCAGTGTCTATCAAATGATTTATCTTATTGTTCTTTGGCAATGGCACAGATATCTCCAAGAGAAAGTTATCAATTTACTATTCTTAACTACACTTTCCTGATTTTCACTAGAATGTACATTAATAACAGATTGATATATGTTAGTGAATTGTACTCAGGTGATTTATTCCAATTTACTTAAGAAAATTATTTTAGAAAAATATTCCCATTTGATAGTGTAATTTTCTTTTTTTTATCTTATATTCTCAATCACTTCCTCACATTTAATTTTACACAGTAATTACCATTTCATCTTATTGATGAGCCCTGAAGGAACTTTACTGTCTAAGACAATATTATCATAATATGTTTGAAACATCGATCAAACATTGGTTCAAGTTTTAACACATTGTGGAGAATTTTCCTAGCTAGAGGCAGGCTGCTCATTCCCCTGCTTTGAAATGAGAATCCCATGGTGGACATCCCCTAGGTTTTGGAGCCCATGAGGGCTCCACCAAAGACTGCCCCACCTGCACCTGTGCAGAGGCAAACCCAGTCTTCAGTGCAGGAGGCAGCATGTATGGCTCTTCTCTGTCGGCACCTTCAATTGCACCTGTGGAAGATGAAAGATATGAGTTTGTGCTGAGCATAGGTGAAATTGGGTTCCAAGTTAGCATAGTACAGATCATGACATTTAATGTATTGGTGACATAGATTCAGTATGAGTAACAATTAAGTGACAAGTGGCAGTGTGACATCTCATGCTGTCACCAGGTCTCAGGACCAACTCCATCTCTCCATCACAAACAACCTGTACTGCTGCCACCCTGCCAATCTCCAGGGCTTCCTCCTCCATCATGGTCAGGGTGGCCAAGGCTGCAGCTCCATCCCGATTCTCTGCCTCTCCCTAGAGTTGTGGGCTCTCTTCTCCTGTAATCAGAAAAGGCAGAGAGTTAGGAGCATGAAAAGTTAACTGATTGCTGAGGAGTGAGGGTAAATGTTTGAGGAGGGTGACTGTGAGGAATGGGTGCGAGAGGGCAGTAGGATTAGGGTGAGTTTGAGTGTTGTCTGTTGAGATGGAGATTTGAGGAGGAGGCTGGAGAAAAAGTAATGTGTGTGACAGCAAGGTGTGTTGATCAGAGGAGCGCTGTGCCGAAGAATGCTAGGGAGATGAGAGTGTGATGACTGCAGCTGAGAGTTGCAGGACATTCACTTTGCCAGACCTCATGGGTCGTTAAACCTTTTCCGGCACTGGACCTTGGTCCTCAGCACCACACTCCTGCTGCTGACAGCCTCTGTGACAAGTAGCCATAACTGCTTGGTGAAGCTGGCTGGCTTCCTCCTGTTTTCCTCAGGGAATAGGATCTTTTCTCGTTCTCACTGCCTCAATCATCAACTCCAGGAATGAGTCTGTGAACCTGGGGCAGCCTTTCTACGCATTCTCTCCATTCTGTAGGTCTTTGCTCCTACCCACTGGTGTCCTGTATGCTACAATTACTCTTGCTATTGTGAGTCCTGCAGAGGTCCCTTTAAATAGAGAACCTTCATTACTTGGTTTGGTGCATCATCCCACCCATCCTCCTTGATTCGTCAAGGAACCCGGAGGCGGGATGATAATTACATTGCCCTGGGAAAGAACAATGGGTTCCTGACCCAAAAATGTTCCCATCATTCCAGTAGGGACGAAGTTCACAAGATCCCGCCTATTTTGTTGGTTTACGTTTTACTTAACTGATCCTTGACTGGTACCTTTTATTTCCTAAAATAAGCTGATATATTGTGCCCGAGCCCATTTTATCATTTCAAAAATGATCATAAATCCAAAGAGCAGTATTCTTGGACTGACTGGGCAATTTTATGTCCCCAAACAGAAACCACCTGTACTGCATTCTGCTCTTTACTTTTAGTGAAATTTTGGCTACCCCCTCAAATTCAGGTAAATTTTCTCTTCTTGAGTGCCCTGAGGAGTAACTCATATCAAATTACTGATTCCAATTTCAGAAACAAATGATACCCAGGCTTGGTGGTTTTACCTTAAAGACAGAAGGGCTTTCAATTACTTTAGAGGTAGCTCCCAGATCTCCCCCTCTCGAGCACTTTGGCTTGGAAGATAACAAATGACCCTGAATGGGTTAAGGCCAAGTTTTTGAAAGATAATGCCTTCAGACCAAATAAAAACAATGCTGTGACATTTGGTGCAGTTATGGGCTGGAATTTTATGGTGGATGGGAGCCAGACTCCGACGTGAAAGTCGGTGGCGAACCCACTTCCACCTAGCCAGGGAATCCATCCCGTATTTTACAGGTCCCCGGGCTTTAATTGTCCGAAGGCGGGACTTCCACCCACTTGAAGGAGGAGGTCCCGCCTCAGTGAGTTGCCAGCCAATCAGCGCGCCGGCAGCTCTTAGTCCTAGCAGCGCCACCGGGAGCTGTGGCCACTGCTGGGACTGTAGCCCTGCCGACGCCATGGATCGAGGAGGGAAGGTAAGTAGGGGCATGCCTCACCAGGGGGATCAGTCCTTCCCTGGTGAGACTGGAGTGGTCCTTTGGGGGGAGGGGAGTGTCTTGAGACCCGGGCATGAGTTGGGAGGCAGGGGCGGCCCTCAATCGGGCACCCTGTGACCGACTGCCATGCACCCCACCCCCCCCACCCCCCCCAGGGCGCGGAAAGGCCAGCAGCTGTCGCTGGGCGGCCTTTCACATCCCCAGCACACCCGCTTGCCATGGGAAAAATACCCATGGAGGCGGGCGAGGGCCCTTAAGTGGCCACTTAAGGGTCTTGATTGGTCTCGGGCGGGTGGGCCACTTTCCACCCCCTGATCCCCCGCCTGACTGCAGTAAACTTGTCCGTAAACGGAATCGGGGCGAGTAGGACTCCCGAAACCTGCCGCTCAATTTTATGCCACCCCCACGCCACCATCCGACCCGCTGGGGTGGCGTAGAATTCCGGCCATGGTCTTAAATTCATAAAACTGAAAGATTTCTTATCAATCTCCATGCAGTCCAGGAAACCATGTTTTTAAGAAGAGAAACAGAGAATTCAATGTGGCTCTTTGTAAGAGCCCAAAGGTTCATTTGTTAATCATAATTTCTTTCTGTCACCATGTGGAAATATCTATTTGAATTAAGAAGCTTAAATTTAATAATGCCTAATATATTAATTTACATTGAGCAGTACAGAAGTTGTTGCTCACTGAAAAAGACTGTCAGTGGAAAGGATTAACTCCTTTGTAGGTTTATAAGAAGGTGGAGCAGAATATTGTCAGATGCCATGACATACTCTTCACATGAATTTAAGAAAACTTTCCCAATCGAAGAAAAAACACATGCCATTTTACAATGTTTTCCAGTTTTAGTCCTTTCTAAATCTTGTACAAAATTTCCTGATGTACTCAAATCCAAAAAATAAATTTCAGCTTCTCCTTTACTTCCAAATTTTTATAACGTACAAAGGCACAAAAATGTTACCAAACTTTATTCTGTCCCGATGAATTAAAAATAAGCTAAAACAGCAGAAATCATTAGTAACATCACTATTAACTTTAAGCATTCTGTGAAACAATTCAGTATCACAAACCAAGTCCAAAATGTCTTCAGATCATTATACTGCTGTACAGCAGTTGCATACCCCTTTATTTTCACAGAGTCCAGTACTACCAAGATTATTAAACAATCAGAATAATCTCAAACCACTGAGTTCTTGGTAGTGGTCAGAAATTCAAAGGTGCCAATTATTTCTGTGATAAGTCTCATGTTCAGAACTATAAATTTTTCACAATTCACAATAACCAGAATTTCACTGTGGCCACAATAAGAGTTTGGTTTTCACAATCTAATAGGCAGTTAACCTCAACAATTACAATTTAATTCAGACCAATATTTTACTAACTAAACACAATACAGAATGGATGAAATAAAAACATGCTGACAAAACTCTACTAAATTACATCATATTTTCTTTCCTTTCTTGTGCAAAATATTGAATGTAACTGAAAAATAGTATTTTTCAGTGCAACAAAATCTTTAACACTGCAAAGTGAAAAAGAGGGTGGAGCTTCCCACAGCTCAGCGGCTATGAAACGTTCACTCAGGCTTTTGTAAAGAGACATAGGTTGAGAACAAAATGCTCCTGACCTTTATTCCTTCATCGACTAATTTAATGCTTTTTCTCTAAAACCAATTTACAATTTCTGATGTCTGTTACAGTCAATTACAGCCAAGACATACTGGTTACCTTTCTGCACCCTTTGAAATAGTCCAATTTATGCAATCTGTAATTTCTCCATGGGCCATGAATGCTGGGACATGATTTTACCTTTGGGCTGGGATCATATGTAATGTCCTCATTGATAATGGCATTCATGGTCTGATCCATACCTGGCCACCAAATCTGCTGCAACAGGCTTTGGTCCTGGCTGTCACCATGCTGGTGCCTATTAGTAGAGTGGGCTCAATGGGCCACCTCATTATGAAGTAACTGTGGGGCCTCCCACTTACCTTGATAAAATTGATTTAAAACAAGCCTACACACCATTAATTAAAACTGTATAAAGCAATAACAGATTTTTTTTTAGCTATAATCCAATTAAAGCAAAATGCTTTGAAGACTTCAAATTGATTTACTACCAGGCACCATAGCAACTGTAACTTCAAAGCTGAATTTTGTTTTTTTTAAATCAAACTTTTGGATGCTTTTCACAGTTGCACAAGTAAACTTCAGTCAAAATAAATCCACACCAGAATCTTTACTTTAACAATGCAATTCAAACTTTTCTCCAATTCTGGGTGCACAATCATAAACGGAACTGAACATAACCAATTAACTATATTCACACTCTCATGCACTTAGAAATATTGATCCTTGTAATGGGTTATGAATGCAAAGTGCCAAAATTTATGTGTTATTTTCTTGTCGCCAGTCCAAGAAACATTCTCAGCTTAAATCAGAAAACCAAAAACATGACTCATGTATCTCAGAAATAGTATACATGTGCACACATACATGGAGCAAACAATTAATAAACTTAAAGGAACACATGTCTGTTGGAAAACACCTATTTCTTTCTCACAGTAACTTTTGCTGGAATTTCGTGAGGAGGCAGTGCCCTATTCACTGGCTGGAAAGCTGGGGCTGAGCCAGCCTCCGCTGGCCCTGGAAGCCATGATCGCATTTTGCATGGCTCAGGCAATTAATTCCCTGCAGTTGTGGCTTCCACCCCTCTGAGGCAGGATGTCTCATTTCCAAGTGCTGTCGGCCAATCAGAGAGTCGGCAGCATTTCAGTCCAGCACAGGGATAGACACCAACATATTGCACTACGGACCTTTGACAAAATTATTGACTCAGTCAAGGAATTGGGAGCAATTAATTTGTGTATAAAGTGTATAGCCATCCAAATGCTACCTAAACACAGTCCAATTTAAAATGCATTTCTGCCTATTTAGTGAGATAACTGGCATTGGTTTTGCTTGCACAGGTAGTCAATGTCTGCCCACACAATTGATGTAGCGATGCAGAGAATCCGGATAGATGTTCATCTGTCAGGAGTGATCTTGATCTCTTTCTTACCCCTCTCATTTTCTCTCCCTCTCTGTGTCCATCTCTCACCCCTCTCTCTCCATCTCTCTCCCGTCTCTCCCCTCAGTCTCCCTCTCTCTTCCCTCTCTTTCCTCGTGTCCAACCCTCTCCCCTCTCTCTCTCCCTTCCCCCTCCATCTCTCCCCCTCTCCCTCTCTCCCCCTCCCTCAATCTCTCCACTTTCCTCTCTCCCCCTCTCTCTCTCTCCCTCTCTCTCCCCCTCCTCCCCCAGCCCTCTCCCTCTTCCCCTTGAAGTGATTTATGACTAAACCAAATCAGGAGTACATCTCTATGAATCGCCTTTAATCAAGTTCAAACAAAACAAATTCCCAGAAACTTATTTGGGTCCAAAGAATTGTACTAGCTTTCCCTCAAAGAAAGAAAACCAACAGAGCATCTTTCGGATAGCCTATTTTTAATATTTATGGCTAAGTCATAAATATCCCAGATATTATAAAGGTCTGGGAAACTCTCTTCAATACGTATCTCTCCACTTAAAGAGATACAGAGAGGGGGTTCTTGTAGTTGTATACAGAATACTACATGAGACGATTTATAGATTTATTAAAGAATTTAACATGTCATAAATTTCTTATATCACAATATCAAATATTACTGAGAGATGTAACACACATTCTTATTTCTAACATAAAATCCAAAAGTTTAACCTTGCTAATGTTACAACAAAATTATCTTAGAATATCCAGAATATCCAGCAAATTTTAAAGTAACCTTTTACCTTAAATCCCCCAAGCAAGGCATGGGATGGGATTGCTTTCAAAACCTCTCATTTTTATACTATTTCTAAGGTGTCATCTGACTTCCTAGCATTTATGTGACCTACCTGTGTTCCTTTTAAAATTCATATTTTTAATTACCATTTCCACTTAATGTTTTACTGGAAACCCCCAATTTTCTGAGGTTTTAAGCCTTTATCTGGTCAAAATGCTTATAATTTTGTTTACTTGACCTCTTGTTCCTGTAAGTCCATTTTCTATAATTGCTTTTTTTATGGTACCTTAAAGAAACCTGCAGAGCTGATTTGTCTGCACCAACAACCCCATAAACTAATTAAGTTTATTGCTACCGCTTACTGAGGTCACAGAGGATATTTCAATGTGTGTTTATCTTCCAATGCCCTGGCAACAGAAATTCTATTCTAACCGGGACCTTGAAACTTCTTAAAGGGGAATTTCAGTGAGTTCTAAAAACTGATCATCCATTCAATCCCTAACTCTAAAAGGCATAATACACTAACTATTTCCAAATTCTAATTAATTAAGCCTATTATACCTATATTCCATTACACCCTCGCTCCCTCTCCCCTTCCCTCTCTCCCTGCCCTCTCTCCCCTGCCCTCTCTCCCCCTCTCTCTCCACCTCTCTCCCCTCCCTCTCTACCCTTCCTCTCTCCCCGTGCTCTCTCCCCCCTCTCTCTTCTCCCCCTCTCCCTCCTCCTCTCTCACCCTCTCTCTCCCCATCTCTCTCTCTCCCTCTCTCTCTCTTGCCCCCTTCCCCTCTCTCTCCCCCCTCTCTGTCCCCCATCTCTCTCTGTCTCCCCCCGCTCTCCCTCTCCCCCCCCCACCCGCACACCCCACTCTCCACTCTCTCTCTGACCGTTGCTAAGAGTGGGAACAGGAGTTTCTGAACTTCAGACAAATACAGGTTTTTCTGGCGGGCTCTTAAAAGAAAATCAGAACCACCAGAAAACCCCGAAACTGGCCGAAGTTCAGAAACTGCCATTCCTGCTCTCAGCACCTGTTAGCTGTGAAACAGACATTGCGATTTTTTTTATGGCCGATCTGAAGGAGCCAATGGGAAGTTTCTCATACCTGCAGTTACAAGTCACGGACCCCAAAATCTTTTATCAAGGGGCAGGGAGGCAACAGGTACTGCTGCACTCCCCCCCCACCCCTACCATCTCGAGCGAGACGGAGGCGGACCTGCGAGGGGACAAGCACCGACAAGCAGGAGTTCCAGCAGCTTAAAAGAGGCTACAAGAGGCCTGGGAAAGAGCAAGACTGAGGTGGACCTGTGAGGGGACAAGCACTGGCGAGTGGGAGTTCCAGAGGCTTAAAGGAGGCATACTCTCACATACTTTCACAGAGACAACGAGAGAGTTCCACGACTGACGTTACAGTTCAGAAAGTGACACATTGCAAGGGGAGACAGCTGATTGGTAAGTAGGAACAGGTGGGTATTTCTACCCTTTTTTACTACTTTCAGCAGCTGAAGTAAAGATAAAGGTAGGGACTTCAGATTGTAGTAGGTAGTGTTTGGAGTGGAATAAGGTCCCTAGCGTAATTATTAGTCTAAATTAAAGGGAGTAACTAAGGAGCGTAATCTAAGGGTAAGTCATGATAGGAGAACTCAGCCCCGGGGCATGCTCTTCCTGCGCTATGTCGGATATCAGGGACACTTCCAGTGTCCCTGGCGACCATGAGTGTAGGAAGTGTGTCCAGCTGCAGCTACTGGCTAACCGCATTGCGCAGCTGGAGCTGCGGATGGATTCACTGTGGAGCGTCCACGATGCTGAGGACGTCGTGGATAGCACGTTTAGCGAGGTGGTCACACCGCAGGTGATGTCTGCACAGGCAAAAAAGGGATGGGTTACCACCAGGCGGAATAGTAGGCACAGGCAGGTAGTGCAGGAGTCCCCTGTGACCATCCCCCTCTCAAACAGATATATCACTTTGAATTCTGTCGGGGGGATGGCCTCCCAGGGGAAAGCAGCGACAGCCAAGTTTGTGGCACCACAGATGGCTCTGCTGCACAGGAGTGAAGAAAAAGACTGGGAGAACTATAGTGACAGGGAATTCACTTGTAAGGGGAACAGGCATTTCTGTGGCCGCAAACAAGACACCAGGATGGTATGTTGCCTCTCTGGTGCTAGGGTCAAGGATGTCTCGGAGCGGCTGCAGGACAATCTGAAGGGGGAGGGTGAACAGCCAGTGGTCGTGCTACATGTCGGTACCAACAACATAGGTAGAAAAAGGGATGAGGTCCTGCAAGATGAATTTAAGGAGTTAGGAGTTAAATTAAAAAGCAGGACATCCAAGGTAGTAATCTCAGGATTACTTCCTGTGCCACATGTTAGTGATTATAGGAGAATAGACTAGATGAATGCGTGGCTGGAGAGATGGTGCAGGAGGGATTTTGATTCCTGGGACCAGTTCTGGGGAAGGTGGGACCTGTACAAGCAGAACGGGTTACACCAGGCAGGACAGAAACCGATGTCCTCACAGGGGCATTTGCTAGTGCTGTTGGGGAAAATTCAAACTAGAATGGCAGGGGGATGGGAACCTAAGCGGGAAGACTATGAAGGAGGAAACAAGGATAGAAACGAAAGACAGGAAACAAAAAGGCAAAAGTGGAAGGCATAGAAATCAAGGGCAAGAAACAAATAGAGCCATCGTGCAAAATAATGCTAATGCTAATAACTAAGAATGTTAAAAAGACAAGCCTAAAAACATTGTGTCTCAATGCGCGAAATATTCACAATAAGATAGGCGAGTTAACCGCGCAAATTGATGTAAATGGATACGATATAGTTGCGATTACGGAGATATGGATGCAGGGTAACCAAGGATGGGAACTGAACATCCAAGGATATTCAATATTTAGGAAGGACAGGCAAAAAGGGAAAGGAGGTGGAGTAGCATTGTTAGTAAAAGAGGAAATCAATACAACAGTGAGGAAGGATATTAGCTCAGAGAATCCTGATGTGCAATCTGTATGGGTGGAGCTAAGAAACACCAAGGGGCAGAAAACATTGGTGGGGGTTGTGTATAGACCCCCAAACAGCAGTGGTGATGTAGAGGATGGCATTAAACAGGAAATTAGAGATGCATGCAATATGGGTGCAACTGTAATTATGGGTGACTTTAATCTGCATATAGATTGGGCAAATCAAATTAGTCACAATACCGTAGAGGAGTAGTTCATGGAGTGTATACAGGATGGTTTCCTGGACCAATACGCTGAGGAACCAACTAGAGAACAGGCCATCCTAGACTGGGTATTTTGTAATGAGAGAGGAATAATTGACAATCTAGTTGTGCAAGACCCCTTGGGGATGAGCGACCATAATATGATAGAATTCTTCATCAAGATGGAGAGTGAGAGAGTTGCTTCTGAGACTAGGGTCCTGAATCTAAATAAAGGAAACTACGAAGGTATGAGACGCGAGTTGGCTATGATAGATTGGGGAACGTTACTTAAAGGGTTGACAGTGGATAGGCAATGGCTAGCATTTAAAGAGCGCGTGGATGAATTCTGACAATTATTCATTCCTGTCTGGCACAAAAATAAAACAGGAAGTGTGGCTCAACTGTGGCTTACAAAAGAAATAAGGGTTAGTATTAGAACCAAGGAAGAGGCATATAAAATGGCCAGAACAAGCAGCAAACCTGGGGATTGGGAGCAGTTTGGAATTCAGGAAAGGAGGACAAAGGGATTGATTAAGAAGGGGAAAATAGAGTATGAGAGTAAGCTTGCAGACAGCATAAAAACTGACTGTAAAAGCTTCTATAGATATGTGAAGAGAAAAAGATTAGTGAAAACAAATGTGGGTCCCTTATAGTCAGAAAAAGGGGAATTTATAATGGAGAACAAAGAAATGGCAGACCAATTAAGTACACACTTTGGTTCTGTCTTCACAAAGGAGGACACAAATTACCTCCCAGAAATGTTGGGGAACATAGGGTCTAGTGAGAAGGAGGAGCTGTATGAAATCAGTATTAGTAGAGAAATGGTATTAGGGAAATTGATGGGATTGAAGGCCGATAAATCCCCAGGGCCTGATAATCTACATCCCAGAGTGCATAAGGAAGTGGCCCTGGAAATGGTAGATGCATTGCTGGTCATTTTTCAAAATTCTATAGACTCTGGAACAGTTCCAACGGATTGGAGGGTAGCTAATGTAACCCCACTATTTAAAAAAGGAGGTAGAGAGAAAACAGGGAATTATAGACCAGTTAGCCTGACATCAGTAGTGGGGAAAATGCGAGAGTCCATTATAAAAGATGTAACAGCAGAACACTTGAGAAACAGTGAAAGGATCGGACAAGTCAACATGGATTTATGAAAGGGAAATCATGTTTGACAAATCTACTGGAATTTTTTGAGGATGTAACTAGTAGAATAGATAAGGGAGAACCAGTGGATATGGTGTATTTGGACTTTCAGAAGGTTTTCGATAAGGTCCCACATAAGAGATGAGCATGTAAAATTAAAGCACGTGGGATTGGGGGTAAGGTACTGACCTGGATAGAGAACTGGTTGGCAGACAGGAAACAAAGAGTAGGAATAAACGGATCTTTTTATGAGGGGCAGGCAGTGACTAGTGGGGTACCACACGGATCAGTGCTAGGACCCCAGCTATTCACAATATTTATTAATGATGTAGATGAGGGAATTAAATGTAATATATCCAAGTTTGCCGATGACACAAAGCTGGGTGGGAGTGTGAGCTGTGAGGAGGATGCAGAGAAGCTCCAGTGTAATTTGGACAGGTTGAGTGAGAGGGCAAATACATGGCAGATGCAGTATAATGTGGATAAATACGAGGTTATCCACTTTGGTGGCAAAAACAGGAAGGCAGATTATTATCTGAACAGCGATAGATTGGGAAAGGGAGAAGTGCAGCGAGACCTGGGTGTCCTTGTGCACCAGTCGCTGAAAGTAAGCATGTAGGTGCAGCAGGCAGTTAACAAGGCAAATGGTATGTTGGCCTTCATAGCGAGATGATCCGAGTACAGGAACAAGGATGTCTTGCTGCAATTGTACAAGGCCTTGGTGAGACCACACCTTGAGTATTGTGTGCAGTTTTGGTCTCCTTATCTGAGGAAGGATGTTCTTTCTATGGAGGGAGTGCTGATTCCTGGGATGGCAGGACTGACGTATGAAGAGAGATTGGGTCGATTAGGCTTGTATTCGCTAGAGTTTAGAAGAATGAGCGGTGATCTCATAGAAACCTACAAAATTCTAATAGGACTGGACAGACTAGATGCAGGATGGATGTTCCCGATGGTGGGAGAGTCCAGGACCAGAGGTCACAGTCTAAAGATAAAGGGTAAGCCATCTAGGACTGAGATGAGGATAGATTTCCTCACCCAGAGAGTGGTGAACCTGTGAAATTCTCTACCATGGAAAGCAGTTGAGGCCAAATCATTAAATATATTCAAGAAAGAGTTAGATATAATTCTTAGGGCTAAAGGGATCAAAGGATACGGGCAGAAAGGAGGACAGGTTACTGAGTTGGGATGATCCGCCATGATCGTATTGAATGGTGGAGCAGGCTCAAAGGGCCGAATGGCCTACTCCTGCTCCTATTTTTCTGTGTTTCTATGTTTCTATCCCAACCAATTTTAAGCCCGCCTCCCAGCCCATTCCCGGGGACCATAACATTCTGGCCTTTAAATTTTGCTGCAGGCTTTTTAGCTTCTTTCTCTCTTTCCTTTTGTGACACTTCAAACATCCAACGCTGCTTTCTCATCGAGCTCTTTTACAATGTCTGTTTACTGTGAAAGGCCTGTTAAGAACTTAGCTGATATTAAATAAAAACAGAAAATGCTGGAAATATGCAGCAGGTCAGGCAGCATCTGTAGAGAGAGAAACATAGTTAACAGCCAGGATTTTCCAGGCCCTTTGAGGACGGGCTTAGAGGCGGGAAGGGATGTAATATCGCGTGGGAAGACATCTGAACCGCAGTCCGATGACTTCACATCAGTTCCAGACTTTCCAAGAGGCAGACAGTATGGAGGAATGACAAGACACTTGAACCTGACAAAAGGTAATTGAGGCAATTAAATTGCCAATTGAATGTTTTCTAATGGGGTTATTTGAATTATACAGGAATTGCACAGGGAGCATGGGGCTTCAGACCCCAACAGGTATATGAAAGTGACAAAGAGGCAGCATGCCTTGACATGAAAGGTAGAGCAGCACGGGCATCATATCTTGCTGTGAGGAGTGGGGACTAAGGTGTGAGTGCTTTGGGGCATGCCACCAGAGTGCCATCTGGCAACTGGCACCTGAATGGATTTAAAGGGGAGGAGGTGGGGTGATTGGAGAAGGTGTCTGGGTGAGAGGACCTAGACACTGAGAGTGTCCACTTGACATGGGAGGTTGGTCCTCTAGTGATGAGGAACAGCTGAGAGGGAGAGAGCTGCAATCACAGACAGCAGGACTTCAGCAACCTCATGGCCAACTGAAGCACCATCCTCAGCTGGGGAAGCAGGAGTAGAGCACAGAGGGCAATGCCAGCACCCTCCTGCACGCAGAAGAAGGTACCCTGCAGCGAGGGTCTACAGACAGAAGATGAGTCACTTCAAATGTCTGAGCGGCAGTGTTGCCGATGACTGCACCTCACCAGGAAGGCCATCAGAGATCTGTGTGCTATGATAGTGGACAAGCTGAGCCCCAATGGTTGTATTGGTCACCTGATGCCAGTGACAGTGAAGGTCACTGTGGAGCTGAACTTCTATGCCTCTGGTTCATTCCAGGGACCCACTGGAGATATGTGTCTGATCTCGCAGTCTGCAGCACATCATTCCATCAAGCTGGTGACCGATGCCTTCTTCGGGAGGACCAAGCAATGTATCTAAAATTACACTGATCTGGACAGTTGGTCTGATAGAGCCATTGGTTTCGGAGCCATTGCTGAATTCCTGCAGGTGCAAGGTGTGATCAACAGCATGCATGTGGCCATCAAGGCTCCCACAGGACAGGCAGCGGCCTTCATCAACAGAAAGGGCTTCCATTCCATCAAATTCCCAACTGGTCTGTGACCACCGCCAACAGATCCTGCGGGTGTGTGCTCAGTACCCTCGAAGCAGCCATGATACCTACATACTAAGGCACTCCCAAGTATCTGAGCTTTCCCATCCACCTGCAAGCCATCAAAGTTCGATTCTAGGCAACAGGGCTACCCACAAAGAGATGGCTACTTACTCCTGTGAGGAACACAAGGACAGATGCAGAGGAGAGTCATAGAGCTATTTACAGCACAGAAGGATGCCACTCAGCCCATCAAGTCCATGCCGGCTCTCCATGGAGCTATGCAGTCAGTCTCACTCCCTGGCTTGATCCCCATACGCCTGCAAGTCGATTGCTCTCAGGTGACCATCCAATTTCCTCTTGAAGTCATTGATTGTCTTCACTTCCACCACCCATGTGGGCAGCGAGTTCCAGGTCATTACCTGGTCATTGTGTAAAAAAGTGCTTCCTCATATTCCCCCTGCATCTTATTCCTTAAACTTTCAATCTGTGTTCGCTAGTCCTTGTTCCATTTATTAATGGGAACAGTTTTTCCTTGCCTAACTTAACTAAGCCAGTCATAATCTTGCACAGTTCTATTAAATCTCCCCTCAATCTCTTTTGTTCTAAGGAGAACAAACCCAGCTTTTCCAACCTAATCTTGTAACTAAAATTTTTCATCCCTGGAACCATTCTGGTGAGTTTCCTCTGCACCCTCTCAAGGATCCTCACACCCTTCCTAAAGTGTGGTGACAAGAACAGGATGCAATACTCCAGTTGAGGCCTAACCCAGAGCTTTATACACTCTTTAGAACTGCACCATTAAATATTTATTGCCTCTCCATATTTCTTCTGGCAAAAGGCATCACCTCACACTTATCAGTATTAAATTCCATGTGCCACTTCTGCTAGCCTATCTGTGTCCTGTTGCAGGCAGTTCATATCATCCTCACTGCTTGCCTCACCTCCAGGTTTGGTGTTGTCAGCAAATTTTGAGATTCTACTCAGTATTCCAAGATCAATGTCATTTATATATAGCAAAAAAAGCAGTGATCCCAGCAATGCCCCTTGGGGAACACCACTGTCTACCATCCTCCAGTCTGAAAAGCAACCATTTCCTACGACTCGCTGTTTGCTGTCCTTAAGCCAATTCTTTTATCCAATTGGACACTGGCCCTCCTAGTCCATGAGCCTCACTTTAGTTAACCAGCCTTTTATGTGGTACTTTATTAAATGCTTTCTTAAAAATCCATATAAACAACTGCATTCTCTTTGTTACTTCATCAAAAGATTCAATCAAATTACTCAAGCATGATCTGCCTTTTACAAATCCATGCTGGCTATCCTTAATTAAAACAAACCACTCTAAGTGTCCATTGATATTTTCCCTTATTATTATTTCTAAAACCTTATCCACCACTGATGTTAAACTAACTGGCCTGTAGTTACAAGGTCTGTCCTAACAGCCTTTCTTGAATAAGGGTGTCACATTTCTCACTCTCCAATCCTCTGTCACCTCCTCCATATCCAGGGAAGAATGGAAGATTATAGCAAGCCCTTCCGTTATCTCCATCCCCACTTCCTTTAGCAACTTGGGATGCAAGCCATCTGGACCAGGTGGCTTTACCACTATTAATACAGCCTACCAATACTAAAACGTTACCAATACTAGTATTAACCTCACCAGTAGTAATAAACCTTACCAATAATAATGGTAATAAATAGGAAATACACAGCAGCCAATCTAATAAGTTTACTACTATGAGTAAACCTTACTACTACTAATAAAACCTTACAAATACTAAAATTACCCGAATTTTGAAAGATAAATGAGAAAAATACTCACCAACCAATCAACTACCTGCTTTCCTGTGATGTCACACTTTGATTTTTCTCCGACAACACCGGTCTCGTTCTGTCCCGCCATCACCACTCGATTCAATTTCCCGCTGGACTCGCTCTCTCTCAGGAGAGGTACATTCCTGCCATGGGGAAACCTGAATCACCATCAAGCAGGCCATAAGTCTCTTGAAGATGTGGTGCAGGTGCCTGAATTGATCTGGTGGCCACCTTCAATGTGCCCCAGCGAGGGTATTGTGTATTGTGGTGGTCTGCTGTGCTCTACACAACCTAGCACAGCAGAGTGAGGAGGCTTTGAACAGGGAGGATATAGTGAAGCACAATGCCTCCTCAGATGAGGAGGATGTGGATGAAGCTAATGACCAGACAATGCATCATAAAGGACCCACGAACCACTGGAAAGCAACAATGAGATAGGCCCTAGGGAGGTTCCTCATGTGCTTATACAAACACGTTTCAGATGACCCTTGTTACCTCATCCTTCCAATCCAATAAAGGTCCACCTTTCTGCTGCACTGTTGCTGTTTCCTGAATTTAACATTCCATGGCGCTGCGTCCAGTGACACCTTAATCTTTGACCTGAGCAAAGTGGTGACCACACTCGCTATGGTCCTTCCCAACCAACCCTGGGGCAAGCTAGGGTACTCCTGAAGTGCCAGAGGGATGCAAGTAATGGAAGAAGATGTTGGCACAACACAGTACACCTTTATTGCAAACATAAACAGACACATGCAGTCACTCTTTAACAATACCTTCACCCATGCATCCCAAGTGCATCTAGATGCTTTTATTAAATGCTCTCTCTGCTCTGTCAGCCGAAGTGGGGGAAGGCTCCTGAATCTGGTGCCCTTTGGCTTGGGGTGACCTCAGCGGCCATCCTCTGGTCACCTGAAGCCTGTAGGGCCACGCCATGCTGAGGGGCTCCTGCACAGGTGCAGAAACCTCCTCTGTCATCACGGATACTTGAGGCGCTGATGTTATTGGCAGAGGGGTTGAGAAGCCACTGTCCACAGCAGGAGTACTCCAGATGCGGAAGGCAGCTGCACCTCCTTGCTCACAAGGCACACTTGTACCTTCCTGCTGACTTGAGAGTCTGAGGACTTGGCGGTGAAGACAAGACTCATGGACTCGGTGATGGTGTGCAGATCGCCGTGCGCAGATCATCCACTGAGTGGTCTGCTGGATCTGGCTCTCCATGAGGGTCACCAGTCTCTCAATGGAGGAAGCTACATGCCCATACAAGAGGGAAATGGCAACACTCATGGCCTGGAAGGACTCCTCCACTGGCCGATTAGGGTGAGTATACCCTCTGCAAACTCCGCCAGATCTTCATGCACTTCACGCTGTAGTTCCAGCATCTGCCACCGTTCTGATGTCCCTAGAGGCATGTCATCAGCTTGGGGCTCAGCTTCAGCCTGGCCTCCCGCAGTCCTCTGACTGTCAATAGCCTTGGCTGTCACAGTCTCTGTCAGTTGCCCAGGCGCATCTGTAGTGCTTTCAACAGGTTGTGACCCCCAAATCTAAACACAACCGATACCCACTGACATGAGAGTATCTGCGCTGGTGGAGAGTGCAGGGGGAATGATGTGATGGTGCACCCTCTGAGGTCCCCTCCACCTCCTCAGAGGTAGGTGCCTGTTCCCCAGAGAAAAAAGAATAGCTCAAATTCAGCTAGCATGTAGATCCATGTGGCCAGTGGAAAATAGAGGAGCAGAATGCCTTGCGTTCACCAAAGCCTTCCTTGTGCCCAGCCATGAGACTACTCACTTCCGTGTGACTGCACTCCTTTCTCAGCATCCACATTGCTCTGCCAATTCCATAACCTCCTCTTCCATAGGCATCAGGATGGCAAGATATGGCACCCAGCTGTTGGTCTGGGTCCTTCCTTTTGTGTTGTGAGCTCTCTTCCTGCAGGAATAAAAATGAACAATGTTAGTTGCCTGACACAATGCCTAGGCAGGTGGCAGCATAGCTGTCCATGATGGGGGCACAAGAATGCCTCCTGCATGCAGTCACTCTGGAGCAACCTTGCTGTAGTCAACACTGACAAATGAGCACCCGTTGACCAGGATGCGGTCATTCCTCTTACATGATATGTTGCTGCCTAACCCCATTGCCACTGACTGGGTGGGCATTCCCTCACCACCAACCTCACCCACACACATTGCTATATGTAAGCCTTTAAGGGAAACAAAGTGTGGAATACTCACGTCAGCAGAACATTCACGCACTTGCAACACTACAGCCAGGTTCTACGGATGGCCCTTTGATGACCTCCTCTGCGATCTCCTTTGAGGTCTACTTGTCAGGTGGGGCAGTCTCCTCCTCCTGTCCCTGGGGAAGAGGACCTCCCGCCTTTCCAGAGCAGCCTGGAGGAGAACCTGCAAGGAGTCATCACTGAACCGTTGGCTACCGGGATCTTCCTTCTGCCATGTCTGCAACCACCTTCTTCCTCAGACCTTCCATATGCTTGATTTTATCAGCAAAAGGACTTCTCAGAGTTAAAGGCTCCACAAAGTTAAAGGCCACTGTTGAAGTTCTCCACACTGCAGCAGCTAGATTCAATGTGCTGGCAGTCCTTTAAATATGGCACCCGCACCTCCAGTTGTGTTACTTGACACCACGTCCACCAGATTGCTATCTGCCTCTGTTCCAGGATGGATCAGAAACCACCCCCACCCCCCACCTCCAAGCCTGCCAGCAGTTAATTGGCTGATTTGCACGAGATTGCTTCCTGCCAGTCATTCAACTTGCAAGCGGAAGCAGCACCCACTTCCGGTCAGGATATAGGGACCCAGGGCTTACCCGGGAAACACCAGCCAATGTTTCAGGCCTGTGACCAAAAGGTCAACGACCTGAAACGTTGGGCTCAATTTTAAGAGCCTGCCGCCGATCTCAGCGGCGAGCTGGATGGATCTCAAGCCAAAGAGCCCCAGCGATCTCTCGCGTGGTGGCTCATTTTGTTATGACCGAGGCGGGAGTAATGCACTGTCAATTCAGTCACAATGCTCCACAGGTCATAGCATATTATTAAAGTTTTCCCATCTACTGGAAATTAACCAAATTAAATGCTTTAGAACCTCCCAGAATAAAACAGACCAAACCAGGTATCTTTAAACAACTATTTATTAATAAACTAAATCTTAAACACTATTGAGATAAACCGATATCTAAAAGACTTTATAATTTCTTATTTCTCTTAATCCCCATGCACGCACACACACACACATTCAAAAACCAACTGTTAACTGGTTTTTATAAATGGTGCTTTATTTTTTAAAAGAGCTGTTTCTGAGGAATAAGTAAATAGCTGGGTTGGAGGTCCTGGTGAGTTATGTTCCCGATTGATGAGGTGTCCCAGAGTTGAATTGTCAGATGCGACTCTAAGTCTCCAGGCGAATTTAATTAACAGTCTTTACTGGATTGACATTCAAAGCACTTCACTTGAAGCAGGCGTCACACATTTCTTTTAACAAGGAGTACAGCAACAGGGCTCTTTTGATTCTAAAATTGTTAATTTTTCAGTCGAAACTTTCCTGAGAATTCCAGCAAACATAAAAAGACAACAGAGAGTCACTCTTGAAGCCGAGAAATCTTAGAGTTTGGAAGTAAAGAGGAATTTACTAATGCAAATATTCTTTTCCAGGGTTTTTCACTCCTTAGGCAATACAAAGCCTGGAGATAAATGTAGATTTTTCTGCTAAGAGAGAGGGATCCTTCCCTTCAGTAAGCAAGCTTCACTGGTCTCCAGTTCAAACCGGTTATAGCCAGTCTTTACACACAGTCAAAAGTAACAATAGAACATATGGCTTCCTCTTTCTCCTGCTGTTGCCTAGGAAAGAGGTGCAGCTGCTGGCTCACTGTGTCCCTTAGTTTTTAAAGGCACACTGTTTTTTAACTGAATCTTAAAGGCACCCTGTTTTAAGCAAAAAAAAAACCCCTATGCTTCCATGCCAATTTAAATAGCCAGGGTAGCCCACCCACCACCCCCCCGCCAATCAAATTGTTGGGGGGTGCTGTCTGTCCCCGAGAATGGCGTCAGCTGCCTGTGTGCAGGCACTGGCGCCATTTTTCAAGGGTAGCCAACACTACCGGTCAATTTGAATTTTTAAAGCAGTATCCCCCCCAAAATTTATGAAATAAATTTCTAATGCCCCTTTCTCACCCCCAATAGCAATTACATTAACTATTTGCCCTTTCCCCTTCAAAAACACTTAACTTTTAAATCTGACCTTCCCCCTCCCCAGTCTGCGCAAAGTTTAAAGTTTACTCCTTCCCACCATCCCCTACACCCATTACGTTTATTTGATCCTGTCTCCCAGCCCCCACCCACTACTGAAAATCTTAACTCCTCACCCCTCCCCACCAGTATCTCGCCAGCTTTCCCCAGACGGGGAATTGAAGGTGCAGAGTGCCAGCCACACGCCGAAGATCATTTGGGCCTGGAAGATTTCAGGTAAGTTTATTTAAATTTATTCATGTCATTCATTTGAATATTGAAATGCTGTTCATGTCGTCCAGCAGCGGGGTGGGGGGGGGCCACCATGGAGCCTCAGCACCGCCAGGAGGATCGGGCTGGGCCCTCCCAGCGTCGGCCTCCGTGGCAGACTGCTGCTGGAACCATTTTCCAGCACCCCCCCCCCCCCCACTCCCGGCCCCATCATGGAGCCTGACATCGTGGGCTTGGTAAAATCCAGCCCATTAACTTTGTTTTTCTTCAAGATGCTAGTCTGGCCTGTTGAGTTCTTATATTATTTTCTGTTTTTATTTCAGATTTCCAGCATCTGCAGTATTTTATTTTGCTGATATTAACTCCATTTTGTCCTGCACAATCTCTTTTCTTTCTGTATCAGGGGATTTGGGGCATAACTTTCTGTCTACAGTCTCCACAAGGATACTTCTTTAACATCTTTACCCACTTTTTCCTCTTTCCACAGCTGTTCTGCATTTGGCCCTTCTTGGACTCGGCCTTTATTGGAGATGATCAACCTTCAGTATTTCCTCCCTTTTAATAACCTCTCTTTTCTATGATACCTACAGAAGTTGAGGACTATATAATTAGTACAGTAATTTCCCAGTCACTAGCACATTATATCCTGATACAGCTTAAATCAGCTCTACTCCCTGAACAAATTGAATACTGCTCACACGTGTACACGTTCTTTATCCTGTGCCTTGCACTGTTGTTGTCGCTGAGTTCTTAATTGTTCAGGTTTCACTTCATTCTGGTGTCAACTGCTGCAGTTTTCACAAAGCCACAAGTTCAGTTTGGAGCTGCTTCATCAGAGTGTTATTAAAAAACTTGCATTGATCACTTAAGTAGTAACAAAATCAGTGATTCTGGTTCCAGTCACCTTATTCTCTTCAGCGGACAAAGTAATTTACAAACGGAGTTTCATTAGGAGACAGAGCACATTCTTCCCATTCTATTCTTCTTACACACTATTTTTTCAAAGCAAGCTGGAATTTTTCCCTTCTCTCCCCTGGATTGGCTCCTTTATTGCACATTGGCTTATATGATAATTGATAGCATATTTCTTGGTGCCTGTTTATTTGACTTGCATCAGAACCTTTGACCATCATGTTATCGCAGTTGCAGTTGCAGTGTCCCTGTTGTTGGAACAGTTACTGTTTGGAACATTCTATTGGCAGGATTTAAATTTTCAGCCCCAAGGCCTCACTTAATGAACTGATCAATCTTGAACACACTAACAAAAATATTAAGACTAATCTTTAACTCTCTTTCACACACATATCCACTGCCAACCCCCAGTCGCAGCCTCCTCTCCCTGAATGCCTCCAGAACCCATCCCTCCTCAACTAATTGCTGGGACCACTCCTGCAGCCAAAATTCTGCTCCCACTCAGCCGGGCGGTGGACATAGCCAGGTTCGGGGGTGAGTCAGAGATAACATATTCAAAGGAGACCTAGCTGCCAAGATCGTCAAACCTCCATGCCACCAGTCTCCTTAGGTTCACTGCCCACTTTGAGGCTTGTATGCAATGTACCAGCCCACCCCACCATTAAAATTAAAGCAGTCTGTGGATCTGCCAGGATAGCAGGATTATTAATGGTGCAGGGAGCCATTGATTGCACACACATGACTCTATGGGTCCCCCAAGTTAGTGGAGGGATGTACAGGAACAGCAAGGACAAACACTCCATTAATGTGCAGTTGGTGTGCAACCATGCACAAACCATTATGTTGGATGTGGAAAGGATGTTTCCTTTTGTGGGTGAGTCCAGAACTAGGGGGCACAGGTTTAAAATTAGGTGTCACCCTTTTAGGGCAGAGATGAGGCGAAATGTTTTCTCTCAGAGGGTTGTGCAACTTTGGAACTCTCTGCCTCAGAAGGTGGTGGAGGCGGGGTCATTGAATATTTTTAAGGCGGAGGTAGATAGATTCTTGTTAGGCAAGGGAATCAAAGATTATCGGGGGTAGATAGGAGTGCGGAATTCGAGACACAAACAGATCAGCCATGATCTATTGAATGGCGGAGCAGGCTCAAGGGGCCGAATGGCCTACTTTTGCTCCTAATCATATGTTCATATGTTCATATATCTGCTTTTCGAACAGCAGCCACGATTCCTTCATCCTGAAGCAGTTTGCCGTTCCCAGTGTCTTCGGGCCTCCAAGAAAAACCAGAGAGTTGCTGCTTGGAGACAAGGGATAGCCCATCTTCACATGGCTGATGAACCCCTTTGCCACTTGACAATGTGAGGACAATAGGCACACAATGAATTCCATGCTGCCACCAGAAACATCATGGAGAAGACCATCAGTGTACTTAAACAACAGTTTTGATGACTGCAATGCACGGGGGAAGACCTACAGTACTCTTTGGAGCATGTATCAAAGTTCTTGGTGGCCTACTGTGTCCTCCACAACATTGAAATCATGAGAAAGGGATCCGTGACCCCTAATCACCTTTCTGCTTTTGGTGTGCATTGTCAATGTTTTCATATCGGTTGCTCCATTGGAGCAGGGCCTCTCAGCCCCACCATGGAAACGTGGCCTTTCTCCTCCTTGTTGACTTCCATCACTAAATCCTCCAGCATCACATCTGTGAATGTGGGAGCCCTCTCTCTTCCTTGGTGCTCCTTTTTTTTCTGCTTAAACTTGCAGCTAATTCCACGTCAGGCAGTCAGCAGCAGCTTGCTTCTAATGAGTCTAGCTCCCCTTTAAGAGGGGCAGACTGCCTTGAAGAGCAGGAGGATAGATACAACACATGTTGTATCTTTTTAAGTATTCAACCAGCTTGAAGTGCAGGTTGTGCTCAGCTGAACACTACAATCATAGAAATGAGGAGGCAGCACAAAATTTATGTTCTGTCTGCATCCATGGGACCGAAAACAGGAGCAGGCGAATTTTTAGCCCTTTGTGTCTGCTCAATTTAACATCCTGAAAAATACATATAATTGTCTCCATGAGAGTTAGTTACCTTTCTATTCTATGATTACTGGTTGCCAAAGCCAAACCTTTTATTTCTGCTCTGGCTAATGGCCACAATTGCATGGCTTATATACTATTGGCTTGACTTGAAGGTTTAGTCACACACGCTTCTAATTTCATCATGTCTTGCTTAACTGCTGTGAGGAGTAAGAGCCATGGGCCACAAAATTAGCTAAGATCTGAAAACATGCGTTGAGGTCGTGATGTGTGATTAGCCCACACCTGTTGCTTCATCTGCAGGCAGTGTGCAAACTTCATGCTGCCTGCTCATTTAAATAATAGTGGCATCCAGCCAGTGCTTAGCACACTGGTGAGTGGCTGCAAGCATGAGCAGGGGGTGCAAAATTGTGAGAATCTAGCCCAGCACAACTTAAAGCCAGCCAGAACCTCTTAAGGGGGTGTTGCATTCTAACTGGAGCTTGTGCAGTAACTGGTTTCAGAAGAGACTGTGAGCAGGAAGGTCAATAGAATGATGGCACAACATGGGAGAAAGCAGGCTCCAAGATTTTCCAACACTGCACGGGAGGCCTTGGTCAAGGAGGTACAGAGCAGGAAATATGGCATCTATCCAATGGGGGCCAGGGGGCCCTCCAAACAAACTTCCAGAAGGGACCATATGTGGCAATTAATGACAGGATGCAATATCCCTGAGGGCCTGGATGTAATGCCACAAGAAGTTCAATTACCTCACAAGGGTGGTCAAGGTCTGTGAATGCATCTTCAAATGGCAGATTCCACCACCTGCCCCATTAGCCTCACACATTGCTCAATGCTCAATGCACCATATCCCTATCACTCACCTACCAACAGTATCATGACTCATACCTCACATTCATTGCTTCACCTCACTCTCATACACTTATCACTGCTGCAAACCTCACACTCACAACTCACAGCTTCCTCACGCAGTTATTCAACCAAGTCAGCCACATCACCTGTCCTTACCCCCATGAAGAAGATGGTAGGTTCCATCATTGCAGCAGCCATGGCTGAGATCACGGCCAGCAGTGGGACTGAAGCTATTGAAGATGAAAGTATGCTGACACGTACTCCTCCTCTGCACAACCAACTTTCCCTTCATCACACATTCTCTTCTGATTTACAATCTGCAGATAGTGTGAGCATGCACATCTTGCTTTCCCCGTTCCCCTCACCATAATGCTAGTCTTGTGCCTTTCTCCTTTCAGATACCCAAGAACAGCAACTGGCCAGGCAGTGGTGGAAGAACAGGAGGTGGAAGAGCAGAAAGACAGTGATGAAGAAGAAACACTGCACCTCACTCTCACACTCACAGCCACCAGCTCAGATACTGAAACTGCATATACTTTAGAGCAGGATCAGCACACAGTGAGACCTCAGGCATGAGTGGGCTTCAACCAGGGCAGGGGATAAGAGTAACACAGGTGCCAGCTTGGCAGAGGGTGAGGTCATACATGGGTTCTGCTGCAGAGGACTCAGATGAGGACTTTGATGGGGTGACATACAGCATAAGGCTGTTGGGAATGCACAATGAAATGCTTGGTGCAATGACAGACCTACCAGAAAGCATGTCGTCAAAATCAAGGAGCATGGAAGTGTCCAGCACCAACTTGACACAGGGCTTTGCAGAGAGTTTGGGGCACATCCTTTGGAAGTGGTGGGCCACATGATGAGAATGCGTCTTGACCCATCCATAATGCAGCATTTGATGGCCAATGTCTCAGCTTCCATTGCAGCACAAGCAGAAGTCACCTAACATATGGGTGCTGCAGTGGAAGCTCAGACTGAAGTCATGTTAGCTCAGCTTTCTGCCACACAAGCTCAGACTGCTGCCATCATAGCTGCAGATACCAATGTGCAAAGGGGCTTGCAGGTTCAGACAGCAATCCAGCAATCTGTCCTCTAGCACATTGCTAGGATTCCTGAGGCACTGTGCCGTGGAAGTGACAGGGACACCATGAAGCATAAACCTTCTGTCCTCTGTCAGAATGGCAGCATTTGTGCTTCCATTACTGTCAGTCCGCTAGTGCCCTTGCTGTTGCTTGTCAGCCAGCCAGCCCAGACCGCTGAGGTAGTGCAGTTCAAGCTGGGCCTTCCAGGGCCAGAGCTATTCACGGTTGTTCCGCAAGGCCATCTGCAGTCTCCTCCATTGAAAGTCAGCAGCCTTCCACCAACCATGCTGCAGCCATTGCGGTAGTAGGAATACTTGGCCATGCAAAGGCACACAGAAAAACAGACACTAAGGGAATGCACAAGTATGATTAGTTAACTTTTATATGGGATATTGGATGGTTTGAATAATAAACTTTGGAATGTTTCTTTTATTGTGCCTTTATTCCAGCATTCTGGCCAAGAGGACGCTGTGATGGTCAGTGACAGAGGAAAGGTAATGTGTAGGACTGTTGTAGAATGGAGAATTATGGTAGCATTCACTGGTACTGCAGTTGGTTGAGCCAATCATGAACAGCATGGCTAGAAACGGGCTGTGTTAGTTTCCTCCTCTCTTCCTCATCCTCCACATCCTCCTCTTCCTCTTCCTCTTCTTCCCATATACTTGGCAGCAAGGGCTGTGCCCTCATGATGATGGAGTTGTACAACATGCAGCAGACCATAATGAATTACAACACAAGCTCTGGTGAGTACTGCAGGGCTCCTCCAGAGTGGTGCATGCAACACAAGTGTTGTTTAAACACCCCAATAGTCTGTTTGATCACATATTGTGTGACAGCATGGCTTTTGTTATTTACATGTTGCCCATGTGTGCATGTGTCACCAGAGACATAAGCAAGGCAGTCAGCTGTTATATAAAAGGAAAATACTGTAGATGCTGGAAATCTGAAATAAAAACAGAAAGTGCTGGAAATACTCAGCAGGTCTGGCAACCTCTGTAGAGAGAGAAGCAGAGTTAACGTTTCAGGTCTGTGACTTCCATCAGAACTGGCAAAGGTTAGAAATGTTTTTACACAAGTGAAAGGCTGGGAAGGGGGAAAGAAAAACTAAAGGGAAGGTCTGTGATAAGCTGGAAGACAGGAGAGATTAAATGACAAAGATATCATGGAATAATAGCCATAGTAAAAGACAAAGCATTTGTCCAGAGAGAGTGTTAATGGAAGAATAATGAACAGCTCTGTTCAAAAGCAAAACGTGAAAAACAAGTTTAATACTGGCATATGGTAAAAAAAAAATCGAAATGACAGTCATGGTCTAAAGTTGTTGAACTCAATGATGAGTCCAGATGGCTGTAAAGTGCCTAATCGAAAGATGAGTTGCTGTTCCTTGAGCTTGCATTGAGCTTTACTGGAGCACTGTAGCAGGCCGAGGGCAGAAATGTGGGCACAAGAGCAGGCTGGTGAATTAAAATGGCAAGCTTAGGATCATCGGTTCGCCCGTGTCACTCAGTAGCTGCCCTCTGGTATTCTGTGGTACAGCAGACTGCCACAGAATGAAGGCATCATGACTGCTTCCAGGGTACTGGGCATTGACTCGCATGACATGCTGAGTATGGTCACACATCAGCTGGACATAGAGGGAGTGGAATCCCTTCCAGTTGCTGTGCATCTCAGAATTTACATACAGAGCCCCCAAAGCAACATATGTGCAGTCAATGGCACCTTGCATAATGGAGAAACCAGCAATCCTGGCAAAGCTGCATTGGCACTCCATCTGTTTCTCTCTGGCAAAAGCGAATGAAAAAGCTCTCTTTGCAAACAGAATCTCAGTGACCTCCTTTACTCAACAATGGAAGGCGAAGAGATGTTGCAAGTATTCTCTGCTCCAGCCTGGAAGGAGCCCGACACAGAAATGTTTATGGATAAGGTCACGTACACAGCCACTGGTAATGCCATCCTTGCCTTAATTTGAGGCGACAGTTCGAGCTGCAACAGGTGGCAGATTTCAGTGAGCACTTCCTTGGCGAAGTGGAGATGTTTGACGCATTGTTCCATGTTGAGATTGAGGTAGGAAAATTGCTCCCTGAAGACCTGGGCAGATAATAACCTCCTGCTGACAGCCATTCTCCTTATTCTCCTCCTTCTTCTTTGGCCAGCTTACCCTCTTCCATGTCACCTCTATTCATTCTCCCTGTCATCCTGCAGACCAAGGAGAATACTGACTACTGCACTCATGTTTGAGGGCAAGGGTCTGAGCAGAACCCTTGAAGTCAGAGCCAAGGCCTTCAGCATATGCCACATCATTCCCCATAGGCCTCAGCAACTTTAAATAGCAGTACAAACACCAAACACATCTACAAACTCAACAAGAACCAACAGAAATCAATCAGCAACTAACCTGAAAGTAATTGATGATCCCTTTAAACTGCGCTGGTGGGGGATCCTTCCTGCTGCTAAATGAATGCTGAGCTGTGCGGCACAGTGGCGCAGTGGTTAGCACCGCAGCCTCACAGCTCCAGGGACCCGGGTTCGATTCTGGGTACTGCCTGTGTGGAGTTTGCAAGTTCTCCCTGTGTCTGCGTGTGTTTTCTCCGGGTGCTCCGGTTTCCTTCCACATGCCAAAGACTTGCAGGTTAATTGGCCATTATAAAATTGCCCCTAGTATAGGTAGGTCGTAGGGAATTAGAGGGACAGGTGGGGATGTAGTAGGAATTTGGGATTAGTGTAGGATTAGTATAAATGGGTGGTTGATGGTCGGCACAGACTCGGTGGGCCAAAGGGCCTGTTTCAGTGCTGTATCTCTAAACTAAACTGTGTGCAATTAAGAGAGAGCATTTGTTGGAGCATTCAGGTCAAAAATGGTACTACAGGCATTGAATCAGCATTATATGCCGACTGACATCACAATCTTCCTGCTCTGCATACATCCGGTGCATGCACCCTGCACCCACACTAACGTCCTTATCAAAATAATGACTTGTGCGGCCAGCACCAAAAGCGTGCATGTCGCCCTGGATGCCATTTTGGACCCCAAATGACACCCATAATGCTGAAAATACAGGTACTGCACTATCAAATGTTGTGATCATGACATACTTTATTTTTATTTATTTAGAGATACAGCACTGAAACAGGCCCTTCAGCCCACCGAGTCTGTGCTGACCATCAACCACCCATTTTTACTAATCCTACATTAATCCCATATTCCCTACCACATCCTCACAATTCTCCTACCGCCTACCTACACTAGGGGCAATTTACAACGGCCAATTTACCTATCAACCTGCAAGTCTTTGGCTGTGGGAGGAAACCAGAGCACCCAGTGGAACAGTCACAGGGAGAACTTGCAAACTCCACACAGGCAGTACCAGGAAACGAACCCAGGTCGCTGGAGCTGTGAGGCTGCAGTGCTAGCCACTGCGCCACTGTGCCGCCCCAGACAAAACCCAGACCATGACAGGCTCTTTTTATTTTTTTTTTATTTATTTTTTATTTTTTATTTGTGTATTTTATTTTAGTTTGTTTAGTTTGTTTCTACTATGCCTACTCACTGTTTTTTTCATGTTTGTACTTTGGGCCAGTGCTGTTCATTTTTCTGTCAATTAACACCCTCTCTGCACTAACTCTTTGGCTTTCACCACAGCATTAACATACCGTTTGCCTTTGCTCCATGACCTTCTGGTCAGTTATTCTCTGTGACCTTGTCCTATCAACACCTCTTTTGTTATCTCTTGCCCCACCCCGCTTTATTTGCTTAAAACCTATTACATTTCTAATATTTGCCAGTTCTAATGAAGGGTCACTGGCCTGAAACGTTAACTCTGCTTCTCCCTCCACAGATGCTGCCAGACCTGCATTTCTTGTTTTTATTTCAGATTTCCAGCATCTGCAGTATTTTGCTTTTATTATAAAATTAAGTATTCTCCTTACATGCTAACAAAAAAAACAACAGAAACAGCAATTAACAGAAGTCAATTTGCATTTGTTAATTTTGGCCCACTAAAACCTCTTATAAATGACATAAGGGCAGATTTTAATGAATTAATTCAAGCGTTGGCACAGAGCTTTGCACAGCGGGTCATTTGGAGAACTTGGATGTGAGGTTCAGTGCACTTCCATGATTTTCAGTCAATTTAATATGAACAATCTACCAACTAATGTTCATTTTTTAATGATTAAAATGGGACAGATATTATTTCTGCCACAGTGTGATATGACCCCTATCTCGAGTAGAACAAAGTTACAAGAAGGCATATGGACACACCAGATGAATCATGAAACAGGCATTCAGGGTGCTCAAGGCAATATTTCAAATGTTTTTACTGCTCAGTGGCCCATATAGCATGGCCCAGAGGAGATTTCCAAAAGTATAGTAGTGTGCTGAATGCTGTACATCACTATGGAAAGAAGCCTCCGTATGGAACTTGACAAGTTAAAGGAGTAGGCATGGAGTTGAGCTGTGAAGTCTTCTTGTGAGCTTCTTGGAATTTTGTGGCAGTGACCCAGACAAACCTGTATCTGTAAAATAAAAGCAAAATACTGCAGATGCTGGAAATCTGAAATAACCCGAAACGTTAACTCTGCTTCTCTTTCCACAGATGCTGCCAGACCTGCTGAGTGGTTCCAGCATTTCTTGTTTTTATTATTATTAAACCTGTATCTGTACTGGGAATGTCACTGACTGTAGTTAAATACTTTGGGAAGTATTTTCTATCACTTGTGCAAAGGCAAGTGATAGCATAAGACCAAAATGACAGTCTTTTCCAGTGCTACTGCATGTATGGCATTAATGAAGGCCAAGAGTTGATAAGCCAATGATCTGTGGAAACAGACTGCTGCAATCCTCCACTCATGATTATTTTTTAGTGAATGCTCAGTTGCATCCTGTGAAAGCGAAATACTGCGGACCCGTTCTGACAAAAGATCATCGACCTGAAACGTTAACTCTGTTTCTCTCTCCATAGATGCTGCCAGGCCTGCTGAGTATTTCCAGCACTTTCTGTTTTTATTGTTGCTGCATCCCATAGTTTTGCTTTATCTGTCATACAACAACTTGCATTTATATAATGCCTTTAACACACTAAAATATCTCAAGGCGCATCACAGGAGGGTTATTAAAAATAAATTGAGGAGATGTTGGGACAGATGGCCAAAAACATGGTCAAAGAGATAGGTTTTAAGGAGCATCTTAAAGGAGGAGAGAGAGGTGGAGAGGCAGAGAGGCTTTGGGAATGATTTCCAGAGCTTGGGGTCCAGACAGCTAAGGGCACAGCCATCAATGGTGGAGCAATTAAAATCAAGGATGTGCCTGAATTGGAGGAGAACAGAGATTTTGTTGGGTTGTAGGGCTGGTGGAGGTCATAGAGATAGGGAGGGGCAAAGCCATTGAAGAATTTGAAAACTAGGATAAACATTTTTAAATTGAGCTGTTGCCAGAGTGGGAGCCAATGAAGGTCAGCAGCACAGGGATGATGGGCAAACAGGACTCTGTGTGAGTTAGGATATGGGCAGCAGAGTTTTGGATGAGTTTAAGGTTTTGGAGGGTGGAAGATGGAAGGCCTGGAGAGCATTATAACAGTCAAATCTAGAGGTAACAAAGACATGGATGATGGTTTCACCTACAGATGAGCTGAGGTGGGATGGAGAAAGGTGATGCTATGGAGATGGAAGTAAGCGGTTTTGGTGATTGAGTGGATATGTGGTCAGAAGCTCATCTCAGGGTCAGATAGGATGCCAAGGTTGTGAATGATCTGGTTCAGCTGCAGACAGTGGCCAGTGGGAAGGCTGGGGATGGTGGATAGGGAGAGGATTTTGTGGTAGGGACTGCAAACAATGGCTTCAGCTTTTCAAATGTTTAGTTGAAAAAAAAATTTCTAACTGGTGAGCTCCTCGAAAACTGCAAGCAACTCACTGATAGTATGAAAATGACGCCCGTTCGTCAACATTGGTCGGACCTTTTGTTGCAGCCATTCTGCATGCATTTAGGTGAAAGTTCGAAATCACCCATAACATGAATGTTTAGCACTCAACTTTCTACTTTCTGAAGGTCAGAAAGGTTTTTGAGCACTTCCTGTCACATCCAGCATGGGGAAAAATCTGTATTGACTCTGCTATTTTTTCCACATCTGCCGTACCCTCTATTGGCTGGAAGCACTACAGTGGCCATTTTGTCACTCTATCATATAATTCATAAAAACATGCAGTGCTTCTTCACGACAACAATATTTGATTTCTGTTCTATTCAAGTAAGATGCACAATTGTACACTCCAAAACTGGGTTTACAATGAATGCATGTTCCATGCTGATTAAATGGCTCGTATGATGGTTATTAAGTGGCTCAGCAGCATTATTGCAGGTGAATTCTACTTGGTTGATCAGTGTTGGTGCATTGGTGAGATACAGATCTTGTAGGAATTGCACAGTTCCCAAGAGCACATTCCTGTTAGTGTGCTGAATCAAGCCAAAAAACATTGTTCTACCAAGTTTTCCACATCTTCCTCTTAACTATTTAAATCAGTGAATTTGAAGGATTGTATTAGGATTTACTAAATCTGAAGATTAAATGTTCAAATTATCAGATGTTAGCTGTCAATACAAATAACAAAGTGATTAGATAAGAATAAAGAAATATAGGGCGAAAAATTCATCCATCCTGGTTTTTAAGTGCGGGGGTCACAATTCGCGACCTGCTAACATCAGTTCACATTGAGGTCAGAAGCACATAAATTTCATGCTGCCTCCTCATCTGCATGGTTGCAGCATGGGGCTGAGTGTATGCCATGCTGCTGGCTGGCTGGCTGGCTACACAGTGGAGGGATTAACAGTATTTAAGGCTAGCACGTGGTGTAGCCAGCCTCCAGCTGCTAAAGTTAGGCTGTCCCTTGTTATGACCAGGTGAAAAAGAGGTCTAGGGTTTCCTTTCAGCCTTCTGTAACAGGTCTTACTGTAACAGGGTTTAATTTTAAACACCATGTTTTTAACTCCCTCTTGGTGAATCCTTGTTTATTGCCTTCCAATTATAAGGCACAGAAACCAGCACACACAGTTTCCTAGGTTTAAAGAAGAAAGGTTGACATTTATTAAACTAAAGGGCTAAATGCAGGAATATGGGATTAGAATTGTTGGTTGCTGTATGGCCGGTACAGACACGATGGGCTGAAGGGCCTGTTTCTATGCCGTATAACTCTATGATTTTATGACTCTAAAAATAAACTAATTTGGTTAACACCGATGGATACACCATGCACCGACGCAAGCATGCATACGCGATACATACAAGCAGATAGAGACAGAAAAGAGCAGAAGAATAATAAAGTGGAAAAGTTTGAAGAAATATCTGAAAAGTTTTTGTTCTTTGAGCTCACTGTAGAGTCCTTGATTGTAGGTAGATCTTGCTTTTTGTTGGGGCCCAGTGTTCTTCTCCTCGATGTGGGAGACCTTTCTCTCATGGGGTTCATGTGTCTTCAATGGATTCAGAGGCTTGTGAGAAAGAGATGGGAGCAGACAGGAGAGATCTTCTCAGTCCAGGAGCAAACAGTCTTTCGGCTCAAACTCTGTGGCTAGTTCAAAGAAAACCCTGGAACAGCCAGTTAGTCATGTGACTAGCTTGTCCAACCAGTCCTGGCCTCTGTGGATTGCATCACCCCAGCAGGCCCTGAAATGTGCTTCCCCACCCCCTCACTCTCCAGTGATCAACATCCATTGTGGGTTGAATGTGTCAGGGAATGGTCCTTTGTCCACACAAACATCGTCTGTTAATATGCAAATGTTTTTTCCAGCCACAGCTGATCTGTTCAACAAGTCATTTCTTCGCTCCAGCAACAGTTAAAAATCAATGTTCATAAGACAAAACCAATGTGCCTCATTCTTAGCAGGTAGGGGCCTGCATGACACCTCCTCACCCAGCAGAATGAAATGCAATTTGAGAAAAGCTCATTTCATTAGAAGGATTGAGAGAAAATATAAAATACAAAAAAACATGCATTTCTCTTATTCATTCACAAATCCTAAAACTTATTATAGCCTGTCTTTTCTTGGTGCCAGTGCTGCTCTAATTGCCCCTTTTTTGGCATCCCAATAAACATGTGGTTCTTTGGGAAAGTTTTTCTTCAGTTTGCCCATTTCCATGGCTGCCTAGAGTCTTTGAGATGGTTAGGTTTAAGTAGCCCAGAGCTGGATTTTTTTTTTCAGTAGAGTCAATAGTGGGCGGGTCTATCCTGAACTCTCCTTCAGTGCTTTGCTGAGTCATACAAAGGCTTTTGACTTTAGGGGGATGGGTGGTTTTCTTTTTTCTGACTGTGGGGGAGGATTCTTTGCAAATTTCCCCTTTGTCCTCTGGGACTCTCCTGCCTGCAGGTGTTTGTGCAGACTCTACTGCACTCCCCTGTGGCACTTCAACTAGGTGAGGCATCGCACTCATGGTTTCTGTGACCCCCTAGAAGTCTTTCATTGTTTCTGCGCATTCCTGTAAATGCTGTTAGCAACTCTGGTGGGGTGCTTCTAGTGTCTGCAGTTACAGACTGAACTTCTGCAGTCTTTCTTTCACTACTGGGGGGGGGGGGGCTACCACCTTCATCCCCGCCAGATCATTACATAGCAGCGGGTCAACCCCATCCACGATCAAACTAGGGACAATCCCTATGGCCACCGGTCCTGAAACTAGGTCAAACTCCAGGTGAACCTGGTACAGGTACAGGCATACACTGCCCTCCAATCCCATTCACCACCATTCTGGTTTTCACTGCACTCTCTGGGGGAAAGGTCAGGCCTTTTCCCAGTAAAAGGGATCTAGTGGCCCCTGTGTCCCTGAGAATTAGTATGGGCTTGCTTGCCCCACTGGAGGGGTATGGGGTTACTTTCCCTTCAGACACAAAACCCTGATAACCTTCAGGAATCCTACTAACTTTTCCTGCACGAAGGAATAAGCTTCCTGGGTCTCACTCTTACTGCACTTAAAGCCACAGCTTGTTCTGCTGCATTTTACATCAGATTCTCTTCTTTACTGAGCAGTTGTGCCCTGATTAAACCAACAGGTTTTCCCTTTAGTTTCCAGCAGTCAGCTTTTAAATGCCCTGCTTTATTACAATGGAAGCACATAGGTCTCCGGGTCTCACTCTTGCTCACAGCACCTTCCTTTTTGGCTAGAGCTGGGCCTCCTGTGTCTCCTGCTTTCCTTTCTCTCCAAGGACTGCTTGGGCTCCAATCCTTCCCACCCTTTGTCCCTTTCGGATTTGTGGAGGTGACTAGGAAAGATTCTCCCTGGGAAACCGACTTATAAATTAAAGCAAACTCATCGGCCAGAAGGGCCACTTGCCAGGCCCTCTGACCTGCTGCTCCTCTACATTGGTCTTTATGGAGAGTGAGAGTGAGCATTTAAATTCATCTAACAGAATTACTTCTCTGAGATTCTCATAGCTGAGGTGTACATTAAAAGCCCTCAGCCACTGGTCAAAGGCCAACTGCTAACTTCTTTCAACCTCCAGATAAGTTTGATTCGCTTGCTTCTTGAGGGTTCTAAACTTTTGGCGATAGGCTTCGGGGACGAATTCATATGCCCCGAGGATAGCATTTTTGGTCAGTTCATAATTTGATGAATTCTCCTCTGGCAACAGGGAATAAACCTCATGGGCTTTTCTGGTTAGCTTGCTTTGTAATTAAAGAGGCCAGGTCTCAGCTGGCTATTTTAGCTGCCTTGCCGGTTTCTCAAAGGACACAAAAAATACTTCTACATCTTCCTCATCGAATTTTGGGATTAGTTGAGCTAGTTTTAACAATTTTGTCCCCAGCCCTGAATTATGCTCCTCCATATTGGCCATGCTTTCACTGGGTTTGCTCTGTCACCCCCTAGTTAACTCAAGCCACTTCAGCTCTCATTCTTCACATTCCTTCCTGAATATTCTTTCTCTCTCTCTCTCCTCTCTCTCTTGTTCCTTCTCCTGTCTTTCTCTCCCTCTTTCCTCTCTTTTTCTTACCTTCATGTTCCTTCTGGAAGGTTCTCTCTTTCTCCCTCTCCTCTAATTCAAGTTTCCTTTGTTCCAATTGTAGATTTGCTAGCAATACCCTGTCGGAGTCTACTTCTAACCCTGTTTCTGCTTCTTCAGATTCAAGGGAAAAATGGTTGCCCAGTAGCCTTAGGAGTTCAGACTTCCTAGTCTTGCCACATACAGTGATCCCACACTGCTCAGCCATTTTCCTCAACTCCTCCATAGACAATGCTTTTAACTTATCCCAAGTTGCTTCACCCTGACTTGAAGAGCTACCACCTTCGGTTGCAGACATGTTAGTATTCAAGGTCACACAACAGCAAGAAAACCTGTATTGAAATCTTGCTCTTTTTTGATTGGGAACAATTTGACTTTCCACTTCCAGTTTCTTGTTTGTCTGTGGGTCAATTCTAGACGCTAGAACCCAAATTTCTGTTATGACCATTTGAAAAAGAGGTCTAGGGTTCCCTTTCAGCCTTCATCTGGTCTTACTGTAACAAGGTTTAATTTTAAACACACCGTGTTTTTAGCTCCCCCTTGGTGAATCCTTGTTTACTGGCTTCCAATTATAAGGCAAAGAAACCAGCATACACAGGTTTTCTTAAGTTTAAAGAAGAAAGGTTGACATTTATTAAACTTAAACTTAAACTCTAATTCGGTTAATGCCTACGGATACACAATGCGCCTACGCTAGCATGCATTCATGATACACACATGCAGATAGAGACAGATAAGAGCAGAAGAAAAATAAAGTGGAAAAGTCTGAGGCAATATCTGAAGAGTTTTTGTCACAGTTCTTCGAGCTCACTGTAGAGTCCTTTGATTGTTGGTAGGTCTAGCTTTTTGTTGGGGCCCAGTATTCTTCTTAAACCTTTTCACTGTTGGAGACCTTTCTCTTGTGGGGTTCATGTGTCTTCAGTGGATTCAGAGGCTTGTGAGAAAGAGATGGGAGTAGACAGGACAGATCTTCTCAGTCCAGGAGCAAACTGTCTTTCTGCTCAAACTCTGTGGCTATTTCAAAAAAAACCCTGGAACTGCCAGTTAGTCATGTGACCAGCTGGTCCAACCAGTCCTGGCCTCTGTCACCAGTAAACAAAAGGATGCCTGTAACTAATTTTGGTAGAGTGAAGAAGTGCAGAAATGCTGCAGTATCCAAGGGAGAGGTCTCCCAGATTTAGTGACACTGCCTTGGAGGCACTATTTGCCCAGGTGGAGTACAGGAGGGAGGCTTTATTTTCCCAGGGAGGCAGGAGGCCCTCATGCAGCCACCTCTGAAGGGAGTGGTACAACATGGCCAGGGTGCAGAATGCCCAGAGTCTGGTCTGCTGGACTTGGCAGCAGTGCTGCAAGAAATTTAATGACCGCACACAGGTGGTCAAGGCCAGTGAATGCATCCTCGAATGATAGCTCATACCCACCGCACCATCTTTCTCTCAAGCTTTTCAGTGCATCACTCACCCAGCAGTACTCACTCTCAGTACTCATGCTTAACATTCACATACTCCACCTCATTCACACACACACCTTCCAGTACTGCCACTCTGACACCCACCTCTCGCTGCCTCCACATACCTCTATGCAGCCATGGCAAGTACATCACCCAAACACAGTGCAACACAAGCACTGACATTCTGCCCTCGCTCTTGCAGTAGAAGGTGGCCTTCTACACCAGGGAGACCCAGCAAACTGGCATGGGGCCAACATGACTCCATTCCCTGAACCTCATGTGAGGAGATGGTGCTTTGAATCATGAGCTGGCAGCAACAGAGACCCATGGCATCCAGTGCCACAAAAGGCATCCAGGATGGCAGTAAGTGTCTTTCGTTACACGTCTTCATCATGGGAAAAGCAAGTTTACTCTTTACAAATCATCAGACCTAACACGTTATCTTTATAATCCTATCCTTTCTTGAGTGTGTGTATATGTATAAGTATAAGTATGAGAGTGGACTCCATTCAATTCTCCCAGTTTCTCCACCTCGGACGCATCTGTTCTGATGATGCAACCTTCCACAATAGCATTTCTGATATGTCTTCCTTTTTCCTCAACCGAGGATTCCCTCCACTGTGGTTGACAGGGCCCTCAACTGTGTTCAAACCATTTCCCGCATTTTTGCCCTCACCCCTTCTCCTCCCTCCCAGAAACACGACAGGGTTTCCCTTGTCCTCACTTTCCACCCACCACATCCAAAGGATATCCTCCGTCACGTCAAGCGTGATACCACTCCCAAACATATCTTCCGCTTCCCTCCACTATCAGCATTCCAAAGGGATCATTCCCTCTGCGACACCCTGGTCCACTCCTCCATTATCCCTGACACCGTGCCTCCTTCCCATGGCACCTACCCATGCAATCGCAGGAGGTGTAATCCTTGCCCTTTTACCTCCTCTCTCCTCACCATCCAAGGCCTCAAACACTCCTTTCAGTTGAAGCAGCAATTTTATTTGTACTTCCTTCAATTTAGTATACTGTATTCGCTGCTTACAATGTGGTCGCCTCTACATTGGGGAGACCAAATGCAGGTTGGGTGATCGCTTTGTGGAACACCTCCACTCAGTCCGCAAGCATAACCCTGAGCTTCTGGTTATTTGCCATTTCAATTCACCACCCTACTCTCATGCCCACATTTCTGTCCTTGGCCTGCTGCAGTGTTCCAGTGAACATCAATGCAAGCTTGAAGAACAGCACCTCATCTTCCAATTGGGCACTCTACAGCCTTCTGGACTTAACATTGAGTTCAACAATTTCACAGCATGACTGGCCTTTTTACTATTTTATTTCATTTTATTATTTTTAACCATGTGCCTGACTTAAACTTAGTTTTTCATGTTTGTGCTTTTAGGCAGATCTGTTCATTTTTCTGCCATTAACACTCTCTCTGGACTAATGCTTTGTCTTTCACCACAACCATGAACACTCTCTTTGCCTTTGTCCCATGACATATTTGTCATTTAATCACTCCTGCCCTCTACCTTATCGCACACCTTCCCTTTTGTTCTTCTCCCCATCCCTCCCCCCTTCACTTGCTCAAAACCTAGTACATTTATAACCTTTGCCATTCTGATGAAAGGTCACAGAACTGAAATGTTAACTCTGCTTCTCTCCCCACAGATGCTGCCAGACCTGCAGAGTATTTCCAGCACTTTCTGTTTTTATTTCAGATTTTCAGCATCCACAGTATTTTGCTTTTATTATCTGAGAGTGGGTGTTGTTGCCTGTATTTCGGGTGTTGTATAATAAGCATTTATCTTTCTTTTAAACTTATGAGAAAACCTGTCATTTGCCTGTTCTTGATAACTAAAGCACTCAGGTGTTAAAAAACCTTTTTTTAAAAAAAACACAATATTTTGAAAAAAACACGCTGTCTTCAGTCAGTTGAGAGGTGAAAGAAGGGGGAACCATCCCTATCATCTCTCACCTATCCGTAACAGTAGTAAGAAAAGAAAAGCAGAATATTTTTTAAAGGTGTGAAACGTCGATATTTTGATGTTCAGAAAAACTTGGGTGTACTCGAACAAGGAACACAAAAGGCATGCAGATACAGCAAGCAATTAGGAAGGCAAATGGTATGTTGGCCTTTATTGCAAGGGGATTGGAATAGAAGAATAAGGAAATCTTGCTACAACTGTACAGGGCTACTGTTTGCAGTTTTGGTCTTCTTACCTAAGGAAGGATATACTATTGGAGGTGGTACATCAAAGGTTCACTAGATTAATTCCTGAGATCAGAAGGTTGTTCAATGATGACAGGCCAATTAATTGGGCCTATAGTCTCTGGAGTTTAGAAGAATGAGAGGTGATCTAATTGAAACATATAAGATTCTGAAAGGGCTTCACAAGGTAGACACTGAGAGGTTGTTTCTCCTGGCTGGGCATCTGCATCACAGGGGCACAGTCTCAGGATAAGGGGGCAATCATTTAGGACAGAGCATGAGGAAAAATGTCTGCATTCAGAGGGTTGTGAATCTTTGGAATTCTCTATCCCACAGGTTTGTGGATGCTGCATCATTGACTATATTCAAGGTTGAGATAGACATATTTTTGGTTTCTCAAGGAATCAAGGGATATGGGGGAGTGGGCAGGAAAGTGGAGTTGAGGCAGAAGATCAGCCATGATAATATTGAACAACTCAAGGGACCGTATAGTCTACTCCTGCGCCTATTTCTAATGTTCTTATGTATTTAGAAGGTTTGACAAAATTCAGGCATATGGTATAACTGGAAATATAGCAGGATGGATAGAGCATTGGTTGATGGACAGAAGCAAGTTTAAAGGAAAGGTAGATAGATATTTAATTCAGTGGAAGAGGAGGCTATAAGGGACAGCAGGTCAGTGTGATTAGTTTTGGATTCTTCTGGCAGAGTTGCACAGACATATTTTTATATTTAGAGATACAGCACTGAAACAGGCCCTTCGGCTCAACAAGTCTGTGCCGACCATCAACCACCCATTTATACTAATCCTACGTTAATCCCATATTCCCTACCACATCCCCACCCTTCTCCTACCACTTACCTACACTAGGGGCAATTTACAATGGCCAATTTACCTATCAACCTGCAAGTCTTTGGATGTGGGAGGAAACCGGAGCACCCGGCAGAAACCCACGCAGTTACAGGGAGAACTTGCAAACTCCGCACAGGCAGTACCCAGAATCTAACCCAGGTCGCTGGAGCTGTGAGGCTGTGGTGCTAACATAATGGGGCAAACTGCTTCCTCTGTGCTGTAAACCTTTTTGGTTCCATGGTTCTTCATCCAGCCGCCATCCTCCTAGTTTAGGTTTCCAAATATCCAGGGAACAGGCTTAAAGCGTTTTACCTTTCAAGTATTTTTTTGCAGTGTAAACATTTCACATTAATGCAGTCATTTGCTTTAGGGAAGTAGAAACAGCATCTAGAGAAAAATATGCACTGACACTCCCCTTGCCCGCTGATATATTCAAATGGAAAACTGTATTTGCAAGTCTGGGATAGAAAATTCAATACAATACAAATTTGCAAAAGCAGTTTCAACATTTCACAACAAAGTGCGAAAGAGTGTTACTTTCATTCAAATGTTTACTCCAAGCTTGAAATTATGCCCAGCCTATTTAAACAAATCTGTAATGTTGTTCACCTGTCATGAAGAGCATCATATGAAAATTACTGTGAAGGAAATACCGAGCAGACGATCCGATTTCAGCTGAAGACAGATGTGCCCATTTAACATTAAGTGCATGGATGTATACCCATCATCTTACTTCACACTCTTTCTGTATGGATCACTTCACTCAATTTTTTTTTCTCATTAAGGCATTTTCACACTCTACATGTTGACCTTCAAAATACTTTGTAGCTCCCAAATTATGCACATTTTCTAAAAAATCAATTTTTCAGAATGATTTTATGCATATTTCATAGAATCAAAGAAATTTACAGTACAGAAGGAGGCAACTTGGACCATCGTATCTGTGTCAGCTGAATGATACTGAATATTATAAAAATACCAGTTAGTTTGCTGCAGTGCTGCTGACTGTCCACAACAGGCCAGGACATGAAGTAATTAAATGGGGAATGATGCACCGGCAGGGCAGCAGAACCTTTGGGCGGTGAGTGTAATATTGGAATAGAAAGCATAGCAATTTGGTGAAGTGGGACTTGGAATGGGAATGGATAGGATGTGAGGTCTCAAATTGAAGTAAGGGTAAAAAAAAAAAAACTGGTTCCCTGTTATCTGCCAAGTGAGAACTGCAAAATCTAGGAGAAAAGATAGGAAGAGGTGCTGCTGGCGCTAAGGCCAAGAACACAGGTGTTCTTTTGGCTGAACCTCGGAGCACAAGAATTTCTAAGACACAGACAAGGATGTAGATTGCTTGTCCAACATGTAGTACTGGATAAGCAGAAATTTTCTCCAACTGAACATTGGGAAAACTGAACCCATAGTCTTCGGTTCCTGCTACAAACTCAGTTCCCTAGTCACAAACTCCAACCCTCTCCTTGGCAACTGTCTGAGACTGAACCAGACTCTGGTATCATATTTGATCCCCAGATAAATTTCGACCACATATCAGCATTATCACTAAAATCGCCTATTTCCACCTCTGTAACATCACCTGACTCAGGTCCTGCTCAGCTCATCTGCTGCTGAAACACTCAACCATGCTTTTGCTACCTCTAGACTTGACTATTCCAATTCACTCATGGCTGGCCTCCCAATTCTACCCTCCGTAAACTTGAGGTCATCCAAAACTCTGCAGTACCTGTCCTAAATTGTATCAAGTCTCATTCACCCATCACCCCTGTCCTCGTTGACTTACATTGCTGCCCAGTCAAACAATGCCTCGATTTTAAAACACATATCCTTGTTTCCAAATCCCTCCATGGCCTTGCCCCTCCCTATCCATAACCCCTTCCAACCCTCTGCGATATCTGCACTCACTTAATTCTGGTTAAGGTGGAATGCAGGCATATAAACACATAGACAAACACACACATCCTCTCTGGTTTTTTTTTTAAATGTGCAATGTAAATTTTACCTCAATAAAACTTTGGAAATTTGTCCACTTGTTTTTCAAAATTATTTTGAATAATAGCTACTGAGCAAAAATGTTAGGTGGTAAATCTTATCAGTATATTCCAGGAAATTAGGTACACTGCACATGCTCAGACTGCATAATCCAAATACAGCTCAGAGTCACAGATCTAGGCAAAAATATCATGATAGAAATTGGTCCTCGTTGCACCCATTTTCTGGGTGGGAAATAGGGTGCAAAAGGACCATTTTCGGAGTGCAATATCACATGCTTGCATTAAGCACTGCCATATTAGTAAATCTGGCCTGAAACAGGTGTTAGGCCTTTTACATATGGAAATGAGAGGCCTAATGCATGTTTTAGATCCTCTTACCGAAATTGGTTGATCAGAGAAGCAGTGGTTGGGTCTGCTTTACTTTAATCTTTCACTGTCCCATCCAGCCAGCAATGAACGGTGAGTTTAATTTTTAAATCAATCAGAAATTGTTGCTATGGAGCCAGAAGGAGTAGGAGTGCTCCCAACTCTACCCCCTCCTCTTATATTCTGGCTGCTGTTGCAAGTCAAGGGACTGAGCAATCTTCTTTGCAAAAGGAAGGAGCTGCCTGTGGCCACTGGAACCTCATCTAAATTAAGTAAATGACACCAGAGGGCTAATTCCAGGCCAGTCTCAAGCCTCCTGGTTAGGCCACATGCTATTACCTCAAATCCACATTCAAGTTTTCAGAGAGACTGAAGCCTCAAGTGACAGCTTTAGTAAAAGGCACAAACTAAAGTTCAATGGATAAATTAAATCATGCTATTATCAAATATGTAATATTTGGACTGTTTCATTTCATTTAAACCCTTAATTTGGATTTTATAAATTTCAATTACCGAGGGAAAAAATCCTGACTGAAATATTAGGAATAATTTTAACGTAATCCAGGAAACTGGCATGATCAGATTGCCCAGCTGTTTTACACTCCACCTGATTATACTTTGCATTAACTTTGTGGAAAGTAAAATCAAGTAGCGTGTAAAATGGGGGGCCAATCCTTTCACTCCAGTTTCCTGACAGGTCACAGTTAGGTTAAAATTACTTCCATTAACCTCCATTAACTTGGATAATTTTATTTATGATCATTGAGGTCCAGCAATAAAATATCAATTAAAAAAAAACAATTCAGACAATAGATGAAAACAAGATGAAAAATGAAGCAAAATTTGCATTTTGTCACAGAATTGTTACACACAGGAGGTCATTCAGCCCGTTGTATCTGCGCTAGCTCTCCGAAAGAGCAGTTTACCGAGTGCCACTCCCCAGTCTTCTCCCCATAACCCTGCACATTCTTCTTATTCAGATAACAATCCAATTCCCTCTTGAATGCCTTGATTGAACTTGCCTCCACCACAGTCTCAGGCAGGGCATTCCAGATCCTAACCACTTGCTGCGTGAAAAAGTTTTTCCTCATGTTGCTATTGCTTCTTTTGCCGATTACCTTCAATCTGTACCCTCTTATTCTCGATCCCTCCACCAATGGGAACAGTTTTTCCCTATCTACTCTGTCCAGACTCCTCATGATCTTGAACACCTCTATCAAATCTCTTCTCGACCTTCTCTCCTCCAAAGAAAACAGTCCTAATTTCTCCAATTTATCCACATAACTGAAGTTCTTCAACTCTGGAACCATTCTCATGAACCTTTTCTGCAATGCCTTTACATCTTTCCTGAAGTACAGTGCCCAGAACTGGACACAATACTCCAGTTGAGGCTGAACCAGTCCATGTACACCACATAAACAGCATTTCCCTGATCAACCTTTTCTGTTACTCATTTAGACTTTCCATGCCTTTAAGAATCCCTTAATTGAGAGGCTTGATAACTGGTAATGAGAATTAATAGGAATTATTGGCAGCAGCACTGGAGCTACACTTTTATCTAATTTACATTAGCTTGTGGCTATTCTACAGCATTCAATTAGCTAGTTAATTGCATAACATTGGTTTAGTTTAAGTGCAGAATATTAATTAATTGCACTGGCTTTCTTCATTAAGTTATTGCACAGTATTCAACAAGCAGCTTTCATACTTTCTTATTCAACCAAGGATTCTATGGCCTGGATTTTCAATCCGGGGTCGGGAACCCGACACACGTACCATTTTTGGGTCCTGACCCCGTGTCGCATCAGTGTCGGGGATATAACATGATTTTAAAATGCAAAGGACCTAATTGGCCCAGGGGTGAGTTCAGCGTCCAATGAATGGCACCGGGAGCTGCCTGGAGGCGGGAGTTAGAAACGGAGGGTCTTTTGAAAAGGTGAGTGACAGCCATGACTATTCACTGCGGAGAGCACGCAGGAGGGTTCACAGAGGCCAACATTGGCACAAGCAGGTGTCCACAGGTGGCCCAAAGATTTCCAATGCCTCTCTTGAGGTGTTAACCGAGGCAGTTGCTGAGAGGCGATAGATATTGTTCCTGGTGTCTAGCAGAAGAAACAGAGGAAATCCACCCAGAGCCACCAAAAGGGACTGGATGGAGATGGCGCTGGAGGTTAACTGTACAGAATTACAGAAGCGTTACAGCACAGAAGGAGGCCATTCGGCCCATCGTGTCCACACTGGCTCTCTGAAAAGAGAAATTCCCTCAGTTCCTTCTCCTCATAACCCTGCAGATTCTTCCTCTTTATATAACTGTCTAGTTCCCTTTTGAATGCTTCAATTGAACCTGCCTCCACCACGTTCTCAGGCAGCGCATTCCAGACCTTAATCACTCGCTGCTTGAAAAAGTTTTTCCTCATGTCACTTTTGCTCCTCTTACCAAATACTTTAAATCTATGCCCTCTCATTCTTGATCCTTTCACATGTGGAACAGTTTCTCTCTATCTACTCTGTCCCGACCCCTCAAGATTTTGAATACCTCTATCAAATCACCTCTCAGCCGTCTCTTCTCCAAGGAAAACAGTCCCAACTTCTCCAATCTACCTTCAGAACTGAAATTCCTCATCCCTGGAACCATTCTCATGAATCTCTTCTGTACTCTCTCCAATGCCCTCACCTCTTCCCTCAAGAGCAGTGCCCGAATTGGACACAATACTCCAGCTGAGGCTGAACTAGTGTCTGATACAAGTTCAACATACTTCCTTGCTCTTGTACTCTATGCCCCTATTAATAAAGCCAGGATACTGTATGCTTTATTAACTGCTCTCTCAATCTGTCCTGCCGCCTTTAATGACTTATGCACATAAACATCCAGGTCCCTCTGCTCCTGCACCCCTTTAGAATTGTGCCTTTTATTCTATATTGTCTCTCCTTGTTCTTCCTAACAAATTGAATCACTTCACATTTCTCTGCATTGAACTTCATCTGCCACCAGTCTGCCCATTCCACCAACTTGTCTATGTCCTTTTGAAGTTATGCACTATCCTTCTCACAGTTCACAATGTTTTCAAGTTTCGTATAATCTGCAAACTTTGAAATTGTGCCCTGTACACCAAGGTCTAGGTCATTAATAGATATTAGGAAAAGCAAGGGTCCCAACACTGATCCCTGGGGAACTCCACTACAAACCTTCCTCCAGCCTGAAAAACATCCAGTAACCACTACTCTTTGTTTTCTGTCACTCAGCCATTTTGGTATCCATGTTGCTACCATCCCTTTTATTCCATGAGCTACAAGTTTGCTCACAAGTCTGTTGTGTGGCATTGTATCAAATGCCTTTTAAAAGTCCATGTACACCACATCAACAGTATTGCCCTCATCAACCCTCTCTGTTACCTCCTCACAAAACTCCAGCAAGTTAGTTAAACATGATATTTCCTTAAGAAACCATTGCGGCTTTCCTTAATTAATCCGCATTTTTCCATGTGACTATTGATTTTGTCCCAAATTATTTTTTCTAGACTTTTTCCTCGCCTGAAATTAAACTGACTGGCCTGTAGTTGCTGAGCTTATCTTTACACCCTTTTTTGAACAAGGGTGTAACGTTTACAATTCTCCAGTCCTCTGGCACCACCCCTGAGTCTAAGGAATACTGAAAAATTATGGCCAGCTCCTCTGCGATTTCCACCATCCCTTCCTTCAGTATCCTTGGATGCATCACATCCGGCCCTAGTGCTTTATCCACTCTAAGGTCAGACAGCCTATCTAACACTTCCTCTTTATCGATCTTAAACCCCTCTAGTTTCTGACTTACCTCCTCTTTCACCATTGTCTGGGTTGCATCTTCTTGCTTGGTACAGACATTGAATACCTCAGCAATGCCTTTTGCCTCCATGTGTAAATCCCATTTCTGGTCTCTAATTGTCCCCACTCCTTCTTTTACCACCCTTTTACTATTTATATGCCTATAGAAAACTTTGGGATTTCCTTTAATGCTAGCTGCCAGTCTCTTCTCATGCTTTCTCTTTGGCTTCTCTTATTTGTTTTTTCACTTCCCCTCTGGACCTTTTATATTCAGCTTGGTTCTCAATAGTATTTTCTGGCATCTGTCATAAGCACACTTTTTCTTCTTTATCTTAATCTCTACCTCTTTTGTCATCCAGGGAACTCTGGATTTGTTTGATCCAATTTTCCCCTTCGAGGGAACATACCTTGACTGTGCCCGACCTATCTCTTCTATGAAAGTAGCCAATTGCTCATCTATCGGTTTTTCTGCCAGCTTTTGACTCCAATTTATTCACCCAGCTCCATTCTTACCTCACTGAAGTTGGCCTTCCTCCAGTTAATTATTCTTACCCTGGATTGCTCTTTGTCCTTTTTCATAGTCAGCTTAAACCTTGTGATACAATGATCACTATCCCCTAAGTGCTCTCCTACTGATACTTGATCCACTTGGCCCACCTCATTCCCAAGAATCAGGTCTAGCAGTGCCTCCTTTCTTGTTGGACTAACAACATACTGTTGTAGAAAAGTTTCCTGAACACACTCTAGGAACTCTTTCCCCTCACTGCCCCTTATACTACTATTATACCAGTCTATATTTGTCCCCCATTAAAACTACCCTGTAATTTTTTCACCTCTCTGTAATTTCTTTGCAAATTTGTTCCTCCATGGCCTTCCCACATAACTAGCAGCCTACAGACAACACCGAGCAATGTAATTGTACCTTTTTTGTCCCTTAGCTCCAGCCAAATTGCTTCTGTCTTCTGTCCCTCTGGGACATCCTTTTCCTCCAGCACTGCAATGCTTTCCTTAATCCATACTGCCACCCCTCCCCTTCTTTCCCTTTCCTATCTTTCCTGAACACCTTGTATCCAGGAATATTTAATGCCCAGTCCTGCCCTTCTTTGAGCCAGGTCTCTGTTATTGCCACAACATTATATTTCCACATGGCAATCTACACCTGTACCTCACTAGTCTTATTAACCACACTCCATGCATTCACATACATGCACATTAACCCTGATTCAGACATTATTACTTTCTCCCTTACTCTGACCCCACCTAATAACGTACTATTCCCTCCTCTCATGCTATCTATCTCCCCCAGTATTCTGTGCACCTTGGTATTCCTCTGTAATACTTGCTCCTGGTTCCCACACCCCTGACTAGTTACCAGTTTTGCTTCCCTCCAATCTGAGCTCCCTCTTAGGTTCCCACCACCCCCCTGACAATTTAGTTTAAACCCTCCCTAACAGCACCAGCAAATCTGCCTGCAAGGATATTCGTCCCAGTCCTGCTAAGATACAACCCGTCCATCTTGTACAGGTCTCACCTGCCCCAGAACCAGTCACAATGTCTTAGAAATCCTATGCCCTCCCTCCTACACCAGTTCTCCAGCCACATGTTCAATCGTTCAATTCTCCTACTACTGTGCTCACTTGCACTTGGGACTGGGAGTAATCCTGAGTACTCCTTTTGAGGTCCTGCTTTTTAATCTCTTTCCTAGCTCCCTAAAATCTGCTTTCAGGACCTCATCCCCCTCCTTACCTATGTCATTGGTGCCAATGTGGACCACAACCTTTGGCTGTTCACCCTCCCCCAGAAGAATGTCCTGCAGCCTCTCCATGACATCCTTGAACCTGGCACCAGGGAGGCAACACACCATCCTGGAGTCATGTTTAGTGCCATATAAATGCATCTCTGTTCCCCTAAATAATGAATCCCCTATAACTACTTCTCTTCCACTCCTCTTCCTCCCCTCCTGTGCAGCTGAATCACCTCTGGAGCCACAAACTTGGCTGTGCCTGCACTCCTGTGAGGAACCATCACCCTCACCAGTATCCAAAATGGAAAACCGATTAGCGAGTGAGATCATATCAGGGGACTCCTGCACTATCTGCCTGGTTCTCTTAGACTGCCTGGTGGTCATTCATTTCCTATCTGCCTGCATGCTCCTAATCCGTGGTGTGACCACCTCCCTAAACGTGCTATCCATGTAGTCCTCTGCCTCGCGGATGCACAACAGTGACTCCAGCCACCACTCGAGTTCCAAAACCCGGAGCTCAAGCTTCCGCATCTGGTGACACTTCCTGCAGATGTGTTTGTCTCGGACACATGGTGCGTCCATGACTTCCCACATGCCACAGGCTGTACATTCCACTTGACAAAGCTCCCCTGCCATACCTTAACTTTACAGACTATTTATTATAAGTAGAATAGCTTACCAGTTACTCACCAAACAGTTCCTTCCACTGCACTGAAGCAAGAACCAAATACTGGAGGGTTAAAGAAGTAGAAAAAAAAAAGGAAAAATGGATCACAGGAATGATCAGAAGGATGTGGGTCCAATATCAGAAAAGATTCAATGAGCTGATAAGGTCTGGCAAGGTGAATGGCAAGTGAGACCCAGGTGACAGGTCTCCACTCTGTACACCCCAGCATGCACATGAGCTGACCAGACTGAGTTCCCATTGTTCTCCCTATCATTGTCAGATCAAGTGGCCAGTTGCATCACTGAGAAGTCAGCCGCCCTCACAAACGCCCATATATGTTCTGATGAAAGGTCACACACCTGAAACATTAACTCTAATTCTCTCTCCACAGATGCTGCTCGACCTGCTGAGTATTTCTAGCCCTTTCTGTTTTTATCTCACATATCGGGTGACATTGATAAGTGGGCATCACTGAGGAGTGCGACAGCTCTTGTCAATGTCATGCTGTAATAGGAGAGAGTGGCCAGGTCACCCAGACATCATTCTCGCCTCATCCTGCAAGAAAAAAGAGCCCACAATAATCACAAGATGTCTCTTATGGGTGGTGGTGTGGCGGACCTGCACAATCTGACAGCGATGTAAGAGGCCAAAATGAACATTGTGAGGGTGCCATAGTGTCAGGTCGTAGGCAATGGCAAGACAGGAAGCTGTGAAGAGCAGGTTCATTTGATTACTCTGTCTTCAGGTGAAGGGCATGAAGGCAACTCCTGTCTGACGCTGCTGTGGCTCTTCAACCACTGTCATCTATGGGGTTGGTTCTGCTGATGCACCTGCTGAGTAGCCCGAGTTCTCATCACCATCTTCTTGTTTTTCCCACAGGACCAGTAGCATGTCCCAGCACAGTCATCACTGGCCTCCTTGGCAGGGAGAGATGCTTCAGAGACTGCACCATCACATCATACCTCCACACCTTCCATCAGCACAGACACATTCACCTCGATTAGTCCTAAATCAAGGGGCAAATTTCACAGACCCCACCCCGACACCAGGCGTTATGGTGGTGGGGGTCAGAAAACGCCTCTGGGAGAGGCCTCGATGCCAGGGAGGGCCGGATCCACATTGCCGGCGGCGGCGAGGCCTCATGGCGGCCCCCAAGCTTAGAATGGGGAGCAATGGGTGAGCAGCACAGCACGAGTGAGTGGAAGGAGGAGAGTGAGGCAGAGTCAGCTGTGGGCATTCCCCTTCGGAGGACGGAGGACAGATACAGCCATGCTTCACTGGGCGAAAATGCTGAGCCTCGGGTGTCACACACAAGGAGGAATTTTCTGGGGCATCAGAGGCAGATGAGTTCCCAAATGTTGGAAATCCTGAGGCATTGCAGAGCCATGAGCAGATAATGGAGGAGTCCATGCAGCACATGTGCATCATCATGACTAAGGTATTTGAGCTCCTCCACTGAGAGAGTGGCCAACCTCTTGGAGAGCTATATGCAGCAACATTCTGAGTGGATGCAGGAGCAGTCTACTGATATGCACAGAAAGAGTGAGACTCTTTGTTGCATGGACCACTCAGTGTCGCTGATGGCATAGAGACACATGGAGTGGATGCCAGCTGCGTCCCATCTGGTGGACGTACCCAGCCTGCAGGACCGACACTTACCTTCCGGGAGCAGAGTGGACATGCAGGGAGAACGCCGAGTGAGAGAAGAGGATAAATTGAGCCCGAGGATCAAGGCCCAGTAACTTACCTTCCAGGAGCGGAGAGTAGCGGAGCGGACCTGTGGGGAGAACGCTGAGAGCAGTCCAGGCGTGCCGGAGTTTGAAAAACTCAACAGTGACATCACAGGAAAACTACAAGGTGAATGGTTCATGAGTAACAGCTGTTAGTACATGTAAATAGCTTTAAAAGAATCAGGGAAAGTTCTTTGTTTTATACTTACCTTATAAGTGATAAGGTTAGTTCTACAAAAGTGTCTCTTTTTTTTAAATTAGTGTAATTTATTTAGGACTTTAGATTGTAGTAGGTAGTGTTTGGAGTAGAACTAGGCACCTAGTGTAACTAATATTTTTTAAAGGGAGTACCTAATTAATCTAAAGGTAAGTCATGGCAGGAGCACTTGCACCCGTGATATGCTCCTCCTGCGCTTTGTGGGAAGTCAGGGACGCTTCCAGTGTCCCTGACGACCATGTGTGCAGGAAGTGTATCCATCTGCAGCTACTGGCTACCCGCATTACGGAGCTGGAATTGCGGGTGGATTCACTGTGGAGCATCCGCGATGCTGAAGACGTCGTGGATAGCATGTTTATCGAGGTGGTCACACCACAGGTAATGGCTGCACAGGCAGAAAAAGGATGGGTGACTACCAGGCGGAGTAGTAGGTGCAGGCAGGTAATGCAGGAGTCTCCTGTGGCCATCCCCATCTCAAACAGATATACCGCTTTGGGTACAGTTGGGATGGATGGCCTCCCAGCCATCCCAGAGGGAAAGCAGCGACAGCCAAGTTTGTGGCACCACAGATGGCTCTGCTGCACAGCAGGGAGGAAAAATGACTGGGAGAGCCATACTAATAGGAGATTCAATTGTAAGGAGAACAGACAGGTGCTTCTGTGGCCGCAAACGAGACTCCAGGATGGTATGTTGCCTCCCTGGTGCTAGGATCAAGGCTGTCTCGGAGCGGCTGCAGGACATTCTGAAAGGGGAGGATGAACAGCCAGTGGTCGTGCTACATGTCGGTACCAACAACATTGGTAGAAAAAGGGATGAGGTCCTGCAAGATTAATTTAAGGAGTTAGGAGCTAAATTAAAAAGCAGGACCTCAAAGGTAGTAATCTCAGGATTACCTCCTGTGCCACGTGTTGGTGAGTATAGGAACAGGAGAATAGATCAGATGAATGCGTGGCTGGAGAAATGGTGCAGGAAGGAGGGATTTAGATTCCTGGGACATCGGAACCGGTTCTGGGGAAGGTGGGACCTGTACAAGCGGGACGGTTTACACCCAGGCAGGACTGGAACTGATGTCCTCACAGGGGCGTTTGCTAGTGCTGTTGGGGAGGATTTAAACTAGAGTGGCAGGGGGATGGGAACCTGAGTGGGGAGACTCAGGAGGAGGAAACAAGGATAGAGACGAAAGACGAGAAACAAAAAGACAAAAGTGGAAGGCAAAGAAATCAAGGGCAGGAAACAAATAGAGCCACGGTGCAAAATAATGCTAAGATGACTAAGAATGTTAAAAAGACAAGCCTAAAGGCATTGCGTTTCAATGCACGGAGTATTTGCATTAAGGTAGGTGAATTAACCGCACAAATAGACGTAAATAGATACGATATAGTTGCGATTACGGAGACATGGCTGCAGGGTGACCAAGGATGGGAACTGAACATCCAAGGATATTCAATATTTAGGAAGGACAGGTAAAAAGGGAAAGGAGGTGAAGTAGCATTGTTAGTAAAAGAGGAAATCAATACAATAGTGAGGAAGGATATTAGCTCAGAGAATCCTGATGTAGAATCTGTATGGGTGGAGCTAAGAAGCACCAAGGGGCAGAAAACATTGGTGGGGGTGCTCCAGAAACAGCAGTGGTGATGTAGAGGATGGCATTAAACAGGAAATTAGAGAAGCATGCAATAAGAGTGAAACTGTAATTATGGGTGACTTTAATCTACATAAAGATTATACAAACCAAATTAGCAATAATAATGTAGAGGAGGAATTCCTGGAGTGTGTACGTAATGGTTTTTTTGGACCAATACATTGAGGAACCAACTAGAGAACAAGCCATCCGAGACTGGGTATTTTGTAATGAGAAAGGATTAGTTAACAATCTTGTTGTGTGGGACCCTTGGGGAAGAGCAACCATAACATGATAGAATTCTTGATTAAGATGGAGAGTGAGAGAGTTGATTCCGAGACTCAGATCCTGAATCTAAATAAAGGAAACTATGAAGGTATGAGGCGTGAGTTGCTATGATAGATTGGGGAACGTTACTTTAAGGGTTGACAGTGGATAGGCAATGGCCAGCATTTAAAGAGCACATGGATGAATTACAACAATTGTTCATTCCTGTCTGGCACAAAAATAAAACAGGAAGGGTGGCTCAACTGTGGCTTACGAAAGAAATTAGGGATGGTATTAGATCCAAGGAGGAGAAATATAAAATGACCAGAACAAGCAGCAAACCTGAGGATTGGGAGCAGTTTAGAATTCAGGAAAGGAGGACAAAGGGATTGATTAAGAAGGAGAAAATAGAGTATGAGAGTAAGCTTGCAGACAGCATAAAAACTGACTGTAAAAGCTCCTATAGATATGTGAAGAGACAAAGATTAGTGAAGACAAATGTGGGTCCCTTTCAGTCAGAAACAGGGGAATTTATAATGGGGAAAAAAGAAATGGCAGACCAATTAAATACATACTTTGGTTCTGTCTTCACAAAGGAGGACACAAATTACCTCCCAGAAATGTTGGGGAGCATAGGGTCTAGTGAGAAGGAGGAACTGTATGAAATCAGTAGGAAAATGGTGTTAGCAAAATTGATGGGATTGAAGGCCGATAAATCCCCAGGGCCTGACAATCTATATCCCAGAGTACTTAAGGAAGTGGCACTGGAAATTGTAGATGCAATGCTGGTCATTTTTCAAAATTCTATAGACTCCGGAACAGTTGCAATGGATTAGAGGGTAGCTAATGTAACCCCACTATTTAAAAAAGGAGGTAGGGAGAAAACAGGGAATTATAGACCAGTTAGCCTGACATCAGTAGTGAAGAAAATGCTAGAGTCCATTATAAAAATGTAATAGCAGAGCACTGGGAAAACAATGACATGATCGGACAAAGACAACATGGATTTACGAAAAGAAAATCATGCTTGACAAATCTACTGGAATTTTTTGAGGATGTAACTAATAGAATAGATAAGGGAGAGCCAGTGGATATGGTGTATTTGGACTTTCAGAAGGCTTTTGATAAGGTCCCACGTAAGAGATTAGCTTGCAAAATTAAAGCACATGGGATTGGGGATAAGGTACTGACATGGATAGAGAACTGGTTGGCAGACAGGAAACAAAGAGTAGGAATAAACAGGCCTTTTTCTGAGTGGCAGGCAGTGACTAGTGGGTGCCGCGGGGATCAGTGCTAGGACCCAGCTATTCACAATATATATTAATGATATAGATGAGGGAATTAAATGTAATATATCCAAGTTTGCAGATGACACAAAGCTGTGTGGGAGTGTAAGATGTGAAGAGGATTCAGAGAAAGTCCAGTGTGATTTGTACAGGTGGAGTGAGTGGGCAAATACATGGCAGATGCAGTATAATGTGGACAAATGTGAGGTTATCCACTTTGGCGGCAAAAACAGAAAGGCAGATTGTTATCTGAACAGAGATAGATTGGGAAAGGGAGAAGTGCAGCGAGACCTGGGTGTCCTTGTGCACCAGTCGCTGAAAGTAAGCATGCAGGTGCAGCAGGCAGTTAACAAGGCAAATGGTATGTTGGCCTTCATAGCGAGAGGATTCGAGTACAGGAGCAAGAATGTCTTGATGCAATTATACAAGGCCTTGGTGAGACCACATCTGGAATATTGTGTGCAGGTTTGGTCTCCTCATCTGAGGAAGGATGTTCTTGCTATGGAGGGAGTGCAGCGAAGGTTCACCAGACTGATTCCTGGGATGGCAGGACTGACGTATGAAGAGAGATTGGGTCGATTAGGCTTGTATTCGCTAGAGTTTAGAAGAAAGAGAGGGAATCTCATCGAAACCTACAAAATTCAAACAGGACTGGACAGACTAAATGCAGGAAGGATGTTCCCGATGGCGGGGGAGTCCAGGACCAGGGGTCACACATATGGTCACAAGGATAAGGGGTAAGCCATTTAGGACTGAGCTGAGGAGAGATTTCTTCACCCAGATAGTAGTGAACCTGTGGAATTCTCTACCACGGAAAGCAGCTGAGGCCAAATCATTAAATATATTCAAGAAAGAGTTAGATATAGTTCTTATGGCTAATGGGATCAAGGGATACGGGGAGAAAGCAGGAACAGGTTACTGAGTTTGGATGATCAATCATGATCATATTGAATGGAGGAGCAGGCTCGAAGGGCCGAATGTCCTATTCCTGCTGCTACTTTTCTATGTTTCTATGTTTCTATGACATGAACGGACTGAGTCAGCCAAGGGGGCTGATAAGGGGACCACCCCTTAGGGGACACCAGCATCATCCCTCACCTCTGTGGCCCCTCTGACTGAGGAACTATCCATGCTGCAAGGCCCAGTGACAGAGGCTGCCCCTGCAAGGAAGTAGTTACAACAGCTTGTGGAGGAGCCCCCAATGGGCACCTCTTTGACAAGGATGGAAGCCACAGGCATCTAATCTACCTGCAGAGACAATAGAGCAGGCTACCTCCATCTCATCCTCTGCCATAGGGGGAGCACCTTGTGGAAGTGAGCATGAGCGCAAGGCGCTGCGTTGTTTGCACTTTTTGAGTCACATGGTGGATTTCTCTGAATTTGTTTGGTCATTTATTTATCCTTTCATAATAATAATAATTGCCCATGATCTGAACAATCTTGTCATGGTTGATGACAAAAGTGAAATGCAGGTGGTGGAGTGGAGGGGGGTGTCTGGTTCTGGTTTGGCTCCATGGTTTGTGATGTGGTAGAATGTTGGCAGTCGAGACTCCATTCTCAATGCATTTTGGTGGCACTGGCTTTCCTAAGATCTGTGTGCGTTCTGGATAATCTCTGTCTCTGATGGAAGTTGAACAACAGAGTCATCTGTCATAAGGGCTGCGAGGCAGTCAAGTGAAACGTTGCTGAGTCAGCATCGCCCTTGTGACCAAGCCACCCTGCCAATCGCCATGAGGCCTGGGACAGCCTTGGCAGTTTTCCTCCAATGCCTGGGCACTGGGCTCCTCTGAAGCGCCTCCTTCATCCTCCTCTTCCTCTTCTTCAAAGTTACGAGCGGCATGGACAGAGTGGATAGTCAGAAGCTTTTTCCCAGGGTGGAAGAGTCAGTTACTAGGTGACATAGGTTTAAGGTGAGAGGGGCAAAGTTTAGAGGGGATGTGCGAGGCAAGTTCTTTACACAGAGGGTGGTGAGTGCCTGGAACTTGCTGCCGTGGGAGGTGGTGGAAGCAGGTACAATAGCAACGTTTAAGAAGCATCTTGACAAATACATGAATAGGATGGGAATAGAGGGATACGGTCCCCGGAAGTTTAGGCAGGCATCAAGATCGGCGCAGGCTTGGAGGGCCGAATGGCCTGTTCCTGTGCTGTACTGTTCTTTGTTCTTTGTTCTTCTTCCTCCTCCCAATTCTCTTCCAAGGAAGGGTGGCATTTCAAGTCCTCCCCGAGGAAGATCCAGTATTCTCAATATCCAATATATCCAAACTAATTTGCAACTCTGCTGTCATACGCCCACTGCAATTATAGTTGGATTGCCAGCCCTAAATCAGAAGTGAGTACTTACAGCTACTTAAATAACTCATAAAAATTATATAAAATAAAGAAAAACTAGATAAGAACCTTATTTGTCTTTTCAATTGGATAACACCACATTTAATCATCACTTAAGCTATTGACACGAAAATGGTCATGCGCATTTATACCTTGTAATATTTTGCTACCAAACCAGTCCATTACAATTTCTCACAGCTTCGTCTAAATGGGCAATAGAATTACAACAAAGTCACAGCAGATAGTAACTGTATCATTTGATAGTGGATTATTTGCCAAAAGGTTTATTTTGAAGGTTCATTATATTGGAGTGAAAAACTATTCTGACGTCACTTTTTTTTGTTTTCAGGTGGTGAAGGAAGGAAATGATTAGCAAACTCAGAATGCCAATGGCATAATTCTCTAAAATCATATTCATGCAAAAATAGTGCACACAGCAATAAGTCGGTTGTTGAAAGCTGCAGATAGATTCTCTCTGTTCAAAAGCATAGCTTCAACAAATCTATGTCATTTAGTCATGTAGAAAAGACTGGCAGTGAATAGTTATCTAGTTAATAACTAATAAATGTGCCATATAATCTACAGGAGTTTTCATATCATATTTGTTACATAGCAATCTTCTTCTTCTTTGGCCTCCTTGTCTCGGGAGACAATGGGTAAGTGCCTGGAGGTGGTTAGTGGTTTGTGGAGCAGCGCCTGGAGTGGCTATAAAGGCCAATACCAGAGTGACAGACTCTTCCACAGGTGCTGCAGAAAAAATTGGTTGTCGGGGCTGTTACACAGTTGGCTCTCCCCTTGCGCTTCTGCCTTTTTTCCTGCCAACTGCTAAGTCTCTTCGACTCGCCACACATTAGCCCCGCCTTTATGGCTGCCCGCCAGCTCTGGCGATCGCTGGCAACTGACTCCCACGACTTGTGATCAATGTCACAGGACTTCATGTCGCGTTTGCAGACATCTTTAAAGCGGAGACATGGACAGCTGGTGGGTCTGATACCAGTGGCGAGCTCGCTGTACAATGTGTCCTTGGGGATCCTGCCATCTTCCATGTGGCTCACATGGCCAAGCCATCTGAAGCGCCGCTGACTCAGTAGTGTGTATAAGCTGGGGATGTTGGCCGCCTTGAGGACTTCTGTGTTGGAGATGCGGTCCTGCCACCTGATGCCAAGGATTCTCCGGAGGCAGCGAAGATGGAATGAATTGAGACGTCGCTCTTGGCTGACATACATTGTCCAGGCCTCACTGCCGTAGAGCAAGGTACTGAGGACACAGGCTTGATACACTCGGACTTTTGTGTTCCATATCAGTGCGCCATTTTCCCACACTCTCTTGGCCAGTCTGGACATAGCAGTGGAAGCCTTTCCCATGCGCTTGTTGATTTCTGCATCGAGAGACAGGTTACTGGTGATAGTTGAGCCTAGGTAGGTGAACTCTTGAACCACTTCCAGAGCGTGGTCGCCGATATTGATGGATGGAGCATTTCTGATGTCCTGTCCCATGATGTTCGTTTTCTTGAGGCTGATGGTTAGGCCAAATTCGTTGCAGGCAGCCGCAAACCTGTCGATGAGTCTCTGCAGACACTCTTCAGTGTGAGGTGTTAATGCAGCATCGTCAGCAAAGAGGAGTTCCCTGATGAGGACTTTCCATACTTTGGTCTTCGCTCATAGACGGGCAAGGTTGAACAACCTGCCCCCTGATCTTGTGTGAAGGAAAATTCCTTCTTCTGAAGACTTGAACGCGTGTGAGTGCAGCAGGGAGAAGAAAATCCCAAGCAGTGTAGGTGCGAGAACACAGCCCAGTTTCACGCCACTCAGGATAGGAAAGGGGAATATGGAAACATTAATTGAATTGACAAGTTATATTAAATTCAAAAGAAGAAACATTGATCAGAGACTACAAATGATTTAGTGAAGGATGCTACAGATGGTATATATAGATTTTATAAGCCAATGTATTTACTTTCATTACATTGCATTACTGGAACTGAGTATCATGATTCAAAACACTTTCTCAATTATAGGATAAAAGCAAAATACTGCGGATGCTGGAAATCTGAAACAAAAACAAGAAATGCTGGAATCACTCAGCAGGTCTGGCAGCATCTGTGGAAAGAGAAGCAGAGTTAACGTTTCGGGTCAGTGAACCTTCTTCGGAACTGACAAATATTTAAAAAGTCACAGATTATAAGCAAGTGAGGTGGGGGTGGGGCAAGAGATAACAAAGGAGAAGGTGCAGATTGGACCAGGCCACATAGCTGACCAAAAGGTCACGGAGCAAAGGCAAACAATATGTTAATGGTGTGTTGAAAGACAAAGCATTAGTACAGATTAGGTGTGAATACACTGAATATTCGGTATTGTCTGACCAAGAGCCTTGAGTGAAGAGACATTACCTGCAACTGACAGAAATACAGTTGCATGGTCCAGACGGGATACAACTGCAAGTAAAAGGCAAACTCCAAGCAACTCTTCAGCATAGAGGCAGACAACTGGTAGAGACCTTATTATATGTCTTACACAATCAAGAATTTTGTTTGCTGAGCAGGACTGCATGCTTGGAACTGCAATTGATTGAGAAGGCAGCCAAAGTCAAGCAAACAAAGGTAAACAATTCCTTCCACTGGTCAGCTGATGTATTATTGAGGGCAACCATAGATCATCCATCACAGGAAGATGCAAATTTCGTATATGACATAGAGTCATACTCTCAACACACAGCACAAAGTTGGCCATCACGCACACAGAAGTTGGGAGAAGTACGACAAGCACAGAAGAATAACTAAGAGTGCATTTGCATTGGACAATATGATACACATGGGTGACCACAGGGAGAACAATTAAGACATTCCATAAGTATAGGAATACTTCACCATAATTGACGACTTTATTAGTTTACACCAACAGAATTGTTATTTCTACTTCAATTAGATCCGTTATCTTAGATCGATTATATCAAGGCCATTTGGATATAACCAAGTGCAAAGCAAGAGCACAGTCTTTGGTATGGTGGCCTGGGGTATCTAAGGATATTGAGACCATGATCAACAACTGTCAGACATACGTGATACAGAGGCAAGAACAGCACGAACTGTTGTTAACTACCCAATTTCAACTAGACCTTGGCAAAGGTTAGGCATGGATTTATTCATGTTTGGTGGGAAATCATATATTATGATTATCGATACATTTCCAGGTGGATAGAAGTCCAACAATTACATTCTATGACCACCGAGGTAGTTATCAGAATGCTTATGGACATCTTCGCGACACATGGGATTCCGGATGAAATATTATCAGACAACGGACCACAGTTCATGAATTAATGTTTTATCCAGTTTGCCATGAAGATGGGCTTTCAGCATCTTACGAGCTCACTGAGGTATCCACAGTTCAATGGTGAGGCAGAATGAGGTGTGAGAACCATAAAATCTTTGCTCAAGAAAAATGAAGATCTTCTTACCTCACTCTTACTTTATCGTTCAACACCACTGCTGTGCAGATTATCACCAACAGAATTACTAATGGGAAGGAAGTTTGGAACACAGCTTCCAGTATTGCCTCAACAATTAATGCCAGGATTGAAGACTCAAAACTACAAGAAAGTTGGAGAAAGAGAAAACTCCTACAGAAGGAAACAAACCCAGAGTTACAATTGGAAATTTTGAGCGAGAAGCTTACCTAAATTAAACAATGGTCAAAAAATTTGGATACATGACCTGGAATGAGAAGGTACAGTAATCCATAAACATGAGGACTATCAGTGATCGTATGTTATATAAACAGATGAAGGGAATATATTATTTGGGATAGAAATGCAAAACTGTACCCATGTGCCTCCTGGCTTTCTGTAGTCATGTGACCTCTACCATGAGGCACTCACTGCAGGCATCCATCAGAAGGCAGTTCAATGAAGATACAGTATAAGCAAGACTGTTGTCCTGTGAGCTTGTAACATGGTGGCACAGTGGACCTGAGATTGAGTGTTGAAGAGCTGTATAGAAGCACAGCTACAAAGAGAGGAACACAGGAATGTTCAGAGCTGCTGAAAGTTGCTGAAAGCCACAGGTAGCTGCATAAAAGGAACAAAGAAGCACTGAAAGTACTGGGTAAGACACTCTGGCTGAAAATCTTCCTCTCCCAGTGTCAGTTGAAATGAAAGGTGATATGAAGCAGAACTGGCAGTTTTTCCACTCGCAATGGCAAAATTACAAGATTGTGACCGATTTAATTAACAAACCCGAGCAGCTACAAGTCGCTACACTTTTATCACTGTTGGGGAGAGACTGTAACAAAATGTTTTCCACCCTAAATCTCTCCAAAGAACAAAAAAATGGATATCAGAAATTTTGAAAGCCTTGAAGGCAGCTTTGAACTCCAAGCGAACATAACTTATGAACGGTCTATGTTCAATATTGGAGCCAAGGTGAAAAAGAGTCCATTGATCAATATGTGACTGCATTGACACAGCTTATAGAATCCTGTGAATTTGAGCATCGAAAAGACGATCTAATTAAAGACAGGATTGTATTCGGCATAAGGACGCCAGCTTAGGTGGCTTGCAGAGAGTGTATATAGTAACTGTAAATAAAAAAGAGTTTTTAGTTAACCTTTACCAAAGTCTAATACTTTCTCTAGACTGCCTTACAATGCTACTAATACAAACAAAACAATGCAACAATCCCAGCTTCTGAAACTTAGAATTAAAAAGACTGGAGGACTGCTGCAGGGGGAAAGGGCACAAAAAGGCAGAGGCAGGCTTTCCTCCGCCTTTCTGGCTCAGCGCCGGGAGACCCGCCTTCAACACAAAATCCAGCCCTTTGTGTGTGACAGCTATGGCTCGGCATCTCTGTCCACTGCTTTAGCATGAAGGAAACTGGGGAGGAGGAGCTTCATTTGTAGTAAAATCTCAAATGTAGTCATAAAGAATGCATTTACATAGTAGCTACCAATAGAAAATAGAGGAAACTTTCTCAAGTTAGTATGTTTTCTAAAAAGAAAATACTTTGGGAGCTTTTTTTGTCAGAAATAGTATTCTTTCATTGAATTGTAGAACTTTAATCAAAATGGTAGGTCCATACATATCAAAAAACCTAACTTGACTTACAGGAATGCGAGAAAACCAGCCAAACCTAACACGCTGAAATGTATATAGAACCTTTAACATAGCCAAATATGTCAAAGTGACTCATAGCAACATGCAGAAGACTGGACTTAAAAGAGTGGGCAAATACCACAAGGTACAAAGTTTTGGACCAATTAGCAACAGTGGGAGGATGAATAGTAGTTTCCATTAGAGCGTTTGATTTGCATTTAAAAAGGAGTCTTTTGTAATAGATCTGTGATTAAAAGAACTTCCTCTAAGACAGTTATAAAACTGCAGAAAATGCAAAACAGGCACTAGGGAATCAGCAGGCAATTTATCACTGCATCCAATTCTCTTTTGCATTGAAATCAATGTAAAATAAATCGGGTAGGGTTAAAAACAGGCTACAATTTGCAGTCACTGGTTTCGTGGTTTCACTGAAGAACAAATTCAATCTTTTTACTCTGCATTCAGTACCTCAAATCTTTACTCAGCTCTGAACAGTCCAGCTCTGGGCAATATTTTGGCTAAGATATAGAAATAGAAAGAGCAGCCGGAATTTTACCGGGCTGCTTAGAAAGAGTTCGGAGCTGTGTGTGGGTGGGGTCGCGGGGTCTGCTGTAGAATGGAAGCAGAATGCGTTTGGCCAGAAATCCGACGTCTTTATGTCGCTTTTGGATTTTGCCAACAGCGGCAACAATGGAGAGCGAACTTCACACATCAATGCGGTGGACACAGATTTAGGTACTTAAAAGGCCAGTTAACTGGAATTTTACTGCACATTTCGGATTTTATTGATGGCACACAGGGCTTCAGAACCTCATCTGGTTAATTCAGACAGCAAGGAAGCAGGAGCCCAGTGCTGGATCTATCAGCCAGTCATCGGGAGAGCCAATGTACAGTGGCAGGAAGGATGGTGCACAGACGGCATTGCCAGGTGACAGCAGAAGGGGAGTAAATGTGCCTGTACTGAGGGGGTGTGCTGCCAAGGTCACATCGGCAGTGGCACTTGCTCCAAATAAATAACTAAGGGAAAGGTTTTGGGGAAAGGGGGGCCGTCTTGATAGAAGATCTTGGACAAGGAGAGAGACCACCTGCCATGGGCATCATCCACCCAGGCTTTGGTGCCCTAGTTGAGGAGGAGGGGCAGCTCAGAGGGAGGGAGGTCCAGGCACCAGTGGGGCACATCAGGAACCTCAGGAGCAGCAAGAGGACCAGCCTCGGGATGGTCATGCTGGAGAAGGGTGCAGAAAGGCATGCCATCAGCCTCCTGTATGCAGAAGAGGCTATCCCCAGGAAAGAGTGTACTATCCAAGGCTGAACTATCGCCAGATGTCCAAGTGGCAGTGTCAGTGAAGACTGTGGCTCTCCAGGGAGGCAGTCACTGATTTCTGCACCATGCTGCAGGACGAACTGAGTCCCATGGGGGTTGGGGGACACCCAATGTCAGTGGCACTGAGGATCATCATGGCTGTCGACTTCTACGCTTCCAGGTCTTTGCAGGGATCCACTGGAGGTATGTGTGGGATCTCCCGGTCTGCAGCCCATCGGTGCATCAACGAGGTGACCAATGCCATGTTCAAGAAGGCCGGTGACTATGTTTACTACCACACCGATCCTGACAGTCAGCCGAAGAGGACCATCGGGTTCAGGGCCATCGCTGGGTTCCCAACAGTGCAGGGCGTGATCGATTGCATGCTAGTGGCCATCAAAGCTCCTACGGATCAGCCAGCAGCCGTCAACAGGAAGGGCTACCACTCGATCAATGTCCAACTCATCTGCGACCACCAAAGTGGGTCTTACAGGTGTCTGCCATGGCTCCACAGAAGCAGCCACGATGCCCACAAACTTTGGCAGATCCAAGTGCCACAGCTTCTTTGGTCACCTGTGCACCTTCAGGGATGGATACTAGGAGACGAGGGTACCTACTAAAGACATAGCTGTTCACACCTGTGAGGAACCCGTGCACTACACAACCTGGCCCTGCAGAGGGGGGAGGCATTGAATAACGAGGACATTGTCGATCACAATGCCTTCCCTGATGGTGAGGATGTGGAGAAGGCAGCTGACCAGGCAAGGCAGGATTAGGGACCCCTTGGATCGCAGACAAGGTGCAATGAGATATGTGCAAGGGAGGCTCAGAACACCCTAATAAAAGACCGTTTCTTGTGACCCTTATTACCTGTCAGAATCATTCCAATAAAGCCCTACCTTTATGCAACCCTGCTGTTGTCTCCTTCATTTTGTGCTCCATCGCCCAGCACCCAGGTGCACCCCCTGTGCTTACAGCTGAGATAGAGGCAGGCTGCTGATAGTGCTGTCCTTTGGCTTGGGATGATCTTGACAGCTGTCCTCTGCCTGCCTGAGACCTGGAGAGAACCAGCATGCTGAGAAGCTCCCCCAGAGGCTTAGGACCCTCCTCTATCGTCTCGGCTACTCGAGGCACTGGAGTCACTGAGGAACTGAGGTGCCACTGTCTACACCAGGAGTGTCCTGAGAGGAACCTCCAGAAGCAGAAGTCAGCCACACCACCTCCCTTTCAAGGCATACTTGTACCTCCCTGCTGACCTGAGAAGGACGAGGATCTGATCGAGACTTGCTACTGCTACATTGAGCTCATAGAGAAGGTGATAGTATGCAGGTCTGTGCGCATCTCCAGTATTTACTGATCAGGCTGTCCATGAGGGTCACCCTACTTTCCATGGAGAAAGCCATGTGCTCACCACCAGAGACATGGCAGCATTCATGGCCTGAATGGACTCCTCCGTCATCCATGCATGGGTGTGCAAAGCCCCTGGAAGCTCCTCCAGATGTCCCCTAAAAGTTTGCTGCAGCTGCAGCTCCAGCAGTTGCCATGTTGCCGATAACTCCAGAGGCACGTCATTTGTCTGGGGCTCAGAATGGGCCTGGCCTCCCACAGTCCTCTGACTGTCAGTGGCCTCAGTTGTCACAGCCTTCGTCAGCTGCTCAACTCTGTCTGTGATGTTCTCACCAGGTTGTGACTCTGAATCTAATCGCAAACGCCTATCCACTGAAGTGAGAGTATCTGCACTGGTGGAGGGTGCGGGGGAAAGATGTGACGCTGCACCCTCTGAGGCTCCCCCTTGCTCCTCAGAGGCGGCTGGCTGGCTCACGATTGCGCAAGCTCTGCGTCCTTCAGCATGACCCTGACCTGCATGAAAGAACAGCAACATTGAAGAATTAAGGGCTTCCCATTTTGTCATCACAACTATCCCTGTTGTGGAGCTCCATGTGACCAGTGATGAACACATGAGCACTATGCCTTGTGTGTGCTGAATGCACCCTTGTGTCCCTGCACTTGGTCACTCACCCTCTTGAGCTGGTAGCCCTGCCTCGCCATCAGCAATAGCGCGGCCTCGCTGGTGCCCTGCCATTTCCAAGGCTGCCTCCTCCATGGAGGTCCAGAAGTGAAGGAAGAGCACCCCTGCTGTGGTCTTGGCCCTTTCTTTGCTGTTGTGTTCTGTCTTCTTCTGCCAGCACAAGTAAGAAGACCAATAGTTGCCCCATGCAGACAAGCACAATGTCTGTGCAGCAGGCAGACCATCGATCCAGCATGGGAGCACACGAATGTCTCCTGCATACAGCCACACTCGAGAGACCATGTGGGGGTCAGCAATGACAGACTGACGCCACTCTCTGAGATACAGCCTTGCCTCTAACGGGATGTGCTACTGCCTAACCCCAGTGCCAACAACAGGGTGGTCACTCCCTCTCTACCAAATACACCCTCTTGCGTTGCCACATGCAAGCTCCAAAGGGAAAAGAGGTATGGAGTCCCCACCTTGGCAGACCAAATGAGGTCATTTACCCGCTCGGAGCACTGTATCCAGGTTCTTTGGGTGACCCTACAGCTGCTGACCTCTTCTGCAATCTCCATCCAGGCTTGCTTAGTCAGGTGGGCTGGTGTCTTCTGCCTATGCCTTGGGAAGAGGACCTGATGCTTTTGCAGCCTGGAGGAGAATCTGTAGGGAGGCATCACTGAATCGTGGGGCCAACCGGGGTCTTCCATCTGCTATTCTTGCTGCAGGCTTCCGGTCCACTCCTTGGTTGAACTCAGCAGTCAAGCAGCACAATGTAGTTTGAAAGCAGTGGTCAAACAGAACAATGTACTTTGAAGGCAGCAGTTAAGCAAAGGACTCTTCTGAGCAGGCAGCAGTGAATGCAGTGCTGGCAGTCCTTGAAATATGGTGCCGGTACCTGCTGCGGCATAAGCTGATGCCGACTTTGGCACCTCACTTCCTCCTCTGGCCTTCAATGGAATGGGCCCTGGGGCTCCCATGAGTTAATTGACTGGCTGCTGTGAGATTCCTGGCCACTGCACGCCCACGCGAAAATGGTACCCACTTCCAGACCCGCGATTGGCGGGACCTGCAGCTGAGCTGCAAAATCCAGTCCTGCATATAACATTTGCGAACGGTCAAACTGATTATTCTGATCACCAGCTAAAAAATTTTGTTCACAGAATATTGAATTATGAAGAATAAATAACTAAGTTAAAAAATAAAATCATTTGTAGACTGTCTGAAGAGAATGCAGTCTAAATTTTCAACTCTTAATGTTATATTGCCATAATCATGGCAGAAATGTTTTACAATTCACTGAATGCAGGGATGGTAGCTGAACACTGAGAAATCGCTAATGCAGTTCCAGTTTTAGAAAGGTCAGAAGCATGATCCTCAGAATTATAGACCCATTAGTTTGACATTTATAGTTGGAAAAATTATGGAATGTGTTGTAAAGAATGGAATTTGTGTATTTAATGAGATCGAAGGTAATAATTATCGGCCAGTTTGCTGTATTACTAAAGGCAAGCTTTGCTAATTTATTGCAGTCTTTCACGATGCAACATAATTGGTGGATGAGGGTGGTGTGAGGGATATTATAAGTCATATGTTCATAGAATCATAAGAGTTATACAACACAGAAAAAGGCCCTTCGGCCCACCGTGTCCGTGCCAGCCATCAAGTCTATTTATTCGAATCCTGTTTTCCAGCACTTGGCCCATCGCCTTGTATGCTATGGCATTTCAAGTGTTCATCTAAATACTTCTTAAATGTTGTGAGGGTTCCTGCCTCTACTACCCCTTCAAGTAGTGTGTTCCAGATTCCAACCACCCTCTGGGTGAAAAAGCTTTTCCTCAAATCCCCTCTAAACCTCCTGCCTCTTACCTGAAATCTATGCCCCCTGGTTATTGACACCTCCGCTAAGGGAAAAAGTTTCTTCCTATCTACCCTATCTATGCCCCTCATAATTGCGCATACCTCAATCAGGTCCCCCCTCAGCCTTCTCTGCTCTAAGGAAAATAACCCTAGCCTATCCAGTCTCTCTTCATAGCTGAAATGCTCCAGCCCAGGAAACAACCTGGTGAATTTCCTCTGCGCCCTCTCCAGTGCAATCACATCCTTACTATACTGTGGTGACCAGAACTGTACACAGTACTCCAGCTGTGGCCTAACTAGCGTGGACAAGTACACCAAGGCTCCTCTGATCCTCTGTACTTCCTATGATCCTTCCATCCATTGTATATTCCCTTGCCTTGTTAGTCCTCCCAAAATGCATCACCTCACACTTCTCAGGATTAAATTCCATTTGCCACTGCTCTGCCCATCTTATCAGCCCATCTATATCATCTTGGAATCTAAAGCTTTCCTCCTCACTATTTACACCACCAATTTTTGTGTCATCTGCGAACTTACTGACCATACCTCCTATATCCTCATCTAAATCATTCATGTACACTACAAGCAGCAAGGGTCCCAGCAGCAATCCCTGTGGTACACCACTGGTCACAGGCTTCCAATTGCAAAAACAACCCTCGACCATCACCCTCTGCCTCCTGCCACTAAGCCAATTTTGGATCCAATTTGCCAAATTGGGTGGCACAGTGGCGCAGTGGTTAGCACTGCAGCTTCACAGCTCCAGCGACCTGGGTTCAGTTCTGGGTACAGTCTGTGTGGAGTTTGCAAGTTCTCCCTGTGACTGCGTGGGTTTCTGCCAGGTGCTACTGTTTCCTCCCACAGCCAAAGACTTGCAGGTTGGTAGGTAAGTTGAACATTGTAAATTGCCTCTAGTGTAGGTAGGTGGTAGGGAATATGGGATTAATGGAGGATTAGTATAAATGGGTGGTTGTTGGTTGGCACAGACTCAGTGGGCCAAAGGGCCTGTCTCAGTGCTGTATCTCTAAATAAATAAATTGCCTTGGATCCCATGGGTTCTTACCTTCTTGACCAATATCCCATGTGGGCCCTTATCAAAAGCCTTACTGAAGTCCATGTAGACTACATCAACTGCTTTACCCTGATCTACACATCTAGTGACCGACTTGAAAAATTCAATCAAATTGGTTAGACATGATCTCCCCTGTCAAAGCCATGCTGACAATCCTTGATTAATCCCTGCCTCTCCAAGTGGAGATTAATCCTGGCCCTCAGAATTTTTTCCAATAGTTTCCCTACCACTGATGTCAGACTCAACGGCCTGTAGTTACCTAGTTTATCCCTGCTACCCTTCTTGAATAATGGTACCACATTCGCTGTCCACCAGTCCTCTGGCACTTCTCCTGTAGCCATACAGGATTTGAAAATTTGTGTCAGAGCCCCTGCAATCTCCTCCCTTGCCTCACATAGCAACCTGGGATACATCTCATCTGGGCCTGGGGATTTATCCACTTTTAAGCCTGCTAAAACAGTTAATACCTCCGCCCTTTCAATGCTAATTTGTTCAAGTATATCACAATCTTCCTTCCTAATCTCTACGCCTACATCGTCCTTCTCCATAGTGAACACAGATGAAAAGTAATCATTTAAAACCTCACCTACATCCTCTAGCTTCACACACAGATTGCCACTTTGGTCTTTAATGAGCCCTACTCTTTCCCTGGTTATCCTCTTGCCACTAATATACTTATAAAACGCCTTAGGATTTTCCTTTATCTTGCCCGCCAGTGTTTTTTCTTGCCCCCTCTTCGCTCTCCTAATTACTTTTTTAAGTTCCCCCCCTACACTTTCTATACTCTTCTAGGGCCTCCGCTGTTTTCAACCCTCTGAATCTGTCATAAGCCTCCTTTCTTTTCCTTATCCAATCCTCTATATCCCTTGACATCCAGGGTTCCCTGGACTTATTGGTTCTACCCTTCACCTTTACGGGAACATGCTGGCCCTGAACTCTCACTATTTCCTTTTTGAATGACTCCCACTGGTCTGTTGTAGACTTTCCTACAAGTAGCTGCTCCCAGTCCACTTTGGCCAGATCCTGTTTAATCATATTGAAATTGGCCTTCACCCAATGCAATACTCTTATTTTCGGTCCATCTTTGTCCTTTTCCGTAACTACTTTAAATCTTACAGAGTTATGGTCACTATCCCCGAAATGCTGCCCCACTGACAGTTCTACCACTTGTCCGGCTTCATTCCCTAAGATTAGGTCCAGTACCGCCCCTTCTGTTGTAGGACTTTCCACATGCTGGCTCAAAAAGCTCTCCTGGATACACTTTAAGCATGAGCTCTTCTTCCGTCGCCTCCGCCTCCGGGCTCACTTCTTCGACCAGGAGTCCTCCCCCCGACTAGCAGACCCATTCACCCGCCTCCAGCATTCTCCCTCTACCTGGACCCCTCCCCCTGGCCTCTTACCCGCTCTTGATCTCTTCATTGAAAACTGTCGGCGAGACATTGGTCGTCTCAATTTCTCTGCCCCCCTCACTCACTCTAACCTGTCCCCCTCTGAACTTGAGGCACTCCGTTCTTTCAGGTCTAACCCCGACATGGTCATCAAACCTGCAGACAAGGGTGGTGCTGTTGTTGTATGGCGTACCAACCTCTACCTTGCAGAAGCTGAACGCCAACTCACGGACACTTCTTCCTCCCTCCCTCTGGACCATGACCCCACCACCGAACATCAAGCCACCGTCCAAAGGACTGTCACTGACCTCATCTCCTCTGGAGATCTTCCCTCTACGGCTTCCAACCTCATAGTCCCACAACCCCATAGTCCCACAACCCCGGACAGCCCGCTTCTACCTCCTTCCCAAAATCCACAAACGGGACTGTCCCGGCAGACCCATTGTGTCAGCCTGCTCCTGCCCCACTGAACTTATTTCTTCCTATCTAGACTCTATCTTTTCTCCGCTGGTCCAGTCTCTTCCCACCTACATCCGTGACTCTTCTGACGCCCTACGTCATTTTGACAATTTCCAGTTTCCTGGTCCCAACCACCTCCTCTTCACTATGGACGTCCAATCGCTCTACACCTCCATCCCCCACCAGGATGGTTTGAGGGCTCTCCGCTTCTTCCTGGAACAGAGGCCCAACCAGTCCCCAACCACCACCACCCTCCTCCGCCTGGCTGAACTTGTTCTCACATTGAACAACTTCTCCTTCAACTCCATGCACTTCCTTCAAGTAAAAGGTGTCGCTATGGGTATCCGCATGGGTCCTAGTTATGTCTGCCTTTTTGTGGGATATGTCGAGCATTCTTTGTTCCAGTCCTACTCAGGCCCCCTCCCCCAACTCTTTTTCCGGTACATTGATGACTGTATCGGTGCCGTTTCTTGCTCCCGCCCCGAACTAGAAAACTTTATCAACTTTGCTTCCAATTTCCACCCTTCTCTCACCTTTACATGGTCCATCTCTGACACTTCCCTTCCCTTCCTCGACTTCTCTGTCTCCATCTCTGGGGATAGGTTGTCTACCAATATCCATTATAAGCCCACTGACTCCCACAGCTACCTCGACTACACTTCTTCACACCCTACCTCCTGTAAGGACTCCATTCCACTCTCCCAGTTTCTCCGTCTCCGACGCATCTGCTCTGATGATGCTACCTTCCATGACGGTGCTTCTGATATGACCTCCTTTTTCCTCAACCGAGGATTTCCCCCCACTGTGGTTGACAGGGCCCTCAACCGTGTCCGACCCATTCCCCGCACCTCTACCCTCACCCCTTCCCCTCCCTCCCAGAACCGTGACAGGGTTCCCCTTGTCCTCACTTTTCATTCCACCAGCCTCCATATCCAAAGGATCATCCTCCGCCATTTTCGCCACCTCCAGCGTGATGCCACTACCAGTCGCATCTTCCCCTCCCTTCCCCTGTCAGCATTCCAAAGGGATCGTTCCCTCCGTGACACCCTGGTCCACTCCTCCATTACCCCCACCACCTCATCCCCGTCCCAGGGCACCTTCCCCTGCAATTGCAGGAGGTGTAATACCTGCCCATTTACCTCCTCTCTCCTCACTATCCCAGGCCCCAAACACTCCTTTCAGGTGAAGCAGCGATTTACTTGTACTTCTTTCAATGTAGTATACTGTATTCGCTGCTCACAGTGTGGTCTCCTCTACATTGGGGAGACCAAGCGCAGACTGGGTGACCGCTTTGCGGAACATCTCCACTCAGTCCGCAAGCAGGACCCTGAGCTTCCGGTTGCTTGCCATTTCAACACTCCCCCCTGCTCTCATGCTCACATCTCTGTCCTGGGATTGCTGCAGTGTTCCAGTGAACATCAACGCAAGCTCGAGGAACAGCATCTCATCTACCGATTAGGCACACTACAGCCTGCCGGACTGAACATTGAGTTCAATAATTTCAGAGCATGACAGCCCCCCATTTTACTTTCATTTTTAGCTATTTTTTCTTTTTTTCTTTTTTACATTTTGTACAATCTTTTTTTGCATTTATTTCATTTCATCTTAGTTTGTTCAGTTTGCTTACCCACTGTTTTTTTCAGGTTGTTTTACTTCAGGTTTGCACTTGCTGCTGTTCAATATTCAGTGTATTCACACCTAATCTGTACTAATGCTTTGTCTTTCAACACACCATTAACATATTGTTTGCCTGTTCTCCGTGACCTTTTGGTCAGCTATGTGGGCTGGTCCAATCTGCACCTTCTCCTTTGTTATCTCTTGCCCCACCCCCACCTCACTTGTTTATAATCTGTGACTTTTCTAATATTTGTCAGTTCCGAAGAAGGGTCACTGACCCGAAACGTTAACTCTGCTTCTCTTTCCACAGATGCTGCCAGACCTGCTGAGTGATTCCAGCATTTCTTGTTTTTGTTTCAGATTTCCAGCATCCGCAGTATTTTGCTTTTACACTTTAAGCATTCTGCCTCCTTTAAGCCTTTTGCACTAAGACTATCCCAGTTGATATTAGGGAAGTTGAAATCCCCTACTATTATTACCCTATTTACACCTCTCTGAGATTTGCCTACATATCCGCTCCACTATCTCTCCCTAACTGTTTGGAGGCCTGTAATACACTCCCAGCAAAGTGATTGCCCCCTTTTCGTTTTTAAGTTCTACCCATATGGCCTCATTTGAGGAACCATCTAAGATATCATCCCTCCTTACTGCAGTAATTGACTCCTTGATCAACAGTGCAATGCCACCTCCTCTTTTACACCCCCCTCAGTCACACCTGAAGATTCTATGTGCTGGAATATTAAGCTGCCAGTCCAGCCCTTCCCTCAACCATGTCTCTGTGATCGCAATAATATCATATTCCCATGTGTTAATCAATGCCCTCAATTCATCTGCCTTACTTGTCAGACTCCTTGCGTTAAAATAGATGCAATCTAGCCTTGCACTCTTTGCTTGTGCCTTAACAGGTCTATATTTGCTCTGCCTTCCAGACTGACTTAATTTCTCTTATATATTTGGCTGTGCATCACCCCCTACTGTACCTCCACTCTGTATCCTATCCCCCTGCCAAATTATTTAAACCCCACCACAACAGCACTAGCAAACCTCCCTGCAAGGATGTTGGTTCCATTCCGGCTCAGGTGCAACCCGTTCAACTAGTACAGGTCCCACCTTCGCCAGAAGCAGACCCAGTGATCCAGGAAACTAAAGCCCTCCCTCCTGCACCATCTCCTCAGCCACGCATTCATCTGCAATTCCTCCTATTCCTATACTCACTAGCACGTGGCACTGGGAGTAATCCAGAGATTACAACCTTTGAGGTCCTGCTTTTTAATCTGCTACCTAGCTCCCTAAATTCTGGGACCTCATCCCACTTTCTACCTATGTCGTTGGAAACAATGTGAACCATGACCTCTGACTGTTCACCCTCCCCCTTCAGTCCTGCAGCTGCTCCCTGACATCCTTGACCCGAGCACCAGACAGGCAACATACCATCCTGGAGTCTCGTTTGTGGCCACAGAAATGCCTATCTGTACCCCTTACGATAGAATCCCCTATCACTATAGCTCACCCAGTCTTTTTCCTCTGCTGCTGTGCAGCTGAGCCACCCGTGGTGCCACAGACTTGGCTCTTGCTGCATTTCCCTGAGAAGTTATCTCCCCCTACAGTTTCCAAAGCAGAAAATCTGTTAGAAAGGGAGATGGACCCAGGAGACTCCTGCACTACCTGCCTTGTTCTTCTCTTCCTGGCAGTCACTCATTCCGTTTCTGCCTGAGCAGTCTTTATCTGCGTTGTGACCACCTCCCTGTAGGTGCTAGCCACAATGATCTCAGCCTTGCAGATGCTCCACAGTGTCACCAGCCAACGCTCCAGATCCGAAATGTGGATTTCGAGTAGCTGTAGCTGGAGACACATCCTGCACACGTGCTTGCCCTGGACACTGGAAGTGTCCCTGACTTCCCACATTATACAGTGGAACATTCCACACTGCCAAGCTGCCCTGGCATGACTTACCCTCAATTTACTCCCTTAAATTACTCAAAAATTAGAGATTACTCACTTTAGGGACCTTGATTCCCTAAAAAAAAACGCTACTTACTTACTATATATATAAAAAAAACTGTAGACCTGCCCTTTCTCTTTACTTTAGTTACTAACCCAGCTATTTACAATACTCCCTCACAGCAGTTCCTCACCAATCAGCTTTCCTGTGATGTCACTATTCGAATTTTTTTTCCAAACTCAAACTCAGTCATGCGCGCCAACTCCTGAAGAGGTCCGACTGCTCTCTGCTCCTGAAGGTAAGTGAAGGCCCCCAGCCTCGTGCAGAATTTATCCACTCCCGGTTCTATGCATTCCCACACAGGTCCGACTGATTTCCGCTCCTGAAGGTAAGTTCAGAAAGTACTTAATGGTCAAGTCTCAGTCAATAATTTTAAATAAAACAAATCTTTTGTGATAAAAAGTAGCAAATTAACTAATTAAATTGTCAGCACCTAAAGGGTAATGATCAATCGCATAAATGCAAAATACTGCAGTTGCTGGAAATCTGAAATAAAAGCAGAAAATGCTGGAAATACTCAGCACGTCAGGCAGCAGCTATGGAGGGAGAAACAGAGTCAACATTTCAGGTCAATGACCCTTCATCAGAACTAGGAAAAGTTAGAAATGTAATAGGTTTTAAGTAGGTGAAAGGGGGGAGTGTGAAAAAAGAACAAAAGAGAAGGTCTGTGATAGGGTGGAAGACAGGAGTGATTAAATGACAAAAGGTTTACTGGGGCAGAGCCAAAGGGAGTGGTAACGTGACAAGTAAAGAAACAAAAAATTCGTCCAGAGGAGGTGTCATTTGCAGACTAATGAATAGCTGCCGTCCAAAAGCAAAAACAAGAGCTAAACAAGGCCAAAACATGCAAAGAGGAATCAAAATGGGGGCAGAGATTACAGTCTGAAATTGTTGAACTCATTGGAGCACCTCCCCCCCACTCCGACCGATCTCCATCTGCCTTGTGGGGGCCCAGCCATTTGTCCTCAATGAGGCTCCACACACTTACCTCAATTCCGGGGCCACCTCCATTGCTGCTTCTCTTGCTGGGTGCAGTCCCAGCAGTGGCCACCGCTCCCAGTGGAGCTGCTGGGACTGAAGAGCTGCTGGCTGACTGACCAGCAGCTCTTGGAGTGGGACCTCCTGCCTCAGAGAGGCAGATGTCCTGCCCGAGGCCAATTAAGAGCCTGGCCACATAAAATTATGGCGTGGCTTCCAGGCGCCATGAAGGTGGGCTCGCCCCCAACTTTTTAGCCAGGGGGCAGGGCCTCAACCTGGCATAAAATTCTGACAAGACTATTTAAAGGAACATAGTAAAATGCAAGTGTGTTGAAATTACACTGTACAATATAAGTAACAAATGTGTTGATCCATTTCTCCATCAATTGCACAAAGGAGAAATTGAGTTGGTTAGGATTATATTTGCTGGAGTTCAGAAGAGTGAGGGAGGATCTCATAGAAACCTATAAAATTCTAACGGGACTTGACAGGGTAGATGCAGGAAGGATGTTCCCGATGATGGGGGAGTCCAGAACCAGGTGTCATAGTCAAAGGATACGGGGTAAACCTTTCAGGACTGAGATGAGGAGAAATTACTTCACCCAGAGAGTGGTGAATCTGTGGAATTCACTACCACAGAAAGCAGTTGAGGCCAAAACATTTTATGTTTTCAAGAAATAGTTAGATATAGCTCTTAGGGCAAATGGGATCAAAGGATATGGGGCGAAAGCGGGAACAGGTTACTGAGTTGGATGATCAGCCATGATCATAATGAATGGCGGAGCAGTATCAAAGGGCCGAATGGCCTACTCCTGCTCCTATTTTCTATGTTTCTGTGTTTCTAGGAGTTTGTACACTCAGGACAAAGGATTTATTACTAATACCACTTGGATATTTTAAAAAACCTAGCAACCAGACATATGCTATCCAAGGCTCCCAGATTTTGTAAGGTTAATCCCTTTGGACCTGCAGCCTTATAAATGATAATCAATAGGCTGAAAGTAGAAAGGGGCAAAAATCATATTACAAATACATTTTTAGAAAGTTTTAGTAGAATTTTTGAAAGTGGAGTGTCCCTGGGAGGGAAATTTGACTCATACCCAAAACGGGCAGCAAGTGACAGAGTGATTGGCCTGTATGCCAGTCTGTGCCAGCCTTGGGCCTAAGGCAAATTTGGCATTGGGTTTAATTATAATGGAAGCACAAGTTGAGGGTGCCAAACATGTGTCCTGATGCAGCTTGTTGGACAGAGCCTGACAACTTCCACAGTTAGGCTTAGAAGAAAGAAGTGAATTCGTGAGTGGTGAGCCCAAGCTGCCAGTGGCTCACAGTACTTTTGTGAAGCCAGGAAGAGCTTCTGGCTCCACAAAAATATAACTTTCAAAAGGCCATTATTTGAGTGGTTCCTTTAATGCCTTCTACACATTCTGCAAAAGATTGGGTACAACTAGGTGGACCTTGCAGAATGCAAGCTCTGTCCATTTACACCTGAATTTTGCAACCAGTTTAAAAACACAAGAACATAAGAAATGGGAGTAGGAGTAGGTCATTCGGCCCCTCGAGTTTGCTCCACCAGTTTATAAGATCGTGGCTGATCTGATAGTGGCCTTAACTCCAATTTCCTGCCTACGCCACATAACCCTTGCCTCCCTTGTAGATCAGAAATCTGTCTAACTAAACCTTGAATATATTCAATGACCTAGCCTCTACTGCTCTATGAGGAAGTAAATTCCAAAGATTAACAACCCTCTAAGAAAATAAATTCCTCCTCATCTCTGTAGTGTTGTAGTGTTTTGAAATTGCAGTTGCATTGTACACTGTGTACTCTAGAGGCTGCTGTAGATACACATGCTAGCAAAGTGAAAGTGAAAAGAAGACAGAATAAAAGAGCAGCCTTTACGTTCAGTTGCTGCTGTCTTTGTCTCTCTGTCTTTGCCTCATAATCAATACCAAACTATAAGGCCACCGGTATAGATGGTATTCCCACCAAAATTCTAAAATACAGTGGAGAGGCACTCTTGACACAAATACAAGGAATCATCTCCCTCATCTGGAAGGAGCAGAGTATGCCAGGGGGTCTCCAAGATGCCGATGTTGTGACCATCTTCAAAAAAGGTGACAAGACCGACTGTGGTAACTACAGAGGGGTATCCCTGCTGTCCGCCACAGGGAAGGTCATCGCAAGAGTCCTTCTCAACCGCCTCCTCCCAATGGCTGAAGAGCTCCCACTGGAATCACAATGTGGATTCCGTCCATCAAGAGACACAGTGGACATAATCTTCACAGTAAAACAACTCCAAGAAAAATGTAGGGAGCAGCAGCAACCTTTATACATGGCTACATTTGACCTCACAAAGGCCTTTGACCCTATCAACCAGGAGGGATTATGGAGCATCCTCCTCAAATTTGGCTGCTCGGAGAAATTCATCACCATCCTCGACCTGCTGCACGATGACATGCAGGTTGTAATCCTTGCCAACGGATCTGCCACTGACCCAATCCAAGTGCAAACTGGGGTCAAGCAAGGTTGTGTCATCACACCAATGCTCTTTTCCATCTTCCTCACCGCAATACTCCACCTCATCTCCATGAAGCTCCCTGCCAGAGTAGATCTACTTTACATGACGAGTGGGAAACTATTTAACCTATGTCACCTCCAGTCCGGGACCAAGGCCACTCCAGCCTCAGTCATCGAGCTGCAGTATGCTGGCAACGCTTGCGTATGCGCACACTAAGAGATCGAGCTTCAAACCCTCATTGATGCATTCACTGAGGTGTATGAAAGAATGAGCCCTAAGCTAAACATCCGGAAGACAAAGTTCCTCTACCAGCCTACTCCCGCAGCACAACACTGACCCCTGACTATCAAGTTCCACGGTGAACCACTGGACAATGTGGATCACTTCTCATACCTTGGGAGCCTCCTGTCAGCAAAGGCAGAATTCGCCGATGAAACTCAGCATCGCCTCCCATGTGCCAACGAAACCTTTGGTCATCTGAGGAAATGAGTGTTTGATGACAAAGACCTCAAACCTGACACCAAGCTCATGGTCTACAGGGCTGCAGTGTTACCTGCCTTCCCATATGCGTCGGAAACATGGACACTGTACAGCAGACATCTCAAAGCCCTGGGCAGGTATCACCACTCTGCAAGATCCTGCAAGTTCAGTGACAGGACAGGCGCTCCAATATCAGTGTCCTCTCTCAGGCCAATATCCCCAGTATTGAGACACTCATCATGGCTAGTCAGTTACGCTGGACAGGCCACATCGTCCGCATGCCTGACACAGGACTCCCAAAACAAGCTTTCTACTCTGAGCTCCATCATGGCAAGAGGCTACCAGGAGAGCAGAGGAAACGCTACAAGGATGTCCTTAAAGCCTCCCTGAAAAAATGTGACATCTCCACCGATTCATGGGAATCTCTCGCCCGAGACCGCCCAAAATGGAGAAGAAGCATCCATGCCGGTGCCAGCCAGTTCAAACAACGTCGACATGCCCAGGCAGCGACCAAGTGCAAACAGCGGAAGGAGCGTTCGGAAGTCCGAGCATTCCATTCACTCGCTTCACCAAACACCACCTGCCCCACCTGTGGCAAAGTGTGCGGATCCAGATTTGGACTATCCAGTCACCTAAGGACCCACAACCCTGGACTGGAAGAAAGTCATCCTTGTTACCGAGGGACTGCCTAAGAAAAAGATACCAAACTCGGCCAAACCTCGCTCAAGTCCCGAGGAGATCGCAATCTCCGTCCTAAAAAGGAGACCCCTTATTTTGAAACTATGCCCCCAGTTGCAGATTCCCCATGAGGGGATCCTCTCAGCATCCACCCTGTCATGTACCCTCAGAATCCTATATACTTCAATAAGATCAGCTGTCATTCTTCTAGACTCCAATGAGTATAGGCCCGACCTGTTCAACCTTTCCTCATAAGACAGCGCCTTCATCCCAGGAACATGATGGCAGATGGAGTATAATGTGGGAAAGTGTGACGTTATTTAGTTTGGTCATAAGAATAGAAAAGCAGAATATTTTTTGAAAGGTGTGAAATTTTTAAATGTCGATGTTCAGAGAGACTTGGGTGTGCTCCAACAAGGAACACAGGTAGTTAGCATGCAGGGATAGCAAGCAATTAGGAAAGCAAATGGCATGTTGGCTTTTATTGCAAAGGGATTGGAGTACAGGAATAAAGAGGTCTTGTTATAATTGTACAGGGCTTTGGTGAGACCACATCTGGAATACTGTGTGCAGTTTTGGTCTCCATATTTAAGAAAGGATTTACTTGCATTGGAGGCAGTACAGTGAAGATTCACTAGATTGGTCTCTGGGATGAGAGGATGGTCCTATGATGAGATGCTGAGTAAATTGGGTCTATATTCTCTGGAGTTTAGAAGAATGAGAGGCGATCTCATTGAAATATACAAGATTCTGAAGGGGCTTGAGAGATGCTGAGAGATTGTTTCCGGGAATCTAAAACATGGGGGCACAGTCTCAGGATAAGGGGCTGATCATTTAGGATTGAGATGAGGAGAAATTACTTCACTCAACAGGTTGTGAATCTTTGGAATTCTCTCGCCAAGAGGGTTGTGGATGCTCCATCATTGAATACATTTAAGGCAGAGTTAGACAGATTTTAGGTCTCTCAAGAAATCAAGCCATATGGTGATCAGGGGGAAAGTGGAGTTGAAGCCCAAGATCAGCCAGGATCATATTGAATGGCAGAGCAGGCTTGATGGGCCATATGGTCTGCTCCTGCTCTTATTTCTTTTCATGTGTTCCTGTGTTCTCATCTGCAACCTCACCCTCCAGTGAGCTGGCAAATGAACCATCTTTTCCCCCCGGCCTGACTGCAGCCCATTTGTGCCCAGATGGCTCACCATGTGTTGATCCCAACTCTATACTTGCCTCTAAGGTACATGCAGTGCCAGTATCTGAACTGGTAGCTGCATGTGTCTGATCAAGCAATGGGAGCTCTTCATCAGTGTTGTGCTGTTGATCTCTCTCATCCTCCTTGGGCAGCTGTGGTTGGGTAGGTGAAAGTTTTTGGACATCTGAAAGCAGGAAATCGGAAGGGGAAGGTTGGGTGAGGGAAGTGGGATGGAATGGGAAGCAAGAGGTCCATGCTCACACCATGAGCAGCTTGCTCATCCTTCTAGATAGCAGATGAGGGTGTACTGAGAGTTGAGAAGGGACATAAGGCAAGAACATACTCAATGTTCTCAGTGATGACGGATGCCAAAGCCCCATACTGCTGAGAAACGTTGTTAATTATGTATTAATTGTGTTTAATTGTAGGCAGGTGTTAGGCCTTAGCTGGGAATTCACTTGTACCTCGATAATTAGACATTGATTTCAACTGTGGTTGTTGGGTTAGGAGGTACTTGCTTGTAATCTGTAACTGTATAAATAAATGCTTATAAAAGTGTGTCAATATTGGCTCCAGTTACATCGTATACCACCTAGCTTTTTTAGGTTATAATATTGTAACAGAGGATGATTGTCCAAAGGTGAAGTTTGGAAGCTTTTTTTTCAGACAGAAAACTACTATCCTTCTGGCCATTTTGGAAAATGGAAGAAAGCAACTGTAAATTGTCAGTGTAGGTTTACCCTCCAATGTTCTTGGAGTCTGAAGCATGTGACCAGTGGAAGAATGAATGGATATCTGGGCACAGTTTACATCCCTGACCAAAGAGGAAACAAGGTATGGCCTTGGCGTTGTTGCTTCCGACAAGAAATAAAATGAGAAGTAAACATTTCTGAGCTGGATGCCCATCCATTGGATAGTAGTGAAGGTTTGGACATTCTATTATAGTTCTTTGATGAACTTTACAAGAAAGATGATCTGTTAATTGTCCATGAAGCATGGTCAGGCTTTAATAGATTTTGGAAAACAGAAGGTCATTCCATGGAAGAATATATCATGGACTATAACAGACTGTATGAAAGATTGATGACATTCAACTTGGGGATCGCTGGATCAGTGCTAGCATTTAAATTTCCAGGCCAGGATTTTTAGCCCCTGCCAGGGCCAGGAATGGAGGTGGGCAGGCGTGCCAGTTCCCTGGCTCCAATCCAACCCCAGGCCATTTTCCTGGAGATGGTATGGGGGGGGTGGGGGGGGGTGGTGCAGCAGGGCTACCCACCAACAAATTGCAGGTAGCTAATTGAACATATTAGAATTAGAACATTACAGCGCAGTACAGGCCCTTCGGTCCTCGATGTTGCGCTGACCTGTGAAACCATCTGACCTACACTATTCCATTTTCATCCATATGTCTATCCAATGACCACTTAAATGCCCTTAAAGTTGGCGAGTCTACTACTGTTGCAGGCAGGGCGTTCCACGCCCCTACTACTCTCTGAGTAATGAAACTACCTCTAACATCTGTCCTATATCTAGCACCCCTCAACTTAAAGCTATATCCCCTCGTGTTTGCCATCACCATCCGAGGAAAAAGACTCTCACTATCCACCCTATCTAACCCTCTGATTATCTTATATGTCTCTATTAAGTCACCTCTCCTCCTCCTTCTCTCCAACGAAAACAACCTCAAGTCCCTCAGCCTTTCCTCGTAAGACCTTCCCTCCATACCAGGCAACATCCTAGTAAATCTCCTCTGCACCCTTTCCAAAGCTTCCACATCCTTCCTATAATGCGGTGACCAGAACTGCACGCAATACTCCAGGTGCGGTCTCACCAGAGTTTTATACAGCTGCAGCATGACCTCGTGGCTCCGAAACTCGATCCCCCTACTAATAAAAGCTAACACACCATATGCCTTCTTAACAGCCCTCTTAACCTGGGTAGCAACTTTCAGGGATTTATGTACCTGGACACCAAGATCTCTCTGTTCATCTACACTACCAAGAATCTTCCCATTAGCCCAGTACTCTGCATTCCTGTTACTCCTTCCAAAGTGAATCACCTCACACTTTTCCGCATTAAACTCCATTTGCCATCTCTCAGCCCAGCTCTGCAGCCTATCTATGTCCCTCTGTCCCCTACAATATCCTTCGGCACTATCCACAACTCCACCGACCTTCGTGTCATCTGCAAATTTACTAACCCACCCTTCTACACCCTCATCCAGGTCATTTATAAAAATGACAAACAGCAGTGGCCCCAAAACAGATCCTTGCGGTACACCACTAGTAACAAAACTCCAGGATGCACATTTGCCATCAACCACCACCCTCTGTCTTCTTTCAGCTAGCCAATTTCTGATCCAAAGCTCTAAATCACCTTCAACCCCATACTTCCGTATTTTCTGCAATAGCCTACCGTGGGGAACCTTATCAAACGCCTTACTGAAATCCATATACACCACATCCACTGCTTTACCCTCATCCACCTGTTTGGTCACCTTCTCGAAAAACTCAATAAGGTTTGTGAGGCACGACCTACCCTTCACAAAACCGTGCTGACTATCGCTAATGAACTTATTCTTTTCAAGATGATTATAAATCCTGTCTCTTATAACCTTTTCCAACATTTTACCCACAACTGAAGTAAGGCTCACAGGGCTATAATTACCAGGGCTGTCTCTACTCCCCTTCTTGAACAAGGGGACAACATTTGCTATCCTCCAGTCTTCCGGCACTATTCCTGTCGACAATGACGACATAAAGATCAAGGACAAAGCCTCTGCAATCTCCTCCCTAGATTCCCAGAGAATCCTAGGATAAATCCCATCTGGCCCAGGGGACTTATCTATTTTCACACTTTCCAAAATTGCTAACACCTCCTCCTTGTGAACCTCAATCCCATCTAGCCTCGTCGTCTGAATCTCAGTATTCTCCTCGACAACATTTTCTTTCTGTACTGTAAATACTGACGAAAAATATTCATTTAATGCTTCCCCTATCTCCTCTGATTCCACACACAACTTCCCACTACTATCCTTGATTGGCCCTGTTCTAACTCCAGTCATTCTTTTATTCCTGATATACCTATAGAAAGCCTTAGGGTTTTCCCTGATCCTATCCGCCAATGACTTCTCGTGTCCTCTCCTTGCTCTTCTTAGCTCTCCCTTTAGATCCTTCCTGGCTAGCTTGTAACTCTCAAGCGCCCTAACTGAGCCTTCACGTCTCATCCTAACATAAGCCTTCTTCTTCCTCTTGACAAGTGCTTCAACTTCTTTAGTAAACCACGGCTCCCTCGCTTGACAACTTCCTCCCTGCCTGACAGGTACATACTTATCAAGGACACGCAGTAGCTGCTCCTTGAATAAGCTCCACATTTCGATTGTTCCCATCCCCTGCAGTTTCCTTCCCCATCCTACGCATCCTAAATCGTGCCTAATCGCATCATAATTTCCTTTCCCCCAGCTATAATTCTTGCCCTGCGGTATATACCTGTCCCTGCCCATCGCTAAGGTAAACCTAACCGAATTGTGATCACTATCACCAAAGTGCTCACCTACATCTAAATCTAACACCTGGCCGGGTTCATTACCCAGTACCAAATCCAATGTGGCATCTCCCCTGGTTGGCCTGTCTACATACTGTGTCAGAAAACCCTCCTGCACACACTGGACAAAAACTGACCCATCTAAAGTACTTGAACTATAGTATTTCCAGTCAATATTTGGAAAGTTAAAGTCCCTCATAACAACTACCCTGTTACTCTCGCCCCTGTCGAGAATCATCTTCGCTATCCTTTCCTCTACATTTCTGGAACTATTCGGAGGTCTATAGAAGACTCCCAACAGGGTGACCTCACCTCTCCTGTTTCTAACCTCGGCCCATACTACCTCAGTAGACGAGTCCTCAAACGTCCTTTCTGTCGCTGTAATACTCTCCTTGATTAACAATGCCACACCCCCCCCCCTCTTTTACCATCTTCTCTGTTCTTACTGAAACATCTAAATCCCGGAACCTGCAACATCCATTCTTGCCCCTGCTCTACCCATGTCTCCGAAATGGCCACTACATCGAGATCCCAGGTACCAACCCATGCTGCAAGCTCACCCACCTTATTCCGGATGCTCCTGGCGTTGAAGTAGACACATTTTAAACCAGGTTCTTGCTTGCCAATGCCCTCTTGCGTCCTTGTAACCTTATCCCTGACCTCACTACTCTCAACATCCTGTACACTGGAACTACAGTTTAGGTTCCCATTCCGCTGCTGAATTAGTTTAAACCCCCCCGAAGAGCACTAGCAAATCTCCCCCCCAGGATATTGGTACCTCTCTGGTTCAGGTGAAGACGATCCTGTTTGTAGAGGTCCCACCTACCCCAGAAAGAGCCCCAATTATCCAGGAAACCAAAACTCTCCCTCCTGCACCATCCCTGCAGCCACGTGTTCAACTCCTCTCTCTCCCTATTCCTCGCTTCGCTATCACGTGGCACGGGCAACAACCCAGAGATAACAACTCTGTTTGTTCTCACTCTAAGCTTCCACCCTAGCTCCCTGAATTTCTGTCTTAAATCCCCATCTCTCTTCCTACCTATGTCGTTGGTGCCTATGTGGACCACAACTTGGGGCTGCTCCCCCTCCCCCCTAAGGATCCCAAAAACACGATCCGAGACATCACGAACCCTGGCACCTGGGAGGCAACACAGCAACTGTGAGTCTCTCTCGTTCCCACAGAACCCCCGATCTGTTCCCCTAACTATGGAGTCCCCAATGACTAATGCTCTGCTCCTCTTCCCCCTTCCCTTCTGAGCAACAGGGACAGACTCTGTGCCAGATACCTGTACCCCATTGTTTACCTCTGGTAAGTCGTCCCCCGCAACAGTATCTAAAACAGTATACCTGTTGTTGAGGGAAACGGCCACAGGGGATCCCTGCACTGCCTGCTGGTTCCCTCTCCTTCCCCTGATGGTAACCCATCTACCTACTTCTTTTACCTGAGGTATGACTACCTCCCCATAACTCCTCTCAATAACACCCTCCGCCTCCCGAATGATCCGAAGTTCATCCAGCTCCAGCTCCAGTTCCCTAACGCGGTTCTTGAGGAGCTGGAGTTGGGTGCACTTCCCACAGATGCAGTCAGCAGGGACACTCTTGGCGACCCTTACCTCCCACATTCTGCAGGAGGAACATACAACTGCCTTACCTTCCATTCCCACTATTCTAAATTCCCAACAAATCTAACTGAAATTGACTTCCCAGCTGCAAGTTCACTCCCGCACCTCCGCTACTGTCAAAGCTGCTGCCACCAAAACTAAACTAAAAACTAAAACTTATAGAAGGCCTATCGAGGCCTATTGTCAGGGGCCACCTGCGATTTTCCAGTCAGGTGGCAGGTGACAATACAGCTGCCAGGAGCTGGCCTCCCAGTGGCAAACCCAGGGGGTAATGTTCCAGATAAGCTTAGAGGCCCTCCCTGTCTGGCTGGCTTCAGTAGAAACCATAGCAATGTTGAAGTGAAGGTGTCTCCAGTTTGGGCCTTCCTCTGTCTCACTTACCTGCCTTGGCATCCTCATGCTGCTTTGAAGCTGGAGGGTCTTCTATTGCCCCTTCAGCTTTGAGAGCCTACCTGCTATGTTTAATTGCACAGCGTGCCAGCCCTCTGGCCACTAATTGGCCAATTCAGGGAAAATCACAGTTGCGTGACTGTTTCCCACACAGTGTGGGCTTCTGACCCTCATTTGAGCCTGCTGTCAGGGTCCTGATGCCCACAGGAAAATTGTGCCCCTGGATTGTGTTACGGTGTCTCATATGTACAAGTTCCTCATTCAAACTGATGTTCAGTTCTCGGAGCGAGTGGCCTTGTTAGATCAGATATCTGCTTGAATGTTCTGGGGAAACAGTCATTTTCCTGCAGAAGTTGTGGAACAAATGGGGCATTCCGCAATGACAGAAAGACTAGAGAACTCAATGATTGCCAGATTTCAAAATGGCCCTGATACCAGATACAGGAATCAATACAATAGAAGGACTAAAGTAAGGCAGAATAAGAATGAAAGCACCTTTAGCAGATCTGGCTATTATAGCAAAAGACAGACTGGAACAGAAATAAAATGCAAATGAATCCCAGGAATGCCCAAAGAACAGTTGTTAGGTGCTTCAGGTGTGACTCGAAGTATCATTATGCAATGAACTGCCCAAAGCGGAGAGGCAAGGTCCTTGAAATGACACATGATGAACAGAATTCTGAGGAAGAAAATGAAGCTAATAATGAATCCAAACTAATTGTACTGGTCACAAAGAATTTTAATCCTGTGATGAATGGGTTGGTCGTGGACTCCTGTAACTGTGCAGTGTTGGATAGTGATTGCACTTCGACAATAAGCAGAACAGATTGGTTAAAATGTTATCTTGATTCAATAACTAGTGAGGGTCAAAGTAAGGTTCAGGAATATAAAAGTACTACTTGCTTTAAGTTTGGTTATGACAATACATTGAGGTCACTAAAAAGAGTTGTAATTCCATGTATAGTAGCTGGAGTAAGCTATTTTATAAGTACTGATGTAGTCTCTAATAAGATACCTATGCTATTGAGTAAACCTTCTATGAAAAAGGCATGAAGGAATCTTGACAGGAAGCATGACAAGGCAACTATTTTCGGAAAATCAGTTGATCTGCAGTTTACCCAGTCAAAACATTATTGTATCTCCTTACCAAAACCTGATGTTTCTCATCAGAGTGTTAGACAAATATTAACGGCATTAAGTGATAAGAAGGCATGAAGGTAGCAGCTCATGACTGAGTGGAGCTCGAGACGGAGTGTGAGCTTGGGAATTTGGTAAGTGTGGGAATTTTAAGGTTAATTTTAAGGGTTAATCTCATTCTAAAAGCTAGTCAAATTTTCATTTAGCATTTAACCACAATTTACTGTTAAAGTTAAGTTTCTTTCTGTCTTAGTCAGGGATGAACAAGCTCCCTGCTGGAGAGGCAGCTAGTTAGTTAATTAGATAGCTAGTTAGAACTGGTTTCTCTAGCTAGCACTGCTTGACTCAGCTCTGAGAATTTCTGCTAGTATAAGTACAGGTGGTCTTGCTAAATGCACCAAGGAAACAGGCACAAAGGTAGCAGCTTGTGATTGAGTGTGAGCTTGGGAATTCGGTAAGTGTGGGAATTCGGCGCAGAGAGGGAGGAGGTGCTGCTCTGACAGAGCTGAAGTGAGAACAGAAAGTGCCGGAAATACGTAGCAGGTCTGGCAGCATCTGTGTAGAGAGAAACAAGAGTTAGCGTTTCAGGTCTGTGACCTTTCAACAGAACGTAATCAGAGCTGAAGCCCAGAAGCAGTCATTAGGTGAGCAGGCAGGTAAGAGCATACCAGAAATAGAGGGTAATCTTGAGACAGTGGTGAGAGTTTGAAGAGCTGGCAGGGTGAGTCTGAGGGTTCAGAACATTCTAAAGAAAATTGAAGTGTGACGCAACTGGAAGGAAGGTAAGTGATTGGTTCGTGAGTATAACATTAACTGAAATAATAAGAATATAAGCACCAGCAGGACTAGAGGCATTAATTAAAATTGAATTATTTTTTTATTTAGAGATACAACACTGAAACAGGCCCTTCGGGCCCACCGAGTCTGTGCCGACTATCAACCACCCATTTATACTAATCCTACATTAATCCCGTTACCCTCTCACATCCCCACCTATACATCCCTATACATCCTCACCTGTCTTTATATTCCCCTACCACCTACCTATACTAGGGAAATTTATAATGGCCAATTTACCTATCAACCTGCAAGTCTTTGACTGTGGGAGGAAACAGGAGCACCCGGCGAAAACCCACGCAGGCACAGGGAGAACTTGCAAACTCCGCACAGGCAGTACCCAGAATCGAACTCGGGTCGCTGGAGTTGTGAGGTTGCAGTGCTAGCCACTGCGCCACTGTGCCGCCCCAATTAACAAAATAAGTAATTTATTAGTTAATTAAAATAGAATAAGGATGTCAGCGGAGGGGATGTGTTGCAGTTGTAGTATGTGAGAACTGGTGGACGTTACTGTGATCCATGGCAACCACAGCTGCAATAAGTGTCTGCGGCCCGAAAAAATCTGCCTCAGAGTTAATGAGCTGGAGATGGAGCTTCAGACACTGCGCTGCATCAAGGAGGGGAAAGTTACCTGGACACTTTGTTCCAGAAGGCAGTCACACCCCTTAGGATAGGGTCTTCTGATTTGGTCTGTGGCCAGAACAGGAGGATGTGACTGCGAGTGAGTTATGTACGAGGATCCAGAAGGTAGAACCTCAGCCCTCGTAATTGTCCATGGGTTCAAGGTTTTTGCAGCTTGTATGGACGAGAGCAGGGGCTGCATGGTGGATGAGCGAACTGACCATAGCACTGTGGCACAGGAAGCCATTCAAATGGTGGGAGAGTAAATAGAAATGTAGTGGTAGAAGGGGACAGTATAGTCAGGGAGATAGACTCAGTTCTCTGCAGCTGACAGCATGAGTCCAAAAGGCTGTGTTGCCCGCCCAATGCCAGGGTTCTGGACATCTGCTTGGGGCTGGGATCGACGTTCTGGCAAGTCGTCTTACTAGGGCGGTAAAAAGGGCTTTAAACTAAATAGTGGGGGAAGGGATTGCATGAGGGGAGATGTGGTAAATTAAAGAGAAAGGACAAGGCAATAAAACAGGGTAGCGATATGGGTAATGATAACCAGAGTGTGGCAGGAAGGGACAGAGCATATAAACTGAACAGTGCACCTGCTGATAAGGTCAGAGTTTATAAGAATGGTAAAAAGACAGAATTCAAGGCTTTGTATCTGGATGTGTGCAGCATTCATAACAAAAAGGATGAATTGATAATACAAATAGAAATAAATATGTATGACCTGATAGCCATTTCAGAGACAAGGTGACCAAGGCTGGGACCTAAATATTTAAGGATATTCGACATTTTGGAAGGACAGGAAGGTAGGAAAAGTTGATGGGGTAGCTCTGTTAATTAAGGTTGACATTAGCACAGTAGTGAGAGATGACCTTAGTTCAGAAGATAAGTAAATAAATGACTCTAAGTGAGTAGGCAAAAAATTCGGCAGATGGAATATAATATGGGAAAATGTGAGGATCAGTTTGGCAGGAGGAACAGAAAATCAGTATATTATTTGAATGGAGAGAGACTGCAGAACTCTATGGTACAGAGGGATCTGGGTGTCCTGGTACATGAATCACAAAATGTTAGTATGCAGGTCCAGCTAGGAAGACAAATGGAATGTTGGCATTTATTGCAAGGGGAATCGAGGATAAAAGTAGGGAAGTGTTGCTACAGCTGTAAATATAGACTGAAATGACTGAAATGATGTTGTAACCGATCAATTTTTGGCTGCAGACCATGACTACAGTTATGCCTGCTATGCTATGAGAATGTACATAAGGCATGATATATTCAGTTAAATTGGCCACTGTTAAATTTGTTAGTTTGATCTTTGTGGGAACACATAGGTTAAGGGAGTAAAAATAGTGAGGAAGACCTGGGCAATTCACTGTGTGCTGAATTCCTAAGACAAGATATGGTCAGTAAATGGCCAAAGGCTTGTAATTACAAGGAGCCAGGATGTGAGTAATAAAATGAAGTCTGTAATTACAAGAAAGGATATGGACAATAAAATGACCAAAAGCCTGTAATTGTACGAAATCAGGTATGGGATGTGTTCTCATTGCAAGCATTCCAATGGTACAAATAGCTATGATTATCAAACACTGGACGGATGAACCGCATTAAGGGAATCTTATGACTTCTTCTGGTTCCATGGTCATCATTATGGTCAGGGGAACAAGGAACCTTGAAACAGTGTGAAAGAAGACACCTGGGTGATTGAGAAAGGGACACACAGTCACAGCATGGTTGGCAACAGAGGCCATCTCCTTATCACTAACATCTGCTAGGCACTCTGTCCATGAGAGGTAACATCACCCTTGACCACTCACAGAGCTGACCATGCAGGGAGTAACCAATCTCTGACTACCATAGATTCTGAACACATGTACAGAGTAGTATAAGAAAGGCTTACCTTCCTTTATTCTTCATTAGCCAATGCGTCAGAAGTTACTTCTTTTTCCCTGGGCATCTGATCAGTGCTCCAGTGTGAACAGAGACTAGAAGGGACCAACTGGACTCAGTAAGAGAAAAGCTTGTGAGTATTGTTCAGGGAACGTGTAACCCTTTAGCCTCCTGATTGAGTTAAAGTGGAGAACTGGAGGGGAAGTGCCAGTTTTCTGTGGTTGAGTTAACGAGATTGAAGGGGTAAGGCCAGGAACTGTGTGGAAGGTTCAGCTTTGTGCATATCATCCAGACAACTGGATGTGTAAACATTTGATCTCATAGTTAAAGTAAGACAGGCCTATTGTCCTGGGGATTGGGAAGATTCAGAGTCTTCGGGGTATTTATAAAATAAGGACACAACTGAATTGAAAGAGGTCAGTTTGTGAGTTTTGTTTTCCATTGATAGGTCCTGCATGGTGTTATTTGCTTGTTCAGCTATCTGTGTGCTATTCATATCCTTGTGATTTTGAAGCATAATTCAATAAAGTTAGTTCAAGAATTTTGTGATCCTATATCTTTGCCAGTGTCATTATTTATTCTATTCGAGTCTGAATCCTCAGCAAATGGATTGCGGATGTGGGGTCATACAGGCAGTGGGATGGGGGTATAGAAAAAGATATTAATCACGCACGCTGATTGATCATGCAGGAAAAGACCCGATGACTGACCCCAGTGACATTGTGCATGAGTGGATATAAGGGGGTCCTCTTTCCTTTATCTGACACTGCAGTCAAAATAGCCTGGCCAGTTATTGCAAGAAGACCCCCCCCTGAACAACTGATTATCGATCAGTGGGAACGTGGTGAGTTTAAAGATACGGACTAGGTGAGAGTCTGTTGGTATCGTTTGTAGTAATTTTTACAGTAATATTTACCAGGATTTTAGTGCTATTTTACAGGAATTCTATGTAAACTATGTGTAATTTTTAATGTTGTAGTGCATGTTTAATGTTTTTGAAAGCCAGACGGAGTAAAGGTCAACATCTTCCAATGGACTCATGAGTGTTGGCATTTATTTCCTTATGGGGTTGAATCTGTAGTTAAGTAGGACTAGACTTTTGAATAATTGCTTTTAAGTTGTGTTTCTTACACAGCTGTACAGGGCCTTAGTTAAACCACATCTGGAGTACTGTGTACAGTTTTGGTCTCCTTAAGAAAGAATATAATTGCATTAGAAGCAGTTCAGAGAAGGTTCACTCAACTGATTCCTGGGATGAAGGGGTTATCTTATGAGGAAATGTTCAACAGGTTGGGCCTGTACCCATTGGAGTTTAGAAGAAAGAGAGGTGATCTTATTGAAACGTATAAGATTCTGAGGGGACTTGACAGGCTGGATGCTGAGAGGATGCTTCCTCTTGTGGGGGAGTCTAGAATTAGGGGACACAGTTAAAAATTAGGGGTCTCCCATTTAAGACTGAGATAAGGAGAAATTTTTTCTCTCGTAGGGTTGTTAGTTTGTGGAATTCTCTTCCCCACGAGCAGTGGAGGTTGGGTCATTGAATATATTCAAGGCTGAGTTAGATAGATTTTTGATTGACAAGGAAGTCAAGAGTTATGAGGGGCAGACAGGAAATTGGAGTTGAGGCCACAATGAGATCAGCCATGATATTATCAAATGGCAGAGCAGGTTCATGCAGCCAAATGGCCAACTCCTGAAACTAATTCTTGTATTCTTGTGAATCAGAGAGAGAAAAAGTAAAATTTCTAAAAGTTACAGAGCCAATTTGCTTACCCTACTTGTCAAAGGTTAAAAAGCCTGGTAAAAGACACAGGTGTGATTGATGAAGAGTATTCAAAGCTAATAGAAAAGATTCGGGAGAAGTGTGAAAATTGTGAAAAGTACCGAAGGATGCCGCCACGTCCAATTGTAAGCCTTCCATTGGCATGTGACTTACTGAGGTAATTGCCATGGATCTAAAGGCATGGAATAAAGACAGAAATATTGATATTATATCTTTTGTCGAACTGGTGATTAGATTTAGTCCTTCTACAATAACACTTTGTAAGAACAAAAGGGTTATTATAGACAAAATCATGGAGAAATCAGTGGGGACCAGACTTGGGGCTGATAATAGAAGGGAATTTACCAATGATGAGTTCAGAGATACCAAGAGTGGCTCGGTAGCACCACTACTGACCAAGCTGGCTGAGTACTAGAGGACATAGCTGCTAGACTGGGTATGCGGCAGGTGGTGAGGGAACCAACAAGAGGGGAAAACATACTTGACCTCGTCCTCACCAATCTGCCTGCCACAGATGCATCTGTCCATGACAGTATTGGTAGGAATGACCACCGCACAGTCCTTGTGGAGACAAAGACCCGCCTTCACATTGAGGATATCCTCCATCGTGTTGTGTGGCACTACCACCGTACTAAATGGGATAGATTTTGAACAGATGTAGCAATGCAAAACTGGGCATCCATGAGGTGCTGTGGGCCATCAGCAGCAGCAGAATTGTATTCAACCACAATCTGTGATCTCATGGCCTGACATATCTCCCAATCTACCATTATCACTAAGTCAGGAGACCAACCCTGGTTCAATGAAGAGTTCAGGATGGCATGCCTGGAGCAACACCAGGCATACCTCAAAATGAGGTGTCAACTGGTGAAGCTACAAGCCAGGACTACTTGCATGCCAAACTGCATAAGCAGCATGCAAGAGACAGAGCTAAGCGACTCCATAACCAACGGGTCAGATCAAAGCTCTGCAGTCCTGCCACATCCATCCGTGAATGGTGGTGGACAATTAACTAACTGGAGGAGGTGGCTCCACAAATATCCCCATCGTCAATGATGGGGGAGCCCAGCACATCAGTGCAAAAGATAAGGCTGAAGCATTTGCAACAATCTTCAGCCAGAAGTGCCGATGATCCATCTCGGCCTCCTCCTGAAGCCCCCAGCATCACAGATGCCAGACTTCAGCCAATTCGATTCACTCCGCATGATATCAAGAAACGACTGAAGGCACTGGATACTGAAAAGGCTATGGGCCCTGACAACATTCCGGCAATAATACTGAAGACCTGTGCTCCAGAATTTGCCGTTTCCCTAGCCAAGCTGTTCCAGTAAGCTACAACACTGAAGTCTACCCAGCAATGTGGAAAATTGCCCAGGTATGTCCTGTGCGCAAAAAGAAAGATAAGCCCAACCCAGCCAATTACTTCCCCATCAGTCTACTCTCAATCATCAATAAAGTGATGGAAGATGTCATGAACAGTGCCATCAAGCGGCACTTGCTTCGCAATAACCTGCTTAGTGACGCTCAGCTTGGGTTCCACCAGGGCCACTCAGCTCCTGACCTCATTAAAGCCTTGGTTCAAACATGGACAAAAGAGCTGAACTCAAGAGGTGAGGTGAGAGTGACTGCCCTTGACATCATGGCAGCATTTGACCGAGTATGGCATCAAGGAGCCCGAGCAAAACTGAAGTCAATGGGAATCAGGGGGAAAACCCTCCGCTGGTTCGAGTTGTACATAGCGCAAAGGAAGATAGTTATGATTGTTGGAGGTGAAACATCTGAGCTCCAGGACATCACTGCAGGAGTTCCTCAGGGTAGTGTCCTAGGCCCAACCATCTTCAGCTGCTTCAGCAATGACCTACCTTCAATCATAAGGTCAGAAGTGGGGATGTTTGCTGTTGATTGTGCAATATTCAGCACCATTCGCGACTCCTCAGATACTGAAGCAGTCCATGTAGAAATGCAGCAAAACCTGGACAATATTCAGGCTTGGGCTGATAAGTGACAATTAACATTCGCGCCACTCAAGTGCCAGGAAATGACCATCTCCAGCAAGAGAGAATCTGACCATCTCTCCTTGACATTCAATGGCATTACTATCACTGAATCCACCACTATCAACATCCTAGGGGCTACCATTGACCAGAAACTGAACTGGAGTAGCCATATAAATACTGTGGCTACAAGAGCAGGTCAGAGGCTAGGAATCCTGTGGCGAGTAACTCACCTCCTGATTCCCCAAAGCCTGTCCACCATCTACAAGGCACAAGTCAGAAGTGCGATGGAATACTCTCCACTTGCCTGGATGGGTGCAGCTCCAACAACACTCAAGAGGCTGACACCATCCAGGAGAAAGTAGCCCACTTGATAGTCATCCCATCGACAAACATTCACTCCCTCCACCACTGATGCACAGTGGCAGCAGTGTGTGACATCTACAAGATGCACTGCAGCAATGCACCAAGGCTCCTTAGTCAGTACCTTCCAAACCCACGACCTCTACCAACTAGAAGGACAAGGGCAGCAAATACATGGGAACACCACCACCTGCAAGTTCCCCTCCAAGTCACACACCATCCTAACCTGGAACTATATCGCCATTCCTTCACTGTCGCTGGGTCAAAATCCTGGAACTCCCTTTGTAACAGCACTGTTGGTGTGCCGATGCCCCAAGGACTGCAGCAGTTCGAGAAGGCAGCTCACCACCACCTTCTCAAGGACAATTAGGGATGGGCAATAAATGCTGGCCTAGCCAGCAATGCCCACATCCCATGAATGAATTAAAAAAAAGACATGAAAATATGAACAGCTTGTTCATGAATCGTGCTGCTGAAAATCTTTTCAGTAACTTTTTACAGTCAAGTGAGGAGGGGTGGAAGGGCTTCCCTCTTTTCCCTCTCCTTATTCGACCACAACAGGTTTAATTCTTTTTTAAAGTGGATGTACTGGCCAATTCAGTAGGTGTTTGATTACTTACTTGTTATGATCATAATAAGAACCAGTCGGACTGGTTTTCTTGATTTTAACAAAGAAAGTGGTTAACTTTATTGTACCTAAACTGAACTAATGAAAATAATAAACTATGCGCCAACTCACACTCACACACAAACTGGACGTTTAAACACACACACAAATAGGTTACAGATTGGGAAAAGGTAGATTGGTTGAGTTGGAGTCATTGAAAAAAGGGCTCTACCGTCTGTGGCTTTTGCTGATTCAGCTGGCTTCTCGCTGAGGCTTTTAGTTTGAAGAGGTATATGACTGGTTTGGTGGGTCTCTTGGAGACAGTGATGTAGATTATTTCATCCATCGGGACTTTTGATTGTAGCAGGATTATGCAATGGTGGTCAGTCAGCAGGCAGATTTCAAAGCGTGTCAGCTGAAATGGGGAGAGAGAGAGGGAGATGGACACCCACTTAGGATCTGCGTGTATCAGAGTCCAGAAGCTTCTCCTTTCGGCTCCAGAAAAAAACAAGCTGAAAACCATAGGTGGGGAGGGGCTAGTCATATGACAGTCACTCAGTGATTCAAGTATAGCTGTTAGCAGTATTTCTTCTTGCTAAAAAGAACAGGCTGTAAACTTTCTGGGTCTTGGTTCTTGCTGGGAAATGAGCAGATATTTCATCTCCCTCCTCACAAACCTTGCAGAGTAGGATACAGTGTTGCAAATTATGTAGCCATCCTAAGCTGCCAGCAAAGTCATCCTTTTAGCTGCTCTTTTTAGCTGGTCTCGGAGAAAATTCAGAGAGCTCTGAGGCATCACAGAAAACCATCTTGGACAGAATTTAATTCAGGAGATTTGGTGTATTATAAAAGAGAGGGTCATAGGGAGTGGAAAAGCCCTGGTAAGGTAATAGGTCGTGATGGTAAGACAGTACTTAACAAACACAACAATCAAACTTTTTACACAAGAACACAAGAAATAGGAGCAGAAGTAGACCATAATGGCCCATTGAGCCTGCACCGCCATTCAATACGATCATGGCTGCTCTGCGGCTTCAATTCCACTTTTATGCCTGCTCCCCATGTCCCTTGATTTCCTGCGAGACCAAAAATCTATTTATCCCAGCCTTAAATGTATTCAACTATGGAGAATACACAATACTCTGGGGTAGAGAATTCGAAAGATTCACTGCACTTTGAGTATAATAATTTCTCCTGATCTCAGTGCTGAATGATCGGCCCCTTATCCTGAGACTGTATCCCCGTGTTATAGATTCCCTGACCAGTGGAAACAATCTCTCAGCTTCTACCCTATCAAGCCCTTTTAGAATCTTCTATGTCTCAATTAGATCGCCTCTTATTCTTCTAAACTCCAGAGAATCTAGACCCACTTTACTCAGCCCCTCATCATAGGACAACCCCCTCATCCCAGGGACCAATTTAGTAAATTTGCGCTGTACTACCCTTTCTTAAATGTGGAGACCAAAACTTCACACAGTATCCAGGTACGGTCTCACCAAAGCCCCGTACAATTTCAGTAAGACTTCTTTTTTACTGTACTCCAATCCCCTTGCAATAAAGGCCAGCATGTCATCTGCCTTCCTAATAGCTTGTTGCATCTGCATGGAAACTTTGTGAGTTCCTTGTACGAGTACACCCAAGTCTCTCTGAACATTAACACTTACCAGTTTCACACCTCTTAAAAAATATTCTGCTTTTCTATTTTTATAACCAAAGTGAACAATGTTACATTTCCCTACATTATACTCTATTTGCCATCTTTTTGCCCATTCACTTAACTTGTCTATATCCTTTTGCAGCTTCTCTATGTCCTCCCTGCAGCTTCCATTTCCACCGAGCTCTGTATTATCAGCAAATTTAGATACATAACTCTCTGAATCTTCATCCAAGTTATTAATATAGATTGTAAATAGCTGAGGCCCCAGCACTGATTCTTGTGGCACTCCAATATTCACTGCCTGCCAACTTGAAAATGCCCCATTTATGCTCACTCTCTGTTTCCTGTCTGTTAACCAATCCTCTATCCATGCTGTAAACTTTATTCCTCACAATGAATCAGAATTACAAAATCTTGAACTCTGAGCAGCTGATAGAAGCAAATGGGGCACCTTGTACCTCAAATGCTCATGTATTTTGACATGAGGGTCCTGAGGAACAGAATACAGTCGTTTAAGAGCTAGATAATGGGAATGTGAGTGATCACGACACACATGACAGAGCTAACACATCCAAAGGTCAATTGTCCAGAGTGGGTATTTGAGTGACATATATTCCAGAGGGGTCTAGTGAATGGAGGGATGCAACAATTTTAAACATTTGTTGTATGTGCAGGCTAAGAAGCGAGGACCATGGACTGGCAAAATGGGGTTGAAAGAGTGAAGAGTAAGAAAGCACAGTGCAAGTACTGATAGTGGGTCTGGAAGTGACTCTTGCATCAGAAAATTATCACTCACCAGAGAAAACCTTCAATAGTGCAAGAGGAATATCTCACTGTAGTATTCCTGACTGACATAAAATTACATGTACAGCCCATAGCTTTAACATATTGTGGGGCGGCACAGTGGCGCAGTGGTTAGCACCGTAGCCTCACAGCTCCAGCGACCCGGGTTCAAATCTGGGTACTGCCTGTGTGGAGTTTGCAAGTTCTCCCTGTGTCTGCGTGGGTTTCCTCCGGGTGCTCCGGTTTCCTCCCACATGCTAAAGACTTGCAGGGTGATAGGTTAATTGGCCATTATAAATTGCCCCTAGTATAGGTAGGTGGTAGGGAAATATAGGGACAAGTGGGGATGTGGTAGGAATATGGAATTAGGGTAGGATTAGTATAAGTGGGTGGTTGATGGTCGGCACAGACTCGGTGGGCCGAAGGGCCTGTTTCAGTGCTGTATCTCTAAAAAAAAACAAAAAACATATTAGGCAATGAAATAAAGGCCACAGAATAGTCTCAGAACAGAACTAGAAGCAGAGGTCCTCATCATTGTGGAGTTTTGGTGGCTGCCAATAAACTTGGGAATATGCTAATATTACAGCCAAGTGTGTGATGGTGTGGCTTGTTCCCACTGTTCACCTTTCAACTGACCACAGCAAGTGTTTTTGTTACTAGGGTTTTATTTGTCAACTAAACAGACAGTGACAGATTTTTGTGGTAGCTTTAAAACAGAAGATTATTTATTGAACAATATTCATTCCCAAAATGGTCACAACCGTACTCACGCATGCATTCACTCACACACACACACACACAAGAATAGATAGATAGAGAGGAAAAGGATAAGTGGTTTGAAGTAACATAGGTGTTCAGGGTTCATGGTAAACCTAAGAACTCTTCTCAGAGGACAGTTTCTGCTTTAAAGTTGCAGGTCTGGGTGTTTATAGTTTTCTGGTGGTTAAGACTGGAGGCGGTGGTCATTTTCAGTTCTCTGCCATACCAAGCTGAAACATAGAATTTGCAGCAACTCCTTCTTTGGTTTTTGCTGGGGTACTTTTCAAAGCCTAGGGCTGGACTGCTTTTCAATGATTTATTTTATTTTCTTTAGCGATACAGCACTGAAACAGGCCCTTCGGCCCACCGAGTCAACCCACAATACTACATTAATCCCATATTCCCTACCACATCCATCTACCTTCACTAGGGGCAATTTACAATGGCCAGTTTCTGCAGGGCAATACTTTTTAGAGTGAAGTGTTTCTGAAACTGCCGATAGAGGCATCAAATGCAGAAAGAAAACTATGGAAACTAAACAAATGCATCTATGGCCTGAATGATGCTTCTTGGGTGTGGTAGTTTTCTGTTTTGTTGAAAATTGGTTGTTTTTATTCATTCATGGGATGTGGGCGTCGCTGGCCAGGCCAGAATTTATTGCCCATCCCTAATTTCCCTTGCGAAGGTGGTGGTGAGCTGCCTTCTTGAACCGCTGCAGTTCATGTGGGGTAGGTATACCCACAGTGCTGTTAGGAAGGGAATTCCAGGATTTTGACCCAATGACAGTGAAGGAATGGCGATATAGTTTCAAGTCAGGATGATGTGTGACTTGAAGGGGAACTTGCATGTTCAACTAAAAGCAGATCCTGCAATGTTTTATTGGTATCATAAAGAAAAACTTTCAGCTATCTTCATGATGCACGTTGATGATTCTTATGGGGTGGTACTGTGGAATTACTGTGCTATTAATAAGATTAGAGCAGAATTTAAAATTGGGAGTCAGTCTTGTGGGGCTTCTACATATATTGGTTTAGATATTAAGTAGAGTAAGTCTGGAATAACTTTAAATCAACAATACGATTTAGACGGTGTTACTTCCATCGCAGTTAATCATACTAGGTTTAGTTTAGTTTAGTTTAGAGATACAGCACTGAAACAGGCCCTTCGGCCCACCGTGTCTGTGCTGATCATCAACCACCCATTTATACTAATCCTACACTAATTCCATATTCCTACCACATCCCACCTGTCCCTGTATTTTCCGACCACCTACCTATACTAGGGGCAATTTATAGTGGCCAATTTACCAACCTGCAAGTCTTTGGCATGTGGGAGGAAACGGGAGCACCCGGAGGAAACCCACGCAGACACAGGGAGAACTTGCAAACTCCACACAGGCAGTACCCAGAATTGAACCCGGGTCGCTGGAGCTGTGAGGCTGCGGTGCTAACCACTGCACCACTGTGCCTCACAGAAATATGATATCTAAAGAAGAGACTGAGCAATTGTGAAACTTGATTGGCCGATTGAATAGATTAGGCACTCAGACTAGATCAGGTACTAGTTTTGATGTTTTGGAGTTAAGTATTATGATGAAACACACCAAAGTTGAGAATATTTTAAGGGCAAATAAAACATTTAAAAAATTAAATCTGGAGTAATGTGTACTTACCTTCCCATCCTTAGGTGACCCAAAGAACATGAAACTAGTCATTTTTAGTAATCTAATCTTCCTGATGCTAATCTTCCTGATAGGTATTCTTGTGCAGCAGGATTCATAATATTTCCTATGGGTGAAAATAGGAAATGTTGTTCCTTAGCTTGGGAAGATAAGAAAATATAAAAAGGGTTGTGAAAAGTACTTTGGCTGCTAAAACACTGGCTGTTATGGAGGCAATGGATATGGGATATGGGATTCTATTTGTCAAATATTTTAAGTGAGATTCTCTACAATGGGTGTACCTGTTGAATGTTATGTTGATGATCATTCCTTGTGGGATAATGTACATACTACAAAAAGTGTGAGAAAAAAATATGGATTGACCTTGATTATGGATTGCTGCCTTGAAACAAATTTTTTTTTTTTTATTCGTTCATGGGATGTGGGCGTTGCTGGCCTGGCCAGCGTGTATTGCCCATCCCTAATTGCCCTTGAGCAGGTAGCAATGAGCTGCCAACTGAGTGGCTTGCTAGGCCATTTCAGAGGGCATGTAAGAGTCAACCACATTGCTGTGGGTCTGGAGTCACATGTAGGCCAGACCAGGTAAGGAAAGCAGATTTCCTTCCCTAAAGGACATTAGTGAACCAGATGAGTTTTTACAACAATCGACAATGGTTTCACGGCCATCATTAGACTAGCTTTTTAATTCCAGATTTTATTAATTGAATTCAAATTCCACTTTCTGCTGTGGTGGGATTTGAACCCCTGACCCCACAGCAATACTCTGGGTCTCTGGGTTACTAGTCCAGTGACAATACCACTACGCCACCACCTCCCCAGAAAAAAGGGAAATCCCTAAAATTAAATGGGTGGATACAAGTCATCATCTGCCTGATTACAAGAAGAAATCTTTGTATGAAGAAATTGTTAGGTTTCGAGAGGAGAGGCATCTCACAAATGTTTTGTACAGAATATGGAGATTTTTGATTTAATTTATTTTAAAATTTTAGTTGTATGTACAAACTTTCATTTTTATTTAAGGAGAAAGGAAAGGAAGCTGTTAATAGTATATTAATTGTGTTAAATTTTAGGCAGGTCTTGGGCATTAACTGGCAATTCAATTGTGCCCCTATAAAGAGACACAGACTGAGCTGTGGTTATTTGGTTAAGATGTGCTTGCTTATACTCTGTAATTGAGTAAATAAATGCTTATAAAAGTTATATCCTTCAACAAATGGCTTTTTGTGTAATAACAGCCACTTCCTCGAAAGGGCTCCGGAGATGCAGGCATCCTTGTCCCTTGCTGCCTCTGCTCTGCCCCTTCTATTGTGTATCACATTGTCTTGCAAGAATGACAGGGGATCTAGTCATGGTAAAATGCAACCAAAGACGGAAAGGGAAATCTGTAATGGAACAATTTTTTTTTTATTCATTCATGGAATGTGGGTGTCGCTGGCCAGGCCAGCATTAATAATGTTTTACCTTTAAGGAAGAGATGCTTCAGATCCAGGCTAGGTACTTCCAACAAGGGTGAACGTTAAGGGAACCAAAGCCAGGGCTCATTTAATGATAAGGGAGATAGAGAATATGATGAAACAAAAAGAAGAGGGTGTATGATGCATGTCAGGTGAATTCTTCAAGTGAGAACCAGGCCAAATACAATATGTTGTGAGAGGAGGTGAAGAGGAAAATATGAGAGTAGAATGGCAGTTAACATAAAAGGGAACCCAAAAATCTTCTGCTGGCATTTTAAAAATATGCGGGTGGTAAGAGGTGGAGTAGGTCTGATTGGGGACAAAGAGGGTAATATATGCTTAGAGGCATAGGGCAAGGCTAGAATACTTAAGTACTTTGTATCAGTGTTTACTGAGGAAGAGGATATGGTGCAGTGTATTTGGATTTTCAGATGGCTTTTGATAAGGTCCCAAACAGGAGGTTAGTAATCAATATTAGAGCACGTGGGATTGGGGGTAATATACTAGTATAGATTGTGAATTGGTTAACAGACAGAAAACAGAGAGTAGGAATAAATGGGTCATTCTCAAGATGGCAGGCTGTTACTAGTGGGGTACCGCAAAAATCAGTGCTGTTCACAATCTATGTTATGTGAGTGCTTCTATTCTTCTTTGCAAAAAATGCTTTAAGAGCTGATATTTGAATTGTGGAACTGAGTGAAGTGAGCAGAGACTGCAAAGCACCTGTTTCCAAGCAGCTCAACAGGGAAATACCAGGAAGATTTTTGACTGTCACATGACTTGATTGTGGGTTTTATTTTCATTTTGCATTGTGAAAGACGTGTGGGCTGGAACAGCAGTATGCAGTGAGCTGGCTGGAACCTGTTTTTGCAGACCAGAGAAAAGACCTACTCTTTGTAAAAGAAGACTTACCTCTCTTGGCAAAGGAAATCCTACATTTGAGGTGTGGCTTGGTCTGCCTAGAGAGAGGAAAAGATCCCTGGAGAGAGAAAAGACCCAGGAAAACAGAAGTTGCTACTCTGTTGAGGAAAGTGAATTACAGAGAGAAAGCTTTTGCAATTTGAAAAGTAACAAATTCCTGTTGCCTCCAGTCTCTGGAAAATCTCTGTCTCAAGAGTGATTCCTGTTGCCTCTTGTGTTTTGAGAGTTCCTGAAATCTCAAGAAAGCCTCTTTTGCTAGACTGTTACTTCAAAACCCAAGTAGACCTGTTGATACACTCTTTTGCTGAAAGATCTGTGTGATGCCTGCAGAAGAATTGCCTTGAATGCCTAACCATCACAGACTGTTCAACACCTTGCCTGGAGTAACTTGGAGTAGCATCTGACGAGTTAACTGTGGAACACCTCATCCTACCAGACCATAACAACCCAATTATTTTATTCCTGAGAAGGAGTTGTCAACCGAGAAAGCCTTTTTCCCCAGTTAAGCAGTTTTTTTGAATGTATGTGTGTGTGTGCATGTGGGTTAGGAAGAATAAGAAGTTTTAAAAGAATCTTTTCACATATAGAGTTATCTCATTATTGTTTAAGACTTAGTTTATTAATAAATAGTTAATTTTGTTGTTGTTTAAAGAAACCTGGTTTAGTGTGCTTTATTCTGGGGGACCCAGGGCACAGTGGCGGCACAGTGGCGCAGTGGTTAGCACCGCAGCCTCACAGCTCCAGCGACCCGGGTTCAATTCTGGGTACTGCCTGTGTGGAGTTTGCAAGTTCTCCCTGTGTCTGCGTGGGTTTTCTCTGGGTGCTCCGGTTTCTTCCCACAAGCCTTGCAGGTTGGTAGGTAAATTGGCCATTATAAATTGCCCCTAATATAGGTAGGTGGTAGGGAAATATAGGGACAGGTGGGGATGTGGTAGGAATATGGGATTAGCGTAGGATTAGTATAAATGGGTGGTTGATGGTCGGCGCAGACTCGGTGGGCCGAAGGGCCTGTTTCAGTGCTGTATCTCTAAAAAAAAATGGAGTGTTTAATTTGGCGAATTTCTGGTAGATGGGAAACTTTACTAATATGCTGTGACCTGTGGAGTAGTGGGACTGAATTAAGACTGAACTTTTCCTGCCTTGGTCGTAACATTATATAAAAGATTTGGATGTGGGAACCAATTGTAATATTTACAAATTTACTGAAGACACAAAACTACACGGGAATGTCAGTTGTGACGAAGATGCAAGGAAGCTTCAAGCAGACTTGGACAGGCTAAGTGAATGGGCAAGAACATGGCAGATGGAATATAATTTGGATAAATGTGAAGTTATCCACTTTGGTAGAAAAAATAGAAAGACGGAATATTTCTTAAATGGTGAGAGGTTGGGTAGTGTTGGTGTCCAAAGGGACTTGGGTGTCCTTGTTCATGAGTCGCTAAAAGCTAGCAAGCAGGTGCAACAGTCAATAAGGAAGGCAATTGGTATTTTGGCCTTCACCGCAAGGGGATTTGAGTACAGAAGTAAAAATATCTTGCTGCAATTGTATAGAGCCTTGGTAAGACCGCATCTGGAGTATTATGTACAGATTGGGTCTCCTTCTCTAAGGAAGGATATACTTGCCACAGAGGGTGCAAAGGAGGTTCACCAGACTAATCCCTGGGATGGCAGTATTGTCTTATGAAGAGATAGTAAGGAAACTGGGCCTGTATTCTCTAGAGATTCGAAGAATGAGAGGTGATCTGATTGAAACTTGCAAAATTCTTACAACGCGTGACAGGATGGCTGTATATAGGATGTTTTCCCTGGCTGATGAATCAAAAACCGGGGACATAACCTCAGAATAAGGGTTAGGCCATTTAAGACTGAGATGAGGAAGAACTTCTTCACTCAGAGGGTGGTGAATCTTTGGAATTCTCTACTCCAGAGAGCTGTGGAAGCTCAATCATTGAGCATGTTTAAGATAGAAATCGAGTGATACGGAGATAGTGTGGGAAAGTGGCGTTGAGGTAGATGATCAGCCATGATCTAATTGAATGGCGGAGCAGGCTCGGCGAGCTGAATGGCCTACTCCTATTTCTATGTTCCTAACATGATTCTGACAAAATATTGGTGGAAGACGAGATGGTAGAGGTAATGGATGGGGTGAAAATGAATAGGTAGAATGTACTGGAAAGGCTGGCGATACTTAGAATGGATAAGTCGCCTGGTCCAGATGGCTTGCATCCCAGGTTGTTAAAGGAAGTGGGATTGGAGATAACAGAAGGGCTTGCCATAATCTTCCAATATTCCCTCGATTTGAGGGAGGTGCCAGAAGATTGGAGATTGGTAAATGTGACAACCTTACTCAAGAAAGCGTGTAAGGGCATTCCAAATAACTACAGACTGGTCAGTTTAATATCATTGGCTTAAGGACAAAAACCAGCGCGTCGTGGTAAATTGTCTTTTTCTGGAGGATGGTAAACGGTAGTGTTCCCCAAGGGTCAGTGCTAGGACCACTGCTTTTTTTTGCTATACGTAAATGATTGGATCTTGAAATACAGAATAGAATTTCAAAATTTGACAATGATATCAAACTTGAAAGTTTGGTAGACAGTGAGGATGATGCCAATCGACTGCAACAGGACATAGATAGGCTAACAAAATGGGCAGGCAAGTGACAGATGGTGTTTAATACAGAAGTGGTGATACCACTGATCGTAATGCCATGGTGGGGTTTGAACCTGTGCCTTCAGGGCATTAGCGTAGGCCTCCTATGCTTTCCTATCCTGAGTGGCGTGAAACAGGACTGTGTTTTTGCACCTACACTGTTTGGGATCTTCTTCTCCCTGCTGCTCTCACATGCGTTCAAGTCTTCAGAAGAAGGAATTTTCCTCCACAAAAGATCAGATGGCAGGTTGTTCAACCTTGCCCGTCTAAGAGCAAAGTCCAAAGTATGGGAAGTCCTCATCAGGGAACTCCTCTTTGCTGATGATGCTGCATTAACATCTCACACTGAAGAGTGTCTGCAGATACTCATGAACAGGATTGTGGCTGCCTGCAACGAATTTGGCCTAACCATCAGCCTCAAGAAAACGAACATCATGGGACAGGACATCGGAAATGCTCCATCCATCAATATCGGTGACCACGCTCTGGAAGTGGTTCAAGAGTTCACCTACCTAGGCTCAACTATCACCAGTAACCTGTCTCTCGATGCAGAAATCAACAAGCACTGCTTCCACTGCTATGTCCAGACTGGCCAAGAGAGTGTGGGAAAATGGCGCACTGACACGGAACACAAAAGTCCAAGTGTATCAAGCCTGTGTCCTCAGTACCTTGCTCTACGGCAGTGAGGTCTGGACAATGTATGTCAGCCAAGAGCGACATCTCAATTCATTCCATCTTCGCTGCCTCCGGAGAATCCTTGGCATCAGGTGGCAGGACCGTATCTCCAACACAGAAGTCCTCGAGGCGGCCAACATCCCCAGCTTATACACACTACTGAGCCAGCGGCGCATGAGATGGCTTGGCCATGTGAGCCGCATGGAAGATGGCAGGATCCCCAAGGACACATTGTACAGTGAGCTCGTCACTGGTATCAGACGCACCGGCCGTCCATGTCTCCGCTTTAAAGATTTCTGCAAACGCGACATGAAGTCCTGTGACATTGATCACAATTCGTGCAAGTCAGTTGCCTGTGATCGCCAGAGCTGGCGGGCAGCCATAAAGGCGGGGCTAAAGTGTAGCGAGTCGAAGAGACTTAGCAGTTGGCAGGAAAAAAGACGGAAGCGCAAGGGAAGAGCCAACTGTGTAACAGCCCCGACAACCAATTTTATCTGCAGCACCTGTGGAAGAGTCTGTCACTCTAGAATTAGCCTTTATAGCCACTCCAGGCGCTGCTTCACAAACCACTGACCACCTCCAGGCACTTACCCATTGTCTCTTGAGACAAGGAGGCCAAAGATGAAGAAGAAGTAATCTAGAGGCCTAGGCTAATGCCCTGAAGGCACAGGTTCAAACCCCACCATGGCAATTGCTTGAATTTAAATTCAATTAATTAATAACAATCTGGAATTGAAAGCTAGTCTTGGTAATAGTGCCATAAAACTATTATTGATTGTCTTTAGAAACTCATCCTGTTCTTTAGGGAACAAAATCTGCTATCCTTACCTGGTCTGGCTTGCATGTGACTCCAGACCCACAGCAATGTGGTTGACCCTCTGAAATGGTCTGGCTGTGCAAAAAAATTCTGGCCTTCCTCGTGATGCCTATATCCCATGAAAGTATAAAAAAATGATGTATTTTGGTAGTAGGGAGAGGCAATATAGACGAAATGGCACAGTTTTAAAGAGTGTACAGGGACAGAGGGCCCTTGGGGTTCAGGTGATTAGATCTTTGAAGGTGGCAGGATATATAAGAGAGTAGTTAGCAAAGCACATGGAATCTTGGGTTTTTAAATAGAGGTATTGAGTACAAAAGCAGGGAAGTTATGCTGAACCTATATGAAGCACTGTTTAGACCACAACTTGAGTGCTACATTGAGTTCTGGTCAGCACACTTCAGGAAGGATGTGAGAGTGCAGGGGAGATTTACCAAAGCGGTTCCAGGGATGAGGGATTTTAGCTACAAGGTTAGGTTAGAGAAGCTGGGATTGGTCTTCTTGGAGCAAAGGATATTAAGGGGAGATTTAAATAAGGTAGACCAAGAACGCTGTTCCCATTAGCTGATGGTACAAGAACTAGGGGACACTTGCTTTTGGGCAAGCAATGCAGGGAGGATTGAGGAAGAACTTTTTTTTACGCAGTGAGTGGTAATGACCTGGAACTCGCTGCTTATGAGGGTGGTGGAAGCAGAGACAATAAATGAATTCAAAAGGAAATTGGATGGTCACTTGAGAGAAATAAGCTTGCAGGGCTACGGGGATAGAGCAGGGGAATGGGACTGATGGATTGCTCTACAGAGAGCAGCATAAACTCAGTGGGCCAAATGGCCACCTTCTGTGCCATTAAGACTATCTGTCTGAGAGAGGGAAGAATGTCAGTGATTGTTTAGCATGGTGTTTGGGTGATGTGACTACCATAGCTGATTAACTGGAGGCATATGGAGGTAATGAGAGACGAGTGTGAGGCTTGCAGAATTGGTAAGTGTGTGAGAGTGAGGTGGAGTATCTGGATGTTAGGTGTGTTTCCTGAGTGCCAGGGAGTGCTGCTGAGTGAGTGATATGGATGTGGTGCTTTGAGCAACGTGAGTGAATGGTGGTGTGGTAGATGGGAGATGACATGAAGATACAAATCTTGGCCACCCGCATGCGATCATTTGATTTCTTGTGACATTTTGCCAGCCAGCCCCGCTTCCATTTCCATCAGCCACGGGCCAGTAAAATTCCACCCACTGTGTCTATTTCCACAGAGCAGAACAGGTTAAGAGGAAATTTAGCAAATGTTTTTAAAATTATGAAGTTTTTTTTATAGAGTGAAGAAGGAGACACTATTTCTTGTGCAGTCAGGGATGAGAAATAATCAATTTATAATTATCGCTGAGAAAATGTTAGGAGAATTTATTTTACATGGGGAGTTGTTGGGGCATGGCTGCTTTGCCACTGTAAGTGATTGAGGCAGAGGCATATACAGTGGACTTTAGCAAGGCCTTTGACCAGGTCCCGCATGGTAGGCTGGTCCAGAAGGTTCGAACACATGGGATCGAGGATGAGCTAGCTAATTGGATACAAAATTGGCTTGGTGATAGGAGGCAGAGGGTGGTAGTGGAGGGTTGTTTTTCAGTTTAGAGGCCGGTAACCAGTAGAGTGCTGCAGGGATTGGTGCTGGAACCTCTGTTGTTCGTCATTTATATTAATGACTTGGACGTGAATGTAAGGGGTATGATTAGTAAGTTTGCAGATGACACCAAAATTGGTGGTATAGTGGACAGTGAAGAAGGTTGTCTAAAGTTACAACAGGATATAGATAAACTGGGAAAGTGGGCAAGGGATTGGCAAATGGAATTTAACACAGACAAGTGTGAAGTGATGCATTTCGGGAAGTTAAACCAGGGCAGGACATATATAGTGAATGGCAGGGCCCTGGGGAGTGTTGTTGAGCAGAGAGACCTTGGGGTGCAAGTACATAGTTCCCTGAAAGTGGCAACACAGGTAGACAGGGTGGTGAAGAAGGCGTATGGCACAGCTTGCCTTCATCGGCCAAGGCATTGAGTCCAAGAGTTGGGATGTCATGTTACAGTTGTACATGACGTTGGTTAGGCCGCACTTGGAGTACTGTGTGCAGTTCTGGTCGCCGCACTACAGGAAAGATGTGATTAAGCTACAGAAGGTGCAGAAAAGATTCACAAGGATGTTGCCTGGTTTGAAGGGCTTGAGTGATAAAGAGAGATTGGATAGGCTGGGTCTGTTTTCCCTGGAGTGAAGGAGGCTGAGAGGGGACATGATAGAGGTATATAAAATTATGAGAGGCATAGATAGGGTAGATAGCCAGAGTCTGTTTCCCATGGTTGGGGTGACTAAAACTAGAGGGCATAGATTTAAGGTGAGAGGGAGGAGGGTTAAAGGGGATCAAAGGAGTAATTTTTCACACAAAGAATAGTGGGTATCTGGAATGAGCTGCCTGAGGAGCTGGTGGAGGCAGGAACAGTAGCGACATTTAAGAGGCATCTGGACAGGTACTTGAATGAGCAAGGCATAGAGGGATATGGAATTAATGCAGGCAGGTGGGATTAGTATAGATAGGTATTATGGTCGGCATGGACGCGGTGGGCTGAAGGGCCTGTTTCTATGCTGTACGACTCTATGACTATGACTAGACCATTTCATCTTTTAGGGGAAAATTGGATAAATCTTTGAAGCAAAGGAAGACACAGGATGATCAGAAGAGATCAGTCAGATTTAGTTTGAATCAATCTGGTAAAAAAATTAGTACAGATTTGATGAGCCAAATGGTTTCCTTCCATCTTGTAAACATTTACGGAACGAGGGGTCTTATGGTGATGACACCCAGATCGCATTTTTGTGTAACCAGACATTGGATTTTAAAGATACTCTACAGATCATAAGGGCTGCAGGTTTTAGATAAGGCAATGGTTGTATAGCATTGAACCTGACCCTTCTGTCCCAATATGTTTATGTAAAGAAGGACCCCTGCAACTTTAGGCAAATGTCATTTTTTTCTTCCTCAGGACAGCAGGTTAAAATTGTGGGATCCTGGCAGCTCCAGATAGGTGAGGAACTCGGGACATTTTAACAACTTATCCACCAGGCACGTTGGGCTAAACACCCCAGGACGTTGCCCAGTTTTAAAATAATGAAAGGAGTCCGCAATAATATGCACATGCATTTCATGTAAAGCGGGTCAGGAAACATGATTATGACAGAATCACAGAATAATCAGCTAATGAAACCACAAACTAAAATATAAAATTTTTCACACTTAAGATGATTGACGCCTGGAACTAGTACGATAAGTACTGCCTGGAATACTCTAAAACGAACTTGATAATGTTGAGTTATATGCAGTATCTAGTGTTCACTAGAAATTGTGTAGAAACTCCCAAGACTAATTTCACTTACAGACACCCAAGAGAGAAGACATCCATGGATAAATCCATAGATCTCTGCCGTTCCTGGCAAAGAGCCACGTTTGAAGGGAATGCAGTTCAGAGAATTGGGACTTCAATGTGGTCCTATCCTCTTTCGAGCACAGGCTCTGCAGAAAGCAATGGAACGGTGAATCTACGATTTTTTTTTATATCAATCTGGGCTAGATTCAAATGCATCATTCAGGAGTAGAAAGTCCTTTAATCATTTTACAACCCTATACAGTTTTTGTTCATTTCTAAGTGAAGTACGTTAATGGGAAATTAGTGACCCAAAAATGGAGTAGTAACTGCTTCAATACGAATGACTTGATTGTGGGAGCCTGGGATTTTTGCTGGGCCTTTGCAAGCGGTAATGAAGAGTTCATTACATTGGATGTAAACACACATTATCGAGGTTTTAAGTATGTGTGGCTGATATAGTGAGGGGATCCCCAGGCTATAGCCCATTCATTTGCAATTCAGTCAGCAATTCACGCTGCAGTTAAATAAAAGGGCTTGAACACCCGGAAGGACCTTATTATAAACCGAACAATTACCAATTTGAAATAGGATGCATAAAAAGTAAATAATACTCTACTGAGTTATTCCTGTATTAAAAAAAAGCTGTATGAACGTCTCTGTTCTTGGCTGAAGTTCTGGTCGGCCAAATCGAGTTCCACCTGAAACCGCAGCAAGCGGATGATCAAAAATGCATCAGTAGTTCTATATCCCACATTATTTTGGTCCTGTTACTGCTGCATTTTTAGGTAGAAGCAGTGTGACAATGAGACAAATCAACCCCTGAGAGTTTGTGGAATTTCATTCTGTCATTCCTGAGTGCACAGAGGATTAACAAATCGGAAAAGTGTGTACCCCTGGAATATTGGTTTTGACCTGGGCAGCAAAATTGCATTTGCTAAAATGTGATGTAGGGATGATAATACTCATTCAGTGGAGATGAAGGCTGCAATTATATGGTGCAGTTAATAGAGAAGCGGGGAGCTAAAAATGATTATTCTACTTATTACAGCCTCAGTCCTTTTTACACATCCATAATCTCAGATATGTCCAGAAACATGCATACTATGAAATGATCAGAATATAATCACAGGCCCAAATCAAACAATAGCTGAGTCATGTTGTAACAGATTTCCTCACAGCTTTGTGATCCTGTAGGAGAAATGAGAGAATTATTCACTCAAATGTTGCAATTATCTTTAGTTTGTTTATATCCCTCTGTATGGATTCAGATTTTGAAATTATATGCCAGAATTAATAGTACATTTATTCTGTCCTCCCTTACAGGCTTTCTTCCATCAACGATTGATTTTATTGCATCAGGCAGAATTCATATAGGGTCCAGTCTATTGCCTGATATCAAAGCCATATAATCATAGCTCCAAGGGTCCATCAATCTGCACTGCAGGATCATGCACAGAATTTGCCAAGAGGAATGTGAGGAATATTTTTTTTCTCAATGACCCATCAGAAGCAATTGCAGCTATTTAGTGGAAAGCTGATACAATCTTTCTTAGGATTGAATTCTATCTCATGCTTCCTGCAAGGCTCGGAAATGTTTTGATGTTTTATACAGAGAGATTAAATCCCTTGAGAGGAGTTGCACTTGATAATCCAGGAGAAAAACTCTGATATATTTAAGATTTAATTTAACTGAGATGGAGCAGATATATCCATTCCAACTGGTGCAATGCTTTCTCTGCAGCAAAAAAGGGAATTATTTTTGAAAGAATTTCTGCATTGCAAGCCAGATCATTAATACTTTCAAATCTCCTTGAGTTATTGAAGGATAATCTACAAACTGGATGAAAACATCAAGTTTATATGAACACTTGGGCATTGGCATTACAGTGTACCTCTGAATCACCACAAGGTGTTTTCTTACATTAAAAGAACTATATAAATACAAGTTGTTGTTGCAATGTCTTGTGTGTAGGATAACTAACATTTGACATATACCTATTGAATTCCTTTGTCTTCTGTTCTACTGGACCATCAAAATATATATTTTAAGAAATTTAAAACCTTTGGTAAGTTAGTAGATAAATAAATGTAATCTTTTACAGTTTTATTCACACACAATAAATACAAGGCTTGCCTTTATAAATAGCCCCAACTATTTTTAGTTCAGAGATACAGCACTGAAACAGGCCCTTCGGCCCACTGAGTCTGTGCCAACCATCAACCACCCCATTTATACTAATCCTACACTAATCCCATATTCCTACCACATCCCCACCTGTCCCTATATTTCCCTACCACCTACCTATACTAGGGGCAATTTATAATGGCCAATTAAGCTATCATCCTGCAAGTCTTTGGCATGTGGGAGGAAACCGGAGCACCGGTTTCACAGATTTATTAGAATAGAAGCTGAGAAAGGTTTTAATTTTCTGCTTTTTAAAAAAATGTTAAGAACTAAATTTATTTAATGTGCAGTCATGCACTTTGTCATGAAAACATGTTTTATGTCAAATGATGATTTTTAATCCATCGGCTGGAAACCTGAATTGAATTTTTAAAAAAGCAGAGATTAAATGTGACTCAATGTTTGCAGCTAAAGATAACCAGCCCAATTTGCATCATTGTACCTTTCACATTCCAATACATTGAGATAGAGACAAGCAGCTAGACGAGAGAAGACCCAAGTGGGGTTCCTCCTTCCTTTCTGTCTCTCCAACCCACCTTACAAGCTTTGAAACCTGTTTGCTGACTGTGACCACCCAGGGATGCCCATGCTGCAGACAGAGCCTCCTTGAAGGAAATCAACCCTGCACTGTCTCCAGGAGAACAGACAAATCAGCCATCCACATCTTCAAATCAGAAGTGTCAGGACCACCAAAGGAAAGTTGCATGACCACTGAATTCAACCTGAAACCAGCTGAGTCACCAACCTTCACAGACTGTTATCCCCTTTTATTTCTCTGGACTCTAATTTGACCAATCTATCCTTCACCAGCCTGTAACCTATTTGTGTGTGTGTGTGTGTGTGTGTGTGTAAGTCAGAGCATATTTTATTATTTTACTTAGATCAGTTTAAGTACAATAAAACTAACCTCTTTTCTTTGTTAAACTCAGGAAAACCTGCCTGATTTGTTCTTTTTATGATCACAGCATGTAAGCAGTTAAACACTCACTGAATTGGCAAAAAAAAAGTAAAGCTCTTGCGGTCAAACAAGAAAAGGGAAAAAGTGGAACCATTGAACTTCCTCACTTGATTGTAACAACTTGCTAAACCAATATATGCAAAAATGTAAAATTTTGCATTAACATAGCATCATTATTTACCCTCAAATCACCCATTGGAAAAGTGATTTGCTTGCACAAGGTCAGCGTGCAATCTTTCGACCCACAACCAATGCCTCAAGGCCCAGTGGGATCCCACAAAATTGAGACTTGTCCCCATAACTGATTTGGGCTTAGTAATTGAGCAAACAGTATTGAAATTTGCTGATTTGGGAGTTTGACAAACTATAACAAAGATTGTGAAAGTCTGCAATGAGATATGGATAAGCTAGTGGGATGGATAACCAGGTGGCAGGTGCAGCCTGATATGCTGTATTTCCTACGACCCATAGAATTTTTAATCATTCCTCTTCATCTTGATGAACCCAGAAGAAGTGAATATTTGGGAGCATGCCACCTGAGATGTGTAATACCTTAAATGCCCAATGAAGTTGAAAACCTCAATTTTGGGGAACAAAAGGTATCTTTTGTTGTTAAATAAAGCTTGTCAAATGAATGCTAAGGTATCCTAAACACAATCAGACACACAATCCCAGTTCATTTGTACTAGTTACTCCACAATTACCTTAATTTGATTTCAGGATGTGTTAAGTGGCTTCTGCTTTACAATATTTGTGTATTTGCCTTAGAAGTGCCATTTTTCATACCAGGTAGTGTTGTGTATCCCTCCAAAGAGTACAAAACAAGTTAGTAGTCACAAAATTTGAAGTGACCAGACACATTTCACAAATAGCTTAAAAAAGACTTTCTCTACAACTCTCTCAGATCTGTACTCCTTCAATTCGGGCCTCTTGTGCATCCCCGATTTCCATTGCCCCACCATTTGTGGTGTGCCTTCAACTGCCTAGGCACTTAGCTCTGGAATACCCTCCCTAAACCTCACCATCCCTTTACATCTCTCTCCTGTTTTGAGACACTCCTTTAAACTTCCTCTTTGACCAAGCTATAGGGCAGGTGGTGGCATACTGGTAATGTCACTGGACTAGTAATCCAGAGCCCAGGCTAATGCTCTGGGGACACGGGTTTGAATCCCACCACAGCAGATGGTGAAATTTGAATTCAATTAATAAATCTGGGATTAAAAAAAACAAGCTAGTCTAATGGTGACCACGAAACCATTGTCGATTGTTGTAAAAAAAAACAATATGGTGCACTAATGTCCTTTAGGGAAGGAAATCTGCAGCCCTTACCTGGTCTGGCCGACATGTGACTCCAGACCCACAGCAATGTGGTTGACTCTTAAATGCCCTCTGAAATGGCCTAGCAAGCCACGCGATTCAAGGGCAATTAAGGATGGGCAATAAATGCAAGCTTAGCCAGCGACGCCCACATCCCATAAACTAATAAAAACAAAATCTGTGTTGATTTCTTCTTATGTGGCTCGCTGTCAGATTTTACCTGAAAACATAAAGTGCCTTGGGAACCTCCGACTATGTTAAAGGTGCTATATAAATTCACATTGTTGTTGTTATGGCTTGAATTGTATGAGATCAGATAAAGGTTTTTGCACAAGGTGAATTCCCAGTCCTGGTGAGACTATCTGGAGTGAGTGCCAGTTAGTTCTTCTGGTGGTAAAAATATGAGTGAGTAACATTATTCATTTGCTGCTCTCAGCTTCCGGCTACTGAATGGTAGTGATAGTGGAAGCAATTAACATACCCACCCTAAAAAGATAGAAATGCAGGGAGAATCTAAAAACAGGAAGAATAATAATTATGTAAAAGCCAAGGAACTCAAGCTTTGTGTTATACAAAAAAAATGGGCTGAATTTAGTGCGACCAGTTGAAGCAGCAATTGGGGCATGGGGGGATGGAGAATCATGTTGGAAGCGTCCACCCGGAAATCCGGTGTCGTAACGTTAGTTCCGGATTTAGTCAGTGATGGAAAGCACCAAGGCGGCATCACTGCCCTGATGCAACAGGAATGTAATTTAAATTGTACTTCGAATATATTTCCATCTAATTCATCGTGATTCAATGTGGGGCTTGGGATTAAGTGGATGGTGAGTGGCCCTCATGTGTCTTCGGATTCTGGGTCATTGAAAGCTGGTGGCACCATACTGGTAGGCAGCCATGCCCAGCACTGGACAGGCAAAGAGGGGGGGAGCGGAGGCCATTGTCAGCTGACAGTGCCATGCACTCTGCAGGGGGTAAGGTGAAGTTCTTGTGTGCTCTGCAAGTGGGGGTCTGGATCTCGGGGGGCTCTGCAAATGGAGTTAGGTTCTCGGGGGCTGAGCAAGGCGGGGTGTTCTTGGGTGGGAGTGCTGGCTGAGGAGGGTCTTAGGTCATCTACAAGACGGGGGGGGTCTTGGGTTTTGGGTTTGTGTGGCTGTATTGGGTGACCAAACTATTGAGTGATATGTTTGGTTGCCCATACTGCTGGATGAGAAGGTCGGCTATCAGCAAGGGTGAGCACTGAGAGTCATCAGGGAGTCAGCTGGGAGAAGTAGCAAAAGCTCAGTTGTCAAGGCAGGGTCATCTCTGCATTGATAGGACTCTGTTGGCCCACTAGGCACCTGACATTGGTCTCATATACCCTGTCTTTCTGAATCCCCATGGCATGATTCGGCACCTCTGACAGGAGGGCCAAGAGGCAGCTGTGAAGCTTCATGTTAAGAGCAGCAGCAGCCCACCTTGCCAAGAATGGCTCACTTGTGCCAGAGAGTGTACCGGACTCGAATCAGCTACCTCCAAATGTCCAAGTGGCAATTTCAGCGAACACTATGCTTCTCCGGGGAGGCTGGCACTGTATGTGCTCTGCTGCAGGGTGAGTTGCGACCTATGAGATTCGGAGATCATGCTATAGCAGTAGCCCTGAATATCACAGTGACACTAAACTTTTATGCGTCTTGATCATTCCAAGGATCCATCAGAGACATGTGTTGCATCTCCCAGGCAGTCTCACAAGGCAGCGGAGGAGAGGTACAACACTTGCCATGGCTCCACCTGAGCAGCCATCGAGCCATTGAGCTGCTGAAGATGAGATTCTATTGCCTAGATTGATCTGGCGGCGCCCTGCATTATGTCCCAGCGAGGGTTTCACGTATCGTGGTGGTCTGCTGTGTTCTGCACAATCTAGCACTGCAGAGGAGGGAGGCCTTGCATGACAATGACATGATTGAATGACACTCCTCCACTGACGAGGAGGATGTGGAGGAGGGTGATGAGCATGCAGCACTGGATGTTGAAGCCTTTGCACCAGAGATCAGGCAGATTGAGCGACGGGCCAAGGAGGCAAGAGACAATTTCATACTTACCTGCTTCCAGCCACCATGATTTTTTTTTAATTCATTCATGGGATGTGGGTGTCACTGACTATGCCAGCATTTATTGCCCATCCCTAATTGCCCTTGAGAAGGTGGTGGTGAGCTGCCTTCTTGAACCGCTGTAGTCCATGTGAGGTAGGTAGACCCACAGTGCTGTTAGGAAGGGAGTTCCAGGATTTTGACCCAGTGACAGTGAAGGAACGGCGATATAGTTCCAAGTCAGGATGGTGTGTGACTTGGATGGGAACTTGCAGGTGGTGATGTTCCCATACATCTGCTGCCCCTCGAGGTGGTAGAGGTCGCAGATTTGGAAGGTGCTGTCGAAGGAGCCTTGGTGCGTTGCATCTTGTAGATGGTACACACTGCAGCCACTGTGCGTCGGTGGTGGGTAAGGTATGATTCCGTGAGTATGACTATGTCAGGCTGTTGCTTGACTAGTCTGTGGGACAGCTCTGCCAACTTTGGCACAATTGAGCAGAGAGACCTTGGGGTGTAAGTACATAGTTCCTTGAAATTGGCAACACAGGTAGACAGGGTGGTGAAGAAGGCATATGGCATGCTTGCCTTCATCGGCCGAGGCTTTGAGTACAAGAGTTGGGACGTCATGTTACAGTTGTACATAACATTGGTCAGGCCGCATTTGGAGTACTGTGTGCAGTTCTGGTCGCCGCACTACAGGAAAGATGTGATTAAGCTAGAGAGGGTGCAGAAAAGATTCACAAGGATGTTGCCTGGTTTGGAGGGCTTGAGTTATAAAGAGAGATTGGATAGGCTGGGTCTTATTTCCCTGGAGCGAAGGAGGCTGAGAGGCGACATGATAGAGGTATATAAAATTATGAGAGGCATAGATAGGGTAGATAGCCAGAGTCTGTTTCCCATGGTTGGGGTGACTAAAACTAGAGGGCAGAGATTTAAGGTGAGAGGGAGGAGGTTTAAAGGGGATCAAAGGGGTAAATTTTTCACACAAAGAATAGTGGGTATCTGGAATGAGCTGCCTGAGGAGCTGGTTGAGGCAGGAACAGTAGCAACATTTAAGAGACAGCTGGACAGGTACTTGAATGAGCAAGACATAGAGGGATATGGAATTAATGCAGGCAGGTGGGATTAGTATAGATAGGCATTATGGTCGGCATGGACGCCGTGGGCCGAAGGGCCTGTTTCTATGCTGTACGACTCTCTGACTCTATGTTAGTAAGGAGGACTTTGCAGGGTCGACAGGGCTGGGTTTGCCGTTGTCATTTCCAGTGCCTAGGTCGATGCCAGGTGGTCCGTCCGGTTTCTTTCCTTTTCATTGACTTTGTAGTGGTTAGGTACAACTGAGTGGCTTGCTAGGTCGTTTCAGAGGGCTTGTAAGAGTTAACCACATCATTGTGGGTCTGGAGTCACATGTAGGCCAGACCAGGTAAAGACAGATTTCCTTCCCGAAAGGACATTAATGTACCAGATGGATTTTTACAACAATCGACAATGGTTTCATGGCCATCATTAGACCAGCTTTTAATTCCAGATTTATTAATTAAATTCAAATTCCACCTTCTGCTGTGGTGGGATTCAAACCCATGTCCCCAGATCGATACCCTGGATCTCTGGGTTACTAGTCCAGTGATAATACCACTACGCCACCACCTCCCCACTCAGAGTAAAAACAATAAAGACTCACCTCAATGCATGCAGTCTGTTGTATCATTTATATTTGTATTCTGTGCCTAGCACCCAGCTGAACCACATGTTAGTGTCCATGGGAGATCGTATTCAAATGAGGGCAGCGCCTACATTGGCATTCCACTAAGGGGAAGAGTGAAGTCAGCAGCTCACAATTAATGCATGATAGGACAATCACTTTTACACTATGAAGGTTACTTGAACAAAAGAATTTTATATGATGCAGCACATGTCAAATTTAAAACATCCGTGAATCCTCAAGTGCCTCAAGGTGGTTTTCTTTATGCATTTATGAGTGCTTCTATGAGGTGTGAACTAGCAGGTTGCCCCTTGATCTGTGAAGACTTCAGTGGTCGTCCTCTGGCTGCCTGAGGCCTGGAGGGCCCCGGCTGCCAGACTGTTTCCTGCAGAGGTGCAGGACTCTTCTCAGGCATTGCGGCTGCTGGAGCTGGGCTCACTGGCTGAGGGGCTGAGGAGCCGGTGCCCACATTTGGAGAACCCTGAGGGGAACCCCAAGCTGTGGAGGTCAACCTCTCCTCCTCCCTTTCAAGGCTCACTTGAACCTCCATGTTCACCAGAGAGGGATGAGAAGCTGGATAAGACTCCAGGGGCTTTGTCCTTCTCTTGTCTTGCCACTACTGTATTGAGCACATAGCCAAGGCGATGGTGTGCAGGTCTGCGCGTTTTTGTGGGATCTGGCTCTCTATGAAGGCTGCCAGCCTCTCTCGATGGATGAAGCCATGCGCTCACCTGCCTGAGCCATGCAGCACTCATGGCATGGATGCATAGAGTTATACGGCACAGAAACAGGCCCTTTGGCCCATCGTGTCCATGCGAGCCATCAAGCACCTATCTATCCTAATCCCATTTTCCAGCACTTGGCCCGTATGGCGTTTCAAGTGCTAATCTAAATACTTCTTAAATGTCATAAGGATTCCTGCCTTTACCACCCTTTCAGGCAGTGTGTTCCAGATTGCAACTACCCTCTGGGTGAAAAATATTTTCCTCAAATCCCCTCTAAACCTCCTGCCCCATACCTTAAATCTATGCCCCCTGGCCTCCCTCATCCACTCATGGCTGCACATTGCCTCTAGCAGCTTAACCAGATGCTGCCTTACCTCCCTCTGCAACTCCAGCATGTCCTGTGCTGTCGACACCGGAGACTCATAATCAGCCTGTGGCTCAGCATGGACCTGGACATGCACTGTCCTCCGACTGTCAGAGGGATCGGCTGTCTCAGCCTCAGCCAGCTTCTCGGGCGCATATGCAGTGCTCTCAGCAGCTTGTGGCCCTGATTCTAAAGCTGAGTGGAAACCCACTGATGTGAAAGTATCTGGGCTGGTGGAAAGTGTAGGAGAGTCATGGGATGGTGCATCCTCTGAGTGTTCCTCCTCCTCAGAGGTGGACGGCTGTCCCCTTCTGGTTGAATCTCCTGCAGACACTGACCTGCATGAGAGAGCACAAACATGTGTGGGTTTGGCTGTGTAGATCTCGTCTTGCCAACCATATGTGATGTGGGTCTCCAGAAGTGATCAGTGTATCAAAGGAAGCCAATCCACACTCTCTTGCGCTGAGACTGCAGTCTCTCCATCTGATATGGAGCAGCTGCCCTGGGTCGCCACTAATTCTAGTGCCTCTTCCTCTACTCCATGGAGGGCTGTGACTAGTGGTGTTCCGCAGGGATCAGTGCTGGGACCTTTGCTGTTTGTAGTATATATAAATGATTTGGAGGAAAATGTAGCTGGTTTGATTAGTAAGTTTGCGGACGACACAAAGGTTGGTGGAGTTGTGGATAGTGATGAGGCCTGTCAGAGGATACAGCAGGATATAGATCGGTTGGAGACTTGGGCGGAGAAATGGCAGATGGAGTTTAATCCGGACAAATGTGAGGTAATGTATTTTGGAAGGTCTAATACAGGTGGGAAGTATACAGTAAATGGCAGAACCCTTAGGAGTATTGACAGGCAGAGAGATCTGGGCATACAGGTCCTCAGATCACAAACAGTGGCAACGCAGGTGGATAAGGTAGTCAAGAAGGCATACGGCATGCTTGCCTTCATCGGTCGGGGCATAGAGTATAAAAATTGGCAAGTCATGTTGCAGCTGTACAGAACCTTAGGTCACACTTGGAATATTGCGTGCAATTCTGGTCGCCACACTACCAGAAGGATGTGGAGGCTTTGGAGAGGGTACAGAAAAGGTTTACCAGGATGTTGCCTGGTCTGGAGGGTATTATCTATGAGGAGAGGTTGGATAAACTCGGATTGGTTTCACTGGAACGACGGAGGTTGAGGGGCAACATGATAGAGGTTTACAAAGTTATGAGCGGCATGGACAGAGTGGATAGTCAGAAGCTTTTTCCCAGGGTGAAAGAGTCAGTTACTCGGGGACATAGGTTTAAGGTGCGAGGGGCAAAGTTTAGAGGGGATGTTTTTTACACAGAGGGTGGTGAGTGCCTGGAACTTGCTGCCGGGGGAGGTGGTGGAAGCAGGTACAATAGTGAAGTTTAAGAGGCATCTTGACAAACACATGAATAGGATGGGAATAGAGGGATACGGACCCCGGAAGTGCAGAAGCTTTTAGTTTAGGCAGGCATCAACATCGGTGCAGGCTTGGAGGGCCGAATGGCCTGTTCCTGTGTGTACTGTTCTTTGTTCTTTGTCCATCTTGTTATGGGTCCTCTTGTCCTGCAAGTGGAAAGATGGAGATAGTCATACTTCACAGAGAGATCAACATGACATTCCTGCTAGTGGCAGCCCCTTGTTCTCTACTGGGGTATCCTATATAGATCATGATCCCATCTACACTCAGGGTAGTTAAAGGGGTGACCTGTGAAAGAAGGTGGCCTGTGGCCTAGATACAGCCATCTATCTGTCAGGATAATGTGATGCTTAACCCCATCTGCCATTGTGTTGCAGTGCCTTCCTCCCATTCCCACTTCCTCCTGCATAGCCACTTACTATCACTAAAAAGGAGAGACGTGTGGAGCACTCACCTTGGCAGAACACAGGAGGTCATTGACCCTCTTGTGGCACATTATCCATGGGTGACCCCATGGCTGCTGAACCCATCTGCAATCTCCATCCAGACTTGCTTGGTCAGGCGGTAGGACTTCTTCATGCCATCGCTGAGGAAGAGGATCTCATGCCTTTCCTTTGCAGCCTGGAGGAGAATCTCATGGGAGGCATCAGTCATGGGAGGCATCAGTAAACCATGGGGCAAACCCTGTGTCTTGCCTCTGCCATCCTGCAGGGTGGTGGTGGGGGATCCAGAGTCACTGTAACATGGGTCTCATTTGTGAAGAAGTAGCAGCAAATGAGTTCAAGGAAGCAATGCAAGCAGGGCTGGCAGTCTTTTAAATATGTCACCAGCACCTGCTCCAGAGTCATTTGATTCCATATTTGGCATCTCGCATTCCACCCCCGCCACGTGATTGGTCAGGCCCCACACCTCCGGTATGCAATGTGGCCACCCGTTGGGTGTTTGAAGTGGGCCAGCCGCCCATGTGACTAGCGGGAATGGCACCCATTTCCGGATCCATCACTGGAACCTGCAGCAGGCTGACTAAATTCAGCCCCATAGCACTGTCGAAACATTACAATATCTTACAGCTGAAAATATCCTGTGTAAAGAAATCTTGCTGATACTAATAAAGTGAAACATAGACTGAGGCATTCAGTGATGACCTGGTAGGTTTTTTTACTATTTCCTTTGTCACATGAATTTCTCCCTGCAGCATAATGTTTTCATTGGAACTCAAAAGGACAGTGTAAACTGTACCAAGATCACTATAGATCAACACTGTCATACAGGTTAATTTATTTACAAGAACATCTCGTAACAGTAACAGAGTACAGTACAAAATCTCCAGAAAATGGGAGCATATAGCTGAGAAATAATTGCTATAATTTGGGAAAGGTTTAATTCCTTTATCTTTGTGATAGACTGCTAAGTGACACAAAGATTGCCCGTGTGGTAGATAGTGTGGAGGATAGCTGTGGGCTGCAGCAAGATATTGATGGTTTGGTCAGATGGGCAGAAAAGTGGCAAATAGAATTCAACTTGGAAAAGTGTGAGGTGATGCATCTGGGGAGGTCAAACAAGACAAAGGAATATCAGATTAATGAGAAAATACTGAGAAATGTAGAGGAAGTGAGGGACCTTGGAGTGAATGTCCACAGGTCCCTGAAGGTAGCAGGACAGGTCAATAGGGCGGTTAAGAAGTAATATGGAATATTTTCCTTCATTAGCCAAGGTATAGAATACAAGAACAGGGAGGTTATGCTGGAACTGTATAAATCATTGGTTAGGCATTAACTTGAGTACTGTGTGCAGTTCTGGTCACCTCATTACAGAAAGGATGTAATTGCACTAGAGAGGGTACAGAGGAGATTTACGAGGATGTTGCCTGGACTGGAAAAATGCAGCTATGAGGAAAGATTGGATAGGCTGGGGCTGTTCTCCTTGGAACAGAGAAGGCTGGGGGGAGATCTGATTGAAACGTACAAAATTTTGAGGGGCCTGGATAGACTGGAGGTAAAAGGCCTATTCACCTTAGCAGAGAGGTCAGTGTCTAGGGGGCATAGATTTAAAGTGATTGGTAGAAAGATTAGAGGGGAGAAGAGAAAAGGTTTTTTCACTTAGAGGGTGGCATGGGTCTGGAACGCACTGCCTGAAAGGGTATTAGAAGCAGAAACCCTCAACTCATTCAAAAGGAGTTTGGATATGCACCTCAAGTGCCGTAATCTACAGGGCTACGGACCAACTGCTGGAAGGTGGGATTAGAATGGGTGGATCATTTTTCATCCGGCACAGACACAATGGGCCAAGTGGCCTCTTTCTATGCCGTAAACTTCCTATGATTGTATGATTATATGAGTGTGGAATGGAATAGGATTGAAAGTTCTTGGGAAAGATTACCTTAGGATTCATTTCTCCATTATCAACCAAATCCACAAACTTCTTTCTCTCACCCCCTCTGCTTTCAACAGTAACAGGTGAGAGGAGCTCAGGGAGTCATAAAGCGAGGTGGAGGGTTTTAGGGAGCAGATTTCAGAGCTTAGGGCCTAGAAGTTGAAGGTGCAGCTGCCAATGATGGAGTAAAAGGAGTGGGAGTTTCAGAGATACCAGAGTTGGAAGAATACAGAGATTTTAGAGGGTTGGAGGGTTGGAGGACGTTATAGATAGAAAGAGATGAGGCCATAAAGTGATTTGAACATAAGGACAATAACTTTAAATTGAAGGCATTGTGGCTTTGGGCGCTAATGTAAATCAGCAAGTATAGGCGTGATGCATAAATGGGTCTTGGCACAGGTTACGATATGAAGAGAAAAGTTCTGGATGGGCTGAAGTTTATGGAGATTGGAGGATGGGAAGCCAGTAGGAGAAGATTGGAGTAGTTGATTCTGGATATGAGAAAGATACAGATGAGATTTTTGGTAACAGATATGCTGAGGCTGGGAGTGGAGGCAAGCGATGTTCGAAGGTGGATGTTGGTGGTCTTTGAGAGGGGGAGGATATGGTGTTGGAAGCTCAGCTCTGTAAAGTTTCACCTTTCCAATGAAGCTCAGCACAAACTTCAAGAACATGGGATGGAAATTGTATCTCATTGCATCCATTTTATGTGCTTAATATCGGAGCAAGGAGGCTCATTTTCAGGGAGTAACATCCTGTCCCCAAGGATGCTTCAAAGATGCCTGATCTGAAATTGAGTTGTATGATTTTTCAGGAGTCACCAGTAGCCACCCAAAAGAGATGGTGGACCCTTCCATTTGTAAATGAGGAGCCTAACACCTGTTCTAAGACTCATTGATAAATTGGTGTCCCAAGGAGCAGAGCAGGCACATTCAGCTTCACCTCGAGTGGATGTTGCTTAGGACATAGCTGCCACTGAAAGAATTTGCATCTCCAGTCTGGCAACATGCCTGTGGAGGCACACATCAAATACCGACAGCACACCCAAATTATGGATTAAGCCTGAGGCCCAAGTTTGGGCTGGCCTCAGGCCTCCTAGATCAGATACACTTTGAAGCCACATAGTTGCCTCCATCCCAAAACTGAGCACTAGAAAAATTTTTATTCTGGTATTTCATCATTCTGCTCAGCAATCTGCCACCCTTTGATATAACATTAACTTTAGTCGCTTCAAACCTCCATTTTTTTCAAAGTAATGGGTGTTGACTTTGTGTCTGGAACCATTTGCCAGAGCACTTTGTTGGCTGGGATTTACATTCCAATGAGGTAAAACTTTGTCTTGGATGATAATGCAAAATAGGTGGTATCGAATTGGTCACCCATTATACACAGCACCTGATATGCAATTACATTGCAGTCAACTTGTAACAGCCGGCCGATCTAAAACCATCCCTTTTTCACCACCGTCCAAGATGAATTTGAGTTTACTTTCATTTTTGTTTTAATTTCATATCCGCAGCTGATTTTTCCCTCTTTATTCTTTCTTTTTTCTTTTTTTGTACATGGACCTCTCCTGTGTCTTTTCATGCCATTCCATTATTTGCATTTTCTTTTATCCAGAATTAAGAATTTTTGGGGCTCTGGGCACCAAGAATATTTGGGGTACTTCTGCAAGGTTGCACAGCCCAATCATTTGTACTTCATTGGCTATAAAACGCTTTGGAGCGCCCTGGTCATAAAAGGCGCTTTATAAATGTAAGTTTTTTTTTATTAAATCACAAATATATAGTAAAATGCATGAAGAAATAAATCCATGGAATATTTTACGCTGCATAAATAAAGCAAATAATATCACAATATACTAAAACTAAACATATCCAGCGGTTGTCCGCATTTTCTCCCAACTCTGGTGAATTTTACCAGGACCCCATAGTTTGCTGGGGTCTTTAGGTAGGCCTGAGCAAGTGCATTAATCTGTCCCCGCTTCTGGCTTTATAAATTGTCTCCATTATCTCATTCATAATCTTTTACATCACCTAACTGTTTGCTATTACAGAGTTGGCAGGTCTCATGACACATTAGTTCACGGCCTTTGATTGGCACAGCTGTTAGTTCTCTCACCCACTCCTTCCCTTTTTTTCACCATTTTCTAACCTTACTAAAATGCCTGGTTAGTTCTCAATCTTCATTTCCAATGAAGGGTATACATCCAAAATATCATAACCTTCCTGTTTTTACAGATGCTGGGGGTGAAATTGGTCTACACGAGCAGCATGAAATGGACTTGTAGCCAATCGGCAGCCATTTTTTCACTGTGCCCAATCTTCTTTCCACTGATGTTCACAGAAAGCTAGTTCAAACCTTGTTTGGAGACTTGTTTCCTAGTTTCACTGTCACTTTTATTTGGTTTGAAATGAAAAATCTTGACAATATTTTCCAAGTCAATGGAAAATAAAAAGTGGCACAACTAGTGAAAAAACCTGCCATTTCACTGGGTGCCTGTTTTGCATTGCTGGCATAGATCAATTTTACCTCCCCTCTGTATTTCCTGCATTAGGTGTTTCTATTTAAGATTTCCAGCATGTGCAATTTTTCCTTTATATTTTCCTTACTTTTGCCAGGTAGGTATACCAGGGCCTGCAGTTATGGTTAGTGGCATTTTGATGGGTGGGACCAATCAAGTTACACTGACTGTTAACATTTTGCCACGCCTTCTTTCATACTGTGGCACTGATTGCAGGACATACCATGATTACTGTGCTTCTGGTAAAGCATCCAACATTATGGTTAGACAGGCATTCAGATATTGTCGTTGAAGCATCCAGTCTGCCGTCCCAGCTTCCTTTCGGAAAGGAGTCTCCACCTGCACCAATTTCCTGACATAGCAAGGTATGTTTTCCTTTACCTGCAGAAGTGGGCGTGCAGAGATTGTTGGGTTTAATTGTACTTGTATTAGTAGTGTTGAAAGGCACTCTACAGAAAGTCACAGACTCCGGTAAAGGTTAACTAACAACTCTTTATTATTGCTAAATACATTCTCAGCAAGCCACCTAAGCTAGCATCCTTTGTGCTGCAATACCTTCTGCTTCTCAGACCTACCTTATGTGACTGTTACATCATTGCTCGTACAGTCGGAGGAGTCTCTCTCACTGTCTTCAGTATTAACACTTAACGTCTTAATACTACATCTCCCTCCAAGTCTTTATCCAACATTTTTCCAAGCATATAAATATTTATGACTTCTCTACTACACTCCCCCCCATGTTTCTGACTTTACAGATTCAGTCTCATCTGAGGTTTTGACAACTCTCCCCGATCTGGTTGTAATCTGTCTGGGATATCAGTGGTCTTCGTCGGAAGGCTAGGTTGCTGACTTGGTTCATCATTTCTACGAGTTGTAGTATTCCATTCAGTTCGGATTTATTCCTCTTCATCTGGATCTTGTAGATGGATTACTGACTGTTGCTTTTGCGGAATGGGAATAATATTCCTCCGATTCCTTCCTATGTTCCCTTCATTCGTTTGTATAACATACGATTGCTGATAGTCCTCATGTTTATGGATCACTGTACCTTCTCGTTCTAGGTCACGTATCCAAACTTTTTGACCATTGTTTAATTTGGGGAAGCTTCTCACTTGAAATCTCCTATTGTAATTCTAGGTTTGTTTCCTTCTGTAAGAGTTTACTCTTTCTCCAACTTTCTCATAGTCTTGTGTCTTCAATCCAGGCATTAACTGTTGAGGCAATACTGGAAGCTATGTTCTTAACTTCCTTCCCATTATTAATCCTGCCAGTGATAATCCACACTGCAGTGGCGTTGAACTATAGACCAGGAGAGAGATAGGAAGAGTTTCATTTTTCTTGAGTGAAGATTTTATGGTTCTCACACCTCATTCTGCCTCACCGGTGGACTGTGGATACCTCAGTGAGCTTGTAAGATGCTGAAAGCCCATCTTCATGGCAAACTGGATAAAACATTCACTTGCGAACTGTGGTCCGTTGTCTGATAATACTTCATCCGGAATCCCGTGTGTCATGAAGAAATGTGTCAGGATTCTGATAACTACCTCAATGGTTGTAGAGTGTAATTGTTGGACTTCTAGCAAACTGGAAAAGTAGTCGATAATGATGATATATGACTTCCCACCAAACCTGAATAAATCCATGCCTAGCCTTTGCCAAGGTCTAGTTGGAAATCGGGTAGTCAACAGCGATTCATGCTGTTCTGGCCTCTGTATCATGCATGTCTGATAGTTGTTGATCATGGTCTCGATATCCTTAGATATCCCAGGCCACCATACCAAAGATTGTGCCCTTGCTCTGCACTTGATTATACCCAAATAGTCTTGGTGTAATTGATCTAAGATATCGGATCTCATTGAAGCAGGAATAACAATTCTGTCTTTGTAAACTAAGTCATCAGTTATGGTTAGTATTTCCTATACTCACGGAATTCATTTTTTGGGGATTCATAGTCAAACTGAAGAAAAGTTGGACCAATTTTTTTTCAAGAAGATCATCATGAGGAAACTGAAAGGACTTGTTTGACAACAACATTTACTGGTTATCACATGACTCAAGTTAAAATTAGAGCAGAAATCCTGGTAACTGGGTAGCAGAAGGACAGAACCCCAGCTCAGCCCAGCCTGTTCCATCTTTTTAAAAAGCCTGAAGAAAAAGGGAGAGAACTTCCAAGGAGAGAAGAGAATTCCCAAGGAAGGAGAGAAGACCACAACCCAGTTCAGCTTTCTAGCACCTCTCTAAAAGACCCTGAACAGTCCACTGTATCAAATCATCTTGTCTCCTGTCTCTGAAGAAAAGCATGCTAAAGTAATTCTCAATACCACCTGAAAAGAACTGTTCAAAAAGATCCTAGTGACCTGTTTGCATGTACTCAGAGGTGAGACTGTATGCCAGTTTTGGAACACAACATATCGTTAACTCTGCTTCTCTTTTCACAGATGCTGCCAGACCTGCTGAGTGGTTCCAGCATTTCTTGTTTTTATCTCATCTGTTGTTTCTTCAAGAATGAGCATGTACTCCACCCAAGTATTTTTGTCTGTAATAGAGCTCTAAACAAAAATTCCTTTTCTTTTTCCAGTTAACTGGTATGTGTGTGTGAGGCTAAAATAAAAAGGACACTTCAATATTTCAATCTGTGTGTTTATACTTTGTTGCTGATTAAGACTTGTTTTATAATAAACTGATAATTTTGTTGTTTATTAAAGAAACCTACTTGTTGTGTTTTATTCTGGGATAAAAATAGAGTCTATGATTGAGTGGGAAAAAAAATAAAGATATATTGTGACCCATGGAAAAGTGGAACTAGAATAGATAGTGCATTCCTCCTGCCTCGGTCGTAACATATAATTAACAAAAATCCATGCCTAGCCTTTGCTAAGGTCTAGTTAGAAATTGGGTAGTCAACAGCGGCTCCAAAGGTAAGAAGATCTTCAAATTCTCCTGTTCGTTTTCACCGTTGCCGCCATCTTGCGTTGTTGGGTTTGTATTGATAGTGTTGTAGGGTGTTCTAGAGAAGTCTTAGACTCCGGTAAAGGTTAACTAACAATTCTAATATTTTCAGTTACTATATACGCTCTCCACAAGCCACCTAAGCTAGCATCCTTCGTGCTGCTATACCTTCTTCTTCTCAAGCCTATCTCATGTTCCCATTACATCATCAATCGTACAGTGGGAGGGGTCTCTCTCACTGGCTTCGGTATTAACTCTTTACATTCTGATACTACAGAGATTATGCTGGAAGGGCACAGAAAATCTCTTTGCAGCCAACTCTCCATTGGTCCTCCACTTCTTCCAAACACTTCAGGAAAGGGGGAATTTCCACTGTTGTCAATAATTGTGCTGGGGCAAGCAAATAACATTGCAAAGAATTGGCACACGGCGTCATGAGAAACAAAGTGCTAGCAGAATAAAAGGAAGAAAAACAGTTAGGAAGTGACTGCAGTGCAATTCCCTCAACATTACTCTGACCTATAAAAGAATTTCTATATATTTAACATGACCTTGCAAGAATGCCCAATTCACAATGGTATAATTATTAATGGATGTTCTACAGACCTGAAAATTTGGAAATGATGTTCAGGATCTCCTGCCTCAAATTAATATTTAAGTGAAGCTTCCATTAGTTGTAGATGAGCATGCCCGGTGCATATTTTTCCAACCCTGAGACATGCGTGTGCATGCATAATGGATCTCTGTCTGATTTTCCAATCATGTTCACCCAAATTATACCTGAAACTAGGACAAACTCGATTAGAAAACCCTGTTACTGACTCTAAATAATTGGCATTATTAAATACTATGCAAATCCAGTTTGTAGAGGATACATGAACACTAGTCATTGACACTGGTGCATCATAAAGCATGAAATCCATGAAATTTTCACAAATATTCTATCAGACCCGATGATGAACAGGAATTTTATGATATAGTGTTACGACCAGGTGCGAAAGGTGTCTAGGGGCCTGTTACTATCTTCACCTGGTCTTATTGTAACAGGGTTTAATTTTAAACACACTGTGTTTAGAGCTCCCCTTTGGTGAATCCTTGTTCACAACTTTCCAATTATAAGGCAAAACAATGAGCACAAACAGGCTTTCTGTGGTTTAAAGAAGAAAGATGAAATTTATTAAACCTTAAACATAAACTCTAATATGGTTCATGCCTATGGATATACGATGCACCCATGCTAGCATACACACGTGATACACACATGCAATAGGGACAGAAAAAAGAAGAAAAGATAAGTAGAACAGTTTGAGGCAATATCTTGTTACTGTTTCTCAAACTCGCTGTAGTCCTTGATTGAAGATATGGTCTTGCGTTTTGTTAGGGCCCAGCATTCGTCTTAAACCTTGTTCCTGTAGGAGACTGTTCTCTCTTTGCATTTACGTGTCTTCACAAGATTCAGTTCTGTGGGAAAGAGATGGAGGCAGGCAGAGATGGTTCTGCTTCAGTTCCAGCAGCACAGCCTTCTTCACTCCATGAGCACATGGCTTTGACTCTGTTCCAATTCCTTTGCTGGGAATCAAAATGAAAAGAAACCTCCCAGGTTGACCAACAGGTTAGTCATGTGACCAGCTCCTTATATAGATATTTTCCAACCAACTTTACTGTGTAGTGATGAGACATGGGTCTACCCCAGAATCCGACTCTAATTTCAAATGCATCATAAAGAGAAGTGATTGAATGCCCTTTTCACTTGTACGCAACATGTTAAAAAAACCGTGCCTCCAAAATAGTATTCTGCTGCTTTTTTCTAACCGGAGAAATTGAAGTGAGAGGAAATCCTGGCTTAGGGAACTTCCAGAGTACAACTGAGAATGACAGGTGAAGGGAATTGGGCTGCAATTGATCTGTAATCTATATTATGAATATCACTGATTAAACAGAGTTGGGTGTCTTGTTCTATTAATATTTTTATTCGTGTATACCTTTGGTCATTTTTTTTATTCATTCCTGGGATCTGAGCATCGTTGGCAAGGCTAGCATTTATTACCCATCCCAAATTGCTGTTGAGAATGTGGTGATGAGCCACCTTCTTGAACCGCTGCAGTCTGTGTGGAGTAGGTACACCCACAATACTGTTAGAACTGCTCATTAGAAATTACTTGGATGTTCTCCACTCAAATTGTGTAATTAGGGTTTCTACTGCACTTCTGATAAAGTGTGGTGATGGCGCAGGAGTAGCTTCAAGGAAATTTCTGGCCATAATCTGTGTTATTACAACTATAACTTGGGTACACAATTGTTAAAATGCACCAACGTACTGCAACAGTACAAAACGAGTTGATGGTAATCATTTCATTATAGCCAGTGAGGTCCCAGACAGATATATTGGTGACATTAATATCAAGCCAATGGTAATTTTAACTCTTAGCGCTATTATAAAAGAAAATTGGGTGAGGTGTAATATGGGCTACTGATTCGCTCTCGTTTCTCATTTTTCATCCGGCATTAAAGGTTAAAAATTCCCCCAATGTGAAGAAACAATTTAATGTACAAATAGAATGTTGGGGTACAGAACCAGAACAGTGAACCAGCCATGTATAACCAGAAGAGGTTATACTGAAGGTTTTCAACATACTGGTGAAGCTACAGTGTGAGTACTGTGTGCAGTCTTGGTCAGCACACATCTCAAGGGATATACATACACTGACAAGATGGCAAAGAAGAGCAAGATGAGTAATTCCAATTGTATTATGGATGAGTTAGGAGAGAGGATTAGGGAAGTTTATATTCTACAGCCTGGAGAAATGCTGGAATGGAATTTCATGGAGATATATACATTATTATATATACTGATGTGATTAACCCAGAATACTGCTTTAAAAGTCAGCATAGTAGGGCCAGAAGAAATACATTTAATTTAGTGAAAGACAAATTTAAAACACATTTCAGAAAACCTGGGTCCAAAATTGCTTGTCTACTCCCAGCATAACTGCAGCAAAAGTTCATTGGAACTGTTTCAAAATTAGCTGGGACCAAGGTAAATAATTTTTGAACTGCCCTGAATTTTTTTTGTGACACAGGTAGGGATGGATAAGGATAGGCTCTCCCAACACTGGAACTTCCCACATTCTTGGCCTCAAGGAGAACTGGTGTAAATTTAGAGGCTGCTGCACTGTGTATGAAACAGTATACAGGCCTCCTGCAGAACAGATCTGGTTTGTAGATTTTGTAGAATTGGTCTCGCAGCAAGTGAACTACTGGAAAACAGATTGGCACCTTCCCTGGAAGAGGTCAAAACCTGACACTGTCCCCACCCAAACCTGGTAACTACACTTTGCAGTTCCTTGGGACAGTGAACACCAAAGTTGTGACCCTAGTGGTGCAGGTTCCCACATGTCCCAAGCAAATGAGCCGACCACCACCTATCCATGGGAGGGGAAGGTTCCAGTTGTCGTGGTCCACATGAGTACCAATGACAAATGTAGGATTAAGAGCAGCTAGGGGCTAAATTAAAAGTAGAACCACCAAGGTAATAATCTCTGAATTACTACCTGAACCACAATCAAATTGACATGGGGTAAATAAGATCAGAGAGCTGAATATGTGACTCGAAGATTGGTGTGGGAGATGGGGGGAGATGGTGGAGTAATAGTAATTTCACTGAACTAGTAACCTAAAGGGACAGGGTAATGCCCTGGTTCAAATCCCACCACAGCAGCTGGTGGAATTTAACTTCAATTATTTACCCGGACAACATTCCAGCAATAGTACGAAGACTTGTGCTCCAGAACATGTCATGCCCCTAGCCAACCTGTTCCAGTACAGCTAGAACACTGGCATCTACCCGGCAATATGGAAAATTACCCAGGTATGTTCTGTACATAAAAAGCAGGACAAATCCAACCCGGCCAATTACTGACCCATCAGTCTACCCTCAATCATTAGTAAAGTGATAGAAGGGGTCGTCAACAATGCTATCAAGTAGCACTTGTTTCGCAATAACCTGCTCAGTGGTGCTCAGTTTGGTTACCGCCAAGGCCTCTCAGCTCCTGACCTCATTACAGCCTTGTCCAAACATGGAAAAAAGTGCTGAATTCAAGAGGTGAGGTGAGCATGACTGCCCTTGACATCTAGGCAGCATTTGACAGAGTATGGCATCAAGGAGCCCTAGCGAAACAGGAGTCAATGGGAATCAGGGGCAAAACTCTCCACTGGTTGGAGTCATACCTAGCACAAAGGAAGATGGTTGTGGTCGTTGGACTTCAAACATCTCAGCTCCAGGACATCCCTGCAGGAGGTTCACAGCATAGTGACTTGGCCCAAACATCTGCAGCTGCTTCATCAATAACCTTCCTTCAATCATAAGGTCAGAAGTGGAGATGTTTGCTGATGATTGCACAATGTTCAACACCAATCATGATTCCTCAGATACTGAAGCAGTCCATGTAAAAATGCAGCAAGACCTGGACAACATTTAGCCTTGGGCTGATACGTGACAAGTAACCTTCGTGCCACACAAGTGCCAGGCAATGACTATCTCAAACAAGAGAGAATCTAACCATCTCCCCATGACATTCAATGGCATTACAATCGCTGAATTCCCCACTATCAACATCCTGGGGTTGCCATTGACCAGAAACTGAGCTAGAGTAGCCATGTAAATACCGTGGCTACAAGAGCAGGTCAGAGGCTAGGAATCTTGTGGCGAGTAACTCACCTCCTGACTCCCCAATGCCTGTCCACGATCTACAAGGCACAAGTCAGGAGTGTCATGGAATACTCTCCACTTGCCTGGATGAGTGCAGCTCCAACAACACTCAAGAAGCTCAACACCCTCCAGGACAAAGCAATCTGCTTAATTGATATCCCATCTACAAGCATTCACTCCCTCAACCACCGACGCACAGCGGCAGCTGTGTATACCATCTACAAGATGCACTGCAGCAACACACCAAGGTTCCTTCAACAGCACCTTCCAAAGCTGCAACCTTTACCAGCTAGAAGGACAAGGGCAGCAGATGTATGGGAACATCACCATCTGCAAGTTCCCCTCCAAGCCATACACCATCCTGACTTGGAACTATATTGCCATTCCTTCACTGTCACTTGGTCAAATTCCTGGAACTCCCTTCCTAACAGCACTGTGGGTGTACCTACTCCACATGGACTGCAGCAGTTCAAGAAGGCGGCTCACCACCACCTTCTCAAGGTTAATTAGGGATGGGCAATCAATACTGTCCCAGCTAGCGATGCCCACATCCCATGAATGAATTTTTAAAAAATAAAAATCTAGAATTGAAAGCTAGTCTCAATAATGATGCCATGAAACTATCATTGATTGTTGTAAAAATCCATCTGGTTCACTAATGTCCTTTAGGGAAGGAAATGTGCTGCCCTTACCTGGTCTGGCCTATATGTGTTTCCAGACGCACAGAAATGTGGTTGACACTTAATTAACTGCCCTCTGAAATGGCCTAGCAAACCACTCAGTTGTCAACAGCAATTAGGGATGGGCAACAAATGCTGGTCTTACTAGCACCGTCCACATGCCATGAAAGAATAAACGAAAAAAAGTGTTCCAATTCATGGCACTGGCACCAGTACTGGGAAAAGAGAGAGCTGTTCCATCAGGATGGGCTTCTCTCGAACTGCACTGGGACCAGTGTCCTGGTGAATTGAATAACCAAGGCTGTAGAGAAGGAGAAATGTAGACAGTAAAGAGAAAGGACAAGGGAATAGTGAAGCATCAGAGTAGAGAAAAATGATAAAACAACAGTATTAGAGGCTTTTTATGTGAATGCATGCAGCATACATAACAAGATACATGAATTGATGGCACAAATAGAAATACATGAGTATGATAGCCATTACAGAGACATGGATGCAAGGTGACCAAGGCTGGGAATTGAATATCAAGGGCATTTGACATTTTGAAAGGATAGGAAGAAAGGAAAAGGAGATCGGGTAGCTCTGTCAATAAAGGATGTTATCAGTAGAGTAGTGAGAAATGATCTTGCATCAGAAGGTCAAGATGTAGAATCAGTTTGAGTGGAGATAAGAAATAGCAAAGGAAACAAGTCATTGGTGAGAGTAGTTTATGGGCCCCTAACAGCAGCTGCACCTTCGGATAGAGTGTAAATTAAGAAATAATGGTGGGTTGTAAGAAAGGAACTCAATAATCATGAGTGATTTTGAACTTCATATGGATTGGACAAATCAAATTGGCAAAGGTAGCCTTGAGGATGAGTTCATACAGTATACTTGGGACAGTTTCTTAGAACAGGATTTTGTGGAACCAACCAAGAAACCATTTATTTTAGACCTAGTAATGTGTAATGAGACAGGATTATTTAATGATTTCATAATAAAGGATCCCCTAGGAAGGCCTTCATCTAAATATTTAAATTTACAAAAATTAGATGCAAATAAACCTACCTGCTGGCGGCAGCCGTCCCACGCTGATTTTACAGCCGCCGGTGCAACTTGCACGCCTTAGGAAACTGTATGGAGTTCCGAGGCGAGAAACTGGTGGGGAGGGGGGGAGGAATAACATTTTCAGGGTGGGAGGGGTGGGGGAGCGGAGAACAAACTTTTTATTGTGGGGATGGTGGGAAGGGATTAAAGGGCAAATATTAGCAGGCTGGGGGGAATGTTCGGGTAGGGAATAAAGTAAGTTTTATTAATATAGGGCAATGAAAAGACAATTGGGGGTTTTGGGAAAGGGCCTCCATCTCAGAATTATTTATTTTAAAAAAAATCACGTCTACTGTACCTTTAAATATTTAAATCTTTGCTAAGGGCTTAAAGCCCTTTATAAATGGTGCCGGCGCCTTTGTGGTGGCGCTGGACGCTGTTGCTGGGGACGAAGTGGCTGCCCCCTCTATGTCACCTGGGGTGGCCACTCTGCCCCCTCTATTTAAATCAGCCCCCGTGTGTAATATCGCGGGGGATATGCGGAGGCACTTCCATGTCGGAAGGTCGCTGCTCTCACAGCATGCTGCCGCAGAGTGCAGCACACTGATAAAATTCAGCCCAAAAGCTGAAGTGTTGGGGTTATTTTTTAGAATGGATAGAGGATTGGCTAACTAACAAGAAACTGAGAGTCAAAATAAATAGATCATTTTCAGGTTGGCAAACTGCAACTAGTGGGATTCCACAGGGATCAGTGCTGAGGTCTCAACTATTTACAGTCTATATTAATGACGTTGATGGAGGGATAGAGTGTATTGTAGCCAAATTCGCTGATGGTATAAAGGTCATTAGGAAAGCTAGTTTTAAGGATGAAACAAAGGGCTGGATTTTTTTTTTATTTCTTCATGGAATGTGGGTGTCGCTGACTAGGACAGCATTTATTGACCATCCCTAATTGCCCTTGAGAAGGTGGTGGTGAGCTGCCTTCTTGAACCGCTGCAGTCCTTGTGGACACCCACAATGGTGTTAGGAAGGGAGTTCAAGGATTTTAATCCAGTGACAGTGAAAGAACAGCGATATAGTTCCAAGTCAGGATGGTGTCTGGCTTGGAGGGGAACTTGCAGGTGGTGGTGTTGCAGCGAACTTCAAAAATGGTGGCCCATCCAAGTGGGCCGCACGCCAAATAGCCGCCACAATCACAAGCGCGGAAGTTCATTTAAATAGCCGGGGTAGACCCCCCCCCCCCCCCCCCCCAGATCATGTGGAGGCGATGGACTGTCCGTCCCTAGCAATGGCACCAGCTGCCGGTGCGCCGGTGCTGATGCCATTTTTAAAGGGCTGTTCACCCTACCGGCTTATTTAAGTATTTAAAGATAGATTGAATTAAATTAAATAGATACATTTCTTTTGCACCTCTCCCACCACCCCCCCCCCCCATAACAAATTAATTATTTGCTCTTTGTCCCCCAAAACACTACCATTACCACCTGACCGCCCCCCGCCATCGCAAACTCACAAACTTTAAACTACAACCCTTCCCACCATCACCCATACCCATGACATTAATTTCACCCCATTGCCCCCCACGCCCCACACTGATAAATATACCTCCTCCCCGTCCCCACTAGTGTTGTACCTCTTTTCCCTGGATGGGGATCTGAAGGCATGGGAGTGCCAGCTGCCAGGCCGAAGATCACGGCGGGTCCTCAAGAGGAAGCGTGAGTATATTTAAATTAATTATTTCAATTCACTTGACTATTCAAATTGTGGTCCCATCACCCAGCGACGGGGCGGCTGCCATGGTGCCTTACCACTGCTGGGAGGATTGGGCCAGGCCCTGCCACCATCGAGGTCCGTGGTGGCCTCATCCTGGGCCATCATCAGGCCCCCCCACCACAGATCCTGACATTGAGGGCTCCTTAAAATCCAGCCCAAAGGATCTGCAAAGAGATATAGATAAATGAGTGGGCAAAAATTTAGCAGATGGAGTATAATGTGGGAAAATATGAGGTTATCTACTTTAGTAGAAAGAATAGAAAAGCAGAATATTATTTACATGGAAAGAGACTACAGAATGCTACAGTACAGAAGGATCTGGATGTCTTCTTACATGAATCATAAAAAGTTAGCCTGCAGGTACAACAAGTAATTAGGAAGGCAAATGGAATGTTGGCCTTTATTGGCCGATAAAACTAGGGAGGTCTTGCTACAACTGTACAGGGCATTGGGAAGACCTCACCTAGAGTACTGCAGTTTCTGTCTCCTTTATTTAAGGAGGGATATACTTGCATTGGAGGCAGTTCAGAAAAGGTTCACTAGTCTGATTCCTGGGATGAAGGGGTTATCTTATGAGGAAAGGCTAAGCAGGTTCTGCCTATACTCATTGGAGCTTAGAAGAATGAGAGGCAATCTTATTGAAACATTTAAGTTTTTGAGGGGCTTGACAGGGTAGCTGCTGAAAGGATGTGAACGTCCTGTGCTATGTGGGAGCTCCAGGATGTTTCCCATATCCTGGATAACCATTTGTGCAGGAGGCTCTGTCAATTGCAGCAGCTTGAGCTCCAGGTTTTGGAACTTGAGCAGCAGCTGGCGACACTGCGGTGCATTTGTGAGGATGAGATCTTCGTGGATAGCATGTTTACCGATGTAGTCACCCTTCAGCTTAAGAGTGTGCAGGAAAAGGGGGAATGGGTGATGACCAGGAAGTCAAAAAGAAACAGGCACATAGTATAGGAGAACCCCAAGTGCATCTCACTCTTCAACTGATATTCCATTTTGAATGCCGATGAGAGTGATGGTTCAACTGGGGAGTGCAGCCAGAGCCAAGTCCATGGCACCACGGGTAGCTCAGCTGCACAGCGGGATACAGGGAAGACTTGAAGAGCCATAGTGATATGTGAGTCAGTAGCCAAGGGAACAGACAGGCATTTCTGTGGCTTCAGATGTGAATCCAGGATGGTGTTTTGCCTCCCTGGTGTCAGGATCAAGGATGTCACTGAGCAGCTGCAGAGTATCCTGAAGGGGGAGAGTGAACAGCCTGCAGTCATGGTCCACATCAGAACCAATGACATAGGCAGTGTCATGGTCCTGTAGTTTTATTTTTCTGGGATGATGCGGTTTGCCTTTAAGGCTTGCAAAGGATCAGTATTGCTTTAAGAAGCAGCAAGACTCAGGGGTTATAGGAAGGTGCATTTTCGTTGCCTTAGAAACAGCCATTTGGAAACTATGATTCAAAGGGTGCATTCTCATTACCATAGATACAGCCACTGTGAGTGCGTATTAAGGGATACATTTGTCAAAATTCAGTTTTGAACTGGATTTTTAGTTGAAGACAGTTTGTCCTAACAGAACACAGACATGGAGGACACACAGACAGCTTTGATGACAGCATCTGGAAAAAGAGCTCTCAACCATTGAAACTGAAGGAATAGGATTTTAGTCTGTTTAATTATTATCTCTCAAAATTCTAAAAAAAAGTCAAGTCAAAACAGAGATCTCTGGTAATTTAAATTGAAGAAAGGGAAGTTAGACGGTGACAATCTTTTATCCCTCAAAAACTCTAAAGTCAGCTTGATTCTATTGAAAGTGTTTGCAAGTCATTAATTGTTGAAATTCGCTGGAGAAGGAAAGCATCACCTACTGCTGAAGTTAGACTATGGACTGTTATACTGTGGAAGAACCTTTTTTCCCACATTGGACAACTGTGAGGACTTCAAGCAACATTAGACTGTAAATTTGCAAGGACTCTAATTTGTTCTATTTTAAATGTTGCTTATATCTTCATAGTGTTTAAGAATTTAGTTCTTCTGATTAAAGAGTTAATTTGTTTATTTAAAGATACCTGGTTTGGTTAGCCTCATTTGGGTGTTAATAGATGGTACAATTTGGCTGGGTCTTTCTTGAATTTGGAAAGTTTTAAATGATATGTTAAGTGATCTGTGGAGCGACAGGATTGAATTATCAGTGCATTTCTCCCACCACAATCAGAATCATATATTTTGTTTGGGGGCTTTGACTGGAGCGATCAGTCGGAACATATTTCTTGGAGGCTCGTCCGGGATTTGAATAACATATTAATTGGGGGGCTCGCTCAAGATTTGAATCACATATTAATTGGGTTTCTGGATTTGAATCATATCTTAATTGGGGGGCTCGCTCGCAGTTGAGTCAGATTTAATTCGGTGGCTCGCATCTGGGATCAGAATCAGACAAATTTGGAGGGCTCACATTTGGTATCATAGTAATTACTCGTCTCTGGGATAACATATTTAAATTGGGGTCTTGCAGCCGGCATCAGATTAATTGCTGGGATCTTATCAATTGGAAACTTGATTGTTGGGATCTAAATCTGACACCAATTACAAAGAAATTAAAAGAATCAGGTCTCTTGTATAATAAGGTACAGTCTATACCATTGTTATGGCATAAGTGGTTGTAGCAGAGTTTTTGGGAAAGCAGAATGTTTCCCTGAGTGACTTGATAACTTTAACTAAGAAAAAATTTAAAGAATTGGGAGCAAAATTGGGGTTGGTATTGAAATTAGGTGTCAAAAATGCAGAGATAATTGACATAATAGCCAAACATCTGGAATTAGTAGAAGAAGATGATGATGATAATACAGATGAAGGGCAATACAAGGAACAAGAAGTAGTAGGTCTGAGAGCCAGGCAGTGGTATTGGCTAGGATTCAGTTAGAAACAAAAAGTGAAGTTTTCGGAACTTACGGAGATTAACTGGGCAGACATATTTAGAATTTGAGAGGGTGAAGCAAATGAATTTTGACTGTTGGATATGGGCATTAAAGATAGAACCGGATATGAGAACCTTCGAGAATTGATTCATTCAGAAGAGTTTAAAAACTCCATTCCTTCAGTAGTGAGAACTCATATAAATAACTTGTAAGTTTTGAAAGCTAGGCAAACAGCAGAGATTGCTGATGATTTTGAACTTGTGAATAAGCCAACCTATTTTGTTCGTCATCCCCATAAACCCAAGAAGGATAGAAAGTGGGACAATGAAAGGAAAGCAAGTAGCGGGGGACAAGAAGGAACAGCTGGGAATGCCCCAGGATCACCTCCTCAGGTCAGAAAGGAAGGTGCTGAGGGTAGAAGTGAGGATCGCAAGCCAAAGTGTTATCATTGCAACAAAACGGGTCATTTTCGTTCAGAGTGCTGGAACTAGTGAGGTAAACCCATAGGACTTGTTGGGATACTCAAAGTTAGTGCAGAGGAAAAGACTCTGACTGAGAGTATAGCAGACCAGGCTATAGCTTTAACGATAATTGTGAATGTGAAACCAGATACTAAAACTAAGAGGAGTGCAGAGGTTAAGAATAAAATACCTGAGAGTTATAATGATTTTTTGTCAAAGGGGAGATTAACTCCGTATCCTGTAAACGAGGCAGGAAAACCTGTCATTATACTCAGGGATACAGGAGCAACCCAAACACTCTTGCTGGGGAAAGATATGAGGTTTCCACCAGAGAGCGCCTTGAATGCTAAAGTTTTAGTTAATGGAATTGGCGGCGTGTGTATTACCGTTGTATAAAGAATGCCTAGAGAGTGACCTAATAACTGGGGTAGTAACTGTAGGTGTTGTCCACAGTTTAACAGTAAAGGGAATTGATCTACTCCCAGGAAATGATTTTGCAGGATCAAAAATATCAGTTTCTCCTATGGTTACAGAGAAATCATGTGAAATTAAGGAAACTGAGCAATTACAGGGCAAATTCCGAGAATATTTCCTGCGTGTGTAGTTACCCGAGCAATGGCTAAACAGGATCCATTGTCAGAGGTAAAAGTGGCACCACAAATAGATAATCAAGCATCTGAAACCTCATTTGCGGATTTAGAAAATCCAAATGAGATGTTTAACAGAGAGTCTATCATTGCAGCACAGCAAGCTGATCCAGAGATCTACCAAATAGCACAGACGGCTCTGTCAGAAGCTGAGGCGAAAGGAGTTCCAGAAGGCTATTATATGGCAAACGGGGTTTTGAGGAGGAAATGGAGACCACCTCATAGACCTGCCAAGGAAGACTGGACAGTTGTTGAACAGATAGAGTCATAGAGAGATGCAGCACTGAAACAGGCCCTTCGGCCCACTGTCTGTGCCGACCATCAACCACGCATTTATACTAATCCTACATTAATTCCATATTCCCTACTACATCCCCTCCTACATTAATCCCATATTCCCTACCACCTACCTACACTAGGGACAATTTACAATGGCCAATTTACCTATCAACCTGCAAGTCTTTGGCTGTAGGAGGAAACCAGAGCACCCGGCGGAAACTCACGCGGTCACAGGGAGAACTTGTAAACTCCGCACAGGCAGTACCCAGAACCGAACCTGGGTCGCCGGAGCTGTGAGGCTGCGGTGCTAACCACTGCGCCACCTAAATATGGTACCTAAATAGTGTGGTACCACCTAAATATCGACAAGGATTATTAAGGTTATAGAACATAGAACATAGAACATACAGCACAGAACAGGCCCTTCGGCCCACAATGTTGTGCCGATCCTTTGTCCTCTGTCAAGGACAATTTAATCTATACCCCATCATTCTCCTTTATCCATATACCTATCCAAAAGCCTTTTGAAAGTCCCTAAAGTTTCTGACTCAACAACTTCCCCGGGCAAGGCATTCCATGCCTCGACCACTCTCTGGGTAAAGAACCTTCCCCTGACATCCCCCTTATATCTCCCACCCTTCACCTTAAATTTATGACCCCTTGTAACGCTTTGCTCCACCCGGGGAAAAAGTTTCTGACTGTCTACCCTATCTATTCCCCTGATCATCAAGGTTAGCACAAGACATTCCTTTTGCAGGATATAGGGTAATTCGGAAGACCAAATCACACATAAGCCAACATTATTACTGGCCAGGTTTTACGAAGGATGTCAGATAATTTTGTAGGGCATGTCAAACAGTGGGAAAATCACAACCTGCCATAAAACCAGGGGATGAGGTATTAGTGTTGTTACCGTCACAGGGAGAACCAGTAAAAGATCTGTTCAGTGGCCCATATAGAGTGATCAAAAGAGTGGGTAATGTAGATTACTTGATTGACACCCCTGATCGCCGGATGAAGAACTGGGATGTCACATTAATTTGCTCAAACCATATTAGCGCAGGGAGGAGGATAAACCAGTACAGCAATGTCAGGTAATCGGGACTGTGGAGACAGAAAAGGATAGTGAGGATGAGGCAGAAGTAGACCTAGGAAATTCTTAGATTGAACCTCCAACTATCCCATTAGCGAATGCAGAATGGCTAGGAAAATTAAACAATAGGCCTTTACACTTAAAGGCGAAACAGCGTGAAGTCCTAACCAGGGTTTTCACAACGTCTCAAAACATTTGTAGGGATAAGCCAGGATGCACAACCTTAGCCACACATGATGTGGGTATAGGGGGAACTATTCCTTTAAAACAACATCCTTGTTGCTTAGGTCCAGACAGACAGGCCCAAGTGGAAGCAGAGGTACAATGTATGCTGAAGGGCAGCTTAGATGAACCTAGTCAGGACAGCTGGAATTCACAGATGATCTTGATGACTAAACCTCGTGGCACGGCTCAAAATTGAATAGACTCTAGAAAAGTCACTGTGGTAAAAAAGGCAGACTCCTACCCAAATTACCCCAATAAATATGTTACGACCTACTGCTCCAGTCAAAGCCCCCAATCAAAATATATGATTCTGATTGTGGTGGGAGAAATGCACTGATAATTCAATCCCGTCACTCCACAGATCGCCTAACATATCATTTAAAACTTTCTAAATTCAAGAAAGACACAGCCAGATTGTACCATCTATTAACCCCCAAAAGAGGTTAACCAAACCAGGTGCCTTTAAATCAACAAATTAACTCTTTAATTAGAAGAACTAAATTCTTAAACACTATGAAATATACACAACATTTAAAATAGAACAAATTAGAATCCTTGCAAATTTACAGTCTAATGTTGCTTGAAGTCCTCACAGAATGTTGCTTGAAGTCCTCACAGTCGTCCAATGTGGGAAAAAAGGTTCTTCCACAGTAGAACAGTCCATAGTCTAACTTTAGCATTAGGTGATGCTTTCCTTCTCCAGCGAACTTCAACAATTAACGACTTGCAAACACTTTCAATAGAATCAAGCTGACTTTAGAGTTTTTGAGGAATAAAAGATTGTCACCGTCTAACTTCCCTTTCTTCAATTTAAATTACCAGAAATCTCTGTTTTGGCTTGACTTATTTTTAGAATTTTGAGAGATAATAATTAAAGAGACTAAAATCCTATTCCTTCAGTTTAAATGGTTGAGAGCTCTTTTTCCAGATGCTGTCATTACATGTGTCTGTGCGCCCTCTGTGTCTGTATTCTGTTAGAACAAACTGTTTTCAACTAAAAATCCAGTTCAAAATTGAATTGTAACAAATGTATCGCTTAATACTCACTCCCAGTGGCTGTATCTATGGTAAGGAGAATGCACCCTTTGAATCGCAGTTTTCAAATGGCTATTCCTAAGGCAACGAAAATGCACCTTTCTATAACTCCTGAGGCTTGCTGGTTCTTAAAGCAATACTGATCCTTTGCAAGCCTTAAAGGCAAACTACATATTCCTGGGGGAAAAAACTACAAGACCATGACAGTAGAAAGAGGATGTTAGGTAAGAAATTAGCAAGCAGGACCTCAAAAGTAGTAATCTCCGGATAACTCCCAGTGCCACGCACAAGTGAGTACAGGATTCGAAGGATAAGAAAGATAAATGCGTGGTTGAAAATTTGCTGCGGTGGGGGTGGGGGGCGGCTTTAGATTCTTGGGACATTGGGACCAGCTCTGTGGGAGAAAGGACCTGTACAGGCCGGATGGGTTACACGTGAACAAAGCCGGGAAGTTAGACTGTGACAATCTTTTATTCCTCAAAAACTCTAAAGTCAGCTTGATTCTATTGAAAGTGTTTGCAAGTCGTTAATTGTTGAAGTTCGCTGGAGAAGGAAAGCATCACCTAATGCTGAAGTTAGACTATGGACTGTTCTTCTATGGAAGAACCTTTTTTCCCACATTGGATGGTTCTTAATGAGTACTCTGCGCCTGTCTTCACAAAAGAGGGGGATGATGCAGATGTTGTAGTTAAAAAAGAGGCGTGTAAAGTATTGGGTGATAAACAGAGGAAGATAGGAAGTACGAATGGGATTAGCATCCTTGAAAGTTGATAAATTACCAGAACCAGATGAAATGTACCCCAGGCTGTTAAAAGAAACAAGAGAGGAAATAGCGGAAAATCTGACCATCATTTTCCAGTCCTCACTGGATACAGGTGTGGTGCCGGAGGATTGGAGAACTGCTAACGTTGTATCTTTGTTTAAAAGAGAGGGACAGACTGAATAATTACAGGCCAATCAGTCTAACCTCAGTAGTGGGCAAGTTATTGGAATCAATTCTGAGAGACAGGATAAATTGTCACTTAGAAGGGTTAATCAAGCATAATCAGCATGGATTTGTTCAGGGAAGATCTGGTCTGACCAACTTAATGGAATTTTTTTGAAGAAGGAACAAGGAAGATTAATGAGGGTAGTGCAATTGATGTGATCTACATGGATTTTAGCAAGGCTTTTGACAAGGTCCCACATGGCAGATTGGTTAAAAAAAAGGCCCATGGGTTTCAGGGAAATGTAGCATGGTGAATATTAAATTGTGGCAGGAAACAAAGGGGAATTGTTGACAGGTGTTTTTGCGAATGGAGGGCTGTTTCTAGTGGCATTCCGTAGGGCTCAGTACTGGGTCCCCTGCTTTTTGTGCTATATATTAATGATTTGGACATAAATGTAGGGGGTATGATCAAGAAGTTTGCAGACAACACTAGCATTGGACTTGTGGTAGATAGTAAGGAGGATAGCTGTAGGCTGCAAGAAGATATTGATGCACTGGTCAGGTGGCAGAAAAGTGGCAAATGGAAATCAACCCAAACAAGTGTGAGGTGATGCATTTAGGGAGATCAAACAAGGCAAAGGAATTCAAGATTAATGGGAAAATACTGAGAGGTGTAGAGGAAATGAGGGATCTTGTAGTGAATGTCCACAGGTCCCCGAAGGTAGCAGGATTCTTCGATAAGGTATTTAAGAGGGCATATGGAATCCTTTCCTTTATTAGCCGAGATATAGAATATAAAAGCAGGGAGGTTATGCTGGAACTGTATAAACCATTAGTTAGACCACAACTTGAGTATTGTGTGCAGTTCTGGTCACCTCATTACAGAAAGGATATAATTGAAGCAAAATACTGTGGATGCTGGAAATCTGAAATAAAAACAAAAAATGCTGGAACCACTCAGCAGGTCTGGCAGCATCTGTGGAAAGAATTGCACTAGAGAGGGTACAGAGGAGATATACGAGGATGTTGCCGGGACTGGAAAAATGCAGCTATGAGGAAAGATTGGATAGGCTGGGGTTGTTCTCCTTGGAACAGAGAAGGCTGAGAGGAAATCTGATTGTACAAAATTGTGAGGGGCCTGGATGTGAAGGGCCTATTTACCTTAGCACAGAGGTCAGTGATGAGCGGGCATAGATTTAAAGTGATTGGTAGAAAGATTAGAGGGGAGATGAGGAAAGGTTTTTTCACCCAGAGGGTGTGAGGTCTGGAACTCGCTTTCTGAAAGGGTAGTAGAGGCAGAAACCCTCAACTGATTCAAAAGATGTCTGGATATGCACCTGAAGTGCTGAAACCTGCAAGGCTACGTATCAAATGCTGGAAGGTAGGATTAGACTGGGTGGCTCACTTTTCGTCTGGCACAGACACGATGGGCTAAGTGGCCTCTTTCTGAGCCTTAAACTTTCTATGATTTCTATAATATGTCTTCTCATGGGGGAATCTAGAACTAGGGGACACAGTTTTAGAATAAAGGGTGATTTAAGATGGATGAGAAGGAATATTTTTTGTTCATCTTTGGAATTCTCTACCCCAGATAGCAGTGGAGACTAGGTCTTTGAATATATTCAAGGCTGAATTAGACAGATTTTTAATCTTAAGGGGAGTCAAGGGTTATGGGGGCAGACAGGAAAGTGGAGTTGAGGCCAATATCAGATCAGCCTTGATCTCACTGAATGGCGGAGCAGGCTCAAGGGGCCAAATGATCTACTCCTGCTCCTATTTCTCATGTTATGTTCTACCAGAGGTGGCAGCACAGTGGTATATAGTCAGGAGGGAGAGGTCCTGGAAGTTCTCAACAGGTCCATGGAAATGTCATGGTAACAGGTTAAACATGGACAAGGAAATCTTCTGATTACCACCGACTGTCGTCCCTCAGCTGATGAATCAGTACTCCTCCTTGTTGAACATCACTTGAAAGAAGCCGAATGTTCTCTGGGTGGGGGACTTCAATGATTATCAACAAGCATGGCTCGGTAGCGCTACTACTGACCAAGCTGGCCTAGTCCTGAAGGATATAGGACAGCCAGTGCCCTACGATCGGGTGGATGTGCAACAAATAGGGCACTGATTGGTCAATTGTAACAGAAGTGCTCCTGATAGTCATGATGCTGTGCTGGTGAGCAAGTGGAGGCAGTCACATTAATCAATGAGTTGTCCGAAAGAAAGTGGTGGAAAAGCTGAAGAACAAGTCAGAGATATTTAGGAACATGTTCGCTGTATGGGGAAAATCATCAGGTAGGTCAACTACTGTTAGTTTTGTGGCAGTTTCAAGAGATTGTAAAATGAGGAAAGCTGTTCACAAATGGTGAATATGTAAAAGAGTGTTATATCAAAGTTTAAGAGCATCTGAACAGTGATTTTAAAAAGCAATTATTCAAAATATTAAATGAATGTCTTTATTTACGAAGACCGTGAGGGACTATTCCATTGCCTAATTCACCAAGAACTCTGTGCCCAAACATTTCCTCCTGAGTTCATGGAAGTGATGTCCCTGGTTATAAAGATAATTAACAGTGATAGCACTGTCTGAAAAATTATTTTTTTCTTATGAATCTGCATGGTTAAGACTGCAGCAAATAACTTCATGCTTTCATATTGCACACATCAGCTTGAAGCCACAGGAGGAGAAAAAGAAATTGATTTGGGCGATAAGTACATAACTCACCCCTCAGATTTTTTTCCTGCACTGTTCACATGTTTGTTTTTATGAATACCTGCAGAATGTATGTTATGTTACTATTAATGTTTAATCATATGCTCCCAGGAATGCCACACAGGAAAATAGGCCCTCATTTAATGTCAAAAGATAAACCAGGCGCATTCATCAACAGGGCTCTCAAATCATGAACTACTATAGCAGTGGATTTGTTTTGCATGTTTCTACTACTACAGCAAATGCCCAGACATAAAGAATATAGAGTCACAGAAAGGTTGCGGCACAGAAAGAAGCCATTCAGCCCATCGTGTCTGCTTTCTGCCTCTACCACTGATCTGGGAAGTGAATTCCAGACACCCACCACCCTTTGGGTGAAAAAGCTTTTCCTCATGTCCCCTCTAATCCTTCTACCAATCACCTTAAATCTGTGCTCCCTGGTAATCAATGATAGAGAACTCAAATGCAAAAAGGTACATCTAACATCATGATGAACTACCAGACCGTGTTACAAATCTGAGTGCATTAGAAGGTGTAAAGCTGAGAAGGGGAAGACTTATAGGTCAAGAGAGAAAAACTCAAACAGGCAGTGAAAAAGTGGTGCAAGCCTAAAACCAGATTCTAGGACTTGAATGGCCCCCTAATATGTTTCAATGATTTTTCCAAGATACTGTGTTAAAAGCTGTCCTCAGAACTTGTATTACATACTTCATGTACAGAAACTGTATGCTATTTTCACTGGGGACATGTATCATTTATGCTGAATTGCTGAGGCTGTAGTGGATAAAAAACAAATCAATGAGTTCCATGTCAACAGCAAATCTCATCTGGATTTTAAACACTGGCTTACCTGCCACTATCACGCACTTAGCTTATCCAATTTACGGCAACGTATGTGCACAGGCATTGCATATGAAACACTACATTATTAAGCATAAATTTCATGAGGCCTCGTCATTAAGACGTGGTAGCAAAGGTCATAAAATCAGAACTTGTCCCCCCAATTCTTTCTGCAACTAATTTGTGATGGAGGCTGTGGTACAGGCATGCATATGTCCCCTTTAAATATTTATATGAACTATTTCAAGTGTTGTGTCAGATTTCATGAGTTTAGGAGAGGCCCTGCCCATAGCATTATCATCTTTGCTCCCTAGACAGTATCTGCAGGTGCAAAGACATCTCACAACCTTCTATTACTTCAGAATCTGGTAGAGACCATGCCATGCCTATGACAAAATGTCATCTGAGACCTGTTCTTGCCGTCTCAGCTTCACTGCAAATTCAGTAATAGGGTTGTTGTCTGCTGTGGAACTATGTCACTTGTAATAGACTGCACCAAGGATTCGGGCAGATCTACCTATTGCTGTGAAGGTGACAAACACATTCACCTTCTATGACAAAAGACACTCGCAGGCCACTGAAAAAAAAATCAGCCCATTTGCAGTCTGTACCTCCATTAAACAAATCCCTGATAGCATGCTTGGCCAGGGAACTCACATCATCACTTTCCTAGGGTAAAGGAGAAACCAACTGAACAGATTACAAAAGTTTTACAATAAGCCTTCCCAATAAGCAACCCAAAGAATCTTAAGCTACACCAAAGTAGCCATTAGGGCTGCTTAGCACAAGCTGAATAACTACTGGAACCAGAAAAGGTTCCATTCTCTTAACATGCAGGACATTTCAGACCACATTGTCATGCACAATACAAAATATCACATTTTCCACATTGTTTGAAGGTAACAGGGTATCATGATGGCTGTTGGCTGAGCAAGCCTACCCATTGCAGCATGGCTCCTGAAATCAAGTCAGAACCCCAGTACAGCATGAAAGTGTTTGTACAATAAAACCCATGCCACCGTTTGAATCACAGTGGAGAAACACCACAGCGTTGCTGAATGGAACATCCTGCTCTACAGTCCAAAGTATGTGAGCCTATAACCTGAACTGCTCTAACAGGAGATTATTGTACAGCGCAGAGCTGGATGAGTGTGCAGCTGCAAAATGAGAAGGCCTTTAGGGGAGCAGATCTACAGAAAAAGAGCAATGAAGAAGAGAAGGCTGAGATGGAAGTCTATGACGTGAACACAGGATGGGTTGTCCAAAACATTGGCATTCAGCAAAATTTCCAATAAGAAACACCAACTTGCATACAAAATCTATCATCTCACTCAGTTCCAATGCAGTGACTAATTCACAAAGAAGATACTTGTTCTCATATTCAGCTGATTGGTTATCCACTGCTCCCCACTTTTAGGCCTGAATATTACAGAACCCTGACGTCAGGGGTTGTGGCAGGGGTTGGAGGGGATGGGGGGAAAATGCCTCCAGGAGAGGGCCAGCACACACCCCTACGCCGGGAGAGCCTGGCCCGATACTGCCAAAGGCGGCAAAGCCTCGTGGCAGCCGCCCCCACCACCAGACGAGAGGGCCACCATTTAAATATTTAAATAAATTAAGATCATTGAGTTAATTATATTCACATTCCTGCCATCTGTCCCGGTGCAATCTTCATGCTACTGACCGGCACTCCCGCGCCTTCGGAGCTCCGTCCAGCAAACCAATGCGGAACACTGGTGGGGAGAGGCGAGGAGATAAGTTTCTCAGTGCGGGCTTGGGGGCATGAATGGGGTCAAAATAATATCATTGGTGTAGGGGATGGTGGGAGGGATAGTAGTTTAAAGTTAACGCACTTTGTGGGGAGGAAGGTCAGGTGGACAAGGTAAGTGTTTTGGGGGGGAGAGGGCAAGTAATTAATTCTATGGTTATTGGGGGGCTGGGAGAGGGGCAAAATAAATGTTCTTAATTTTTTCATTCAATGTCTCTTTAAATATTTAAATTGCATGGTAGTGCTTGAAGCACACAGGCAGCTGATTCCATTGCCGGGGACGGACAGCCCGCCCCCTCCACGTCATCGGTGGGGGGCGGTCCGCCCCAGCTTTTAACTGAGCCGCCGTGCTTAATATCGCTGCGGCTCCGCGACGTGCAGCCCCTTTCGCCCACCACCGACTTCAGTGCCGGTAGTATAAATTTCAGCCCATAAAGCTACCCTTCTCCAACAGCATTAAAATATCAAAGGAAAGTAAAAGCAAAATATAAAAATTCATTGCCTGCACAACTTCAAGTTAAACTTAGCATAAAACAACGGCCAGTGGTTAAAACTAGAAAAAGGTAAAGTTGAAGACTAATGCCACAAAGTTCCTTGACATACACTTCTTTGGTCTCCTTATCTCGAGAGACAATGGGTAAGCGCCTGGAGGTGGTCAGTGCTGTGTGGAGTAGCGCCTAGAGTGGCTATAAAGGCCAATTCTAGAGTGACAGGCTCTTCCACAGGTGCTGCAGAAAAATTTGTTTGTCGGGGCTGTTGCACAGTTGGTTCTCCATTTTGTCATTTTTCCTGCCAACTGCTAAGTCTCTTTGACTCGCCACACTTTAGCCCCGCCTTTATGGCTGCCCGCCAGCTCTGGCGAACGCTGGCAACTGACTCCCACAACTTGTGATCAATGTCACAGGACTTCATGTCGCGTTTGCAGACGTCTTTAAAGTGGAGACATGGACGGCCGGTGGGTCTGATACCAGTGGCGTGCTCGCTGTACAATGTGTCTTTGGGGATCCTGCCATCTTCCATGCGGCTCACATGGACAAGCCATCTCAAGCGCCGCTGACTCAGTAGTGTGTATATGCTGGGGATGTTGGCCGCCTCGAGAACTTCTATGTTGGAGTTACGGTCCTGCCACCTGATGCCAAGGATTCTCCAGAGGCAGCGAAGATGGAATGAATTGAGACGTCGCTCTTGGCTGACATACGTTGTCCAGGCCTCACTGCCATAGAGCAAGGTACTGAGGACACAGGCTTGACACACTCGGACTTTTGTGTTCCGTGTCAGTGCGCCATTTTCCCACACTCTCTTGGCCAGTCTGGACATAGCAGTGGAAGCCTTTCCCATGCGCTTGTTGATTTCTGCATCAAGAGACAGGTTACTGGTGATAGTTGAGCCTAGGTAGGTGAACTCTTGAACCACTTCCAGAGCATGGTCGCCAATATTGATGGATGGAGCATTTCTGACATCCTGCCCAATGATGTTTGTTTTCTTGAGGTTGATGGTTAGGCCAAATTCATTGCCGGCAGCCGCAAACCTGTCGATGAGACTCTGCAGGCACTCCTCAATGTGAGACGTTAAAGCAGCATCGTCAGCAAAGAGAAGTTCCCTGATGAGGACTTTCCGTACTTTGGACTTCGCTCTTAGACGAGCAAGGTTGAACAACCTGCCCCCTGATCTTGTGTGGAGGAAAATTCCTTCTTCTGAAGACTTGAACGCATGTGAAAGCAGCAGGGAGAAGAAAGTCCCAAAAAGTGTGGCTGCGAGAACACAGCCCTGTTTCATGCCACTCAGGATAGGAAAGGGGTCTGATGAGGAGCCACCATGTTGAATTGTGCCTTTCATATTGTCATGTAATGAGGTGATGATACTTAGCAGCTTTGGTGGACATCCAATCTTTTCTAGTAGTCTGAAGAGACCACGTCTGCTGACGAGGTCAAAGGCTTTGGTGAGATCAATGAAAGCAATGTAGAGGGGCATCTGTTGTTCGCGGCATTTCTCCTGTATCTGTCGAAGGGAGAACAGCATGTCAACGGTCGATCTCTCTGCACGAAAGCCACACTGTGCCTCAGGGTAGACGCGCTCGGCCAGCTTCTGGAGCCTGTTTAGAGTGACTCGAGCAAAGACTTTCCCCACTATGCTGAGCAGGGAGATTCCACGGTAGTTGTTGCAGTCACCGCGGTCACCTTTGTTTTTATAGAGGGTGATGATATTGGCATCGCGCATGTCCTGAGGTACTGCTCCCTCGTCCCAGCACAGGCATAGCAGTTCATGTAGTGCTGAGAGTATAGCAGGCTTGGCACTCTTGATTATTTCAGGGGTAATGCACATACACAGTGGTCAATTTATGGATTGGACTGTGATATAGGCAAAATGACTCGAATTATTTAAGAAGTACTGAAGGAGGAACTATAACTTAATTTTTCATTGAAGGGCACATTTATGTCAAGTTAAGCATTCTCAAGGATCTTTAAGAGTCACTTCTCAAAAATGAAAATCAAGCCTGATACAAGTTTAGCTTTACACTCTCTAAAAGTTCTGAGAAATTAACAGCAGTAAGTGATGCATCTAATATGTATTTCATAGCTTGTGTAGCAGTAAGTGTTCCCATATAATTAATAGGCATGAATTATCACAAGCATCTCTGGCACCTTAGAAGTCACATTATAGCATGAGAAATAAGTTTATTCATGTAAAGTTACGCAATGACTTCAGATGAGATTCAGAAGTTAAACTAAAACTGATTTTCAAGAAATTTTACTCAAAAAGTTTTCTGAATATCAATGTTCATCTTCACGCCAATTGTGGACAATCAGTCAAAATGATTGATTGTAGCTCTTCAGGAATTGGACACTATCTTTACTGACAGGGCTTTAGAATATTCCATTGGAGCATTAAAACATAATTACCATTTGTAGTCAATTTGTAGTAAATCTAAGGGTTTACAAGTGGAAGTTATTGAAAAGACTGAAGCACTTTGAAATGGTGCTTTTGGAATTAACAAGTTTTATGGGCAGCTAACTTACTCAGTGTTAAATGTCACAGTCAAACTGGAAAATCATAACAACAATTGCATTTACATAGTGTCTTTGACGTAAGGAAGCATTCCAAAGCATTTTGCAAGCATTATCAAACAAAATTTGGCACAAAGATACAAAAGGAATTAGTAGGACAGGTGACGAAAAGTTTGATCGAAGAGGTAAATTTTGCACAGTGTCTTAAAACAGGAATGAGTGGTAGAAAGGCAGAGAGATTTAGGGAGGGAATTCCAGAGTTTAGGACCTTGGCAGCTGAAGGAACAACTGTCAATTGTAGAGCAATTAAAATTGGGAATGCTCGAGATGCAGAATTGGCAGAGTGCAGAGATCTTGGGGGCTTTAAGGCTGGAGGAGATCACAGAGATAGGGAGGGGCAAGGCCATGGAGAGATTTGAAAACACAGATGAGAAATTTAAAATTGTGGTATTGCTAAACTGAGAGCCGATGTAGATCAGCGAGCACAGGGGAGATGGGTGAAAGGGACTTGTTGCGAGTTAGGAGATGGCAGCAGAGTTTTGAATGACCTCAAATTTGCAAAGGGTAGAACGAGGGATCCTGGCCAGGAGTGCATTGAATAGTCAAGTTTAAAGGTAACAAAGAGAGTTTCAGCAGCAGATAAGCTGAACATGCCAAAAGACAGTGCTATCATATTAGCATATTGATACATATTCAAATTCTCAGGTTGGAAGGGGACAGCTGAGCTGTTGAGTGCAGCTTTCTCTGCATTACTATTTTTCTCTATTTTATTAATACTATGATAATCACTGCTCTTCTGTACAAACAAAACATAAAGAACAAGTGGGAAAAGACCACGAGACTGATCAAGCCCACTCATGTGGGCACTCATGACGCACCCCTAAACCCCACAATCTTTTGCTGGGAGAGCTAAAATAATAGAAAGAAAACCTGTAGCAAATTCAGGAAAACCTCTGGGAGAGTCCCCTCTGACTCCCTAAGACAATTAAACAAAGCTCCAAACTGTGATAGCCCATAGCTCCAGCTAATTGCAGATAAAAGCAACCTACATTCTGTAAGTGGAAATGTCCTCTTCACCCAAGGGCTTGTCAAGTTCTTTTTAAGGAATTGCAGTGAATTCATACCAATGCATGTTCCAAGGGGCAATGACTCTGTACAAAATATACTTCATGGCATCTTCACAGCATGTAACCCAACTCTATTTTATGTACATGCAATCTGCTCCTACCATTTCTATCCATCTCAAAGAACCTATTGTACCAGATAGAAGTCCAAATCCTTCCTCACTTTATAAACCTCAGTTGTAACCCTTGTGTTTCTCTGAAGTAAATAGCCCTGCCTGTTGAAGCTTATCATCATAACTGAGCATGCTTAGCTTGGTAGCATTTTAGTTATCGTCCTCTGTACCTTTTCCAGAGATTTAATATCTTTCACCATATGCAGGGATTTTGGCTCAGTCGTTGGATTGTGCTTCTAAGTTAGAAGATCAAGTGGCAGCGAGTGGAGACTGGAGCACTGTCTCAGGATTCTGTGTTGACATCCAGTCGATTACTCAGTGGATGTGATATGAATGGTGGGAACCCAGAAGATCATTAATGAAGGATCCATTATACCCCAAGGCTTTCTTGATCTGTTGCCTTTAGTTGATGTCCCTGATTGGTATAAACATGCCTGCAATTTTCCAACTCCAAATGCATGACAATGTATTTGACCACAGGAAAAGGCCTGTCCTGCATACATTCTTCACCAATTTGGCTAATTCAACTTCGGCCTATTGATTTATTGTAAATTACTCAGCCTGTGCATGTTTTCATGTCATCTGCAAATTTAATGGCCTCATCTAAATCATTAATGAAAATGTTCCTAACACAGAACTTTATGGAAAGTCACACATACCCAGGCCCTATTCAGATGCAATCCCATTAATAACAATCAATGACCTATCCAGCACATTATCTGTTTTGCAATCCCATATGATATAGTTTTTAGCCAAAGATTCTGGTTAATTTTAACCCCCAAGTAAAGGTGGATTGGGGGCAGGTGCTGGTTAAAATTAACGATTTTTCAATTGTGACCACAATCCGGTTCCAACACACCCATTTCCAGATTTAACACAAGTGCATTTGGATGTCGGTGAGAAACCTATTCGTTGAAGTCAGGAATTTAATTAGTGCAGGGGGGCGGGAAGTTATTGGTGCAAATAAAGTCCTTGTGAGATGTTAATGAGGGGTTTGTAAAGTGAAACTTACTTCGCTCTAAATTTAGCTTTCTCCAGCAGAGGTTTCCCAGGACTTGGATAACTGACCATAGTAGCGGAGGTGAGATTGAGCCACAGCTCAGGTGGGTAGTTACATTTTGTCATTGCCCCATCTGAATAAAAACTCACTGATTACAGTTGGTGTCTCATTTCCCTCTTGATTGGCCTGGGGCGGGCGGGCGTTTATCACCCCCCACCTGCCCTATGGGGGAAGGCGTCCTGGAGCCTCCCATTCCATTTTATGCCAACACCCCCGCCACCATCCCGGGTGCTGGGGTGGCGTGAAATTCTGGCCATATATTCATACTTTAAAGATATAAACTTTATTCAATGTGAAATTTTTGAAATTGACTTTTCCTCAAAAAAAAAGTGGGAAATGTGCTGCAAAATGGCTGCCAAAGCTCAGATGACCTGGCCTGTGGATTCAAATATTGTCTCACTATCTCAAAAGGACAAAAGGATACATTCCAGACTAAAAGGTGTCAAGTACACCCATTCTGGAACCATCAAGAGACATTGCTGAATTGAATGAATTTCGTTTGAGACAAAGAAGGTGTGAAGTTGACACATTGGGCTGAATTTTATTCACCCACTGCCGGAAGTGGTGGCGGGTGAAAGAAATAGCGGCCCGCACAAACGGGCCATGCTCCACCGTGCTGCCACAATCTAGCACGTGGTGGCTCATTTCCATTCGCAGGGTGGTCCGCCACCCCCAATCACATTGCGGGGGTGGGCTCTGTGATGCCAGCAATGGTGTCAGCTGCCTCTGTGCAGGCGCTGATGCCATTTTTAAAGGGCTGCCAGACATGCACAGAGAGTAAAAAGTTCAACCCCAGAACAGCCCCCCCCACCCCGCACAAACCACTACACTGTACATAAATGTGTGACCCGTTTCCCGCGACCAATACATAGAAAATAAATGGTAGCCCCAGCTCCCCCCACCCCCCAAAATACTTAAATTGAATAGTTGATGTCTGCCCCCACCACAACTGCACAAAGTGAAGGGGTCACCCCTTCCCCCCCACACTCGAAATGCAGAGCTGGCCCCGTTTCCCACCCCACAACACTAAAAATCCTAAGAACACCCCCTTCCCCACCTCGGTGGCACCAGCTTTCCCTGGATGGGAAAGTAAAGGCCTGTTTGTGCCAGCCATCGCAAGGAAGATCGCAGACAGCTGGTAATATCATGGGGAATGGCATGATAATTTAGTCATGAATGGTATGTTAATTTATTAATGTCATTTATTTCAATATTTAAAGTTGGGTCCTGTCATTGAGTGGCAGGGTGGGGGGGTGGGAAACGAGGGTGCCACAGAGCCTCACTGCTGCCAGGAAGATCAGGTCCAGAAATCCTGGCATCGGGGTCCATGGCGGGCCGCTACCACTGCGATCTTCTGGCCCCCCCCCCACCCCCTATCCCCACCATGGAGCCTGACATTGGGAGCTCAACAAAATTCAGCCCATCAGAACAGAATGATACCCATCTAAACATTAATGGATGGCCAGGGATTCCACATCCTGGTCCATTGTATGGTCAACCAGGGGAGAAGGCCATGTGCCAGGTACCAGAAATGCTAATATGATGAATCGTGACCTTAAAGGGGAACCCTCTGGAGAGAGAGGGAGAGATCAAAACAATTTCACGGAGGGCGTCCAGCCAAGAGCTCTGGAAAGATCCAGCCTAAACAACAAGAAGTGTCCTGCTGCTAATTCCACACTTCAACTTGGTGCAACAAAGAAAGTGATCACCACCAGCAGTCCAAAATCCTAACCACCAGCATTCATCAACAACTCAACAAGTTCAAGTCTACAAACACCCAGGCCTGCATCTATAAAAGAGAATGTCCTACTTAGAAGATTCAACAGGTTTACAGTAAACCACGAACAGAACCACGAACACCTACTACACCTTGAATTCTTACCCTTTACCTTCTATCTATCTTCTCTTGAGAGTGCATGTGAGAATGAATGCGTGCATGAGTGGTGTTGCAAATATTTTAGAAATGAGAATTGCTCAATAAATAGTTAATCTTCTGTTTGAAACCTACAAGAAAACCTGTCATTGTCCGTTTATTTGGTAAGTAAAACAATCAAGGGCTAACTCGTCATTTTAAAACAAACCACGGTTGCAGTCAGTTGGAAGGTGAACAGAGGGAACCACCCATCCCTTGACCACCTGTCCGTAGCAGCTGGAAATATTCAGCAGGTCAGGCAGCATCTGTGGAGAGAAAAAAAGAGTTAACATTTCAGGTCTGTGTGACCTTCATCAGAAATGGCAAAAGTTAGAAATGTAATAGGTTTTAGAGTCATAGAGTCATAGAGTTATACAGCACAGAAACAGGCCCTTCAGCCCATCATGTCTGTGCCAACCATCAAACACCTAACTATTCTAATCCCATTTTCCAGCACGTGGCCCGTAGCCTTGTATGCTACGGCGTTTCAAGTGCTCATCGAAATACTTCTTAAATCTTATGATGGATCCTGCCTCGACCACCCCTTCAGGCAGTGTATTCCAGATTCCAACCACCCTCTGGGTGAAAACATTTTCCTCGAATCCACTCTAAAGCTCCTGCTCCTTACCTTAAATCTATGCCCCCGGGTTATTGACCCCTCCTTTAAGGGAAAAAGTTTTTTCCTATCTAATCTATCAAAGCCCCTCATAATTTTGTATACCTCAATCATATCTCTCCTCAGCCTTCTCTGCTCTAAGGAAAACAACCCTAGCTTTTTCAGTCTCTCTTCATAGCTGAAATACTCCAGCCCAGGCAACATCCTGTTGAATCTCCTTTGCACCCTCTCCAGTGCAATCACATCCTTTCTATAGTGTGGTGCCCATAACTGTACACAGTACTCCAGCTGTGGCCTAACTAGTGTTTTATACAGCTCCATCACAACCTCCTTTCTATTGTGTTCTATGCCACGGCTAATAAAGGCAAGTATCCCATATGCTTTCCAAACCACCTTATCTACCTGTGCTGCTGCCTTCAGTGATCCATGGACAAGTAGACCAAGGTCCCTCTGACCGTCTGTACTTCCGAGGGTCCTACCATCCATTGTATATTCCCTTGCCTTGTTGGTCCTCCCAAAATGCATCACCACACACATCTCAGGATTAAATTCCATTTGCCATATCTCCGCCCATCTTACCAGCCCATCTATATCGTCCTGTAATCTAAGGCTTTCCTCCTCACTATTTATGACACCACCAATTTTCGTGTCATCTGTGAACTTACTGATCATACCTGCTATATCCACGTCTAAATCATTAATGTACACTACAAACAGCAAGGGTCCCAGCACCGATCTCTGCGGTACACCACTGGTTACAGGCTTCCACTCGCAAAAACGACCCTCGACCATTACCCTCTGCCTCCTGCCACTAAGCCAATTTTGGATCCAATTTGACAAATTGCCTTGGATCCCATTGGCTCTTACCTTCTTAACCAATCTCCCATGCGGGACCTTATCAAAAGCCTTACTGAAGTCCATATAGACTACATCAACTGCTTTACCCTCATCCACGCATTTCGTCACTGCCTCAAAAAATTCAATCAAGTTAGTCACACACGATCTCCCCCTGACAAAGCCATGCTGACTATCCCTGATTAATCCCTGCCTCTCCAAGTGGCGATTAATCCTGTCCCTCAGAATTTTTTCCAATAGTTTCCCAACCACTGACTCTAGACTCACCGGCCTGTAATTACCTGGTTTATCCCTGCTACCCTTCTTGAATAATGACACCACATTCGCTGTCCTCCAATCCTCTGGTACCTCTCCTGTGGCCAGAGAGGATTTGAAAACTTGTGTCAGACCCACTACAATCTCCTCCCTTGCCTCACACAGCCTGGAATACATCTTATCTGGGCCTGGGGATTTATTCACTTTTAAACCCACTAAAACAGCTAATACTTCCTCCCTTTCAATGCTGATACGTTCAAGTATATCACAATCCCCCTCCCTGATCTCTACATCTACATCGTCCTTCTCCATAGTGAACACATATGAAAAGTAATCATTTAAAACCTCACCTATGTCCTCCGGCTCCATACACAGATTGCCACTTTGGTCCCTAATGGGCCTTACTATTTCCCTGGTTATCCTATTGCCCTTAATATACTTATAAAAGGACTTAGGATTTTCCTTTATCTTGCCCGCCAGTTTTTTTCATGTCCCCTCTTCGCTGTCCTAATTACTTTTTTAAGTACTCCCCTACATTTTCTGTACTCCTCTAGTGCCTCCACTGTTTTCAGCACTCTGAATCTGCCATAAGCCTCCTTTTTAACTGATCCAATCCTCTATCCAGGGTTCCCTGGACTTATTGGTCCTACCCTTCACCTTAATGGGTACATGTTGGCTCTGATTCTCACTATTTTCTCTTTGAATGACTCCCACTGATCTGATGTCGACTTTCCTCCAAGTTGCTGCTCCCAGTCCACTTTCGCCAGATCCTGTTTTATCATCTTAAAATCATCCTTCCCCCAATTCAGTACCTTTATTTCTGGTCCATCTTTGTCCTTTTCCATAACTACCTTAAATCTTACAGAGTTATGGTCACTATCCCCGAAATGTTCCCCCACTGACACTTCTACCACTTGTCCGGCTTCATTCCCTAGGATTAGGTCCTGTACTGCCCTTTCTCTTGTAGGAATTTCTACATACTGGCTCAAAAAGCTCTCCTGTATGCATTTTAAGAATTCTGCCCCTTTTAAGCTTTTTGCACTAAGACTAATCCAGTTAATATTGGGGAAGTTGAAATCCCCTACTATTATTACCATATTATTTTTACACCTCTCTGAGATTTGCCTACATATCTGCTCCTCTATCTCTCCCTGACTGTTTGGAGGCCTGTAGTACACTCCCAGCCAAGTGATTGCCCCCTTTTTGTTTTTAAGTTCTACCCATATGGCCTCATTTGAGGAACCTTCTAAGATATCATCCCTCCTTACTGCAGTAATTGGCTCCTTGATCAACAGTGCAATGCCACCTCCTCTTTTACCCCGTCCCCTGTCATGCCTGAAGATTCTATACCCTAGAATAGTGAGCTGCCAGTCCTGCCCCTCCCTCAACCAGGTCTCTGTGATAGCAATAATATCATATTCCCATGTGCTAATCAATGCCCTCAATTCATCTGCCTTACTAGTAAGACTCCTTGCATTAAAATAGATGCAATCCAGCCTTGCATTATTCGCTTGTGCCTTAACAAGTCTATATTTGCTCTGCCTTCCAGACTGACTCAGTTTCTCTTCTATATTTGACTGTGCATCACCCCCTACTGTAACTCCACTCTGTATCCCACACCCCTGCCAAATTAGTTTAAACCCCCTCCCCAACAGCACTAGCAAACCTCCATGCCAGGATGTTGGTCACGTTCCGGTTCAGGTGCAACCCGTCCAACTTGTACAGGTCCTAGCTTTGCCAGAAACAGACCCAGTGATCCAGGAAACTAAAGCCCTCCCTCCTGCACCACCTCCTCAGCCACACATTCATCTGCTCTATCCTCCTATTCCTATACTCACTAGCACGTGGCACTGGGAGTAATCCAGAGATTACAACCTTTGAGGTCCTGCTTTTTAATCTGCTACCTAGCTCCCTAAATTCTTGTTGCAGGACCTCATCCCTTTTTCTACCTATGTCGTTGGTACCAATGTGTACCAGGACCTCTGACTGGTCACCCTCTTCCTTCAGAATGTCCTGCAGCCGCTCCGAGACATCCTTGACCCTAGCACCAGGGAGGCAACATACCATCCTGGAATCTCGTTTGCGGCCACAGAAATGCCTGTCTGTTCCCCTTACAATTAAGTCCCCTATCAGTATGGCTCTCCCACTCCATCTTCTCACCCCCTCCTGAGCAGCAGAGCCATCCGTGGTGCCACAAATTGGCTGTTGCTGCTTTCCCCTGGGAGGCCATCCCCGCCAACAGTATCCAAAGCGGTATATCTGTTTGAGAGAGGGATGGCCACAGGGGACTCCTGCACTACCTGCCCATAACACAGAGAGACCTCAAGGACAGGCAAAGGAATTGCACTGGAGTTAGCAGGGACCCAGGGCAGCTGCTCAATAGTGGATGGTGAGCCAGGAGTCTCCCCGCAAGAGAGTGAAGATTGCCTTCATTCGACATCCAATGCACTTTTGGAGATCCACACCAAGCATGGCTGGCATGAGAAGATCTGCACTGCTGATCCACACATGCTGTGTTCTCTCATGCAGATTGGTGTCTGCAGGAGGCTCCAGCTGAAGGGGGACAGCCGTCAACCTCTGAGGAGGAGCAGTCAGAGGATGCACTGTCACATGACTCTCCTGCACCTTCTACCAATGCAGATACTTTCACCTCAATGGGTTTCTGCTCGGCTTTAGAATCAGGGTCACCAGCTGGTGAGAGCACCACACACGCACCTGAGCAGCTGGCTGACATTGAGACAGCTGAGGCCACTGACAGTCGGAGGACTGTACATGGCCAGGCCCTTGCTGAGCCCCAAGCTGATGATGAGTCTCTGGTGTCGGCAGCACAGGGCACGCTGGAGTTGCAGAGGGAGGTAAAGTAACATCTGATAGAGATACCAGAGGCCATACGCAGCCATGAGCAACGATGGAGGCGTCCATCCATGCCATGAGTGCTGCCATGTCACAGGCATATGAGTACATGGCTTCCTCCATTGCGAGGTTGGCAACCTTCATAGAGAGGGTAGCCACCGAAGTCATCACAGGCCAAGGCGCAGCCTGATCAGCATCCTACCTCCAGCCCAGCTGGCATCACTGGTGTCACACCTTGTGGAAGCAGATGAAAACATATTAAGAAAAGCACCTGGACACACTTATGGTGTCACAGGTGCTTGCATTTGCCATTTGTTTTGTGTTATTATGTTCCATTTTTATTGCACTTCACATTTATTCTTGGAAAATGCTTATTCTTTCATGCATTAAATGTGAGATACTGTCTTTACCCTTTCTCCCTTATTGGGCTGCCAGTGTAGGCACAGCCTTCCTTTGGTAAGCATCACCAATGTGTCAGAGCGCATGGTTAAGCTGGGCGCTAGGCACAGAATCCAGATAGAAAGGAGGTGACAGACTGAATACATTGAGGTGAGTCTTTATTGAGTTCACTCTGAGAGGCCATCATGGTGGCTGGAAGTGGGTAGAACTGTTTCTTGTTTCCCTGACTCATCGCTCAATGTGCCTGGCCTCCAGTTCAAGGAGTTCAAGATCCAGTGCTCCCTACTCATTAGCCTCCTCTGAGTTTTCCTTGTCAGTTGAGGACTGGCGTGAATCATATCCTCATCATGCAAGGTCACTCCCCTCTGCCGTTCTAGATTATGCAGAAAACAACAGACCACCAAGGATACACGAGACCCTCACTGGGGCATGCTGCAGGGCTCCACTGGATTGAACCCCAGGCACCAGAATCTCATCTTCAGCAGCCCAATGGCCTGCTTGATGGGCGCTCAGATTGAGACATGGCAGGTGTTGTACCTCTTCTCCGCTGCAATGTGAGTGTTCCTCATAGGCGTCAGAAGCTATGTCTTCAATGTGTAGCCTTTGTTCCCAAGAATCCATCCCTGAAAGCAAGTGTGGGGTGTGGAAAATTGTGGCATCTGTGATTGTCGAAGTATGTAGGTGTCATGGCCGCTTCCCTGGAAATGGACACACACAAGTAGGAAATGCTTTCGGTGTTTGTAGTCCAGTTGAACGTTGATGACATGAAAGCCCTTCCTGTTGAGTGCCATGATGATCTTCAGGGCTACTGGCATAGGGTGACCACCAAATTCCATCGGTCACAATGCATCCTGCAGCATGGCACATAAGTTGGGAACGGCCTCCCTAGAGAGCTGTAGTCTTCGCTCACAATGACATTTGGACATTTGGAGGTAGCTGAGTCGAGTCCTGTACACCTTCTGGTGCAGATGGGCCCTTCTTGGCATGATCAAGTACTGTTGGTCTCATCATGGAGCTTCACGGGCAGGCGCAGCTGCCTCTTGGCCCTTCCTCCATCAGAGGCGCTGCATCATGCCATGGGAGTCCACAGAGACAGGGTGTGAGACCCATGCCAGGTGATTAATAGGCCTCCAGAGCACTGTCCTTGCAGAAACAATGGCCTTAGCATCTTTGCCTTTGCTAATCCTCTCAGTTTGTGCACTAATGTCCCTCAGTCCTCACCTTTGCTGAGAACCAGCCCAGCACCCAGCAGTCTGGCCACCCAACCTGCTCATCCAGTAGTATGGCCACCTGGTCCTCTCACAGGAGACCAAGCCCAGCCAAGCAGAGTGCACAGCACTGCAGGCTAACAGTGGCCTCTGCTTCCCCCTTCTCCCCTATCCAGTGCTCGTCCTGGCTGCCTTCCCGTCGCGGCACGTTTCAATGACCAGGGTCGAAGTCTTGTGAGGAGGCATCAACGTCCACTAATTCCCCCCATTGAATCGCGATCAATTGCATGCTAATGTCATGAATGCAACATTGAGTTCAATAATTTTAGATCATAACCTCTGCCCCCATTTTTTTCTTTTTTAGTTCTTTTCTCGGTTCATTTTTTTTCCACTCCTTGTTTCGTTCTTAATCCCTTGACTTTGTGTTCAGACGGTTGCTGTTCTGTCATTTACACATCATCCAGACACATCTTTTGTTTCTTCACTTGTCGCATTATTACCTGCTTTGGCTTTGTACCATAATATCCTCAGGGTTGGCGGGTTGTTATTTTCAATATATTAATAGCTCATTAAGAGCAATGTTAACATGGTTTTTGGAGTGGGTACATGGGTTCCCCAGGCTTCCTGGAACTTGGCAGTGAAAGAAAGGTGAGAACACTGCAGCAATTGAGGGGGATGAAGAAACGACAGGCAAAAATTCTCATAAGAAGTGGAGCCTCACGCTGCTTCCTTGTCTAAAAATGTGAAAGGCTTTTGCTCACAGTATTTCTGACAGGTTACTTTCACTACTTTACAGGTCACTTTCACTGCTTCGAAGGTGACTTTCACTTCAATGGAGGTTTATGCATCTAATCTTTGCAGCTGTGATGTGTCACAGGGCTACTCAACAAATGATTCACAGCCTCCTGGGGATCGATGAGAAGATTTTAAGTGATTTGTCAATGATTTTGGTTTGTCCCATCAGTAATCGACCCTGCATAGTAAGATGAGTGGAATAGCCTCAGCGATAAAAAGACTATTCATGTGCAGTCAATTCAGGTTTTTACTGTTCGACACCATTTGTATGTTGTTAGACATTCCTCTTTGCATGTCACTGACATAATATGCAGTAATTATCTCAATAAGTTTTTCCTTGATCCAGCCAATTCGCTTTCAGATTCATAATCCATTCACTGCTTTTGATCAGTAGATTAAAAGCAAAAAGCAAAAGGCGGTGGAGTTGCATTGCTGGTTAAAGAGGAAATTAACGCAACAGTGAGGAAAGATATTAGCTCTGACGATGTGGCATCTGTATGGGTAGAGCTGAGAAACACTAAGAGGCAAAAAACATTAGTGGGTGTTGTATATAGACACCCAAACTGTAGTGGTGATGTTGAGAATGGCATTAGACAGGAAATTAGAGATGCATGCAATAAAGGAACATCTGTAATTATGGGTGAGTTTAATCTGCATATAGATTGGGCAAATCAAATTAGTCACAATACCGAAGAGGAGGATTTCTTGGAGAGTATACGAGATGGTTTTCTGGACCAATACGTTGAGGAACCAACTAGAGAAAGGGCCATTGTAGACTGGGTATTGGGTAATGAGAGAGGAATAATTGACAATCTCGTGGTACGAGACCCCTTGGGGATGAGCAACCATAACATGATAGAATTCTTCATCAAGATGGAGAGTGACGTAGTTGATTCTGAGACAAGGGTCCTGAACCTTAGTAAAGGAAATTATGAAGGTATGAGGCGTGAGTTGGCCATGACGGATTGGAAAACGTTACTTAAAGGGATGGTGGTGGATAGGCAATGACAAACAATTAAAGAGCGCATGGATGAACTGCAACAATTGTTTATCCCTGTCTGGTGCAAAAGTTAAATGGGACACCTAGCCAAACCATGGCTTACAAGGAAAATTAGAGATAGCATTAGATCCAAGGAAGTGGCATATAAATTTGCCAGGAAAAACAACAGACCTGAGGATTGGGCGCAGTTTAGAATTCAGCAAAGGAGGACCAAGGAATTGATTAAGAAGGGGAAAATAGAGTACGAGAGCAAGCTTGCGGGGAACATAAAAATTGACTGTAAAAGTTTCTATAGGTGTGTGAAGAGAAAAAGATTGGTGAAGACAAATGTAGGTCCCTTACAGTCAGAAACAGGGGAATTTATTATGGGGAACAAAGAAATGGCTGACCAACTAAATGCATACTTTGGTTCTGTCTTCACAAGAGGACTCAAATATCATACCAGAAATGTTGGGGAACACAGGGCTTAGTGAGAGAGAGGAACTGAAGGAAATCAGTATGAGTAGATAAATAGTGTTGGGGAAATTGATGGGATTGAAGGCCAATAAATCCCCAGGGCCTGATGGTTTGCATCCCAGAGTACTTAAGGAAGTGGCCCCAGAAATAATGGATGCATTGGTGGTCATCTTCCAAGATTCTATAGACTCTGGAACAGTTCCTACAGATTGGAGGGTAGCTAATGTAACCCCACTATTTAAAAAGGGAGGTAGAGAGAAAGCAGGGAATTATAGACCAGACAGCCTGGTGTCAGTAGTGAGGAAAATTCTAGAGTCCATTATCAAAGATTTTAAAGCAGAACACTTGCAGAACAGTGGTAGAATCGGGCAGAGTCAGCATGGATTTACAAAAGGGAAATCATGCTTGACAAATCTACCAGAATTCTTCGAGGATTTAACGAATAGAGTTGATGAGGGGAAGCCAGTGGATGTGGTTTATTTGGACTTTCAGGAGGCTTTCGACAAAATCCCACATAAGAGATTAGCATGTAAAATTAAAGCGCATGGGATTGGGGGTAGTGTATTGCGATGGATAGAAAATTGGTTGGCGTACAGGAAACAAAGAGTAGGGATAAATGGGTCTTTTGCCAAATGGCAGTCAGTGACTAGTGGGGTACCGCAGGGATCGGTGCTAGGACCCCAGCTATTCACAATATACATTAATGATTTTGATGAGGGAACTAAGTGTAATTTCTCCAAATTTGCAGATGACACAAAACTGGGTGGGAAGGTGAGTTGTAGGGAGGATACAGAGAGGCTTCTGGGTGATTTGGACAAGTTGAGTGAGTGGGCTAATGCATGGAAGATGCAGTATAATGTGGATAAATGTGAGGTTATCCACTTTGGTAGCAAAAACAGGAAGGCAGATTATTATCTGAATGGCTATAAACTGAGAGAGGGGAATATGCAGCCAGACCTGGGTGTTCTTGTACACCAGTCGCTGAAGGTAAGCATGCAGGTGCAACAGGTGGTAAAAAAGGCAAATGGTATGTTGGCCTTCATAGTGAGAGGATTCAAGTACAGGAGCAGGGATAAATTGCTGCAATTATACAGGGTCTTGGTGAGGCCACACCTGGAATATTGTGTGCAATTTTGGTCTCCTTATCTGAGGAAGGATGTTCTTGCTATAGAGGAGTGCAGCGAAGGTTTACCAGACAGATTCCTGGGATGGTGGGACTGACGTATGAGGAGAGATTGAGTCGATTCGGATTATATTCGCTGGAGTTCAGAAGAGTGAGTGGGGATCTCATAGAAACCTATAAAATTCTAACAGGACTTGACAGGGTAGATGCAGAAAGGATGTTCCCGATGGTGGGGGAGTCCAGAACCAGGGGTCATAGAGTCGTACAGCATAGAAACAGGCCCTTCGGCTCACTGCATCCATGCCGACCATAATGCCTATCTATACTAATCCCACCTGCCTGCATTAATTCCACATCCCTCTATGCCTTGGTCATTCAAGTACCTGTCCAGATGCCTCTTAAATGTTGCTACTGTTCCTGCCTCCACCACCTCCTCTGGCAGTACATTCCAGATACCCACTATTCTTTGTGTGAAAAATTTACCCTTTGATCCCCTTTTAACCTCCTCGCTCTCACCTTAAATCTATGCCCTCTTGTTTTAGTCACTCCTACCATGGGAAACAGACTCTGGCTATCTTCCTTATCTATGCCTCTCATAATTTTATATACCTTTATCATGTCCCCTCTCAGCCTCCTTCGCTCCAAGGAAAACAGACCCAGCCTATCCAATCTCTCTTTATAACTCAAGCCCTCCAAACCAGTTGACATCCTTATGAGTCTTTTCTGCACCCACTCTAGCTTAATCACATCTTTCCCATTGTGCGGCGACCAGAACTGCACACAGTACTGCAAGTGCGGCCTAACTAACGTTATGTCCAACTTTAACAGGACGTCCCAACTCTTGTACTCAATGCCTCGGCCAATGAAGGCAAGCATGCCATAATCCTGCTTCACCACCCTGTCTACCTGTGTTGCCACTTTCAGGAAACTATGTACTTGCACCCCAAGGTCTCTCAGCTCAACAACACTCCCCAGGGCCCTGCCATTCACTGTACATGTCCTGCCCTGGTTTAACTTCCAAAAATGCATCACTTCACACTTGTCTGCATTAATTTCCATTTGCCAATCCCTTGCCCACTTTCCCAGTTGATCTATATTCTGTTGTAACCTTAGACAACCTTCTTCACTGTCCACTATACCACCAATTTTGGCGTCATCTGCAAACTTACTAATCATGCCCCCTACATTCTCATCCAAGTCATGAAAATATATGACAAATAACAGAGGGCCCAGCACTGATCCGTGCAGCACACCACTGGTCACCATCCTCCAATCTGAAAAACAACCCTCCACCACCACCCTCTGCCTCCTATCACCAAGCCAATTTTGTATTGTGCTAGCTCACCCTGGATCCCATTTTTTAAAAATTCTTTCATGGGATGTGGGCGTCGCAGGCCAGGCCAGCATTTATTGCCCATCCCTAATTGCCCTTGAACTGAATGGCTTTCTAGGCCATTTCGAGGTCATGTAAGAGTCAACCACATTGCTGTGGATCTGGAGTCACATGTAGGCCAGACCAGGTAAGGACAGCAGATTTCCTTCCCTAAAGGACATTAGTGAACGAGATGGGTTTTTACAACAATCGACAATGGTTTCATGGCCATCATTAGACTAGCTTTAAATTCCAGATTTATTAATTGAATTCAAATTCCACCTTCTGCTGCGGTGGGATTCAAACCCATGTCCCCAGAGCAATACCTGGGTCTCTGGGTTACTAGTCCAGTGACAATACTAGTACGCCACCGCCTCTCCCATGTGTTTGAAACTTCTGGACCAACCTACCACGCGGGACCTTGTCAAAGGCCTTGCTAAAGTTCATGTAGACAACGTCCACCGCCCTGCCCTTGTCAATCATCTTGGTCACCTCCTCGAAAAACTCAATCAAATTCGTGAGACATGATTTCCCACGCACAAAGCCATGCTGACTATCCCTAATCAGACCTTGCCTTTCCAAATGCATATAAATCCTGTCTCTCAGAATCCCTTCCAATAACTTTCCCACCACTGATGTAAGGCTCACCGGCCTGTAGTTCCCTGGCTTATCCCTGCTGCCTTTCTTGAATAAAGGTACAACATTAGCTATCCTCCAGTCTTCCGGTACCTCACCCGTGGCTAACAATGATACAAAAATCTCTGCCAGGGCCCCAGCAATCTCCTCCCTTGCTTCCCATAGCATCCTAGGATACACCTGGTCAGGCTCTGGGGATTTATCCACCTTAATGTGCTTCAAAACCTCCAACACCTCCTCCTTTGTAATGTTGATATGCTCCAGGATATCGCTGTTCCCTCCCTTGAACTCATTGGCTTCCATGACCTTCTCCACGGTAAATACAGAGGAGAAGTATTCATTTAAGACCTCGTCCATTGCCCGTGGCTCCACACATAGATTACCACACTGATCCTTAAGGGGACCTACTCTCTCCCTGGCTACCCTTTTACTCTTAATATACTTATAAAATCTTTTAGGATTCTCCTTTATCTTATCTGCCAGGGAAATCACATGGCCCCTTTTCACCCTCCTAATTTCCTTCTTAAATGTAGTCCTACATCCCCTATACTCCTCGAGGGACTCATTTGATCCCAGCTGCCTATACCTGGCATATGCCTCCTTCTTTATCCTGACCTGACCCTCAATATCCCTCGTCAACCAAGGTTCCCTAAACTTGCCAACCTTGCCCTTCAATCTAACAGGAACATGCCGGCCCTGAATTCTTCCTATCTCACTTTTAAAAGCCTCCCACTTGCCAGACGTCCCTTTACCTGTAAGCAGCCTCTCCCAATTAACTTTTGAGAGTTCCTGTCTGATGCCATCGAAATTAGCCTTCCCCCAATTTAGGACTTCAACTTGAGGACCAGTCCTATCCTTTTCCATAACTATCTTGAAGCTCATAGAGTTATGGTCACTGGTCCTCAAGTGACACATCAACCACCTGTCCATCCTCATTTCCTAAGAGGAGGTCAAGTGTAGCCCCTTCTCTAGTAGGGCCATCCACATACTGCTTCAGAAAACTATCCTGGACACACTTAACAAATTCTTCCCCATCTGATCCCTTAGCACTAAGGCAGTCCCAGTCAATATTAAGGAAGTTAAAATCACCTACTATTACAACCCTATAATTCCTACACTTATCTGTGATTTCCCTACATATATGCTCCTCCAATTCCCTCTAACTATTGGGGTCCTGTAGTATAATCCCATCAAAGTGATCACCCCTTTCTTATTTCTAAGTTCTCCCCATATGGCCTCGCTGGACATTCGCCCCGAGCTATCCTCTATCAGTACTGCCATGATGTCCTCCCTAATCAATAGTGCAACTCCCCCTCCTCTCTTACCTCCACCTCTGTCACGCTGGAAGCATCAGTACCCCGGAACATTGAGTCGCCAGTCCTGCCCATTCCTCAACCATGTTTCCGTAATAGCTATAATATCACAATCCCATGTACCGATCCATGCTCTGAGTTCATCTGCCTTAACTGTAAGGCTTCTTGCATTAAAGTAGATGCAGTTTGGCCTACCAGACCTTCCACGCTCCCTGTTCTGCCCTTGCCCGGCCTGCCTACTGGACATGCTTGCTTTAACCTCTACATTTGCCTCAACTATCTCATCGGAGAGACTACTACTTTGGGTCCCACCCCCCTCCCAGACTAGTTTAAACCCTCATGAGTAGTACTAACAAACCTCCCCGCAAGGATATTGGTCCCCTTCTAGTTCAGATGCAACCCGTCCCTCTTGTCCAGGTCACCTCTGCACCAAAAGAAATCCCAATGGTCCAAGTAGCTGAAGCCCTCCCGCCTACACCAGCTCTTCAGCCATGCATTCATTTGCCTTCTCCTTCTATTCCTACCCTCACTAGCATTTGGCACAGGAAGTAATCCTGAGATTACAACCATAGAGGTCCTGCTTTTTAACCTTCTGCCTAACTCCCCGTATTCACTTTGCAGGACTTCATCTCTCTTCCTGCCTATGTGGTTAGTACCAATATGGACCAAGACCTCTGACTGCTCACCCTCCCCTTTCAGAATTCCCTGTGCCCGCTCAGAGACATCCTTGACCCTGGCACCAGGGAGACAACACACCATCCTGCATTCTCGCTCGCGGCCACAGAAAAGCCTATCTGTGCCCCTGACTGTAGAGTCCCCTATTACTACCGCTCGCCTACACTTTGACCTTCCCTGCTGTACAACAGAGCCAGTCGTGGTGACATTGACCTGGCTGCTGCAGCTGCTTTCCCCTGAGAGGCCATCTCCCCCAACAGTATCCAAAACAGCATACTTGTTATTGAGGGGAAGAGCCAAAGGGGACTCCTGCACTACCTGCCTGCCCCTCCTGGCGGTCACTCATCTATCTGACTGAACCTGCGGTGTGACCATCTCCCTGAAACTCCTATCTATGATACTTTCTGACTCCTGTATGCTCCTCAGTGAGTCCAACTGCCGCTCCAACCGATCCATGGACATTTGACTTCTCCCTGATCTCCCACATTTCACAGGAGGAGCATACAACCCCACTGACTGCCATTTCCACCCCTTGCATTACTTCTGGCAGTCCTCCTGTGACATCACACTTTGATTTTTGCTGGTCAAGCAGGTCCACAGAACAGAACAAAGCACTCACACCGCCGCCGCCACTGCTTCTGGTGTCGGGCCTCACTTTCCGCTGCTTTTGAGATGAGGAGAAATTACTTCACCCAGAGAGTGGTGAACCTGTGGAATTCACTACCACAGAAAGCAGTTGAGGCCAAAACATTGTATGTTTTCAAGAAGGAGTTAGATATAGCTCTTGGGTCTAAAGGGATCAAAGGGTATGGGGCGAAAGCGGGAACAGGTTACTGAGTTGGATGATCAGCCATGATCATAATGAATAGCGGAACAGGCTCGAAGGGCTGAATGGCCTACTCCTGCTCCTGTTTTCTATGTTTCTATGTAAATAGTGTGAGTTACAGCTTCTCTTCTGGGAATGAAAACCTGAGTTGGGGCAGTGGGTGTGGGGGGGTGGGGCTGGTGGTGGGGTGATGTGGGGGGCCAGGAAAATCAATGACTTATTCTGGCATTTCGTGGACTGAGGCAGAAGGAACCTTCCTTTTAATCCTTTAATTTCCCCTGCTGCAGAGCCGCCAAGTGCTGGGTGGAAGCCGCTCGCGCATTTGAAAAGAGCCTGTTTTTCTCCCTGATTCAAATGGCATTTGAGAGGGGGAGGGGGCACTATCATTGAAGAGAATGCACATGTCATGTGGCCTTGGTGGGAAGAAAGGGGACTTCGAAAGAAAGAGACTTTCCAGTCTCTGGGCCTGTTGGGGGTTTGGTGTAGAAATAAGAGGAAATGTGCTTCGCGACTAATTGTAGCATCATTACTACCAACCTATCTCAGGTCTGCTCCCTCAGCAAGACTGGGTATTCAACGCAGGCACCTTTCTGCTTGGTATGATTCAGAACACATTGGAAGTGTCACGAAAACGTGCCAGGTCAAATGATAATTTTTTAATCCACCGGCTGGAAACCTGAATATTAAACTGATGGAGATGAACCACTCAAACCTTGCAAGCTTCGAACTCTGCTAACCGTGGGCACTGAGCCATATTCCCTGCTGCAGACTGTAGTGTTCAGTGTTTTAATTGATCTGTGTTTGATTGTGTTAGTCTGTTCACCAATCGATGCTCACTGTGCTTAATGATTTAAGCCTGACGGGGGAGCTACTGAGAGTAGAGAACTTTCTGGAAAGAACAGAGATCCCCTCTCGAAGGAAATCAGCCACATTGCTGTCTTCTGGAGAACCACCGAATCAGTGTCCACACCTTCAAACTGGAAGCCTCAAGACCACCAAAGGAAAGTTGCGTGACCATCAAATTCACCAACATCCACAGACTGTATACTCCTTTTAGTTCTCTGGACGATAATTTGACCAATCTATCCTTTCCCACGTTGTACTCTATTTGCGTGTGTGCATGAACGTTGGAGCATATTTTATTACTTTTACTTAGACTGGTTTAAGTACAATAAAGTTAACCCCTTTCTTTGCTAAACTCGAGAAAACCAGTCCAATTGGTTCTTTTTATGAACATGGCACGTAAACACTGAATTGGCAAGTATATCCACTGAAAGAAGACATAAAAACAAGAAATGCTGGAAATACTCAGCAGGTCTGGCAGCATCTGTGGACAGAGAAGCAGAGTTAACGTTTCAGGTCAGTGACCCTTCTTCAGAACGAGCAAATATTAGAAATGTAAAAGGTCATAAGCAAGTAAAGCAGGGATGGGGCAAGAGATAACAAAGGAGAAGGTGTAAATAGAACAAGGTCACAGAATAGCTGACCAAAAGGTCGTGGAGCAAAGGCAAACAATATGTTAATGGTGTGTTGAAAGACAAAGCATTGGTACAGATAGGGTGTTAATGGACTGAAAATTGAACAACCGCAAGTACAAACATGAAAAAAAACAGTGGATAAGCAAACTGAACAGACTAAAATGAAATAAAATAAAATAAACACAAAAAATTATGTAAAAAAAAGAAAAATGAAAAAAAATGGTAAAAGAAAAAAAATAACTAAAAATAAAAGTTAAATGGGGGGCCCGTCATGCTCTGAAGTTATTGAACTCAGTGTTCAGTCTGGCAGGCTGTAGTGTGCCTAATCGGTAAATGAGATGCTGTTCCTCGAGCTTGCGTTGATGTTCACTGGAACACTGCAGCAAGCCCAGGACAGAGATGTGAGCATGAGAGCAGGGAGGAGTGTTGAAATGGCAAGCAACCGGAAGATCGGGGTCCTGCTTGCGGACTGAGCGGAGGTGTTCCGCAAAGCAGTCAGCCAGAAAGAAGAAATAAACCTGTTGTGTCAAACAAGGAGAGAGAAAAGAGGGGAGCCCTTCAACCTCGCCTTACCTGATTGTAACAAGTGATACATCTACCTACTGAGTCATTTGGACTTAAAATGATGTTATAAAATTAATCATTCAGTGGGTTACTCCACTGTAGAGTGGTGGAGCAGGGTTGAGGGGCCAAATGGCATGCTCCTGCTCCTAGTTCATATGTTCATTTCTAAAACACAATTTTACTATTACCACATTTCCAGCATTCCTACTCTAATTGATATTTACTCAGGACCTGAAAACTGTGCAATACATTCATCTTCCCTTCCCGCTATAATAAAGAGGCCTATAAAAACCAAGCTTGGCATTACTTAATCATTTGAAACAGGGAAGGGGTGCTGCCAATGGAGAAAGTGCACGAGCCATGTGGCCTTGGACGGATGAAAGGGGGAGCTGAAAGAAAGAGACGTTTGAGTCTCTGGTGTGCTTCTCTCCTTAAATGTCTGCAGCCTGATTTAATAAAATAGCTGAAGACATATTAATAATTATCCTCATACCTCAGATTCAAGGCTTTATATTAATGGCCATGTACTGTTCTGATGGAGGGATGGTCCTACTCTGGACACTCACATCCTTTGAGCTGATGCTGCAGCTATTTGCAAAAGGGTTGTGGAAGAGGAAAGAGGGGTACTGCCTTTGTTATTAAAGTATTTATAGCAATAAGGCCAGGTGGGTAAAGTCACTCAATGCCCTATTATTTCTCCATTTCGCTCATGTGCCATCCGCACCCACCATTACTGGTGCTGTTCATTCAAGTTGCTAGCTTTCACAACCATGTTGGGCTAGCAAAATAAGAGGGAAGCTCTATTTTTGAAATGGAGGGCATGGACATGGAATTTTATTCCAGTCCTACTGAGTGTGCATAAAACGAGCTTGTAGTGAGCACTGTGCTTGTTGCTCCTGGTTCATTTCCTGTTTAGCAAAAGGTTAACAGGGAGGAGCAGACCTTGGGTAACAAAGGGGCATATAATGTAAATTTTGGACTTAATAAATTATTTTTTACAGAAGGTGTAACGAGCTATTTCAGCTGGAGCAAGAAAAATGACAAAGAACAGGGAAAATCATTGAAAACGTGCACAGTGAATACCAGATATGGATACATTATTAGTACGACCATCAGCTTTGAAGCAACAAAACCCATAAAGTGATTTTACAGAGTTTTTTTCATCAACCATAATGGCTGAAGAACATCGGGGAGGTGGAAGTATGAACAAAACAACAATAAAGCCATCAATAACCCTGCAAAATTAGGGAATATGAAGCCAGATACATGAATTTTTCTTTTATTTGTACTGGAGTGGAGCTATACTTCAACCATAATGTGTAATTTGTTCACAAGTACTTTCTTATGAATCTTTGAAAGCATCTATATTACAGAGATATTTAATGATCAAGCATGAAATATATAAGGATAAGCACACCATTAATATATTGTTTGCCTTTGCTCCGTGACCTTTTGGTCAGCTGTGTGGCCTGGTACAATCTAGACCTCCTTTGTTATCTCTTGCCCCACCCCCACCTCACTTGCTTATAACCTCTGACTTTTCTAATATTTGTCAGTTCCGAAGAAGGGTCACTGACCCGAAACGTTAACTCTGCTTCTCTTTTCACAGATGCTGCCAGACCTGCTGAGTGGTTCCAGCATTTCTTGTTTTTATTTCAGATTTCCAGCATCCACAGTATTTTGCTTTTATATAAGGATAAGCTACATTTGTTTTATCAACAAAAACAAGAAACTGTCAGTAGTAAAGCATGAAATCCACAACTACCGCTGATAAAAAAAAACCTTACCGTCTCATCCTATTTCGTGGCGTGGAAAATTGCTAAAGCAAAAAAAGTCACATATGCTTGCTTAAGAGTAGATAATGCCGTGAGCCATTGAAATTGTAAGACAAATGTTTGGAGAGCAGGAGGCCAAGGAACTAGAAAAAATAGCAGTGTCAAATGTCACTGTTAAATGACGGATTGATTTAATGTCAGAAGTGCATTGATGGGCTCTGTAACAATGACTTTGCGATACAACTTGATGAACCTACAGCCATTTCTAAAATTGCCCATTTACTCGCCTATGTTCGCAATGTTCGGAATAAAAAAGAAGATTTTTTTGTTTTGCAAAAGAGTTCAAGAAAACAAAGTCAGTCAATGGGCTGAATTTTACAGCCACCCCAATGTCGGAGGTCATGGCGGGTGGGAGCTGGAAAATTCCTCTGGGAGAAGCCTGCCGCGGGCCTCAATGTTGGGAAGGCGGGGCCTGATATTGCCAGTGGCGGCAAGGCCTCGTGAAGGCCCCCCAGCCACTCAGCGACGGGAGCAGAATTTAAATCTTTGAATGTATTTAAATAAATGAATTAATTACTTACCCACTCCCACTGTCTGTTCTAGAGCGATATTGCTGCCAGTGGCTGGCACTCCCATGCCTTCGGATACTTGTCCAGGGATCCTATGCGGGACACTGGTGGGGAGTGGGGAACAGGTAAGTTTTTCAGTGTGGGAGGGGAGGAAGCGGGGTCATACTCATTCGATTGGTGCAGGGGATGGTGGGAAGGGGAAAGTGCACAGTTTATGAACTTTGGGGGGGAAAGTCAGGTGCACAAGGTAAGTATTACGGGAGGGAGAGGGCAAGGAATGAATTAAATGGTTATGGGGGGGTAGTGGAAGAGTGGCTAGAAACTTTATTTTTTTCAAATCGATTTTAAATTACTATTCCTTTAAATATGTAAATTGAGATGTAGGGGTCGAAGCCCTTTAAAAATGGTGTCGGAGCCTACGCATTGGCACCTGACATCATTGCCGGGGATGGACAGCCGCCCCCTCCATGTCATCAGGGTGGACAGTCCGCCCCGGCGATTTAAATGAGCCACCGCGCTGAATAGCACGGCGGATCTGCAATGTGCGGTTTGCACAGGCGGACTGCCGTTTTTGAAGCTCGCTGCCGAGATCGATGGTGAGCTTATAAAATCCAGCCCAATATTTTTGAACTGTTGGATGATTTCATAACTTCAACAGAAATCAACTGAACAAATTGAGTGTGTGCTTTGCACTGGGGCTGCAGCAATGACCAGAAGGCATTCTGGCGTTGAGCAAAAAATAAAAGCCACTGTACCTCACACTATTGGACACATTGTTTTTTACACCAAGTGGTGCAAAAGATACCAGGTCTTCACAGTGTTTGCAACACATCCATAACACTTGTTAATTTTATAAAATCCAGAGCAACATCTCAAGGTGTTTTGCTGCACTACGTGAAGTGGGTGCAGAGTACAATTTTATGGTCAGGCATACATGGAGATGAGATATCTATCTCAAGAGAGTGCTTGCCCGTATATTTCATCTCAGAGAAGAGATACTTTCTTAGCTGATAAAAATCCTGAACTAGCCGAGCTGCTAAATGATGATGTGTGGCTGGTTATACTGGGTTACCTCCCAGACATATTTAGTGAAATGAATAAACTGAATAAAACTATGCAAGATGGGAGAACTCATTTTTTTGCCCAGCATGAGAGTTCACGCATTCAAAAGAAAACTGCAAGTCTGGAAAGTTCTTGTCTGTGGGGAGACGACGGATGTATCTGAGCTCTTAGCTTCTTTCATTTAAAAAACATTGACTTTGACATAATCAAATCACAGCTGGTAGTGATCTTTCTGGCCCAGGCAACTAATTTAATACTTATTTTCCAGAACTCACAACAGAAAGATCTGCTACACACCTGTGGGCTATAAATCCCTTTAGTGAGAATATTGAAGCTAAACTGCAACCCTCTTGCCACATCACAGCTGTTAGAAGAGTTCATTGACATTTCATCAGACAGTTGTTTCAGAACCAAGTTCACTGAAATGCTATTGGAGACATTTTGGTGTGAATCCTCCAATGAATACAGCACTGCTTTCTCTGCAGCGCTATTAGTGCAATCTACTTATACAAAGCTGGATTTTCAGCAATGACATCAATGAAAATAAAGTACAAAACAACGATGAACGTTGACAAAGATATGCACGTGTGTTTGCCAAAGGTACCTCCATGTCTTGACAGAGTTGTTGGGTAGAATGTTCCCAGCCCTGGACTGGTGGGAGGGAGGTTGGGGGTTGGGGAGGGTGGGAGTTTGGGGGGGTGCAGAAAATTAGTGGGCAGCCACATCGGGACGACTCCCCAATATAATCCTACCACCATGGGTGTTTCCCGAGGACCTGCTGCCATGTGGATCAGCTGCTCACTGCAAGTTAGCAGGCAGCCAATCTGCATATTTCAGGCCCCAATTAAGGGACATTTAAGAGCGCTTGCTGGCATTTTGCCAGTGGTGGAGTTCTCCCGACCCGGCCCCATGCGGAAGCTGCCAGCTTAATGGAGACGGCCTCCCTGTGGCAGTACTGGTGGCCTTCGGAGCCAAAGGCTCCATCTTCCAAAGAGGGGGCTCCAGCAGTAAAGGCCGCACCCATGGCCCAAACACTGCCACCATAGGAGCCTGCATGCCTGGACCCTCTAAAAAATGTAATTATTTTCACCCCTCTATGGGCGCCTCCATTTTGAGGCCCCCTCACATTCTCCTGGCTGTGATTGGGCCAGCAGCATTGGGAGCCTGCCCACTGTCCTTAATTGGATGATGAGCTCGGAGGTGGCCAATTAGGTGGCCGCCTCCAGGAAAGTAGCTCCCGCAGTCTGACTCCAGGCAAGTGCAGTCTCGACCCTACAAGAGAATTCTGCCCATTGTTCAGCATCAGTAACAAATTTCACATTAAGTAAGTAAAACAAAAATAATAAATATATATGCTTAATTGTATAACTAATTTTATACAGAAAAAATATTTGCATTACGTTACACCGGGTGTGTGGAAGTATTATTCTATGAGTAGGTAAGCTCGGAAGCAAAAAATATGAGAACTTGAGATCTATCAGATCAGTATGGGTGCTACTTATGCTGTATTAGCATCAGATGAGGGCCAAGATGACCAGCAATATCAACAGCAGCAGGAGGAGCAGGAAAAGCACCAGCAGGACTATCACCAGCAGCACCAGCAGGAGTAGGAGCAGCACCAGCAGGAGCAGCAGCAGCCTTTTCCTCACAAACCTGCCACTGCAGAGGAGAGAGGGGTTGAACAGAGAGGTGCAGCTCATAGGAGATGATATCCATAATACAGGGTGTACTGGCAGAGGATCAGCTTCCTGGACTGGTTAGAATACCAGTGCCTCAGAAGGCTCAGGGTCTCATGTCAGGGGGTGGCAGACATTTGCAGTCTGCTGGAAGACCGGCTGCCAAGTAAACCTGATGGTCATGCTTCATTAGTGGCTGTCAAAATCACCACCATCCTCAACTTCTTTGCCTCTGACTCATTCCAGGGCTCGGCTGGAGATATTTGCAGGATCCTGCAGACAGCTGCCCACAAATGCATTACACAGATGACTGATGCCACATTTGCCAGGGCAGGCAAATATGTACACTTTGCGAATTATAGTATCAGTCAGGGTGAGTGTGTGCTTGGGTTTGTGGCTCTGGCTAATTTCCCACAGGTGCTGGGCATCATTGACTCATGCATGTGGCAATTAAGGCAACCCCAGATCACCCAGGAGTGTTCATCATCTTCTTCCACTCCATCAATGTACAGCTGACGTGCAACCACAAAAGGATGCTCATGCAGGTGTGTGCAAGATTTCCACGCAGTTGCCATGATGCTTTCATGCTGTAGTAATCAACCATCTCCTAATCTTTTATCACCTCAAAACAAACTTACCAGCTCGCTGCTTGGAGACAAGGGGGCTGCTGACACCTGTGAGGGACCTGACCAATGAGGCCCATGGCCACTACAATGAAAACCATATGACAACCAGATGTATCATTGAGCGAGCAATCAGTAGGCTGAAGATGCACTTCAGGTATGTGGACACATCTGGCGGCACTCTTTAATACACACCAATGTTTCCAATGATTGTGGTGTGCTGCACTCTGCACAAAATGGAGTAGCAGCAAGGTTTGGACCTTCAGGAGAAGCATGGTGCAGAGCGTGGAGCCCTTTCATAAGAGGAGGAAGAACGTGAGGCGGCCAATGCACCAGTAATGATGCATGGTGCTGCCTGGATGTCCTGATGATGGTGAGATTTAGTTAGGTTTCACCTGTGCATGCATTTTGCAGCCATATGCTAAACCCATTTTCTCTATCCCCCTTTTTCCCAACACAAATCAGATCAACAATCAATCAAGCATCACTTTCATAGCCACCCATTGCTTAAAGTCTCGTCTTACTATTCATCACAAGTGAAAATGCAACTTACCAGGCAGCAGGCAAAAGTGAGCAAGACAGGAAAGTGATGGAAACAAATCTCTTTATATGTCTCAAAAATGTAACAGAAACTTAATCTAACATTGTGTAACACCAATGTGCAAACCCTGTGCAACTATAAATCTTTACTCTTCCTGTTTCTAACACGTCTACATGGTGCAACCCCTGTGGTCCCATCAGAGGTAGAAGCAGGTTGCTCAGATTCCTGCTGTCACTGCTGAAATTCCCTTGGCTAATGTCCTTTAGGTCTTGGGGCCCATGAGGGCCCTGCCAAAGACCGCTCCACCTGCACCTGTGCATAAGCAGACTTGGCCATCGGGACGAGAGGCAACGTGAGGCACTGACTGACAGGTAGTGGGGTGGGCGGGGGGCGGTAATGGTTGAGAAGTGGAAGCACTTTGAGCCGAGTCCCCACCTCCACGTCTCCTTTCACCATCATCCCTCTCATGGCCCAGGCACACTTCCTTGCTATCAGTGACCTGCAGAGCACTTTGCTGCAGAACAATGGGGCGATGAACAGCTAAGGCTAGTGTTTCATCAATCCTATTTAAGTGGAAATCATTGTGTATAAACCATTGGTGTGGGCCTGCATGTACTCGTTCATGTCACGTTTGATGCTCCATGCAGGTGGCCACTATTTTCATAGATGAAGGCATCATAGCAAACATCACGGCACTCAGGCTTGAGATAGACTCTTCCAACCTCTCTGCAGGCATGCACGGTGTGGCTGAAAAGCCTGCCAGTACCTTGCACATTCTTTGTTGCTGCTTCACACGTCTCCCTTTGTCGACGGCCCCCGAGGTATAGCATCTGCGTCCAGCTAAGTAGAACCCGGAGCATGCTTCAGCCTCTGAGCTGGACTCTCCAATGGCCACCCCTGTCTCCATATCTGCCCTTGCTCACCTGTGTGAGTCAGCAGGTGAAATCTCCCTTAGCAGCCCTACCGAATTGGCGCACAGTCTGCATGGGTCCTGTGATGATGCATCTTCAAAGTGAGTGACCTCTTCTGAGGAGTCATCATCGTCCTCCTGGATCACAAACCTGAGGGACAACTGAATGCCCTGTGCGAGGTTAAAACATGAAATAGAACTGACAAGATAAGAATGTTTAAAATGATCATTATGCATCTGATCATATTTCACAGTCTGCTGATTTCAAGTCAACGTGTACACTATGGGGCTGTCTGATATTTAATTCAGTCACTAGCGTAGGTAACCACAATCCAACCCATGAACTGTATGTAACCAGGTATGCGAGGAAGTAGTGTGTGAGGCTAAAGGTGGTAAACAAGTGTCCACAGCAGGGAAGTAGGATGTGTTGAAGCAGCAATGTGGTGTAACAGTACTACTAAAGGGGGAGTGAATGTACTGAAACCTGCAAGGTCATGATGGAGGCATGTCTAACTTGTTGCTAAGTTTGTAACAGACGCGCCATGTAGGCTGGTTGCTTGGAGACCTGGGTTGGCGGAGTGAAGTAATGTCTTGTTATCAGACAAGGGCTGGAGAACAGCGAGCGAGCTATACAATGTGGTCAAAATTTGAGGGATGAGGTTACCAAAACAAACAGATGTCAAAAGCGGTGAAAGGTTAATCGACTGTGGCTGATGTAGTGCGCCCGTGGTGTTAGCCAACAGCTGACCAAAAAATCACTGTGCATCGGGTAGTCAGGTCTGGCCCATCCCGAGCTGATCATGCAGGTAGCACGTTATACTATAGTTTGTTAACATGACTAATGCATGTTAGACACTAGTTAGACCACAGCTGGATTACTGGGTACAGTTCTGGTAAATCCATGGTCTTAAACAAAGTATAAGAAAGTGTGCTCCGAAGTGCTGGCTAGCTAGCTCAGGACAAAATAGTCTGATCAACTACTTGGAGAATCAGAAGGGGAGGACTGATCATCCACTCCGTTCCGACTCTTGGGTGAACCTATGTAACCTAACTTACGTGGACGTGTGAGTATAATCTCTATTGAAGATAAGATTTTGTAACGCTGAATAAACGTGCAGTGTGAACAATAATTTGTTGACCTTGAGTCGTTGATACCCAAAGTAAACCTCCGGACCAGAAGTGGGGATAGACTACAGATTAATTGATGAACCAGCCAGGAGGTTGAAGGTAAAGAAATTATTAGATTAACCATGGACGCGTTGGTACAAGATTACAGAGGGAAAAAGGTGCCCCTCAAGGAGCAATGGATGTAGAGCATCCTCCAAAGTGAGGACCCAGTACAGGAGGTGGTCGAGTGGACAGAAGTGTCCACTCGAAAGTCGGCCATAGAAAGGACCATCTGGCTGATGGTTTATCGGCAAAAGAAAAAAATAACCAGGAGGAGATGCAGACGTTAAGACAGAAGTTAGAGGAGGGAGAAGCAGTAGTGAATAGATTACAAAAAGAATTATAAGAGGAGCGACAAGGTCGCAAGGAGGATTGAGAAAAGCATGAGGTTGAAAAGGAAAAGTGGTGTAGCCAACTACAGTTTGTTGAGAGTCAGAGTGTGAACAATCAGCGCCAGAGTGACTCCTGGACTGAGGAAGCACACACTCAATGCTACAGGGCAGAAGAGGCCAAGGGACAGTGCGCCGACCTAAAGGTTGCATAACAGTGCCTGGTTAAGGAGAAACAGCGTAGTCAGTATCAAGAGGGAAATCGTGGTCCTTGCCAGGAAAAGGTGTGCAGATTGAGGGAGGCGCTGAAACGAACTAAGGGCATAGTATGTGCAATGGGAGGAGTGGTGGACACTAGTGATAGTGAATCTGATGAGAGGGAAGGAAGCAGAAGGGCTGATGAACTGGCAAAAGTGGGAGCCAAAAAGGGTAGTCCTGGGACCCTTATGAACCCGGAATGGTGGCGGCCATAATCACAGAATTACAGAACAATACAGTGCAGAAGAGGCCCTTCAGCCCATCGAGTCTGCACCGATGCATTAAAGACACCTGACCTGTCTACCTAATCCCATTTGCCAGCACTTGGCCCATAGCCTTGAATGTTATGACGTGCCAAGTGCTCATCCAGGTAGTTTTTAAAGGATGTGAGGCAACCCACCTCTACCACCCTCCCAGGCAGGGCATTCCAGACTGTCACCACCCTCTGGGTAAAAAAGTTCTTCCTCAAATGTCCCTTAAACCTCCTGCCCCTCACCTTAAACTTGTGTCCCCTAGTAACTGACCCTTCAACTAAGGGGAACAGCTACTCCCTATCCACCCTGTCCATGCCCCTCATAATCTTGTACACCTCGATCAGGTCAGCCCTCAGTCTTCTCTGCTCCAACGAAAACAACCCAAGCCTATCCAACCTCTCTTCATAGCTTAAATGTTCCATCCCAGGCGCCATCCTGGTGAATCGCCTATGCACCCCCTCCAATGCAATCACATCCTTCCTATAATGTGGCGACCAGAATTGCACACTGTACTCCAGCTGTGGCCTTACCAAAGTTCTATACAACTCCAACATGACCTTCCTGCTTTTGTAAACTATGCCTCGATTGATAAAGGCAAGTGTCCCATATGCCTTTTTCACTACCCTATTAACCTGCCCTTCCACCTTCAGGGATCTATGGACAAACACGCCATGGTCCCTTTGTTCCTCAGAACTTCCCAGTGTCAGGCCATTCATTGAATACTTCCAAAGTGTATCACCTCACACTTTTCAGGGTTAAATTCCATCTGCCACTTTTCTGCCCATTTGACCATCCAATCTATATCTTCCTGTAACCCAAGACACTCAACCTCACTGTTAACCACTCGGCCAATCATTGTGTCATCCGCGAACTTACTGATCCTACCCCCCACATAGTCATCTATGTCGTTTATATAAATGACAAACAATAGGGGACCCAGCACAGATCCCTGTGGTACGCCACTGGACACTGGCTTCCAGTCACTAAAACAGCCGTCTGTCATCACTCTCTGTCTCCTACAGCTAAGCCAATTTTGAATCCACCTTATCAAGCTACCCTGTATCCCATGTACATTTGCTTTCTTGATAAGTCTCCCATGTGGGACCTTGTCAAAGGCTTTGCTGAAATCCATGTAAACTACATCAACTGCACTACCCTCATCTACACACCTGGTCACATGCTCAAAAAATTAAATCAAATTTGTTAGGCATGACCTCCCTCTGACAAAGCCATGCTGACTATTCCTAATCAAATTTTGCCTCTCCAAGTGGAGATAATGGGCCAACAAGAGGCCCCTACCCCCTGATCGCAAGGAGTTTAGTTTAGTTTAGTTTAGAGACACAGCACTGAAACAGGCCCTTCGGCCACCGAGTCTGTGCCGACCATTAATACTAATCCTACACTAATCCCATATTCCTACCACATCCCCACCTGTCCCTATCACCTATCTATACTAGGGGCAATTTATAATGGCCAATTTACCTACAAACCTGCAAGTCTTTTGGCTTGTGGGAGGAAACCGGAACACCCGGAGAAAACCCACGCAGACACAGGGAGAACTTGCAAACTCCACACAGGCAGTACCCAGAATTGAACCAGGGTCGCTGGAGCTGTGAGGCTGCGGTGCTAACCATGGCGCCACTGTGCCGCCCCAAAGGAGGTTCAACATAAGGATCCAGTTTTGATGGCTATCATCAGGGAAAGCAAGAAGGGAAAGAATTGGATGGACAATGGCAGGCTAGTGACATAATGGTGAGGAAAGACATGTTATTCAAGGGAGACAAGTGGGTGGTGCCCGAAGGGTACCGACAAGAAGTGATGCAGTTAACCCGCGGAGGCCCTGGCACGTGGCATCCCAGAAGTGAGTGAACATGGGAACGTATTAAACAAGTAGGATGGTGGCCTGGGATGAGATCAGATGTGAAGGGTTATGTGAAGGGATGTTTGGTATGCCTGGCGAATAACCCAGATTCCCAGAAAAGGAAGGCAGAATTGGAAGTGACCCGAAGGGTGGAGGGACCCTCGCGGTCAATCCAGATTGATTTTATCAGATCCTTACCCACCTGCCTTCATTAGTGGACAAATACACTAAATGGGTGGAGGTTTTCCCCTATAAGTCAGTCACAGCTTTGTGGACTGGCCAAGGAGGTGTTCTTGAGATGGGGATTTCCTGATACAGTGGAATCAGATCAGGGAAGTCACTTCACCGGACAGGTGATGCAGGCAACTCTAAAATTGCTGGGGATAGAGGGCAAATGGCATGTGTCACACAACCCCCAGTCATCGGGGATAGTGGAATGGATGAACAGAACCATTAAAACCGCTTTGCAGAAAGAGTTGGAGGGATGGTCCCAGCGATGGGATGAGGTACTGCCCCTAGTCCTCATGCATATTCAGAGGACAGAAGTCCAAAGGAACAGGGTATCCCCCCCCATAATTATTGACGGGGAGGCCCATGCGTACCCCCACCAACCTGTTGATACCCACACTGACAGAACAGCAGGCCCAGGAGATAACTAAACATAAATTCACCCGAGATCTGTGGAAACAATTGCAATTGTTGCATGAAGGTGCAGCTAGTAATATCAGGATGAAGCATCAGCAGAACAAACTACTGCTGATCCTGGTCAAGTCCCAAGAATGGGACAATGGGGACTAGGTCATGGTAAGAAACTATGCAAGGGTGGGAGTAATTGAACCCTTGTATAAAGGCCCATACCACATTGTGGACAAGGCCAGTCCTATGGTTTATGCCATTCAATTGCCCAAACATGCCCAATGGTTCCACATTAACCAAATGAAGAAAGTGCATCTGCCAACCCATGAGACAGGAAAGGTGGCTAGTAGCACACCCTGAAAGGAACCCGACTCCTCGATAAGCCCATTAGTTTGGGGCGAGGATGGCAATGATAACGACTCAGTAGGGTCGGAGGCGGACACCCCTCTGATACCTCATTGGGACCGACGAGGGTGACGCTGAGGTCGGTGACAATCTGATTGTGGGGAGAATGTCCCTCTGACCTTTCGGTCCTGTTGAAGTAACTGGAAATGGCAAAAGCCACAGCACTGGGCTGAATTTTTTTATGGATTTCTAACTCCTCTGGCAAGGCCTTTGAGTAAAAGAGCCTCAGCAATGTGCAAATATTTTGTCTTGCAGAATTAATCATAGCTGAGCAGTGCCGACTGGAGAGACCCATTATATCTTGCAGAATGTTACTCATCATACTGATACTACTGGGATTGGGGATAGGCAGAAGTTCAGTACATATCAAGCACAAAGAACATTGCTGTTTTAACAAAGGCTCAGATGGCATAAAGAGAGATGGCAACTACCAAGGCAATATGTACAACCAGTACGATTGTTGTGAACATCACCATCGGGCAATGTGTATGTGTCGAGTGTCTGGAGGGAAACAAGATCGAGGGCCCCTCCGAGGATGAATACCCGCTCCTGCTTTCCATGAGAGAGCTCTGCAGTGAGAGTGACTGTAAAGTCCGATTTAAGTGCATGAGACCAGAGAGTGGGTTGATCCTCTCCAGAACAGGAGAAGTAACTCTGATAATAGTGCCGTGTATCGGCAAGAATGAGAAAAGGAAATACATATCGATAGAGGGAAAGAGAGGACTGACCACAGCCCGACCTCCTACCACAAAAGCACGAACGGGTAAAGGCAAAACACCGCAGACGCAATTAACGGATTCCCCTTGCTCAGCATTAAAACCTGGACCAGAGATTGGACTAGTGTTAACAAAAATGAATAAAGTTTTGTATGATAATGTACACTATGAGTTGGTACCCATGGTCTTAAACATCTCTGATTTGGGATTACCCTTGTGGTGTTCAAATCTGTCGAGAATAATCCAGAGCTTCAGAGAGAGACTGGGCTTGGAGACGTGTGACCTGGCTGAGCCAAGGGTCTTGGGGAAATTTGAGAAGGAGTAAAAGAGGATTGGTGAATGATGTAATAACAGGTTTTAATACTGGGACAGGAGTAGTAAACACCCTAGACATAGCCAATTTGGACCAAAAGGTTAGGACCCTCAGTGCTCAGCTGAAAGAAATTCTAAGGGACAGACAAAAGATGGGTTCCAGAATGCCCAAAAACTGACCAAATGGGTTAAAGTCTTGGTGCCCACCGTGGAGGTTCATGCGAAAACAATCAATAAATTGTCTAGGGAAGTGGAGCAGTCAGGAAAGAGAGCAGCTAAGAACGACAGAAAGAGAGCAGCTAAGGAAGCATTCATAAGGGCTGGAAGGCTAGGAACAGACGAATCCCTTGAGGAATATAAAGACAGTAGGAAGGAACTTAAGCAAGGAGTCAGGAGGGCTAAAAGGGGTTATGAAAAGTCATTGGCAAACAGGATTAAGGAAAATCCCAAGGCTTTTTATACGTATATAAAGAGCAAGAGGGTAACTAAGGAAAGGGTTGGCCCACTCAAGGACAGAGAAGGGAATCTATGTGTGGAGCCAGAGGAAATGGGCGAGGTACTAAATGCATCAGTATTCACCAAGGAGAAGGAATTGGTGGATGATGAGCCTAGGGAAGGGAGTGTAGATAGTCTCAGTCATCTCATTATCAAAAAGGAGGAGGTGTTGAGTATCTTGCAAAGCATTAAGGTAGATAAGTCCCCAGGGCCTGATGGAATCTACCCCAGAATACTGAGGGAGGCAAGGGAAGAAATTGCTGGGGCCTTGACAGAAATCTTTGCATTCTCATTGGCTACAGGTGAGGTCCCAGAGGACTGGAGAATAGCCAATGTTGTTCCTTTGTTTAAGAAGGGTAGCAAGGATAATCCAGGAAATTACAGGCTGGTGAGCCTTACGTCAGTGGTAGGGAAATTATTAGAGAGGATTCTTCGGGACAGGATTTACTTCCATTTGGAAACAAAGGAACTTATTAGCGAGAGGCAGCATGGTTTTGTGAAGGGGAGGTCGTGTCTCACTAATTTGGTTGAGTTTTTTGAGGAAGTGATGAAGATGATTGATGAAGGAAGGGCAGTGAATGTTGTCTGCATGGACATCAGTAAAGCCTTTGACAAGGTCCCTCATGGCAGACTGGTGCAAAAGGTGAAGTCACACGGGATCAGTGGTGAGCTGGCAAGATGGATACAGAACTGGCTCTGTCATAGAAGACAGAGGGTAGCAGTGGAAGGGTGCTTTTCTGAATGGAGGGATGTGACCAGTGGTGTTCCGCAGGGATCAGTGCTGGGACCTTTTCTGTTTGTAGTATATATAAATGATTTGGAGGAAAATGTAGCTGGTCTGATTAGTAAGTTTGCGGATGACACGAAGGTTGGTGGAGTTACGGATAGTGATGAGGATTGTCAGAGGATACAGAAGGATATAGATCGGTTGGAGACTTGGGCGGAGAAATGGCAGATGGAGTTTAATCTGGACAAATGTGAGGTAAGGCATTTTGGAAGGTCTAATGCAGGTGGGAAGTATACAGTAAATGGCAGAACCCTTAGGAGTATTGACAGGCAGAGAGATCTGGGCGTACAGGTCCACAGGTCACTGAAAATGCAGGTGGATAAGGTAGTCAAGAAGGCATACGGCATGCTTGCCTTCATCGGTCGGGGCATAGAGTGTAAAAATTGGCAAGTCATGCTGCAGCTTGTACAGAACTTTAGTTAGGCCACACTTAGAATATAGCGTGCAATTCTGGTCGCCACACTACCAGAAGGACGTGGAGGCTTTGGAGAGGGTACAGAAGAGATTTACCTGGATGTTGCCTGGTCTGGAGGGCATTAGCTATGAGGAGAGGTTGGAAAAACTCAGATTGTTTTCACTGGAACGACGGAGGTGGAGGGGGACATGATAGAGGTTTACAAAGTTATGAGCGGCATGGACAGAGTGGATAATCAGAAGCTTTTTCCCAGGGTGGGAGAGTCAGTTACTAGGGGACATAGGTTTAAGGTGAGAGGGGCAAAATTTAGAGGGGATGTGCGAGGCAAGTTCTTTACACAGAGGGTGGTGAGTGCATGGAACTTGCGGCCAGGGGAGGTGGTGGAAGCAGGTACGATAGCGACGTTTAAGAGGCATCTTGACAAATACATCAATAGGATGGGAATAGAGGGATACGGTCCCCGGAAGTGCAGAAGGTTTTAGTTTAGGCAGGCATCAAGATCGGCGCAGGCTTGGAGGGCCGAATGGCCTGTTCCTGTGCTGTACTGTTCTTTGTTCTTTGACACCTGCTCTACCTATGGTAGTTGGGTTATCGAACAGGCCCAGGAAAACCTGAGGTAAATTCCCAAGGAGAGGTACCCCTCTGGATCAGTAATGATCAGGTTAAGAATTTGGTTTCAAAACCCACAAATCTGACTGGTTGCCAACTCAGGGGATTAACATGTGTATGCTACTAATACTAACTGTATTGAAAAGGGGGAATGTTATTGGGAATGGTACTGGCAATACCTATGATTACTGTGAATCATGCACCGAAGGACGTATACCGTGTAGAGAACATTGGAGTAATGAGGGAAGGACACCATTCATCACATTCACCCTGATGCGGTCCGCTCTCGGAAAGTAATGCTGGGAGCAACATTGAGAGGATGTTGTTTGGGAGAATGGACTATAGTGTGCTCACATCCTGTCTATGCCACTGAGGAAGTATTCTGTGGTTTTAATGCAACAGTTAACTGCACTATGAAGGCAGTATCAGCAGTTATGAGTCCAACTCGGTTGGCTTACATGAGTAAAGGGAAATATTGTGTGACTACCTCCCAGACATCATTCTGGCACAGTAGGACACTGTGACCCCTAGATAATAGTACAGTATGTTTTACCCCAAAGCTTCCCTCAAAGATAGGCCAGGTGGAACTGTTGGACATACACAGGCGAGAGGTAGTGGTCCTCAATGCCACTGAAAGCTTGAGGGACGATATGGAATTGTATGTTAGCCAATTCTCATACCCCACATCCCCATTGCTAGACCGTATGACAGAGGTTAGACAAGGGCTAGACTGAGTGCATAAGATTTATTACATCCTCCAGCAAAGGAGTGGGCAAGTGCAACAGGATATTGAGAAAATACAGGTGACCACCTGGTGGGAGGACCTGTGGGACTGGGGAATGAAGATGCAAGTTCACCCTGGATCAGAATATTCTCACATGTTCTGATTGTAGCTCAGCTTGTGGTGTTGCTTTGCCTTCTCATCATCCTCTGTCAACTAAAGCGACGAACTAAGAAACGCAAAAAGCATGTACTTGTACGAGAGGTTTTCCAAGAAGGGACTCCTCGGGGAAGGTTGGAGGATCGCGAGTTTTATCTAAACTTAACTGGACCCTGAAGGGGCCAGGTAAGGTTTTTAAAGAGTGGAGCTCTGTAGGCGACCACCATCCAACCTGTGAACTGTATGTAACCTGGTACGTGGGGAAGTAGTGTGTGAGGCTAAAAGTGATAAACAAGTGTCCACAGCAGGGAAGTAGGATGTGTTGAAGCAGCAATGTGGTGTAACGGTACCACTAAAAGGGAAGTGAATGTACTGAATCCTGCAAGGTCATGATGGAGGCATGTCTAACCTGTTGCTAAGTTTGTAACTGACGTGCCATGTAGGCTGGTTTCTTGGAGACCGGGGTCAGCGGAGTGAGGTAATGTCTCGTTATCAGACAAGGGCTGGAGAACAGAGAACTAGCTATACAATGTGGTCAAAACTTGAGGGATGAGGCTACCAAAACAAACAGATGTCAAAACCGGTGAAAGGTTGACCAACTGTGGCTGACGTAGTGTGCCCGCAGCATTCGCCAACAGCTGACTGACCAATCACTGTGCCTTGGGTAGTCAGGTCTGGCCCATTCCATTGCACGCACGGAAGAAAGTATAAGAAAGAGTGCTCTGAAGTGCTGACTAGCTAGCTCAGGACAAAGTAGTCTGATCAACTACTTGGAGAACTGGAAGGGGAGGACTGATCATCCACTCCATTCCAACTCTTGGACGAACCTAACTAACCTAGCTTATGTAGACGTGTGAGTATAATTACTATTGAAAATAAGATTTTGAAATGCTAAATAAACGTGCTATGTGTGAACAATCATTTGACAGTCTCGAGTCGTTGATACCCAGAGTAAACCTCCAGACCAGAAGTGGGGAAAGACTACACTAGGTAGCTGGGAGGCCCCACCTCCGATTGCCAAGCATGCTGATACTCCACTGATCTCCAGTGCCTCCTCTGCAGATGTTAATTGTGAGATTGATGGAAGATCACCTCTGGTTCTCGACCTCTCTCTCGTGTTCTGTGCTTTCTTCTCCTGCAAGGAGGGAAAGAAGAAACCTGAGTGAATGTGTCATGAAAACCCCCACCTGCCAAGAATGAGGCAGATTAATTTCATCATATGAACATTAATTTAAAATTGTCACTGGAGTGAAGAAATTACTTGTTTAAAGAGATCACCAGACATTTGGCTGGAGGATATTTGCATACTAAAAGACTACTAAGCATACTAAGTGCTTGGAGCGACAAAGCAACTATTCCCTGGTCCCATTAACCCAAATGGATTTTGATCACCAGACATTGCAAGTGTAAGAAAGCTCGCATTCCAGTGTCTGCTAAGATGGGGAATCCACAAACACAGGAGTGGTTAAACCAGCTGGTTACATGGCTAACTTGCTGGCTCTGGCTTTTTGAACTACACTCAGGACAGTTTGAGACAGACTGCAGATTGCAACTGAACCTGGAACAAGAGACCCTCTCTCCTGGCAGGCTCTCTCTCGCTTTCTCACAAATCTTCAGATCCACTGAAGTCGCTTAAACCTCAAGAGTGAAAAGACTCCTACATTGAAACAAGTTAACGAGTTCACTGGGTCCCAATGAATGGCAAGACTTATCGGCAACCAAAGACTCCACATGGAACTCAAAGGACTGTAATTACAACCCAGCTATGACCTCAAACATTTCCCCTTTATTCTTTCTACTTTTTCTGTCTCTGTCTGTGTGTGTGTTTATCACACATGTGTGCTAGCGTGGTTGCGTTGCGTATTCATAGTCATTAACCAAATTACAATTTAATATTAATAAACTTCCACCTCTCTTGTTTAAATCTAAGAAAAGCTGTCCAATTTGATTTCTCTGCCTTGCAATTGGAAAGCAGTGAATAAGGATTCACTAAGGGGGAGCTAAAAACACGTTTTTTAAAAAATTAAACCCTGTTACGGTTAAACCAGGCAAAGGCTGAGAGGGAACCCCTAGACCCCTTTCTCTCCTCGTCGTAACAGAAAGTAATGGACACTGTTGAATGGATGGATGGACAACATTTGTTTGGGGTGACTATGAGGGAGATGCATGATGTTGCATGAGGATGTGTCAGTATTGGATGGACAGAGGGACAGATGTGAGGAAGTGCATTGAGAGAGGGATGGGTGGACCTGCAAGATACATGGAGGTTGGGAGTGATGCACTGGAGTAGGCTTGAGAAGTTAGAGTGAGGGGTTTGCCATAATATACTAATCAGAATGTAGTTGAATGTGTCACTGCACTCAGCTTTCCTGCACTGATTAGGTCATTAAACTGCTTATGTCATTGAATCCAATACAGTGACAGCACACTCCTGCTGCTCACCTCCGAGGCAAACTTGTTGCTTTCACTGGCAGGTTTCTTCCTCCCATCATTAAGGAAGAGTTTACCCCTGTGCATCTTTACAGACCCCAGCATCACATCCAGGAAGGCATCACTAATGCGAGGTGCAGACTTGGAACACTGGGACTCCATTCTGCCAGTTTTTTCTTTTGTCCTCCCTCCTCTGTAATCCATCAACTGTTATTTTGCAATCTCCCTTTCTCTACTGAACTTGTAATCGAATCATGCAGGTTGTCATCATGCCTGCTCAAACTAATTGGTTGGGAAACCTGGAAGTCAGATGCAAATACAGTAGCTGTGTTAAAAGCCACTGCCAGATGCACTGCACTTACTTTCAGGTTTTCCCCCACTACTGGACCCTCTGCTCCGGCCAGTCATAAAGTTAAATCCACCTCTCCCACCCTCGCCATTCCAAATGGCCTCCTTTTGCGTTGTAAACTCCTATGATTCATCCTTTCCAATGATGTTGAATTCCCTACATCCCTCAGTTTTCTTTTCCTGTGAAAAACTTATAAATCTAAGTTTGGCATCTTCTGATCGTAACTTTCTGATTTATCTGATTGCTTTTCTTATGTTTTTCACCTGGCTGACGTTCTTCACTCGGGTTCCCTTCACTTCAACCAAGGTTTTATATTTATGCTTCATGTCTATGGCTGGCAATGTTCTCAGAGATACTCCTTGGCACAAATAAGGTTTCTGCTGCATTTCCAGGGAAGTTACAGGGCGGAATAGAATCAGCTCTGAGGAAAGTACTGACCAAGGACTGTCTTTAAAATGTACACCATCACCTCACACTCTGTTACTCTGAATTGTACAGGAATGACTGAACAGTTTGTGATTTAATAAGCAGCAAAATCTATTGGTTTGAGTCTAACCTTGCTGTACACCAGGGAGTGGTCGGTGTCGCAGTCTGCACTGTGGAAGCTGCGTGTGATTTGAACGCTGTTAAAAGAGGCTCGCCTTGTGACGATGAGGTCCAGCTGGTGCCAACAACGTGATCTTGGGTGCCTCCAAGAAACCTGGTGACAGGGTTTAGTATGAAAGAACGAGTTGGTGATGCAGAGGTTGTGATAGGTACACAACTCCAACAGTCTCTGTCCATTTTCATTCATCCTTCCAATGCCATAGCGCCCAAGGCAGGAGGGCCATGAGTCATGGTCGGCCCAACCCTGGCGTTAAAGTCCCCCAGCAGGAACAGATGTTCAGTATTGGGAATGCTATTAATGATATTATGGAGTTCCTCGTAGAACTGGTCTTTAACTTCAGGTGCGGAGCAGAGTGTTGGAGCATAGATCCTGAGTAGGTATACTGGACCAGAGGCGGTGAGCAGTCGGATGGACAGTATGCGTTCCGAGCCATTTGAAGGTGGCTCTATCATGGTGAGCAAGGAGCATCTGATGGTGAAGCCCACTCCATGCTGTCTTGGTTCTTCAGGATCCCTACCCTGCCAGAAGAAGGTGTAGTCTTGCTCTCTTAGAGATCCGCTCGCAGGGAGGCGTGTCTCCTGAAGTGCTGCAATGTCTCAAACCAAAGAAGCTGCATCACTCCATGCAGAAGGGCTGCCCGCGCATCAACACTAGCAGAATTTCTTATCCACAGCTGTTACATAAGTTTCTAAATTCACTTGAAAAAGCCCTTCAAAACACTCCTACAGGGGATGCAGAGACCAAGTGGGCTCACATCAGATGCGCCATCTATGACTCAGCAATGACCACCTAAGGCAAACGTGTGAAGCAGAACACAGATTGGTTTCAATCTCACTTTGAAGAGCTGGAACCTGTCATAGCCGTTAAGCGCATTGCGCTGTTGAACTACAAGAAAGCCCCCAGTGAGTTAACATCTGTTGCACTTAAAGCAGCCAGAAACGCTGCACAAAGAACAGCCAGGCACTGCGCAAATGACTACTGGCAACACCTATGCAGTCGTATTCAGCTGGCCTCCGACACCAAAAACATCAGAGGAATGTATGATGGCATTAAGAGAGCTTTTGGGCCAACCATCAGGAGGATCGCCCCCCCCCCCTCAAGTCTAAATCAGGGGACACAATCACTGAACAACACAAGAAAATGGACTGCTGGGTGGAGCACTACCTAGAACGGTACTCCAGGGAAAATGTTGTCACTGAGACCGCCCTCAATGCAGCCCAGTGTCTGCCTGTCATGGATGAGCTGGACGAACAGCCAACAAAATCGGAACTCAGTGATGCCATTGATTCTCTAGCCAGTGGAAAAGCCCCTGGGAAGGACAGCATTACCCTGAAATAATCAAGAGTGCCAAGCCTGCTATACTTTCAGCACTCTACGAACTGTTTTGCCTGTGCTGGGATGAGGGAGCAGTACCACAGGACATGCACGATGCCAATATCATCATCCTCTATAAGAACGAGGGTGACCGCGGTGACTGCAACAATTACCGTGGAATCTCCCTGTTCAGCATAGTGGGGAAAGTCTTCGTTCGAGTCGCTTTAAACAGGCTCCAGAAGCTGGCTGAGCATGTCTACCCTGAGGCACAGTGTGGCTTTCGAGCAGAGAGATCCACCATCGACATGCTGTTCTCCCTTCGCCAGCTACTCGAGAAATGCCGAGAACAACAGATGCCTCTCTGCGTTGCTTTCATTGATCTCACCAAATCCTTTGACCTCGTCAGCAGACGTGGTCTCTTCAGACTACTAGAAAAGATCGGATGTCCACCAAAGCTATTAAGTATCATCACCTTATTCCATGACAATATGAAAGGCACAATTCAGCATAACGGCGCCTCATCAGACCCCTTTCTTATCCTGAGTGGCGTGAAACAGGACTGTGTTCTCACACCTAGACTGTTTGGGATCTTCTTCTCCCTGCTGCTCTCACGTGCGTTCAAGTCTTCAGAAGAAGGAATTTTTCTCCACACAAGATCAGATGGCAGGTTGTTCAACCTTGCCCGTCTAAAAGCGAAGACCAAAGTACGGAAAGTCCTCATCAGGCAACTCCTCTTTGCTGACGCTGCATTCACATCCCACACAGAAGAGTGTGTGCAGAGACTCATCGACAGGATTGCGGCTGCCGGCACCGAATTTGGCCTAACCATCGGCCTCAAGAAAACAAACATCATAGGATATGACATCAGAAATGCTCCATCCATCAATATCGGCGACCACGCTCTGGAAGTGGTTCAAGAGTTCACCTACCTAGGCTCAACTATCACCAGTAACCTGTCTCTCGATGTAGAAATCAACAAATGCATGGGAAAGGCTTCCACTGCAATGTCCAGACTGGCCAAGATAATGTGGGAAAATGGCACACTGACACGGAACACAAAAGTCCGAGTGTATCAAGCCTGTGTCTTCAGTACCTTGCTCTACGGCAGCGAGGCCTGGACAACATATGTCAGCCAACAGCGATGTCTCAATTCATTCCATCTTCGCTGCCTCTGGAGAATCCTTGGCATCAGGTGGCAGGACCGTATCTCCAACACAGAAGTCCTCGAGACGGCCAACATCCCCAGCATATACACCCTACTGAGCCAGCGGCGCTTGAGATGGCGTCGCCATGTGAGCCGCATGGAAGATGGCAGGATCCCCAAGGACACATTGTACAGCGAACTCGTCACTGGTATCAGACCCACCGGCCGTCCATGTCTCAGCTTTAAAGATGTCTGCAAACGTGACATGAAGTCCTGTGACATTGATCACAAGTCGTGGGAGTCAGTTGTCAGTGATCGCCAGAGCTGGCGGACAGCCATAAAGGCAGGACTAAAGTGTGGAGAGTCGAAGAGACTTAGCAGTTGGCAGGAAAAAAGACAGAAGCACTTGTTTGCACTGGAGTGCTGACTTGGGTTGCATTAGAGTGTTAAAGTGGAAGTTTGGGGACTGAGGATAATTAAGGGTTAATTTTATCTTAAGTCTAGTCTGTCTTTTATTTTGCAGATTAACTTAACAGTTACTGTTTGGGTTGGAGAAGGTGAGTTTTAGACCAGCTTTAAACAGAGTTCACTCAGGCTTTGCTTGCACCTGCACCTTGTTAGTTAGAGAATTGGCTTAAACCAGTTTTCAGGGGCTAGAGTCAGTCAGTATAAAAGTGGGCCATCTTACAATGCTGACCTTGTTTGCACTGGAATGCTGACTTGGGTTGCATTAGAGTGTTAAAGTGGAAATTTGGTGACTGAGGAAGTTTGGTGAGGAGGGAGCGAGGAGCTCCTTTCATTTCCTACCTGTCCTCAGAGTGACTGGAGCCAAGAGTTTCCAAAGAGCACAGCTGACTGGTGAGTAAGTCCTGGTGGGTATTTTTCAAAGTGAATTGATTTGTAAGTCATTGTTTTAGCAAGACTTAGTTGTTTTTTTTAATTAGAATCTTCAAAAGTTTTAAATTTTAAGGGTTTAGTCACGGCAGGAGAGCTTGAAGCCGTGGTTTGCTCCTCTTGCTGCATGTGGGAATCCGGGAACATTTCCAGTCCCCGGGACCAGCATGTGTGCAGGAAGTGTGTCCAGCTGCAGCTCCTGGAAGCTCGGGTTTCAGAGCTGGAACAGCGGCTGGAAACACTGTGGAGCATCCGCGAGTCTGAGAGCATTGTGGATAGCACGTATAGAGAGGTGGTCACACCGCAGCTGAAGGGACTTGAGGAAGGAAGGGAATGGGTGACCACCAGGCAGTCCAAGAGAATCAAGCAGGTAGTTCAGGAGTCCCCTGGGGTCCTGCTTGCAAATCGGTATTCCATTTTGGAGGCTGATGAGGCTGGTTTCTCCAGGGAGTGCGGACAGAGCCAAGCTTCTGGCACTGCAAGCAGCCTGTCTGGACAGGAAGGGGTAAAGAGAGGAAGAGCAATAGTAATCGGGGTTCTATAGTCAGGGGAACAGATAGGCGCTACTGTGACCATCAACGTGACTCCAGGATGGTGTGTTGCCTCCCTGGTGCCAGCGTCTGGAATGTCATTGAACGGCTGCAGGGCATCCTGAAGGGGGAGGGTGATGAAGCAGAGGTCATGGTACATGTTGGTACCAATGACATAGGTAGAAAGAGGGATGAGGTCTTGCATCAAGAATTCAGGAAGTTAGGCAGTAGACTAAAAAGCAGGACCTCTCGGGTTGTAATCTCTGGATTACTCCCAGTGCCACGTGCTAGCGAGTATAGAAATAGGAGAATAGCACAGATGAATGCGTGGCTGAAGAGTTGGTGCAGGAGGGAGGGTTTTAGATTCCCGGACCACTGGGACTGTTTCTGGAGAAGGTGGGACCTGTACAAGCGGGACGGTCTACATCTGAACCAGAGGGGGACTAACATCCTTGCTGGTGGGTTTGCTAGTGCTTTTTGGAGGAGTTTAAACTAATTTGGCACGAGGAGGGGATGCAGACTCCTAGCAGAATAGGGACACAGCTAAACACAGGAAAGCGAACAAGTCAGAGGGAATACAGCGGAAGTAAGTTTCAAGGGAGTAAGACCAGGATGGAAGGCCTCTACTTTAATGCCAGGGGTATTGCAGGTGAAACAGATGAGTTAAGGGCAATGATTGACACGTGGAATTGTGATATAGTAGCCATCACGGAGACATGGTTGAGGGGTGTGTGTGCAGGATTGGCAGCTCAATATCCCGAGATATAGAATCTTCAGGCGAGACAGAGGAGGGGGTAAAAGAGAAGGGGGCATTACAATATTAGTTAAGGAGTCAGTTACTGCAGTAAGGAGAGAGGATATCTTGGAGGGGGCATCAAATGAAGCTTTATGGGTAGAATTTAGGAATAAAAAAAGGACAGCCACATTGTTAGGTGTTAATTTTCGACCCCCAGATAGTCAGCGGGAAATTGAGGAGCAAATATGTGCACAATTTGCAGAGATGTGTAAAAATAACAGGGTAATTATTAGGTGATTTCAACTTTCCCAACATTAATTGGGATAGTCATCGTGTTAAGGGCTGAGATGGAGTGGAGTTCTTAAAATGTATACAGGAGAACTTTTTAGCTCAATATGTAGAGGATCCAACAATAGAGGGTGCAGTGCTGGACCTAATTCTGGGGAATGAAGCTGGACAGGTGGTTGATGTGTTGGTGGGGGAGCATTTTGGTGATGACGACCACAACATGGTACAATTTAAGCTTGTTATGGAGAAAGAAATAGACAAGTTGCAAAAAAAGGTTTTGGATTGGGGGAGAGCGAATTTTAGTAAAATAAGGTAGGATCTGGCCAAGGTAGACTGGAAAGAGTTACTTGTTGGGAAATCTACAGAAGAGCAGTGGGGGGCATTCAAAAGGGAAATGGGGAGGGTACAGGCCCAACATGTTCCCTCCAGGGTAACAGGTAGGAGCAACAAGCCCAGAGAACCATGGATGACCAGAAACATTCAGGGTATGATGAGAAGGAAAAGAGAGGCTTTCAGCAAATAGAAGGACAGCAAATCAATGGAAGCATTAGTGGAATACAGAAAGTGTAGGATGGAGCTTAAGAAAGCAATTGGGAGAGCAAGGAGGGGATATGAGAAAGCTCTGGCTGGTAAAAGTAGGGAAAATCCCAAGATATTCTATAAGTATATCAATGGGAAGAGGATAACCAGGGAAAGAGTAGGACCCATTAGGGACCAAGGGGGATATTTGTGGGTGGAGCCAGAGGACATTGGTAAGGTGTTGAATGAATACTTCACATCTGTCTTCACCCAAGAGAATGAGGATGTAGATGTGGAACTTAGAGAGACTATGAGGTTCTTGAGCAAATTGTCATAGGGAGTGACAAGGTATTGGAGGTTTTGGAAGGAATAAAAGTGGACAAATCTCCAGGTCCAGACGATTTGTGTCCCAGGATGCTGTGGGAGGTGAGAGTGGAGATTACAGGGGCTCTGACCCTAATTTTTATCTCCCCTCTGGTCACGGGGGTGGTGCCAGAGGACTGGAGAACAGCTAATGTGGTCCCACTATTTAAGAAAGGTTGTAGAGATAAGTCAGGGAACTACAGACCAGTGAGTCTCTCGTCAGTGGTAGGGAAACTATTGGAGAAAATTCTGAAGGAGAGAATCTATCACCACTTGGGGAGGCAAAATTTGATTCGGAATAGTCAGCATGGCTTTGTCAGAGGGACGTCATGCCTAACAAATTTGATTTAATTTTTTGAGCATGTGACCAGGTGTGTAGATGAGGGTAGTGCAGTTGATGTAGTTTACATGGATTTCAGCAAAGCCTTTGACAAGGTCCCACATGGGAGACTTATCAAGAAAGCAAATGCACATGGGATACAGGGTAACTTGATAAGGTGGATTCAAAATTGGCTTAGCTGTAGGAGACAGAGAGTGATGACAGATGGCTGTTTTAGTGACTGGAAGCCAGTGTCCAGTGGCGTACCACAGGGGTCTGTGCTGGGTCCACTATTGTTTGTCATTTATATAAACGACATAGATGACTATGTGGGGGGTAGGATCAGTAAGTTTGCAGATGACACAAAGTTTGGCCGCGTGATTAACAGTGAGGTTGAGTGTCTTGGGTTACAGGAAGATATAGACGGGATGGTCAAATGGTCAGAAAATTGGCAGATGGAATTTAATGCTGAAAAGTGTGAGGTGATACACTTTGGAAGGAGTAGTTTGACACGGAAGTATTCAATGAATGGCCTGACACTGGGAAGTTCCGAGGAATAAAGGGACCTTGGCGTGTTTGTCCATAGATCTCTGAAGGCAGAAGGGCAGGTTAATAGGGTGGTGAAAAAGGCATATGGGACACTTGCCTTTATCAATCGAGGCATAGATTACAAAAGCAGGGAGGTCATGTTGGAGTTGTACAGAACTTTGGTAAGGACACAGCTGGAGTACTGTGTGCAATTCTGGTCGCCACATTATACGAAGGATGTGATTGCATTGGAAGGGGTGCAGCGGCGATTCACCAGGATGGTACCTGGGATGGCACATTTAAGCTATGAAGAGAGGTTGGATAGGCTTGGGTTGTTTTCACTGGAGCAGAGAAGACTGAGGGCTGACCTGATCGAGGTGTACAAGATTATGAGGGGCATGGACAGGGTGGATAGGGAGCAGCTGTTCCCGTTAGTTGAAGGGTCAGTTATGAGGGGTCACAAGTATAAGGTGAGGGGCGGGAGGTTTAAGGGGGATTTGAGGAAGAACTTTTTTACCCAGAGGATAGTGACGGTCTGGAATGCACTGCCTGGGAGGGAGGTCGAGGCAGGTTGCCTCACATCCTTTAAAAAGTACCTGGATGAGCACTTGGCACATCATAACATTGAAGGCTATGGGCCAAGTGCTGGCAAATGGGATTAGGTAGACAGGTCAGGTGTTTTAATGCATTGGTGCAGACTTGATGGGCCGAAGGGCCTCTTCTGCACTGTATTATTCTGTGATTCTGTGAGAAGCGCAAGGCGAGAGCCAACTGTGTGACAGCCCCGGCAACCAATTTTATCTGCAGCGCCTGTGGAAGAGTCTATCACTCTAGAATTGGACTTTATAGCCACTCCAGGCGCTGCTTCACAAACCACTGACCACCTCCAGGCACTTCCCCGTTGTCTCTCTAGACAAGGAGGCCAAAGAAGAAAATCTATCGAAGAAACCTAATTTGGAAAACATAGGAAAAGCTTTTATATTTGACTTTGAAGAGGAATGGCTCTTTTTGTTAAAGAGTAATTAGTTGGAGAGTGCATCAATTAATTTCAGTGAAGCAGGAAATAGAAGAGCAGTTGAGAATTAGCAGGCACCTATGGTTTTATTGATTACTTAAGCTTGAATTATCAGTATACAAAAATACAATTATTGTAGTCTTACCTGAAATCAACATTGAATGAGTTATAATCAGAATTAACTCTTACCCTGCAAATTTTTCCCATCCTTTACTTTTTAATGGATTTTCAGAAAATCAAAGTCAGATTGAAAATCGCTGAGATTAGTTAGTTGTCAAAATAATTAATAAGCTAGCTGGCAAACTTGAGTTTCAATACTATCACAAATTTTTGAAGTACAAGTATTGTTACTCATTTTTTAATCTAAATCCTTACTTCTTTTCCTGCACATATGAATGTAAAATATGAAGGTTGCACCTTAGTGTAGGTAGATGGTAGGAGAAATGAGAGAAGGTGGGAATGTGGTAGGGAATATGGGATTAATGTAGGATTAGTATAAATGAGTGGTTGATGGTCGGCACAGACTCGGTGGGCCGAAGGGCCTGTTTCAGTGCTGTATCTCTCTATGACTTTATGACTCTATGACTAACCAGAATGCAAGATAGTCTTTGAAAATAGGATGATTTATCACACAAAGTTATGGAATTCTGGCTTTTCCTGAACACTGCATTAAAGAAGATGTGTTCTCAGACATGGATATAAAGGGCTGGATTTTACCAGCTTTCTGGGGATGAGCCAGGAGTTTGGGAGGCTCATATAATAGCAAGCGAAAGAGGTGGGGTGGAGTACCCATTGTCTTCCTGCTGCCATACCATCTTGCCAGTGGTCGGGAAGGTGCCAGAAGATCATTCCGCCCAGAGGCCAATTGAGCCACTTAAGTGATCAATTAAGGGCCGTTTCCTGCTGTTGCTGACATTTTACCAGCAGCAAGTGAGCCTTCCACCACGTGGGGAAACTGCCAGGTGAGACCTGGCAGCCTCCTGTCGGGCTCCAGTGGGGTGGGCCCTCCAATTTGGGCATTCTTTGACATGGGATACCCAGCAGCCTCGAGAAATAAGGTAAATAAACAGGTGCTTGAAAAGGAAATTTTTGTCTTCTTCCAACAGAGGGAAAGAAGGAGAGCCTCCCGAAGTGGAGTCCATATTGGATTTGGCCTAACACTTTGGTTAGTTCAAGAAGACTGGGGACCTCGAAGACCAAACAGACAACCAACTCTTCACCTGCCTCATCTGTTGGATAGATTCACCACCATTCTACCCCACTGTACGATCTGGGGTTGGTAAATTGTTCAACCTGTTATGGGTCATATGCCTTTTCTGTCTATTTAGCTTATACAGCATCATATTTAAACTAAAAGCAAAATACTGCAGATGCTAGAAATCTGAAATAAAAACAAGAAATGCTGGAAATACTCAGCAGATCTGGCAGCATCTGTGGAGAGAGAAGCCGAGTTAACGTTTCATGTCAGTGACCCTTTTTCAGAACTCATATTTAAACTGCTGCTTTGCAATAACATACTTTAAAACCACCTATGATGTTGAGCCCCTTTTTGGGCAATCTGTGATTCCTGGACCAAATCCTACAGTGGTGTCAGGAGTCGGATTCACAATGGTCGAAATCATAGGCTTGGTTTCTAAGAAGCAATGGTTTTAGTTAAAACATTGTTAAGGAGGAGTTCCTAAACAAAGCCAGAAATACAATGGCATTGGGATATTACTGGGAACGGCTGATAGATTGTCTGACAGAGAAGACAGGCGTGCCTGGGGCAGGAGATATCCTGGGAATCTTAGACGAATGCGATGGAGATTACGAATGCTTGATAGGCTTTCTAAAAAGGTTCAGAAAGGCAAAACTAGGTTGAAGAAGGTTCGGAACCAGTTGGCCTATGGGACAGACTTGAACAGACCTTACAGCTGAATAAAAAGTACAAGGAGTTAAGGGAACGGGTGGACAGGTTAAGGCCAAGACTGATGGCACGGTGGATAGCCAAGAACCATCCACATCCACTAAGGTCAGGGAAGAGGTCACCACCACCACTACGCACAGGCCACTTTCACCCGGCCAGGTTAAGGCTCCGAAAGAGGAGTTGGGGACGATGGTGGATATGAACAGCGACCCCCTCCTCCTCACACCAAAATGGGAAATTTTTGAAATCTCACACCTGGAGTTGAAAAAGGATGACCTTAAACTGGCCCTCTTAGCTGAATGCTCCCTATAATTAAGACGAAAAATTTAGACACATTTTGACAAAAAGCTCACTTGAGGAGATAGAGGGTGACCTAAGGAGGGTCCTGGGGAAGAGAATATTGACTTTCACCAGGTTCTAGTTAACCTAGGTCTGATGAAAGATCACATACCTGAAACAGTAACGCTGCTTCTCTCTCCACAGACGCTGCCAGATCTGCTGAGTATTTTGCAGCACATTCTGTTTTTATTTCTAGTTAACCTCAAACAGATCCACACTGAAAGCCCGAGCAGATTCTCTGAAAGGCTCCATGATTGCTACAGGCTTGCGAGAAGTAGAGGGATTGCCATTTTGACACCTTGAGCTTCAAAAGTCTCTCTTTGAATGAGCTCCAGCTATTAGCCCTTAGTGCATTACGCATATATACCTAGAGCAAAGGAAGATGGCTGTGGTTGTTGGAGGTCAATCATCTCAGCTCCAGGACATCACTGCAGGACTTCCTCAGGGTAGTGCCCTAGGCCCAACCATCTTCAGCTGCTCCATCAAAGACCTTCCTTCAATCATAAGGTCAGAAGTGGGAATGTTCGCTGATGATTGCACAATGTTCAGCACCATTCACAACTCCTCAGATACTGAAGAAGTCTGTGTATAAATGCAGCAAGACCTGGACAATATCCAGGTTTGGGCTGATAAGTGGAAAGTAACATTTGCGCCACACAAGTGCCAGGCAATGACCATCTCCAACAAGAGAGAATCTAACCATCTCTCCTTGACATTCAATGGCATTACCATCACTGAATCCCCCACTATCAACACCCGAGGGGTTACCATTGACCAGAAACGGAACTGGAGTAGCCATATAAATACCGTGGCTACAAAATCAGGTCAGAGGCTAGGAATCCTGCGGCAAGTAACTCACCTCCTGACTCCCCAAAGCCTGTCCACCATCTACAAAGCACAAGTCAGGAGTTTAATAATATACTCTCCACTTGCCTGTGTGGGTGCAGCTCCAACAACACTCAAGAAGCTCGACACCATCCAGGACAAAGCAGCCCGATTGATTGGCACCCCATCCATAAACATTCACTCCCTCCACTACCAACGCACAGTGGCAGCAGTGTGGACCATCTACAAGACACACTGCAGCATCACACCAAGGCTCTTTAGACGGCACCTTCCAAACCCACAACCTCTACCAACTAGAAGGACAAGAGCAGCAAATGCATGGGAACACCACCTGCAAGTTCCCCTCCAAGTCACACAACATCTTCACTTGGAACTATATCGCCGTTCCTTCACTGTCGCTGGGTCAAAATCCTGGAATTCCCTTCCTATCAGCATTGTGGGTGTACCTACTTCACATGGATTACAGCAGTTCATGAAGGCAGCTCACCATCAATTTCTCAAGGGCAATTAGGGATAGGCAATAAATGCTGGCCTAGCCAGCAACACCCATGTCTGAATGAATGAATAAATAAATAAATAAATAACACTAAGACAACCACTGGGAAGAGTTGTTCTCCCCCCATATGGTCCGGGAACAGATCCATGGTCGCATCCCCAGAGCACCCGCGAAGGCTAAGGTAGCAGCCGTCGAAGGCCTATTGCTTAACCAGAAATCTGGACCATCCAGGAACTCGGTGCCAAGGAGGGCTGCCCAGGTATGCTGTTTTAATTGCAACCGTCTGGGCCTACTAGGCATATCGTGGAAGCTGACAGGAAAAATGAGCCCCGTTTTCCCCCCTCCTCCTGTACAGATGAGTACTGATCCTGTTGAGCAGCATTTAGAGAGGATGGAGGCAGTGATAGAGGCCATGTGAATTAGTAACGGGGCCCAGTCGGCACTTGCCGCAGCGCCTCAGTCCACCGAGATGGTAAACCAGCCTCCCCAGTGATGCCAGCCGGCCTCCCAGGGAGACATGGTTTTCTGTCTCCAATATGGTGGTAGAAGACTGGTAGCCACACTGTAGGTAATGGAGGCCATCAACAAAGAATGTCATAATAACACAATAAAAGCAAAATACTGCAGATGCTGGAAATCTGAAATAAAAACAAGAAATACTGGAAATACTGAGCATGTCTGGCAGCATCTGTGGAGAGAGAAGCAGAGTTAACGTTTCACGTCAGTGACCTTTCATCAGAACTGGCAAAGGATAGAAATGTAATAGGTTTTAAGCAAATAAAGCAGGAGTGGGGCAAGAGATAACAAAAGGGAAGGTGTTGATAGGGCAGGGTCACAGATGTCAGTTGACTCTGGCTCCTCTGTCACTATCATCCACATTCCTCACTCCAACGCCACAAAGTGGCTGTCCCAACCTATACTGGGGTTCAACAATTCAACTCATACATCCATACAAAGATTTCTTCCCTTACAGCTAGACATAAACAAGATCTTCCACAAACATAGCTGGATTACTGAAGGATTTTTCATGGCCCTCGTGCTTGCTCCAGCATAGGATCCTGTCCCCGATCTATATGACCAGGCACAATGAGCAGGGTTTACTGGGTAGTGGCGTGCTCAAGAGATACAGAGAAGTCATTAACTCACCAATAATTGCATATGGTGGATCTTTAAGAATGGTCTCTACCCATGTGTCCAACGCGGACTCGGTATTCGCGGTTAAAAAACCAAGGAATATGAAACGGCCCCCTCTAATGACCCCGAAGTACAGGCATTTCTCAGTTCGGTCATGACTGCGGACATATGACTAGACCCAGAAAAATTAACAGACTGCCACTTGTCCCCTTGAAGCAGTACTCCTGCCCAGCTGAGAGTGGACTGTCTATCTGAGCTACCATTGTTCATTAGAAGCAGAGTGTTGTTTACAAAGGCACAGTTACTACCAGCTCCCCAGTTTGTCCAATTAAAAAAAAGATGGCAGTTGGGGTATGACTATTGATTATCACAAGCTTAACTCAGTCACCCACCCGATAGTACAAGAGACCCTCATGCTACTCTCCAAAGATAGCCAGTGGTGGTACTGTTTTCTAATGGTTTCAGGAACATCCCAATAAAACAGGAAAACAGTTTAAATTTGCCTTTACTTTCAAGGACCAGAGTTACACACGGACATGTTTTCAGCAAGGGTTTCATACACCCCCACTATCTTCCACAAACAGATGGCTGCATTACTGAAGGATTTTTCATGGCCCTCGTGCTTGCTCCAGTACGTCGATGACCTCATTCTCGCCACTGCGGATCCCTCCCAACATTTCACCCTCTTGAAATAATTACTGCAGTTACGCCTAAGGGTCGGACTCAAAGTCCATCCACATAAAGCCCAGCAGGTACAGGACCGCGTCACCTTCCTGGGTATCCAAGTCAGCTTGTCCGCTATTAGCCCTGATAAGCATAAAATCGAGACTCTGTCCACCTCAAAGAATGCCCTACTTTCCTTCCTCGGGCGAGTGGGATATCAACGGACTTTCATTCCTCGGTTTGCAGAAACTGCAACACCACCCGATGTGCTTCTTAAGGGTGGTGATGACCTGGTTTGGCCCGGCTGGGCCAAGGAGTGTACAGAGGCGGTCGCACAGCTGAAGAGAACTGTTGTTTAGGCAACATGTCTTATCTTGCCTATCCCTGATAAAGCCACAGAAGAAATCTTGGCAGCCGTCCTTTGGCAACAGTCAGGTGAGGCTGCTTCCCATCACATATGCTTCCAGAATTCTGAGAGGGGATGAATTGACTTACACCGCCTGTGAAAGATACCTGTTAGCCACTTTCTGGGCCATCAAACATTTTACCTACATCACGGGTTTCAACAAGGTGATACTTCATAGTTCACTTTCTCCTCTAAATCTACTGCTTTGAACGAGAAATACATTTGTATCTTCAACCCAACTGAGCCACTGGACATTGGAGCTGACCCAGCGCAATTTGGAAGTACTGCCAAACAGACTATTCTGTTACCTCAGCGCCTTATGGTTGATGGGCTGCCACATATGTGCCCCCTTCTCCCACTGGATTTTCACGCTTCCTAAACCGATTGATAGGGCACCAAATATTTTCATCAATGGATCGTCATTCCAACGGGCTGGCAAACCACACACCAGCTTCGCTGTTGTTCTGCTGTATGAGACTATTTAGTATAAGTCTACTCCCCACTCTGCACAATATGCCATGCTGTCTGCAGTCGTGACTGCCAATCAGGTTACTAGTTCTCAAAGCATTAACATTTGGTCCAACAGTGCCTGTGCCATTAACACCTTGCTAACCTGGCCACTGTATGCGCAGAATTATTTTTGCATGATTCATGGTAAACCTTTACTGCATACCAGTTTATTTTGAATCCTTTATATGGTATTGTGAGATTGTACAGAGCCTGTTTATGCAGATATGGTTATCAGGTTCCTGTTGGCTTTCCAACACACTGACAGGCTGCCCGCAGAGGAACCTACCCGCCCTGGCAGGTTAAAGTTCAGCCCATCACTGTCACCATTATAGAATTGTGTTACAGAAGATTCCAGCAACGATTAGAGAAAAGGTATAGAATGCGTCTAATAGTAGCTTTCCAAACAATCTGTTAACCTATTATTAACACATGCAGATTGTAGATTGGAATATCTGATGGTGCATTTTAATCTGCATATAATCGTCAGAACCAAACATTTATGCACATCTTTACACCACAACAGAAGTGCCTGACCATTCAAACTTCAAATGAAGTCCTATCATAGATTTTCACTGCAAAACAGCAACTGAGCCATTTTCTTGAGTGACATGAAAGGTCAAAAAACATCTTATTTGATCTAAATGACTCTATGACTCTAAAATGACCTGGGCCTCATGTCAGTGAGCCAGGACAAGGCTAATGCTTGCCCCACTGGCCCCATGCCCCCAGTTAAAATTGGGGCTGAAATCTTTGCAACTTAACATGGTCGAGGGTAAAATGACCTTAGGAGCCACTGGAAGTGTTTTCCCAATGGCTCAGGTTGTAACAGTGTTCCTTGCAATAGATGACAATGATCTGTAACTGGCTCTATGCTGGTCCAGACCCTGTGGAGTCACTTTCTTGTTCAATGCCAGGTTAATTGTTCCAGGTCCTGCAGATAAGGTTCTTGGTAACATAGTGGGGGCAGGCAATCTGTCTCTGTTCCCTGTTGATCTCTCTGGCATGCTTCCCTTCATCTTTCATCTTACTTCAACCATGAAATACTGTACTTCTGGTGTTTTATAACCAACCTACATCTCTAATTTTAACTTGACTTACCAACTGTGACAAGACACCATTTAGGTGCCTTGTTGCGCCCTTAGCTTGCGTGAATTTTATTGTAACAGTTGATTTTTCATATCCCCTGTTCTTGTCTGCTGAAGTTTTGGAAATGTTTCAATTATTTTTATGGTTTCATTATATTTGAAGACAATAATCAACTTTTATAGATTTCACAAAGGTAGTAGGAGAAAGGTAAAAGGAGTCCAATGGTGGTTCAGGAGGAGGCCCAATCATGGCGGGTTGGGGTTTCCCAATCACAGGAAGGGGCTCTGCTTTGTGGGGGATGGGGTTTGGATCGTTGGGAATTTCCACTGGTAGCATGGAGGGTCCCATGGTGGATTGGGGTCCCGATCATGGTGGGGAAGGGTCAGAAGGTGGCCCGGGCGGGCGGGTGGGGGTGATGGTGGTGCTGAAGAGGAAGCAGCCAGATTGCAGTGGGGGGAGTTTACTGGTAAGCTTGCTGGGTCCTGCCTGGAAGTCAGCCTGATTTACAGGCTTGGCTTCCAGTTGGGCAGGGAGCACTTCAGAGCAGACCGCGGGCAAAGGTGAGGAGTCTGAAACAGCTAGTGTCATTGTGAGGGGTGCTGGTCCATGACCCCGGGGTGGGGGAGTGGGGTGGGGAGTGGGAGGTCCGATCCCGGAAGGGGCCAATTCCCTATGCCAGCGTGTTCCAATCCTCGCTCAGTGTGTGGCTTCGGATGGAGGATGTCGAATGGAGGACGTGCAATCCAAGGGAAGGAGATAAGCTTGGGGAGGTCAAGGGGAAGCACTCCTGCTCCTCCTGGCCCAAAAACAGTGCTGCAAGAGTACTTACCTTTCCCCTGAAGCTGTCCTCATCTCCCTTGAGCTCTCAGGTTTCCCGAGGCCTGGGAAACCTGGCCGGCCAGGGTTAGATCTGTAAAACAGATTAAATGTGTGACTCCCAGCCTCATTATAATATTTAGGTTATCAACCCGGCTTCTGTTCTACATCCATTAAACCTGGAAGAGGCTGAGTTAGAGGCTGTTTGAGATCAGGTTTGAGATTTGTAAAATTTTAACAACTCATCTGATCCCACCCACCCGTTTTGTGGGGTTAAAATGACCCCAATAATCAGGGACAAAATTAACTGGCATTTGAAAAAGTATGGGCTAATAAATTAAAGTCAGCATGGATTTCTTAAAGGCAAATCGTGTTTGAATAACTTGATTGAGATCTTTGATGAAGTAATGCCGGTGAAGATGAGGGTAATGCAGTTTATGTTGCGTAAATGAACTTTCAAAAGACTATTGATAAAGTACTACATAATAGATTTTTTAATAAAATTGAATCCTGTGGAATTAAAGGGGAAGTGACAGCATGGATACAAATTTGAGCAAGGAACAGAAAGCAGAGAGTAATGGTGAACGGTTGTTTTTCAGACCGGAGAGAAGTATACAGTGGTGCTCCTCAGGGGTTGGCATTAGGACCACTGCACTTTTTGATATATCTTAATGACCTGGTCTTGGGTATACTGGACATAATTTTGAAGTTTGCAAGTGACATGAAACTTGGATGTAGTAAACAATGAGGAGGATAGCAACAGACTTCAAGAGGATGTAGGCAGACTTGTAAAATAGGCAGACACATGACAGATGAAATTTAACACAGAGAAGTGTGAAGAGATACATTTTGGTAGGAAGAATGAGGCAAGGCCATATGAACTAAATGATGCAATTTTAAAGGGACACAGAACAGACAGACCTGTGTCTGTATTTACACAAATATTTGAAGGTCATAGGATAAGTAGAGAAGGTTGTTAAAAATAAAACATAGGTCATCCTTGGCTTTATTAATAGAGGAATAGAGTATAAAAGCAAGGAAGTTATTTAAAATCTTCATAAAACACTGGTTAGGCCTCAGATGAAGTATTGCATTCAATTGGGGGTGCCACATTGTCGAAAGGATGGCACCTGGGATGAGAGAATTCAGTTATGTGGAGACATTGGAGAAGCTGGTGCTGTTCTCCTTAGAGCAGAGAAGGTTACGAGGAGATAGAAACATAGAAACATAGAAAATAGGAGTAGGAGTAGGCCATTCGGCCCTTCGAGCCTGCTCCGCCATGCATTATGATCATGGCTGATCATCCAACTCAGTAGCCATTTCCGGCTTTCGCCCCATATACTTTGATCCCTTTAGACTCAAGAGCTATATCTAACTCCTTCTTGAAAACATACAATGTTTTGGCCTCAACTGCTTTCTGTGGTAGCGAATTCCACAGGCTCACCACTCTCTGGGTGAAGAAATTTCTCCTCATCTCAGTCCTGAAAAGTTTACCCCGTTTCCTTGGACTATGACCCCTGATTCTGGACTCCTCCACCATCGGGAACATCCTTCCTGCATCTACCCTGTCTAGTCCTGTTAGAATTTTATGGGTTTCTATGAGATCCCCCCTCACTCTTCTGAACTCCGGCGAATATAATCCTAACCGACTCAATCTCTCCTCATATGTCAGTCCCGCCAACCCAGGAATCAGTCTGGTAAAGCTTCGCTGCACTCCCTCAATAGCAAGAACATCTTTCCTCAGATAAGGAGACCAAAACTGCACACAATATTCCAGCTGTGACCTCACCAAGGCCTTGTATAATTGCAGCAAGACATCCCTGCTCCTGTACTCGAATCCTCTCACTATGAAGGCCAACATACCATTTGCCTTTTTTACCGCCTGCTGCACCTGCATGCTCACCTTCAGCGAATGGTGTACAAGAACACCCAGGTCTCGCTGCATATTCCCCTCTCTCAGTTTATAGCCATCCAGCTAATAATCTGCCTTCCTGTTTTTACTACCAAAGTGGATAACCTCACATTTATCCACATTATACTGCATCTGCCATACATTAGCCCTCTCACTCAACTTGTTCAAATCACCCTGAAGCCTCTCTGCATCCTCCTCACAACTCACCCTCCCACCCAGTTTTGTGTCATCTGCAAATTTGGAGATATTACATTTAGTTCCCTCATCTAAATCATTAATGTATGTTGTGAATAGCTGGGGTCCTAGCACTGATCCCTGACGTACCCCACTAGTCACTGCCTGCCATTCGGAAAAAGACTCATTTATCCCTACTCTTTGTTTCCTGTCCGCCAACCAATTTTCTATCCATCGCAATACACTAATTTTACGTACTAATCTCTTATGTGGGACTCTGTCGAAAGTCCAAATAAACCACATCCACTGGCTCCCCCTCATCAACTCTATTAGTTAAATCCTCGAAGAATTGTAGTAGATTTGTCAAGCATGATTTCCCTTTCGTAAATCCATGCTGACTCTGCCCGATTCTACCACTGTTCTCTTTGTGCTCTGCTATAAAATCTTTGATTATGGACTCTAGAATTTTCCCCACAACTGACGTCAGGCTGACTGGTCTGTAATTCCCTGCTTTCTCTCTACCTCCCTTTTTAAATAGTGGGGTTACATTAGCTACCATCCAATCTGTAGGAACTGTTCCAAAGTCTGTAGAATCTTGGAAGATGACCACCAATGAATCCAATATTTCTAGAGCCACTTCCTTAAGTACTCTGGGATGCAGACCATCAGGCCCTGGGGATTTATCGGCCTTCAATTCCATCAATTTCCACAACACCATTTCTCTACTAATACTGATTTCTTTCAGTTCCTCTCTCTCACTAAGCCCTGTGTTCTCCAACATTTCTGGTATGATATTTGTGTCCTCCTTTGTGAAGACAGAACCAAAGTATGCATTTAGTTGGTCAGCCATTTCTTTCTTCCCCATAATACATTCCCCTGTTTCTGACTGTAAGGGACCTACATTTGTCTTCACCAATCTTTTTCTCTTCACATACCTATAGAAACTTTTACAGTCAGTTTTTATGTTCCCCGCAAGCTTGCTCTCATATTCTATTTTCCCCTTCTTAATCAATCCCTTGGTCCTCCTTTGCTGAATTCTAAACTGCTCCCAATCCTCAGGTCTGTTTTTCCTGGCAAATTTATATGCCTCTTCCTTGGATCTAATGCTATCTCTAATTTCGCTTGTAAGCCATGGTTTGGCTACCTTTCCCAATTTACTTTTGTGCCAGATAGGGATAAACAATTGTTGCAGTTCATCCATGTGCTCTTTCAATGTTTGCCATTGCCTATCCGCCGTCATCCCTTTAAGTAATGTTTCCCAATACGTCATGGCCAACTCGCGCCTCATACCTTCATAGTTTCCTTTACTAAGATTCAGGACCCTTGTATCAGAATCATTTACGTCACTCTCCATCTTGATGAAGAATTTTATCATATTATGGTCGCTCATCCCCAAGGGGCCACGCACCACTATATTGTCAATTATTCCTCTCTCATTACACAATACCCAGTCTAAGATGGCCTGTTCTCTAGTTGGTTTCTCAACGTATTGGTCCAGAAAACCATCCCGTATACACTCCAAGAATTCCTCCTCTGCAGTATTGTGACTAATTTGATTTGCCCAATCTATATGCAGATTAATGTCACCCATAATTACAGATGTTCCTTTATCGCATGCATCGCTAATTTCCTGTTTAATGCCATTCCCAACATCACCACTACAGTTTGGGGGTCTATATACAACTCCCACTGACGTTTTTTGCCCCTTAGTGTTTCTCAGCTCTACCCATACAGACTCCACACCGTCGGAGCTAATATCTTTCCTCACTATTGCGTCAATTTCCTCTTTAACCAGCAATGCAACTCCACCATCTTTTGCTTTTTGTCTGTCCTTCCTAAATACTGAATATCCCTGGATGTTCATTTCCCATCCCTGGTCACCTTGCAGCCATGCCTCCATAATCCCGACTATATCATACCCGTTTACACCTATTTGCGCGATTAATTCATCCACTTTATTGCGAATGCTCCGCATGTTAAGGCAGATCTAATAAAAGTATTCAAAATCATGAATGGTGATGATAGAATAAATAAGGATGAACTGTTTGCAGTGGCAGAAGGATTGGTAACCATAGGACACAGATATAAAGTAATTAACAAATGAACATAGGCGATACCAGGAAATATTCTCTTCCACAGCCTGTTGTTGTGCTCTGGAATCCATTGCCTGAAAGAGTGATGGAAGGAGACTGAACAGTAACATTCAAAAGGGAAGTTGATAAATACTTGAAGGAAAACCAAAATTACAGGGCTATGGGGAAAGAGCCGAGGGTTTGATTAATTGGATAGCTCCACCAAAGTATCAGCCCAGACACGATGGGCAGAATGGCCTTCCTCTGTGCTGTATCATTCTATGATTCTATGAATCGGTGATCATTCATAAAGCTTCCCATAGGCTCACTCCAGATTTTTTTTTATTCGTTCGTGGGATGTGGGTGTCGCTGACTAGGCCAGCATTTATTGCCCATCCCGAATTGTCCTTGAGAAGGTGGCAGTGAGCTGCCTTCTTGAACCTCTGCAGTCCTTGGGATGTAGGTATACGTACAGTGCTGTTAGGGAGGGAGTTCCAGGATTTTGACCCAGTGACAGTAAAGGAACAGCAATATCGTTCCAAGTCAGGATGGTGTGTGGCTTGGAGGGGAACTTGCAGGTTGTGGTGTTCCCATGCATCTGCTGCCTTTGTCCTTCTAGGTGGTAGAGGTCACGGGTTTGGAAGGTGCTATCGAAGGAACCTTGGTGATTTGCTGAAATGCATCTTGTAGATGGTACACACTGCTGCCGTTGTATGTTGGTGGTGAAGGGAGTAAATGTTGAATGTTGTGGATAAGGTGCCAATCAAGCAGGCTGCTTTGTCATGGATGGTGTCGAGCTTTTTGACTGTTGTTGGAGCTGCACCCATCCAGGCAAGTGGAGAGTATTCCATCACACTCCTGACTTCTGCCTTGTAGATGGTGGACAGGCACTGGGGAGACGGGAGGTGAGTTAGTCGCCGCAGAATTCCCAACCTCTGACCTGCTCTTGTAGCCATGGCATTTATGTTACTGGTCTAGTTCAGTTTCTGGTCAATGGTAACCCCAGGATGTTGCTTGTGGGGATTCAGCAATGGTAATGCCATTGAATGTCAAGGGGAGATGGTTAGATTCTCTCTTTTTGGAGATGGCCATTGCCTGGTACTTGTGTGGTGCGAATGTTACTTGCCACTTACCAGCCCAAGTCTGGATGTTGTCCAGGTCTTTCTGCATATGGACATGGGCTGCTTCAATATCTGAGGAGTCACAAATCGTGCTGAACATTGTGCAATCATCAGCAAACATCCCCACTTCTGACCTTATGATGGAGGAAAGATCATTGATGAAGCAGCTGAAGATGGTTGGGCCTAGGACACTACCCTGAGGAACTCCTGCAGTGATGTCCTGGGACTGAGATGATTGACCTCCAAAAACCACAACCATCCTCCTGTGTGCTAGGTATGACTCCAACAATGGACAGTTTTCCCCCTGATTCCCATTTACTACAGTTTTGCTTGGACTCCTTGATGCCATACTTGGTCATATGCTGCCTTGATGTCAAGGGCAGTCACCTCACCTCAGCTCTGGAGTTCAGCTCTTTTTTCCATGTTTGGACCATGGCTGTAATGAGGTCAGGAGCTGAGTGGCCCTGGCAAAACCCAAACTCAGTGCCACTGAGCAGGTTATTGCTGAGCAAGTGCTGCTTGATTGCATTGTCGATGACCCCTCCCATCACTTTGCTGATGATCGAGAGTAGACTGATAGGGCGGTAATTGGCTGGGTTGGGTTTGTCCTGCTTTTTATGTACAGGACATACTTGTGCAATTTTCCACATTGCCAGGTAGGTACCGGTGTTGTAGCTGCACTAGAACACCTTGGCTAGGGGCGCGGCTAGTTCTGGAGCACATGTCTTGAGTACTATTGCCAGAATGTTGTCAGTGCCCATTGCCTTTGCAGTTTCCAGTGTCTTCAGCCGTTTCTTGATATCATGTGGAGTGACGGGCAAAGAGAGTCTTTAGCCAAATCCCATCCTAAGCAAATGGGAAATCAGTCAACTCTTCACTTAAATCCATTTTAATATTTAAATAAAGCTGTGGCTCCTTCCCAACCAGAGCAATTTTAGGCCAGTTTAAAGGCCTTAAAAAATCCTCCTCAACACTAAGTGGTTCTCATCCAACTAAATGGGTCTGAGCCAGATTTTCTGGTTTCCCACACCTATTCTACCAGCCTTTACGATTGGAAAATATACCTTATAGTCTCCAAAAGTTGAAAATCTAGACTGTGCACTGTTATTCTGAAACTCATCCTGCTTGCCTCTCAATCAATAGATTATTCCATTGATAATGATGTGTGATAAGCTGTTTCTCAGCTCTTGCCTAATGTTTTCTGTTCTGCATGAATCATCATCCAATTCAGTAGCACATTTGAGAACAGCAAAGCATTTTAATTGAAAAAAAAATAAGTTTTTGTAAATTAAGTTTTAATAAAGCACTAAAATAAGAATAGTGAATATTGAAGGCTTTTGGATTCAACTGCTTTGCTATCATGCCTCAGAACAGCTTCAGTTTCCAGTGAATGTTTGAAAATGGTTAATCTATAAAGAAAACAACTCACAAATGTAATTTAGTTGTCAGCCAGATGGATAAACAGGCCATGAACTTTTCTCCTACTTTTCGAACTTATCCTACTTTGTAATTCAACTCACAGAAGGTAACTGTGATACTGGCTATGAGGAACCTACAGCTTCACACTGAATCAGCAAATTAACCAGCTTGCTTCTACTCATTAATACCAAAGAACTTGTTCTCACATTGAACAACTTCTCATATAACTCCATTCACTTCCTCCAAATAAAAGGTGTTGCTATGTGTAGCCGCATGGGTCCAACTATGTCTGCCTTTTTGTGGGATATGTGGAACATTCCTTGTCCTACTCAGCCCCTTCCCTCACCTCTTTTTCTAGTAGATTGATGACTGTATTGGTGCAATTTCCTGCTCTTGCCCCAAACTGGAAAATGTCATCAACTTTGCTTCCAATTTTCACCATTCTCTCACCTTCACATGTGGGAGACTTCCCTTCCCTTCCAAATATTCACTGTAAGCCTGATGACTCCCTCAACTACACTTCCTCCCACCCTGCTTTCTGTAAGGACTCCATTCAATTCTCCCACTTTCTCCATCTCTGTCGCATATGCTCTGAGATGCAATCTTCCATACCATCTCTTCTGATATGTCTTCCTTTTCCATCAACCAAGGACTCCCCCCCACCCCCACTCCCCCACCACCAACCCCCACCTCCCACTGTGATTGATGGGGTCTCAACCATGTCGGTCCCATTTCCTGCACTTCTGCTCTTACCCCTACCCTCTTCCTCCCAGAACGATAATAAGATTCCACTTGTCCTCACTTTCCATCCCACCAGCCTCCGTATTCGACAAATCATCCTCCGCCATTTCCTCCACCTTCAGTGTGATGCCAGCACCAAACACATCTTCCCTTCACCTCCCCTTTCAGCATTTGGAAAGGACCATTCCTTCCCTGACACCCTGGTCCGCTCCTCAGTCACCACCAATACCGTCTCCTCTTTCCATGGCACTTTGCCATGCAAGTGCTGGAGATGCAACAGCTACCCTGTTCCCTGTTCCCTCTTCGCTCTTCACCGTCCAAGGCCCCAAATACTCCTTCCAGATGAAACAACAATTTATGTGTACTTCTCTCAATTAAGTATACTGTATTCGGTGCTCACAATGCTGTCTGCTCTAAATTGGGATAGAACCAAATGCAGATTGGGTGACCATATTGTGGAACACCTCCATTCAGTCCACAAGTGTAATGCCCGAGCCCTTGATTGCATATCATTCTAATTTTCCACCTTGTTCTCACGTTGATCGCTCTGTCCTCGGTCTCCTACAATGTTCCAATGAAGCCTAACATAAGCTCAAAGAACTGCACCTCATCTTTTGAATAGGCACTTTACAGCCTTCCAAATTCAACATTGAGTTCAACAATTTCAGACCATAATCACTGTCCTCATTTTGTTTCCTTTTTCTTTGCAGGTTTCGGTTTTACTCTTGTTTTTCTCTTATTTTTGAAGTTGGACAGCAGCTGTTTATCATTCACATACATACCTCCCCTAGACACATCTTCAGTTTCTTTACTTGTCCCATTACCACTCCCTTTGGCCCTGCACCACCAACTTTTTAGTCATTTAATTTCTCCCCTCTTCCACTCTATCACAGATCTTTCCTGGGCCAATATATCCTTTCTAAGGTGCGGTGCCCAAAACTGTACACTGTACTCTAGATGTGGTCTAACTAGGGGTTTGTATAGCTGTGGCAGAACTTCCTTTCTTTTATATACTAGCTCTTTAGTTATAAAGGCTAACACACCATTAGTCTTTTTCATTATTTATAGATATTTCTAAGAATTCTGGCCAGAATTTTATGTCAGCCTGGAGGCCCCGCCCAGCAGCAAAAACCGTCGGTGGCGAACCCCCCTCTGCGGGGCCTGGAAGCCACACTGTAATTTTCCGTGGCTCAGGCCCTTAATTGGCCTCGGGCAGAACTTGTGCCCCTCTGAGGCAGAAGATCCAGCCTACAAGAGCTGCCAGCCAATCAGCAGCCCGGCAGCTCTTCAGTCCCAGCAGTGGGAGTGGTGGCCACTGCTGGGACTGCACCCAGCCAGGACCAGCAACATGGACGAGGCCCCGGAATACAGGTAACTGGGCCCCAATGAGGCAGGGGAGGGGTCACTCAGAGGGAGGGGGGGGGAAGGGGGGGAAGGTGCTGCGGCGGGGAAGACTTGTGCTGTAGTGGGACCCTCCGTCAGGCACAAGGTGCCTGATCAGGAGGGCATGCCCACTCCAGCCCACAAGGAGGCCGCCAGGTTTTACTGGGCAGCCTTCTGAGCTACTAAATGCCCGCCTGCCGCTGGTAATATTCCAGTGCCGGTGGGAGGAGGCCCTTAAGTGGCAATTAGTTGGCCATTTAAGGGCTTTAATTGGCCTGGGCTGGCAGGCTGTTTGTGATGCCGGTGGGCAGGAAGGTGACGGGAATGGCACCCCCCACCTTCCACTCAATTTTATGCACCCCCCACCCCCACCTTCAGCCTGCTCCTGCGGGGGCATACAATTCGGCCTCTATTTCAAGTTTTTCTAATAATTTATGTAGATATTTCTAAACTAATTATCCTACTAAGCTGTGACATGTATAGTATATATTTTATTTTAAATAGAGACCTTGTATATGACAAACACCACCATTTGATTGTTATTGTAAGTCTTCCAATGAGGGAGGTAGGAGGAACCTATTTATTCCAATTATCTCTTGCAACTCAATTTTGAAGTTAGCTGTCTTTTGAGTTCTCAATGCAAGGTCAAAATTTATGCTCACCCATTATTGAAACAAGATCTAGAATTGCATAAGAATTTACTGTAACAGCCATTACTTTTCTCATTTTTGGTGGACAAATTATCATAAAAAATTCTGAGGGACAGTATAAATTGTTGTTTAGAAAGGCACAGATTAAACAGGAACAGTCAGCATAGATTTGTTAAGGAAAGGTAGCATCTGTTTAACTTGATTGAGTTGTTCAGAAAGTAACTAGGAGGGTCGGTGAGGGTAGCGCGTTTGATGTCTACATGGATTTTACCAAGGCTTTTGACAAGGTCCCACATGGCAGACTGGGCAGGAAAGTAAGAGCCCAAGGGATCCAAAGGAAAGTGGCAAGTTAAATCCAAAATTAGTTCAGTGGCAGGAAGCAAAGGGTAATGGTCAACAAGTGTTTTTGTGACGAGAAGGCTGTTTTCACAGTGCTCAGCACTAGATGCCTTGCTTTTCATGGTGAATATCAATGATCTAGGCTTAAATGTAGGGTGCATGATTAAGAATTTTGAAAATGATGCAAGCATTGGCTGTTTGGTTGATAGTGAGGAAGAAAGCTATAGACTGCAGGAAGATGTCAATGGACTGGTCAGTTGGGCAGCAACGTGACAAATTAAATTCAATCTGGAGAAGTGTGAGGTAATACATTTGGCAGGGTGGGGTTGGGGGCAAACAAGACAAGGGAATACACAATAAATGGTAGAATATGGAGAAGTGTAGAGGAACAGAGGGACCTTGAAGTGCATGTTCACAGATTGCTGAAGACAGCAGAACAAGTAAATAAGGTGGTTACAACAGCATATGGATAGTTTCCTTTATTAGCCGAGGCATAGAATATAAAATCAGGGAGCTTATTCTAGAACTGTGCTGTGTACAGTTCTGGTCATTAAAGGGTAGGAAGGAAGGTGGGATTTTAATTCCCAAGTCAGAGCCTCAAAGTCACAATGACTCCTGGCTCCGACCCCACTTCGAAGTGGAAACGCAGCACAATTTTGTTTTGCAAAGAGGTTAACTGGCCAGCAGTCATGTTTGCTGATCAATTAGCAGCAGCGGATGCAGGAAAGAGGCAGGACCAAGCCAGAAGTGGACCCGGTTTAAAGGGTGAGCGGCAGCCGTTGGTAAGGCTGCCATTCATCCAGAAAATGGAAGCACAACCTGAGCAGAGGGCAGTCGGCAGGGAGGGCCCCCGTGCTACAAATAGGCAGTAGGTCCATACACTTCCCAAAAGGAAAAAGACAGATTAACATCTCAGGTGCAGATCTAGTCTGTTCTAACAGTAACAAAAACTTCCATTTATAAAACACCTTTAATGTAGAGAAACCTCCTAAACAGAGACATAAGGACAAATAAAGACTAAGCCAAAGAAGTAAAGATAAGGAAGGATGCCCATAAAAAGGGTCTGCACTTTAAATATTAGCCTGTCCTATCTTTTTTCAGATGCTAATAGACTTGCCAGTGTGCTACCAGAATATTCTGTTTTTAATTTCAGTCTGTATTGAATCATATCTCTCCAGTGTACATTGGCAACTTGATGACAACTCTGCATCCTTTCTGCTGCCAACGGTGTGAGAACCATCTCAGCGACTTCTCTTCTCAATGCTGCCTTTTCCTCTGTCCCACCACTGTAGATTGCTTCCTCCTCCATGTCTTGGTTCTGACAGCACATTAAACCAAACCCATGAAAAGGAAATCCAAATCTGTCCCCTGAATGAGCTAACAAAAGCTTTTTAATAGCCTTAAGTGGCCATTTAAGAAATTTGAGCGGGTTGTCTCTTGCCAGTTCCGGCGCTTTCCGCAATCTGAGTGTGCCAGTCTTGTGTCAGGAAATCTGTAAAGTTGTGGCTTGCTGTGATCTGCACAATTTTATCATCCAAGTAGCCTGAACGTGGATATTCCAAAGTTGAACATTGGACAAACAGTCTGACAGCGCAGAGGCAATGGAGGTGTCAGCAGACACGTTGGAGAGGTAGATTAGGTGCCAGCAGCCAACATATAGAAACAAATTCCATGTCTGCACATGATGTCCAGGATTTTATTGGCCCCCTTAAGGCGGGGAAGCATAGAGTATCGCGACGGCTGGCAGGGGGCGGAGGAGCGGAAGGCCAGTCGTTTCCCGTCGCCTGGCGATTTTCCTGGGGGCAGGATAGGCCGGTGATGGCCTTCCCACCCAGACGCCAATTGAGGCCCTTAAGTGGCCTATTAACGGCCATTTAAGGGCCTCTTCCTGCCGCTGCTAGGATCTTACCAGTGGCAGGAAGCTCCTCCACCATGCAGGGAAGATGCCTTGTAAAACAAGGTGCCCTCCCTGCAGACATGAAGGGGAGGGGGCCCCTCCTTTGTGGGCAGGAATTGGGACATATGGACAAAATGAGGTTGAAGAGAATGTGAGGGAGGTTGAGAGAAATTAGAGACAGAATATTTCATGTCTCGAGTAGGGGTTCTGAGGGTTTGGCTTGTTAAGCAAGGGAAAGGGGAGAAGCAAAAGAGGCAACTAAACTGATAACACTTTGTTGATAACAAAGAAATCCATTAATTCCTTGTAAATACTGTTAGAGATGAGAATGGAGACGGCAGAGGACATGGTAGTGAAGAAAGCAAGCCTGGCTTATCTTTGCTGTCTAGTGGCTGGTTATGATGTGATCCAGCCAGATGTGGCAGTCGATGGCTAATCCAATTAAACACTAAGGTATCTTCAAATGTTTGCCCCTTGGATTTTAAGGAACAAAGATGGGGGCCATACTTCGAGACCAACAGGGATGGGAGACAGTGAACATTTTTCTCAGAATAAGACTGAGGCCACAGAGACAGCAAGGTCAAGGGGTTGACCGTGAATATGGTTAGGAGAGTTTGTATGGAGGGAGAGGTTTAGAGAGGATAAAGGACAGAGGATAAGAGGGGCTGAGATGAAATTCATGAACTATTATATACCAGGGGTTGCCAACACATCGATCGCAAGCTACTGGCAATTCGCGACAGTATTTTGAGTAGCTCGTAACGCAGTTGGATCACCTGCATCATCCACATTTGCCATCATTAACCTGCACAGCAAGTCCAACAGCGAAGTCGAGTGGTGAAGCAGCAAAGTCAGGTGACACTGCAAGGGAGCAGTGAGGCAGGAAAGGGCAAGTGCGAAGGTAGCAGTGAGGGATCAGCGAAAGAGCAGCGAGGAGGGAAAAGAGCAAGCGGTGAGGGAGCGGCAAGGGAGCAGTGAGAGAACGTTGAGGGAGCAGCGAGGGAGAGCAAGGAGGGAAAAGAGCAAGCGGTGAGGGAGCAGTAAGGAGGGTAACTCGAATCATGGCTGCTGAGGCAGGCCCATCCAAAAAAAGACAAAAGACATACTATTTTCACCAAGCCTGGGAGAATGATTTTTTGTTTACAGACATTAAAGACAAGTGTATCTGTCTAATCTGCGGTGTAGGAGATGCGATCAGAAAAAAGAGCAATGTGGAGAGGCACTTTGCAATGGTACACAAGGAATTTGAGAAAAATTTTCCTGCAGGAAGCAGTCTCTGCATAAAAGAAGCAAGTAAACTAAAGGTGGCATTGCAGAGACCACAATCGTTTTTAACTAAACCAGTGAAAAAAGCGAACATGGCAACAGAGGCATCTTTTGAAATTGTCCACTTTTTAACCAAAAATATGGCAGCATTTTCAGGCGGTGTAATGGTAAAGGGCACGATGACTGTTATGGCCGAATCATTATTCAAAGATTTCAAAAATAAGCCAGAAATTATGTCTGCTATAGTCAGGGGCGAACACCATGGCAAAAATGGTATTGGCATTATCTGCAGACATTTTGGAACAGTTAGCGAGGGATTTAAGTACTTTTCAGTGTGATGAATCGGATGACTCCACCAAAACTGCCCAACTGGCTGTATTCGTTCGAATCGGGTTTGAAGGCTTCACCATTAAAGAGGAATACTTGATATTGTTGACTTTGAAAGCCACTACCAGAGGAGTTGATATCTACGAGGTTAAGATATTATTTTGTAAAAAAGAATGCGACAATCAAGAAGTTAGTGTCAATAACAACCGATAGAGCCCCTTCAATGACTGGGCGTCATGTCAGTTTCATTGCAAATTGCAAAGCAGACCCTGATTTCCCTTGTTTCCTGAACTACCACTGTATTATTCATCAACAGGCAATTCACAGCAAAGTGATGGGATTTGATCATGTTATGACTCCCGTTGTGAAAATAATCAATTTGATTCATGCAAGGACCTTACAACACCATCAGTTCAAGTTACTTCTCGACAAACCATCATCTGAGTATGGCAATCTTTTACTACACACTGAAACCCAGTGGCTTAGCAGAGGGAAAGTGCTGTGTCGATTTCTTCCCCTTGTGTCAGAAATTAAAGCTTTTATGGAGTCAAGGAATGAAAGTACCACCCAAATATCAGACAGTGCATGGCTGCTTGACTTGGCATTTCTAACAGACATGACAAAGAAATTAAACAGCTTAAACTGTGAACTGCAGGAAAAACAAAAAAATAATTGCCAACATGATAAGCACAGTGAAAGCTTTCAAATCGAAACTGGACCTTTGGGCATAACAGTTGCAGAATCACAAAATGCAGCACTTTCTGTTTGTGCTCCAAATACTGGTAGAAAATGAAACTGTTGCTGAGCATTTGGATGCCAACAAGTACAGTGATCTCTTGACCAAGCTTGGCCAAGAATTCTGTAGGATCAGAATCTCCTTCCCCCACCCACCACCCCCACCAACTGGACTTTGTGGAGTATAGGGAAGGAACTCCAACCCCCACGGACACTAGTACTGTGAATGAGAGCCAAACCTCAACACAAAGCACACAGAGGCAGGGCTGCATTCCGACGAGTCAATTTCAAACATTCCAACATCACAACAGAACTGATACTGTTAAAGGACTGGAATTTGAGATATTATTATAACAGTGACACAGGATAACTGCTATCATGTCAAGTAATTGAGGAGGCCATTGTTACAACTAACTGGGCCCAGAGCACTGCATTCACTCCTGTTAAAACAGGAGAGAAACCTTTGTCGTGTATATCAGCTCTGGAGCCTGGTCTACCTCACCTTGGTGGAGTTCATTGTTCTCAGTCATGGAAATAACATCAGCACTAAATCGATCTGTCTGGACCAGGCAGGTAACAGAGGAAAGAGATTAAAAGGTGCCAAGTGCTGACCATCCAGCAGGATGGCTTCAGGAGATGTGTTCATGATATTTCGATAAGAGTCATTATAAAAAGGACCAGATCGAAGGGTTTGGCACTGCAGTTATGTGAAGAAGGACAGGAACGGGTCATCTCAGGTCCAGGCCTACAATCAACGTTGGTAATGACCAGCCATGTGGGTGATGGTAAGTTTTTCAGTCAAATCTTGAAGGGGTTTGTACTATGGGGGCTGCAGTCGGAAGAAGGGTCAAAGTTGGTCATCTTGACTCAGGACCTACAATCAACACCGGGACCGACCGGCCATGGGGGTGATTGTAAGTGTTTTCAGCCAAATCGTAGTGATCTTGATCTGAGGGATTGGGACAAAAGCAGAGTGTTTTTGCCTGTATTTGTGTTCAGCCAATTCGTAGTGATATCGGTCTAAGGGTTTGGGACAAAGCGTAGTGTTTTGCCCGAAATTTGTAAGTTTGTTCCAAGTCGTACTGACTTTCTTTTGGGTAACTGGGAACAGTGGTCAAATCACTGAAGGGTTCAGCTGGGAATTGAGGTGTCAATTTTAAGTTACTGCAGGAGGTTTTGTACTGAGGACAGTTTTGTTTTATTTCTGTATCAACTGACTTTCCTTCAAACATAAGGGCAGAAGTGGGGATGTTCGCTGATGATTGCACAATTTTCAGCACCATTCGTGATTCCTCAGATACTGAATTAGTCCGTGTAGAAATGCAGCAAGGCCTGGACAATATCCAGGCTTGGGCTGATAAGTGGCAAGTAACATTCGCGCCACACAAGTGCCAGGCAATGACCATCTCCAACAAGAGAGAATCTAACCATCTCCCCTTGACATTCAATGGTATTACCATCGCTGCATCCACCACTATCAACATCCTAGGGGCTACCATTGACCAGAAACTGAACTGGAGTAGCCATATAAATACCGTGGCTACAAGAGCAGGACAGAGGCTAGGAATCCTGCGGCAAGTAACTCACCACCTGACTCCCCAAAGCCTGACCACCATCTACAAGGCACAAGTCAGGTGTGTGATGGAATACTCTCCACTTGCCTGGATGGGTGCAGCTCCAACAACACTCAAGAAGCTCGACACCATCCAGGACAAAGCAACCCGCTTGATTGGCTCCCCATCTACAAACATTCACCCCCTCCACCACCGACGCACAGTGGCAGCAGTGTGTACCATCTACAAGATGCACTGCAGCAATGCACCAAGGCTCCTTAGACAGCACCTTCCAAACCTGCGACCTCTACCAACTAGAAGGACAAGGGCAGAAAATACATGGGAACACCACCATCTGCAAGTTCCCCTCCAAGTCACACACCATCCTGACTTGGAACTATATCGCCGTTCCTTCACTGTCGCTGGGTCAAAATCCTGGAACTCCCTTCCTAACAGCACTGTGGATATACCTACCCCAAATGGACTGCAGCGGTTCAAGAAGGCAGCTCACCACCACCTTCTCAAGGGCAATTAGAGATGGGCAATAAATGCTGGCCTGGCCAGCGTCGCCCATATCCCATGAATGAATAAAAAAAAAACCATAGAGGTGTCTGTATTAGGGATATTATTGGATTCAATAAAATAACAATTCATGGTTAAGCCAAACTCTGTGTTGTATGCAATTTTGTTCTTGTAATTCCTAAAGTCCAAGAACTGTAGTAAGGGGGTACAGGAACAGAACCTCTTCCAATTCACTGACAAAATTTGTGACTTTAAGCAGCTGGAGCCGTGTGTGAAATTTACCTCAAACCCTTTGATAAAAGTGGATGTAAGTAACATTTCTGAACAAGTGAGCTCGCTGTTTAACCTCGATAGGACTGATTTGGAAATGGAGATTATTAATCTTCAAAATTAGATTCAACTGAAATCAAGGTACCCTGCAAGTGATTTCTTGAGTCTTGTGGATACGGAGAGGTACAGCAATATCCGCGCAGCAGCAATGAAAGTGGCTTCGTTGTTTGGTTCCACATATCTTTGTGAGTCCATTTTTTCTGACATGAACTTTATCAAATCGAAATTTCAAATCCAACTGACATACAAGCATCTGAACGACTCCATCAGGGTTACCCTCTCCAGTTACAAGCCGAATTTCACAGGTCTGGTGGGCAGCATGCAGTGTCAAGTATCACATTGAAATAAAGTTAAGATCAATTTTCCTTCATGTTAAATATAAAATAATGTAATTATATTAGCTACATATTTAGTTTGCATTTATATATCCATATTTTTCAATATATGTTTAAGTAGTTTGTGATATTTTTCATTTATCAGAAGTAGCTGTCACTAAAGAAGAGGTTGGAGACTCCTGTTATAGACTACGCACCATTAAAAAAGCTGTGTAGATGGTAATACATACCAGAACCATAATGAGACACAGGTTTCTATGAGATAGTGAAATAATCGACATAGTATGTGGTTTTGTAAGTACAATGGTAGTTTGTCAGTATTCATCTTTTACAGATTGAGAAATAATTTAGTGCAATACCATTCAACAACTGATTTTTATATCAATTTTAGTCATTTACTCAATGATGCTGCTAATACAACAAAATTTGTCTCCACCAAATGGGAGTGAGGTTAGTAACATTGTATTGACTGAGCAACCTTCAAGGAAGATTACTGTTACTTGACAGAAGGATAATCTTCACCATCGGAAGTTGATTTGTTCTTGTGAACACAGCCTTTATATAAATCTATGCTTTGAATTACTATTTCAGTGCCCACTTGACATTTTGCACTTGAATCAACCCATCATTGACATTCATCTTCTGCAGACCACAATTGAATTTACCTCTGGGATATCTTATTTGTCAGGAGTGATTACATTTCAACCCATCTCATTTTGTGGTATAGATAAATGAAGAAAGGCAGGTTGGATTGATTGTTGTAATGCACTTTCTGTGCAGCAGCTATAGAATGTGACAGAGCTCCATGTTCTCACTGGTGACTGAGACTGATATGCTAGAATTGATTTTAACGCTTCAAGAACCAAACATGATCATTAATTCCTTCACCCATATTTACACTGAGTCAGAAAAGATTGTAATAACAAGCAGTAACAACAGCACTTTTCCTACAGCGAGGTATAACATTCAAAGGCCAGTAGCTGCACATAGCATTCCCATGCCTTGTATTATTGGATGCTGAGGTCTCCTAAGCAATTGATGTTTAGTGCATGTCATGATGCATCTAGAAGCACTTGTCCTACTCAGAACTCGTGCATCAACTGTACACTGAGCTCTTTCTGGGTCAACTTTAATGACTCCATAATAGCCATTTGAAATGGGCATTGCATGAGAAGGTCCTTCCCATATGCTGGTTATTTTCTTTTACAGGAGATTGAGCTGCTGGGAGTAGCTGCTTTTCTGTTTAATATTTCAGCTAATAACCTGTTTAACTTACTGAGAGCTAAAAGGTGTCACCCCTGGCTCAGTGGTAGTAATCTCTTCTTTACATCTGAAGATCATGGGTTCAACCTCCGCCACAGACTTGAGGCTGAAACTCCAGTGCCGAACTGAGGAAGTGATGCACTTATCAGAGGTGTTATCATTCAGATGAGACGTTAAATGGAGGCCATGACCTAGAAATTCGAGAGCACCCAATTTTGGGCACTGGAATTTATACTCTGTGACAGAATGGAAATCAGAACCGAATATTGAACTTTGAACCTCCTTACATTGAAGTGGGTGTGGTGGGAGGAGACTTCCAGCAAAGACTGAATGAAGACCAGACTGCTGTGAAAGTCGACAAAGAGAAACGGAGGCTCGGGAGAGATTGGTGACCGAGGTAGAGGATCGTATTATCACAAAGAGCAACCTCGGGGGGATCGTCACAAGTCTTGAGCCTCAGAAAAGATCTCCAGGGTGGGTGGGGGTGAGGGGTTGAGCCTCAGGGAAACAGCTTACATGTATTGAGGGAGAATCAGGACTCAGGGGAGATGCAGCCTGGCGGAAGGGATTGGGGGATTAATCATGGGCCATGGAGGGACTGATCAGGGGATGGGGAGAATATGTGATCAAATGGGAAGGGCTCGGGGCTGGAGGAGGGAGATCTCGCACACCCTGGGAAGGAGATCATGGCCACTAGTGGGGTATAATGTGTCACACATATAAGAAGTGCGACGATGAAAAATTATGAACAAGGACTGAAGAGTTATAAAAATTGACTTTGTCCTTTCAAAAATGGACCTTTCTTTCAAAAAGTGAACAATGTGCTCCAAAATGGAGGAATTTAAATTAAAGTAAGGGTGTTATGCTTCAGTTATACGGGGCATTAGTGAGACTGCATCTTGAATACTGTGTGCAGTTTTGGTCTCGTTATTTAAGGAAGGATGTAAATGCATTGGAGTCGGTTCAGAGGACGTTTACTGGATTGATACCTGGAATGAGTGGGTTGTCTTAAGAGGAAAGATTGGACAGACTGGGCTTGTTTTCACTGGAGATTAGAAGAGTGAGGGGAGACTTGATTGAAGTTTATAAAATCCTGAACGGTCTTGACAAGATGGATGTGGAGAGGATGTTTCCTCTTGTGAATGAGTCCAGAACTAGGGGGCACTATTTTAAAATTATGACTTGCCGTTTTAGGACAGAGATGTGGAGATTTTTTTCTCTGAGGGTTGTGCAACTTTGGAACTCTTTGCCTCAGAAGGTGGTGGAGGCAGGATCATTGAATATTTTTAAAGCAGAGGTAGATAGATTCTTGTTAGGCAAGGGAATCAAAGGAGATAGATGGGAGTGTGGAATTCGAAACACAAACAGATCAGCCATAATTGTATTGAATGGCAGAGCAGGCTCGAGGGGCCGAATGGCCTATTTCTGCAGCTAATTTGTATGATCGTATGTACATACGAATGTTCGTATAGCTGCCAAAGGTTAAAGACTTGGCTTTTGTATATTCAAACTGTCTGACAGGGTCAAAGGAATATCGTCAAAGCAAAGAGTTGTCAGTTGCACCCATCAGACACACATCCTGAAACATTCTGGAATTGAATGGATTCTTCTGAAAAAAGGTGTGAAGTGGAAACATCTTCTTCTTCTCCTTTGGCCTCCTTGTCTCGAGAGACAATGGGTAAGTGCCTGGAGGTGGTCAGTGGTTTGCGAAGCAGCGCCTGGAGAGGCTATAAAGGCCGATTCTAGAGTGAGAGACGTTTCCACAGGTGCTGCAGATAAAATTAGTTGTCGGGGCCGTTACACAGTTGGCTCTCCCCTTGCGCTTCTGTCTTTTTTCCTGCCAACTGCTAAGTCTCTTTGACTCGCCACACTTTAGCCCCGCCTTTATGGCTGCCTGCCAGCTCTGGTGATCACTGGCAACTGACTCCCACGACTTGTGATCAATGTCACAGGACTTCATGTCGCGTTTGCAGACGTCTTTAAAGCGGAGACATGGACAGCCAGTGGGTCTGATACCAGTGACGAGCTCGCTGTACAATGCGTCCTTGGGGATCCTGCCATCTTCCGTGCGGCTCACATGGCGACGCCATCTCAAGCGCCGCTGGCTCAGTAGGGTGTATATGCTGGGGATGTTGGCCGCCTCGAGGACTTCTGTGTTGGAGATACGGTCCTGCCACCTGATGCCAAGGATTCTCCGGAGGCAGCAAAGATGGAATGAATTGAGACGTCGCTCTTGACTGACGTACATTGTCCAGGTCTCACTGCCATAGAGCAAAGTACTGAGGACACAGGCTTGATACACTCGGATTTTTGTGTTCTGTCTCAGTGCACCATTTTCCCACACTCTCTTGGCCAGTCTGGACATAGCAGCAGACGCCTTTCCCATGCGCTTGTTGATTTCTGCATTGAGAGACAGGTTATTGGTGATAGTTGAGCCGAGGTAGGTGAACTCTTGAACCACTTCCAGAGTGTGGTCGCCGATATTGATGGATGGAGCATTTCTGACGTCCTGTCCCATGATGTTCATTTTCTTGAGGTTGATGGCTCGGCCAAATTCGTTGCAGGCAGCTGCAATCCTGTCGATGAGTCTCTGCAGACACTCTTCAGTGTGAGATGTTAATGCAGCATCGTCAGCAAAGAGGAGTTCCCTGATGAGGACTTTCCGTACTTTGGTCTTCGCTCTTAGACGGGCAAGGTTGAACAACTTGCCATCTGATCTTGAGTGGAAGAAAATTCCTTCTTCTGAAGACTTGAACGCATGTGAGAGCAGCAGGGAGAAGAAGATCCCAAACAGTGTAGGTGCGAGAACACAGCCCTATTCCACGCCACTCAGGATAGGAAAGGGGTCTGATGAGGTGCCGCTATGCTGAATTGTGCCTTTCATATTATCATGGAATGAGGTGATGATACTTAGTAGCTTTGGTGGATATCCAATCTTTTCTAGTAGTCTGAAGAGACCACGTCTGCTGACGAGGTCAAAGGCTTTGGTGAGATCAATGAAAGCAACATAGAGGGGCATCTGTTGTTCGCGGCATTTCTCCTGTAGCTGGCGAAGGGAGAACAGTATGTCAATGGTGGATCTCTCTGCTCAAAAGCCACACTGTGCCTCAGGGTGGACACGCTCAGCCAGCTTCTGGAGCCTGTTTAGTGTGACTCGAGCGAAGGCTTTCCCCACTATGCTGAGCAGGGAGATTCCACGGTAGTTGTTGCAGTCACCGCGGTCACCCTTGTTCTTATAGAGGGTGATGATATTGGCATCGCGCATATCCTGTGGTACTGCTCCTTCCTCCCAGCACAGGCAAAACAGTTCGTAGAGTGCTGAAAGTATAGCAGGCTTGGCACTCTTGATTATTTCAGGGGTAATGCCGTCCTTCCCAGGGGCTTTTCCACTGGCCACAGAATAAATGGCATCACTGAGTTCCGATTTTGTTGGCTGTCCATCCAGTTCATCCATGACAGGCAGAGACTGGGCTGCATTGAGGGCGGTCTCAGTGACAACATTTTGCCTGGAGTATAGTTCTAGGTAGTGTTCCACACAGCGGTCCATTTGCTTGTGTTGGTCAGTGATTGTGTCCCCTGATTTCGATTTTAGTCGTTCTTGGAAACATCATAACCAGATTATTCTCATCCTAAACCCATCAAGAGATACTTTTGAACTGAATGGTTTCTTCTGCTACAAACGAGGTGTGAAGTGGAAACATCCTAGACCATCTAGAGGTGAGATGTAGCAAACCTTTACCTTAAAAGACAGCCTTCAAAGAGACAGAGAAACACCCAAAAGCAGTATGCAAGAAGCTTGTTTCCAGCAAACCAGAAAGGACGCACCTTGCTGTAGGATTCCATATCTACACTTTATACAACAGAAATCATCCATTGTCTTCAACTTAGCTTTCAACTAAGGGAGAAATCGACAAACACCTCAGGCCTGCAACCAACAGAAACTTGACTTCCAAGAGACTTCAACAGGTTTACCATGACCGCCACCCCCCCCAACTTATTAACCCATTTACCCCTTTTCCTCGCCATCTGTCTCTTCTAGTGTGTGTGTGTGTGTGTGTGTGTGCATGCGTGCGTGCACGAATGAATGAGGGAGTAGATGCAGTTGCGGTTACGATAATTTTGGGGTAAGGCGTATTGATCAAGACTTAATTGATTTTCTGTTTCAAACCTACAAGCAAACCTGTTGCTATCTGTTTATACGAACATATGAATTAGGAGCAGGATTAGGCCACTCAGCCCCTTGAGCCTGCTCCACCATTCAACAACATCGTAGCTGATCTAATTATAACCTCAACTCCACATTCCCACCTACCCCCAATAAGCTTTCACCCCCTTGCTTATCAAGAATATACTTACCTCTGCCTTAAAAATATTCAAAGACTCTGCTTCCACCAACTTTTGAGGAAGAGAGTTCCAAAGACTCACGACCTCTGAGAAAAATAAATTTGCCTTATCTCTGTCTTAAATGGGCGACCCCTAATTTTTAAACAATGATCCCTAGTTCTAGATTCTCCCACAAGAGGAAACATTCTTTCTACATCCACCCTGTCAAGACTCCTCAGAATCTTATATGTCACCTCTTACTTTTCTAAACTCCAGCGAATACAACCTTTCCGCATAAGACAACCCACCTATTGCAGGTATTAGTCCAGTAAACCTTCTCTAAACTGCTTTCAATGCATTTACATCTTCTTTAAATAAGGAGACCAATACTGTACACAGTACTCCAGATGTGGTCTCATGAATGCCCTGTATAGCTGAAGCATAACCTCCCTGCTTTTATATTCAATTCCCCTCGGAATAAATATATTCTATTAGCTTTCCGAATTACTTGCTGTACCTGCAGACTAACCTTTTGCGATTCATGCACTAGGACACCCAGATCCCTCTGCATCTCAGAGCTCTGCAATCTCTCACCATTTAGATAATATGTTTCTTTTTTATTCTTCCTGTCAAAATGCACAATTTCACATTTTCCCACATTATACTCCATTTTTCAGATCTCTGCCCACTCACTTAACCTATCTATATCCCTTCGTAGCCTCCTTATGTGCTCTTCACAACTTACTTTCCTACCTATCTTTGTGTCATCAGCAGATTTAGCAACCATACCATTGGTCCTTTCATCCAAGTAATTTAGATAAATTGTAAAATGTTGGGACCCCAGCACTGATCCCTGTGGCACACCAGTCGTTACATTTTTCCAACCAGAAAATGACCCATTCATGCCTACTCTCTGTTTCCTGTTAACGAGCAAAAATGTTTACCCCCTACACCATGAGCTTTTATTTTCCACAATAACATTTGATGTGGCACCTTATCAAATGCCTTCTGGAAATCTAAGTACAGTACATCCACTGGTTTCCATTTATCCACAGCACATATTACTTCTTCAAAGAACTCCAATAAATTCCCTTTCACAAAACCACGTTGACTCTGCCTGATTACCTTGAATTTTTCTAACTGCCCTGCTATAATGTCTTTAATAATAGTTTCTAACATTTTTCCTCTGACAGATAATAAGCTAACTGGCCTGTAGTTTCCTGTTTTCTGTATCTCTCCCTTTTTGAATAAAGGAGTTACATTGTCTATTTTCCAATCTAACGGAACCTTCCACGAATCTAGGGAATTTTGCAAAATCAAATCAACGCATCAAATATCTCACTAGTCACTTCTTTTAAGATCCTAGGATGAAGTCCATCAGGACCCAGGGACTTTTCAGCTTGCAGCTCCAACAATTTGTTCAGTACCACTTCTATGGTGATTGTAATTTTCTTGAGTTCCTCCCTCTCTTTCATTTCCTGATTTACAGCTATTTCTGGAATGTTACTTGTTTCCTCTGTGGTGAAGATTGATGCAAAATACCTGCTCAATTCATCTGCCATCTCCTTATTTTGCATTATTAATTCCCCAGACTCACTTTCTATCAGACCAATGCTCACCTTCTTTACTCTTTTCTTTTTTAAATATCCATAAATATCACAATCCTTTGCAAGGTGACCTGATTCACCGCAGCGATAGCAGATATCTCATGCAGCAGTGAAACTTCCTCTGCCACGACTTCGAATCCGACTGCGCCCACCTGCACTTGGACATTCATATGCCCAATGGCTGGAATGCCCACATGTATAGCACAACTGGCTGCTCATGATGAACTATATTCAGCTGTCTGAATGCTTTCACTCCGAGTTTCGTTTTTTTTCTGGCTATCTCTTACTATCTGTCTTTATGGCCAGCTTTCTCCCATACTCTAATTCTTTCCTCCTTATTAATCTTTTAGTCGTTGTTTGCTGCTTTTTATAATCTTCTGACCTGCCACCCATCTTTGCACAATTATGTGCTTTTGCTTTAAGTTTGATACTATCTTTAACTTTTTTAGTTAACCACGGATGGTGGGTCCTCCCCTTGGAATTTTTCTTTCTCGTTGTAATGTATCTATTCTGTGTATTCTGAAATATCCCCTTAAATGTCTGCCACTGTTTCTCTATTGACCTATCCCTTAACCTATTTTGCCAGTTCACTTTTGCGAGTTCTGCTTTCATGCCCTCACAATTGCCCTTATTTAAGTTAAAAATACTAGTCTTAGATCCAACTCTTCTCTCCCTCAAACTGAATATAAAATTCATCATATTATGATCACTGCTGCCTAGGGGTACTTTCACTATGAGGTCATTAATGAATCCTATGTCATTGCACAATACCAGGTCTAGTTTGCCTGCTCTCTGGTTGGCTCCAAAGTGTGTTGTTGTAAGAAACTATCCCAAAAATATTCTATGAACTCCACATCTAGGCTACCTTTACCCATCTGATTTTTCCAATCTATATGTAGATTAAAATCCCCGATGATTATCGCCATACTTTCTGACAAGCACCCATTATTTCTTCCTTTATACCCTGTCCTATCATGTGGTTACTGTTAGGGGGTCTGTACACCACACTCACAAGTGACTTCTTACCTTTATAATTTCTCATCTTGACCCAAACTGCTTCTCCATCCTGATTTCCTGAACTTAGGTCATCCCTCTCAATTATGCTAATACCATCATTAATTAACAGAGCCACCCCACCACCTTTTCCTAACTTCCTGTCTTTCCTAAATGTCATCTACCCTTCAATATTCAGTTCCTAATCTATGCCATCCTGCAGCCATGTCTCTATAATGGCTATCAGATCGTATTTATTTCTATTTGTGCTATCAGTTCATCCGTTTTGTTTCCAATGCAATGTGTATTCTGATACAGAGCCTTTATTTTTGTCTTGTTGTTATTTTTGTAACCTCTAGCCTTGTCTGCTGATTTACTTTTAGATTTGTAATCACTGTCCCTTCCTGTCATGGTCTGTTTATCTTTTCCCATATTAATACCTTTCTCTCTTGCCTTGTCTCGACTCCTTGATTTACCACATCTTCCCAAATTTGATCCCTTGACCCCAATATTTAGTTTAAAACCCTCTCTACTACCCTAGTTATGTGACTTGCTGGAACACTGGTCCCAGCAAGGTTCCGGTGTCGACCGTCCCAATGGTACAGCCGCCACTTTTCCCAGTACTGGTGCCAGTGCCTCATGAGCCAGAACCCACTTCTCCACACCAGTCTTTGAGCCACGCATTCATTTCTCTAATTTTATTTGTCCTACTCCAATTTGCACGTGGCTCAGGTAATAATCCAAAGATTATTACCTTTGAGGTTCTGCTTCTGAATTTGGTGCCTAGCTCCTCATACTGACTATGCAGAACCTCCTTCCTTGTCCTGCCAATACCATTTGTACCTACATGGACCATAACAACTGGATCCTCCCCCTCCCACTGTAAGTTCCTCTTCAGCTCCGTGCAGATGTCCTGAACCCTGGAACCGGGCAGGCAACACAGCCTTCTGGACTCTCACTCTTTGCTGCAGAGAACAGTGTCAATCCCCCTCACTATATTGTCCCTTATGACCACTACCTTCCTTTTTGCTCCCCCACTTGAATGGCTTCCTGTACCATGGTCAGTCTGCTCATCCATACAATAGCCTTCCCACTTGTTCATGCAAGCTGCAAGAACATTGAACTTGTTGCTCAATTGCAAGGGCAAAGGCTCCTCCACTCCCAGCCTCTTGATCCCCTCATCTGACTTACTCGCAGTCACATCCTCCTGTCCTTGACCACTGACCAAAACAGATCCTATCCTAAGGGGTGTGGCTGCCTTCTGGAACAAAGTGTCCGGGAAACTTTCCCCCTCCCTGATGCATCGCAGTTTGCATAGCTCGGCCTCCAGCTCAATGACTCTGAGCTGAAGCTCCTCTAGCCACAGACACTCCCACATTTTGCAGCTGTGACACATCACCTGTCCTGCCATCTTTATTATATTAATTTAATTAATTTTTTTCTTAATTAATTTATAGTTCCCCTCCATACTGAACTCCCTCAGTTACCAAACACCCTTCTTCACACTCTGTGCCCTCCATCAGCAGTCAGTGCTGACAAATAGCACTGAGAGTCCCCTGAATTTATATTCTCTGGAAACAATGATGTGTCAGTTTTGCTAGAGCTCTGATAGAGCTCATAAACCAGTTTAGGCTAGCTACCTAATTAACTAGCTGCAGCTACTCTCAGAAAGTGTGTAGACCCCGTTTAAAACTGTAAGAAACCTAACTTACTTTTTAACTTAAACAGTAATTTCAATGAATTGCTAAATGTAAACAAAACAAAAACTAGACTTTAGAGAGAATAACCCTTAAAATTCACTCACTTACCAAACTCCTTTCTTCACACTCTGTGCCCTCCAGCAGCACTCAAAAACACAATGGGGTTAAACCCTAACAATAAAACACATTTGCTGCTGTCAGATGGGATTTGAACAGGGAGTTGAACACCCAAACCCCTCACCACAAGGCCATAACAAGTGCCTTGGGTGGGTGTTCTTGAGCCTCTATGGGAAGTGTTAACATTCAACTATTAGTTAATCTTCTTCCTTCTATGGTTCACAATGACATGCTTCAACTAAACACAAGACTATCGATTTCTAGTGTAGACCCAACTAGACCAAGAAAGCAGCTTTCGATTTCTAGTTCTATCTTTCAAGCCCTCTAAAGAATTATTGAAAACCATGCTCCTTTATGCACCTCATTTTGCCTACATCAAAGGTGTATGTCACAGATAAGACTTCATGACACATCTGTTCCTGAGTCCTTTGAAAACAGTCTATTCATGTAAACAGCCGCCGTTGTTTACTCGAAAGCTACTTTCCTCGAACAAGACTTCCTGACTTAACTATTCTCGAATCCTTTGAAAAGTAGATTTTATTATCTGTTATCTTTCAATACTATAGTCAATAGATCTCTGTACTTATCTTTATCACACTAGCCACCAAAGTTATACTTTAATCACCTGTGGCTGACATCATTATTGTCCCTTATTTCCTTTCATATTACATTCAGACACTAAAAGCTATGCTTTTTTTTGCACGACATGGCAAAGTCTTCCTGTTTATATTGAAAAGCCTGTTGTTCCAAGATACAAGGAAGATTGATTATTAACCTTTATCTCACCAAGATGTCCAACATACAACTCTCCAGGGTGTTCAACAGGAAGCTCGGACCTTAGAGTGGCTTGGGCTTTTGGGGGAGATCACAAAAGCCTTCAGAAGCCACAATCTGTCCTCAGGAGGATTGAGTGCAGGCTGTCGATGGGTGTGGTGGCTGAGGAGGGATCAGTAGCCTCCGAATGTGGGGGGATGGTAGCGGTATTAGGAATCGGGTCCTGGGCTGGGTGGAGTGTCAGGAGCTGCAAGGGTGGGAAATACGGTGGGAAGCAAATTGGGGATCAGAGACCTTGGGGTCGGGAAGGGAGAGGTGGGAAGCTGGGAGTCAGGGCAGAATGAGAGAATAATAGGTGGTCATGGATCTCAGGGCTGTGGACTGGAGAGGGACAAGAGCAATGACTTTTGGTTCCTTTAATTTAGGTCCTGGGGTTACCTATCTTCCTTGTTGAGGAGCTTCCGTAGGACTGGTTTCCCTGACTGCAACCTGAGATGACACTGGCTGCCTTAGGGCAAACCAGCATTGGAGTGGGTACCCAAGCAGAAGTTAGGCCTCTTATTTGCCTATGCAATGGGAGATAATGCCATTATTCTGATTGAGATGTTAAATGGAGGCCCCGTCTGACCACTCTGGTGCATATTAAAGATCCCATTGGCACTATTTCTCAGAAATATAGGGGAGTTCCTCCCAGTGTCCTGGCCAATATTTATCCCTCAACTAAAATAATTAAAAAACGGATTAGCTCATTGTTGTTGGGACTTGCTGTGCTCCAGTTGGTTGGTTGTTTTCTTTTTTTCTCTCTCTCTTGACTTACCCAGTATGGCAGGTGGTGCACTTTCAGACAGAAGTGCATGCAGGTTCCCTGTCTGTCATTTTTAAGCCTTAGTAAGCCATGTAATGCCTGAACAATGGGTGCTACGCAGCCCAATTTCTAGCCTTTTGTCTGATTTATGAGGCACCATTTGAAGAAGAGCAAGGGAATTCTCCTGTTGTTCTGGCCTAAATTTAATCACTATTCCTTTCACCTGCTGTACCCTTCAGGGTGCACTGTTATAAAAATATATGTTGCATTGGTGTAGAAAGGTCAGAGGTGCATTTCTGCATGTACTTCCTACCCTTTGTTTGACATTCCTCATACTCTTACCAGATAATATTTAATGTGGAGCCAGGAAGAGCAGGGATAGTACGCCTGGTTCTACGACAATTAAAAAAGAAAGACTTGGATTTATATAGTGCCTTTCATGACCACAGGATATCGCAAAGTGCTTTACAGCCAATGCATACTTTTAAAGTGTAGTCACTGTTGTAATGTAGAAAATGCAGCAGCCAATTTGCACACAGCAAAAATCCCACAATCAGTTTTTGTGATGTTCATTACATGATAAATACTGACCAGTACACCGGGGATAACTCCATAACTCTCTTTGGAATGTGGGAAGACAGTGCCTTTATTTGAAAGACAGCACCACCGATCAGTGCAGTACTGATTGTGCTGCACTGGAGTGTCAGCCTTGATAATTGTGCTGAAGTCCTGGAGTGGGACTCACATCCGCAGTCTGCTGCTCAGAGGCAAGAGTGCTACCCAACTAAGCTATGGTTGACACAGCATTTACAGCAATGCTTCAGACCGCTGCTGGCCTGCACTTGCTCCCATTCCAGGAATTACCATGGCCTACTCAGCGTTCAAGCCAGATGATTTTCAGGCAGACCAGATGTCTGAGCTGCATCATTATGCTTGATTGTCATTTATTTTATTTAGAGATACAGCATTGAAACAGGCCTTTCGGCCCACCGAGTCTGTGCCAACCATCAACCACCCATTTATACTAATCCTACATTAATTCCATATTCCTACCCCATCCCCACCTTTCCTCAATTCCCCTACCACCTACCTATACTAGGGGCAATTTATAATGGCCAATTTACCTATCAACCTGCAGGTCTTTGGCTGTGGGAGGAAACCGGAGCAACCGGCGAAAACCCATGCGGTCACAGGGAGAACTTGCAAACTCCACACAGGCAGTACCCAGAACTGAACCCGGGTCGCTGGAGCGGTGCTAACCACTGCGCCACTGTGCTGCCCATCTGCAGCTTTCTGGCGCTGTGAGGTTAGGCTTGAGGCTCAATTCGGGACGAGCCTGGGACCTCTGTCTTCTGGCATGTATTTTCAATATATCACTAATTGTGCTTCGGTTCCTTGCAAAAATCCAATTTTTCCCTTAATGGGCTGCATTTCCAAAAGGATGTGCCGCTGCACAGCCCCCATGATATTACCTGTGGGGTCTGATTTAAATGGAGGGGGCGGAGCAGCCACCCCCCGATGACATCGAGGGTGCGGTCGCCGTGTCCCCGGCAATGTGTCCAGCGCTACTGCGCAGGCGCCAGTGCCATTTTTAAAAGGCTTCAATTCCTTAACAAAAATTTACATTTTAAAAGGTATATTAGATTTAATTTGTTTTTCATAAAGAATTAGAAGATGGATGCCCTTTCCCAACCCACCCCCCATCTCCAACACCCCACCCCCCCACCACCGCCCTACAATGGTCTATTCACAAAACTTATTTTATTCCTGGCCCGAACATTCCCCCCTCCAGCCTTCTCACATTTTCCCTTCAACCCCTTCCCACCATCCCCACAGCCAATAAAAAGTGTTTTACCTGCTCCCCCACCCCTCCTGCCCTGATAATGTTATTCCTCCCCCCTCCCCACCAGTGTCTCGTCTCGGAACTCCAACGGAGTTCCGTAGGTGCGTGAGTCGTGGGTGGTTGGACGTAAAATTGGCGTGGGACAGCTGCCTTCAGAAGGTAAGCTAATTTGCATTTCATTAATGCTCATTTAAATATTTAGATGATGACCCCGCCATGACCCCTGACATCAAGGGGCTCATAAAATTCAGCCCAATGTCTTTTCACTGTGTGGTCCACCTTCTCTTGTTCTGCTGCTCCATGAAATTTTGGTGATAAGTATGAACTAATAAGAGGGGCTGACTTACCACCTGGCATGACAGTAATTCTTTTGTATGTCAAGCAGGTGATTAATTGCGTAGATAACATTTTTAAAACTTCACTTTCAAATTGCGGCTTTCGCCTCGAGAGATTTCCTTGCTTTAACGTGAGCTTTCTTTTTCAGATCGTGAAATTATTTGCAGATCTACATGGTGGTAGACCCTGAGGTCAGCCTATAAACAATTTCCTGTCAGGCATCCTGGGCCTTTCCAATCCATCAAAAAGTGCAACACATCTATCAGTACATTGTCTGTGAGAACTGGACTCCAATATTCACTCCCTCCATCACCAGTTACTGTGGCTGCAGTACATTTGCCCACCGGGATGCACAGCAGCAACTCATCAGAATTGCTTTAATAACAACGCATTCCCTGTGAACAATGCACCTGGAAAAATAACCCCAATTTCCCCTCCAAATGACACACCATCATTACTTGGAAATATCTTATGGTTCTTTTATGATCACTGGGTCAGCATCCCGGAATTCCTTGCTTAGCACTATCACTACAAGTGGTTCAAGAAGCCCTACCACCATTTTCTCAGGGTAATATGGTTCAACAATAAATGTGGCTTTCCAGCATCGCCCACAGCCAAGAGTTTCTTTTTCAAATTGTATATTTAATAAGAGTGAAAAAAGAATTATTACAGATGGGTTGTTATTAGCTGGTTCACTTTCACTAAAACTAGCAGATCAATAAATCATGGACAAACCAAATAGCACCCAACCATGATTTTAAAACTGGTTCTTTAAATTTTGCAAACAGGAAAATATAGGCCCATGTTTTAATTGCTTTTGGTATCCATGGTCACTTCCATAAATATTTCTCAGCACAATGGTAACTATAGTGACCAGATTTCTTTGCAAATGGTTGCTCTGGCAGAGGGGTAGTGATTTCTTTCAAGCACTACCTCCTTGGGGAAACCAAGAGTGCTGTAAATTTGCAAGTATTTTTAAAGCATTATTCTTGCTTTGCTACAGCTTTGAGTTTTACATTTCAAATAAAATTATCAGAACATAATCAAGGGATTTCTATCTCTATTTTGAGTTTTTAATAGGAATAAAAGGCCCAAGAAATAGGATGTGGCAACTTTAATTTAAGTGAGCTTACAAAACAAGCTGCTATTGAATTATTTAAATTCAGAAATGAAATTATTCCTAATGTTCCTAAATTATGCTTTTTCGTTATGCATTTTTGTAGTTGGAAATTGACTGCTATTAAAAATGTTAATTTTCATGTAAATAATTAAAGTTAAATACACTATAGTGAGAACATTAATTAAATCTATATTCTTAAAAAAATGTAATGTTAGCCAACAGCTTAAAAAAGGCTTAAAAATATAGGAAATGTCAATTCATATAACTACACAATGTCAAAGCATTCAGATAATGTAAAAATAACATTACATTCATTACCAGTGAATGGATTACATTGAATTTCAGTGTAAAAAGATTTTCATGATGGCCTTCTCAGTACATTTTTAATTTCACAGCATTCAGAAATGCAGTAGAAAATCTACTGAAGCAAATTGTAATTAATGTTGGCTCATACATAATTAGCAATTAGAATACTATTAAATAAATTACTCTGAAAGCAATTATATTTTCAGAAGGAAATATTAACGATCAATCTTCAGAACAAAAATGTGCTCAGCTTGATAGAGAATACAAAACCATGTTAATGTTGCTAATTTGCTTAACTTTGTGGAATCGTAGACATTTAGGGTGCATTTATACAACACCTTTTTTAGCATCACTGACAGTGAAATTGTTGTGTAAATCTGGAGTCAGAGCCAATTTGGAATTTTACCTTGTACATAAGGAGTGTTGGTCTGTATTGAGCTAGTCATTCCTCAATTTTAGCTTGTGTGAATAAAGCAGAATAGCAGAAGGGGAGGTTAGCATGGCCCTGGAGTGTGGTGGAAGTAAATGGGAGGTAGATACCATCTCATTGATGTAGGGGATAGGTTGAAGTGGGGGAGAAGACTGTGAAAGCTCTTGAATGGGTGGCATGTTGGCAAGATGTGGCAAAAAACTGGGCAGTTTGAAGACCACCCACCAACACAATGATTAACTTTCAGGGTCATCTTGCATTCAGGAAGTTGTGGGGATTGTACGGATGGGGAAGTTCTTGGCACAGGAGGCCTAAGCTTTCTTTGTGAGGCTTGGAGAAGTACTCCTTCTCCTCTTAGCTCCGAAGAGAAAGCAAAAAACAAACTTACCAGTTTAGGCCTGTTCTGGCCATGTCTGCTTTTGCCACTGTCATCCACCACGGCTGATGGCATTGGGATCTGACCTGTAAATATAAAGAAGGACCCGCATTTTTGAGCAGGTGTCCTTGCCACCTGCTCAGTGAAGCAGGTTAGAATTCTTAATGGCGAATTCTTGGGATCTTTCCAGCAGTTAACCAAGGCAATTTTAACTCCCACTCACATAATGAGCAAAAACAGAATCTCATACCCAATGAAAGTTCATTGACCTAAATTATTGACCATTTCCCCATAGATGCTTCCTGATTTGCTTAGTCTTTTCACTGGTTTCTGATTTTAATCTAAATACCTTTGCTGGCTCTGGGCTTATACGTTCTCAAATCGCATTTCTTTACCACTAACAAGTTAAACTAGATAATTTTCTCTATTAACATAAGTTTTGTCAACATTCTAAAGTGATAATATGCACATGTATGAAGCTGATAAGTTTGAACTGATGTATGATGATGCATGGTAGAACAAATATTCACAGCTTCGGGGAGGAGGAGGAGTGACTTTTGGCAGACTGTTTTAAGAGGCAATTCATAATTTTAAAAAACGTATTCCCTTGATCTTTGCAGATCTGGGTCTGTATCCAGGCAGGCACAGCAGCAAGTAAGTTATAGAAAAGTAGAATGAGAGAAAGACAGACAGACAGACAAGCATTTATTCAGTACCTTTCACAACCTCATGATGTCCCAAAATGCTTTACAGCTAATGTCGTACTTTTGAAATGTAGTCAATGTTGTAAGGAACATGACAACCAATCTGCAAATAGCAAGCTTCCACAAACAGCAATGTGATAATGATCAGAGTTATCTGTTTTTGGCGGTGTTAGTTGAGGAATAAAAATTGGCCAGGATACTGTATATGAAGTTCTTATACAGTACAGTATCTGAAAATGAGAAAAGTAAAATGAGGAGAAAGCAGTTGTGTTATCAGGCCATCTGCAACAGCTCTGAATATGTGTGAAAATTTGATTAGAGTGTGAGTTGCTCAGAGAAAACTCTGTTACTTTGTTTTCTCTGTGGATAAAAGTGAGCTGGTTTTCTCTCCAAGTGATAGAATTTAATAAACACTGAGATATGGGGCTGTATTTTCACCTGCCTGCCAGAAATCATAGCATCAGGAGCCAACAAAACTTTTCTGATGTGGCCTCATTTCACATCCAGGGTAGGTTTCCAGTGCCATTCCTATTCCTGACTAAATTTACTGTCATTTTGGTGCAGGGAAATAGGTTTAGGTGTAGCACCTAAGACACTTGTTTGTAGGACCAGAAACATGTGAATTGGAGGAACAAAAGAAACAGAGAGAGAGAGAGAGAGCACAAAACTGGGTTGAAATGATAGAGAAAGGGATAGCATCAGATGACTGCTGTAGTAGACATATTCTAATAGTAGAGATGAAAAATAGAAGAGAGTGGCTCTTCAGCATCCAAGACAGCAAATTCCAGAAGAGGGAGCCCAGGCAATCAGTGGCAGCTCATCCATCCCCTGAACAGCAAAACAGGGCTAGAAACATTCCAATGATCTCACAACATTAGTCAGGTTAACTGAAGTCATGAGTAACCATGTACATCCTAAAAGAATGTTAGAAGCATGGCTCCTCGCCATACCTAGTATGCCTGCTCAGTGTAAAACGCTCGATGTATGAATATTTAAAAAGCACTTCAGCCCATGCCTTATCCGAGTTCCTGAGACCAAAGATTGAAATGTTACTGTCAAAAATGAGGAGACTGCCACATACCTTGCACCTAAAAACATTCTTATGATTAAGCAGCTTTAGATGCCAGAGAAAAATTAAATGTCTGTCCGGAAGATGCCATTCTGCATTCAAAGGAAAAGGGCCCATATTCAGCAGGAAAGGAATACCACAAGTGGGATGAATGGCAACAAACAGGCCTTTAAGTAGGCACGGCAACCAAGTTCTGCAGCTCCTTAGCAGACAGAAATGGTGGGAATGTTTGCCAACAGGGGGCCGGATATTATTTTGGAGGCAGGGAGGAAGCAGTGGGTCTTTTTAGAGGTCAGGATATTTTGAAGTACTTTAAATTTCCACATCCAGCCTAATAGATGAGCTGGCTGCTCGTCAGTCCAGAAAGCCTGCAACACGAGCAGCTGAGATGGCTGAAAGGTAGTGGGGAGGGGGGGTGGGGGGGAAGAGATTGTGGGGGTGGGGTTGGTGGCTCAGGGAGTGGGGGGCTCCAATCACAAGGGGTTTGAATTGTGTTGGTGGGAAAATTGTGGTCTGGAGGGCTCTGATTTCACGGATGTACAGATGATGGTCAATGGGGCTCTGAGAGCGAGGGGGAGTGGCGGGGGGAGGGTGGGAGGAGATACTCATTGAGAAAGGGTCAGATCCTATTGAGGGAGGGGGCAGATGGTGGTCAAGGTATCCAATCGCAGGATGGGGGGCAGATTATGGTTTGGATGCTCCAATTGAGGGAGAGGGAGCAGATAGTTTATGGTGTTGGGGGGGGGGGGGAGCGCGGTGTTTAATGATAAGCTTGCTGGGCCCGGAAGAAACATTCCTGCTCCTTCTGGCTCATAAGCAGTGTTATGAAGGCACTTGCCTCATGGATTCAGCCCTTCTCGCCTCCTTTCACCTGTTGGGTTTCCCAAGGCAAGGGAAAAATGTTAAAATGAAGGCACACAGCCTCGTTAAAATATTTAAATGATCAATGTGACTCCTGTGAGCAGATTGGTCACCTCCAGCTCCTTCCATCTCTGTTAAATCCAAAAGTGGGGGAGGTCAAGGTGATTTCGATTCCTAATTCAAATTTCTAGCTTTTGAACCATTTTCCTGGAACAAACACATCCATTTTGGGAGACTTAAAATTCTCCACAGTGTAAATCACCTACATTACAGTGATATATTGTGGTTTCCAGCTTTCAGTCACTTCCTGTACATCACAAATCCGGAAATTAGAGGTGCATGTAACAAGGCTAATACAGTAATCATGGGGTCTTCAATCCACATTAATTGCTACCTAATTAGCACTAATGCTGTGGATCACAAATTCCTAGAATGTATACGAGATGGTTTACTAGAACAGTATGCCGAGGAATCAACTAGAGAACAGGCTATTTTCGATCTGGTTTTATGCAATGAGAAAGGGTTAATTAGTAATCTCATTGTAAAGGAGCCACTAGGAAAGAGTGACCATAATATGATAAAATATTACATTAGTTTGAAAGTGATGTAGTTCAATCTGAAACAAGGGCCTTAAATCTTAACAAACGAAACTACGAAGGTATGAGAGCAAATTTAGTATGGTAGATTGGGAAACTACACAAAAGGATATGATGGTAGACACGCAATGATTAGCATTTAAAGAATTAAGATGTTGTTTACAATAAATTTACATTTCTTTGACGCATGAAAACCCAGCAGGAAATATGATCCAGCCATCGCTAACAAGAGAAGTTAAAGATGGTATTAGATCAAAGGAAGAGGCTTATAAAGTTGCCAAAAGAAGTAGTAAGCCTGAGGATTGGGAACATTTTAGAATTCAGCAAAGGAGAACCAAGAAACTGAGAAAGGAAGAGAAAACAGAATATGAACGTAAACGAATGAAAAACATGAAAACAGACTGTAAAAGTATCTATGAGTATGTAAAAAGGAAAAGATTAGCAAAGACAAATATGGGTCCACAACAGGCAGAGACAGGAGAATTTATAATGGAGAATAAGAAAATGGCAGAGAAACTAAACAAATAGTTTGGGTTGGATTTTGTGCTGGAGGCAGGGCTCCTGGCACCGGGCTGAAAAGACTTTAAAGACTTTAAAGGGACAGGGATCCTGTCTCCAAGAGCTGCCAGCCAATCTGAGGGCCAGTAGCTCAGCAGTAGCAGCAGTGCCACCAGGAGCGGTGGCCACATGTTTTTTAATTCATTCTTGGGATGTGGGCATCGCTGGCTAGACTAGCATTTATTGCCCATCCCTAATTGCTCTTGAGAAGGTGGTGGTGAGCTGCCTTCTTGATCCGCTGCAGTCCATGGGAGGTAGGTACACCCACAGCATTCGGAATAAAATAAATGAGTTAACAGCTCAAATAGAGACAAATAGGTATGATTTAGTGGCGATTGCTGAGACGGGTTGCAGGGAAACCAGGCTTGGGAATTGAATATCCAAGGGTACTCAGTATTTCGGAAGGATAGACAGGGAAGGAAAAGGAGGTGGTGTAGCTTTGTTAGTAAAGGAAGAGATCAGTGCTGTAGTGAGAAATGATATAGGCACTGGAGATCAAGGCGTAGAATCAGACTTGGTAGAAATAAGAAATAGCAAGGGAAAGAAGTCACTGGTGGGAGTAGTCTGTAGTTCCCCAAACAGTAGTTCCGCAGTGGGGCACAGTATAAACCAGGAAATACTGAGGGCTTGTAAGAAAGGACGGCAATAATCATGGGTGATTTTAATATGCATGTAGACTGGATTAGTCAAATTGACAAGGGTAACCTCAAGGGAGAGTTCATTGAATGTATTAGAGATTGTTTTTGGAGCAATATGTTGTGGAACTAACCAGGGAGCAAGGCTATTCTAGATTTGGTGCTGTGTAATGAGGTGGGATTAATAAATGATCTCATTGTTAAGGATCCTGCAGGGAAAAGTGATCATAGCATGCTAGAATTTCAAATTCAGTTTGCGGGCGTGAAGCTGGAGTCCCACATGGGTGTTCTGGAGTTAAACAAAGGTAATTGTATAGGCATGAGGACAGATTTGGCCCTAGTGGACTGGGCAGGAAGACTACAAGATAGGATAGTTGATGAGCAGTGGCAGATGTTTAAGGAGATATTCAATTTATCCCAACTAAAATATATTCCAGAGAGGAAGAAAGATTCTAGGAGGGGGAAAAAACATCCATGGCTAAGCAAGAAAGTTAAGGATAACATAAAGACAAAAACTAAGGCATACCATATTGCAAAGGCCAGTGGCAGGCTGGAAGATTGGGAAACTTTTAAGGATCAACAAAGGGTTACGAAAAAAAGTAATAAAAAGAGCAATGGTAAATTATGAAAGAAAACTAGCACAAAATATAAAAATAGATAGCAAAAGCTTCTATAAGTATATAAAAGGGAAGAGAGTAGCTAAAGTGAATGTTGGTCCATTGGAGGATGAGACTGGGGAGTTAATAGAAGGGAACACAGAAATGGCAGAGACACTAAATCAATATTTTGCTTCAATTTTCACGGTGGAGGACACTAGTACCATTTCAATAGTACCAGGTAATGCAGAGGTTAGAGAAAGGGAGGAACTTAGAAAAATCATCATCACTAGGGAAAAAGTACTGAGCAAACTATTGAGGTTGAAGGCAGACAAGTTGCCAGGGCCTGATGGCCTACATCCTAGGGTCTTAAAGGAAGTGGCAGTGGAGATAGTGGATCCATTGGTTATAATATTCCAAAATTCTCTGGATACGGGAAAGGTTCCAGTGGATTGGAAAAAAGCTAATGTAATGCCCTTATTCAAATAGGGAGGGAGGCAGAACGTAGGAAACTAGAGATCAGTTAGTTTAACATCTGTCGTTGGGAAATTGTTAGAATCCATTATTAAGGAAGTAATAACAGGACATTTAGAAAGTCAAAATGCAATCCATCAGAGTCAGCATGGTTTTGTGAAGGGTAAATCGCGTTTGATTAATTTGCTAGAGTTCTTCGAAGCTGTAACAAGCAAAGTGGATAATGGGGATCCTGTAGATGTAGCTGATCTGGACTTCCAGAAGGCATTTGATAAGGTGCCGCACAAAAGGTTAATACACAAGGTAAGTTCACATGGGGTTAGGGTCAATTTATCAGCTTGGATAGAGGATTGGCTAACCAACAGAAAACAGAGAGTCGGGATAAATGGGTCTTTTTCTGGTTGGCAAGATGTAACTAGTGGGGTGCCACAGGGTTCGGTCCTCGGGCCCCAACTATTTACAATCTATATAAATGACTTGGATGCAGGGATAGAAGGTACTATAGCCTAATTTGCAAATTACACTAAAATTGGTGGGACAGTAAGTTGCAATGAAGAAGTAAGAAATTTACAAATGGATATGGATAGATTAGATAAATGGGCCAAAATTTGGCAAATGGATTTTAACATAAATAACTGTGAGGTTATCCATTTTGGTCAGAAGAATAGAAAGGCAAATTATCTAAATGGAGAGAAACTTCAGAGTGCTTTGGTGCAGAGGGATCTGGGTGTCCTCGTGCATGAATCACAGAAAACTAGTTTGCAGGTACAGCAGGTGATAAGGAAGGCAAATGGAATTTTGGCATTTATTGCTAAAGGAATAGAGTATAAAAGTAGGGAAGTGTTGCTGCAGCTGTACAAGGCATTGGTGAGACTGCACCTGGAGTATTGCATACAGTTTTGGTCCCCTGACTTAAGAAAGGATGTAGTTGCATTGGAGGCAGTTCAGAGGAGGTTCACTAGATTGATTCCAGAGGTGGGGGGCTAGTCTTATGAAGAGAGATTGAGCAGTCTCTGGAGTTTAGAAATATGAGAGGAGATCTAATTGAGGTATATAAGATGATTAAGGGGATTGACAAAGTAGACATAGACAGGGTGTTTCCTCTTGTGGGGCAATCTAGAACGAGAGGTAATAGTTTTAGGATAAGGGGTAGCAGATTTAAAACAGAGGTCAGGAGAAATTACTTCTCTCAAAGGGTCGTGAATCTATGGCAATCACTACCCCAGAGTGCGGTGGACGTCAGAACATTGGGTAAATTTAAGGAGGAGATAGACAGATTTTTAATTTGAATTCGGTTGAAGGGTTATGGAGAATAGGCAGGAAAGTGGAGTTGAGGCCAAGATGAGATCAGCCATGATCGTACTGAATGGCGGAGTAGGCTCGAGGGGCTGAATTGCCTACTCCTGCTCCTAGTTCTTTTGTTCGTATGTTCGGGAGGGAGTTCCAGAATTTTGTCCCAGTGACAGTGAAGGAACGGCGGTATAGTTCCAAGTTAGGATGGTGTGTGACTTGGAGGGGAACTTGCAGGTCATGGTGTTCCCATGCATTTGCTGCCCTTGTCCTTCTAGTTGGTAAAGGTCGTGGGTTTGGAAGGTGCTGTCTAAGGAGCCTTGGTGCGTTGCTGCAGTGCATCTTGTAAATAGTACACACTGCTGCCATTGTGTGTCGGTGGTGGAGGGGATGAATGTTTGTTGATGGTGTGCCAATCAAGTGAGCTGCTTTGGCCTGGATGGTGTCGAGCTTCTTGAGTGTTGTTGGAGCTGCACCCATCCAGGCAAGTAGGAGTATTTCATCACACTCCTGACTTGAGCCTTGTAGATGGTGGACAGGCTTTGGGGAGTCAGGAGATGAGTTACTTGCCGCAGGATTCCTAGCTTCTGACCTGATCTTGTAGCCATTGTATTTATATGGCTACTCCAGTTCAGTTTCTGGTAAATGGTAGCCCCTAGAATGTTGATGGTAGGGGATTCAGCGATGGTAATACCATTGAATGTCAAGGGGAGATGGTTAGATTCTCTCTTGTTGGAGATGGTCATTGCCTGGCACTTGTGTGGCACAAATGTCACTTGCCACTTATCAGCCCAAGCCTGGATATTGTCCAGGTCTTGCTGCATTTCTACACAGACTGCTTCAGTATCTGAGGAATCGCGAATGGTGCTGAACATTGTGCAATCATCAACGAACATCCCCACGTCTGACATTATGATTGAAGGAAGGTCATTGATGAAGCAGCTGAAGATGGCTGGGTCTAGAACACTACCCTGAGGAACTCCTGCAGTGATGTCCTGGAGCTCAGATGATTGACCTCCAACAGCCACAACCATCTTCCTTTGCGCTGGGTATGACTCCAACCAGCAGAGAGTTTTCCCCCTGATTCCCATTGACTTCAGTTTGGTTGGGCTCCTTGATGCCATACTGAGTCAAATGCTGCCTTGATGTCAAGGGCAGTCACTCTCACCTCACCTCTTGAGTTCAGCTCTTTTGTCCATGTTTGAACCAAGGCTGTAATGAGTTCAGGAGCTGAGTGGTCCTGGCGGAACCCAAACTGAGCATAACTGAGCAGGTTATTGCTAAGCAGGTGCCGCTTGAAGGCACTGTTTATGACACCTTCCATCACTTTACTGATGATTGAGAGTAGGCTGATAGGGCGGTAATTGACCTGGTTGGACTTGTCCTGCTTTTTATGTACAGGACATACCTGGGCAATTTTACGCAATGAAGGGTAGATGCCAGTGTTGTAGCTGCACTGGCACAGCTTGGCTTGGGGCACGGCAGGTTCATGAGCACAGGTCTTCAGTACTATTGCCACTGCGGTATTGCAGAGGCCTCATCACTGGGCCCAGTGGTGGAACCCTGGAACAGAGGTTGGCAAGACGGGGTCACCGGGGCCAGTCCGGAAGCTCCCGGTGAGGGAGGAAGGGGGTGTGGTCATGCTGTCCAGGGAGGGAGCCTCAATTTGCAAGGAGTCCTCCCTGCGCAGTGGATACCCCACCAGCACTGGTAAGAACTGAGCGGTGGTGGGATTTGACCTTAATTAACCCTTAATAGTCCACTTAAGGACCTCAATTGGCCTCTGGGTGGGAAGGGCCTATCCCGCCCCCAGGAGGATTGCTGGGCGACAGGGAGGCAATGGGCCCTCTGCCCCGCCACCCCCCTATCACTCGTCTCGATACTCCGTATCCCCCCCACCTCCAACCCCACCTCAGGGGGCTACACAAAATCCCAGCCTTTGTGTCTGTCTTAATGGAGGAAGATACAAAAAATCTCCCAAGGGATACTAGAGAACCAAGGGAGTAGCATGAATGAGGAACTGAAAGAAATTAGCATTTGTAAAAAAGTAGCACTGGAGAAATTAATGGGACTGAAAGTTAATAAATCCCCTGGACCTGATGATTTACATTCCAGAGTGTTGAAAGACATGGCTGTAGAGAGAGTAGATGCTTTGGTGGTCATCTTCCAAAAATCTATAGATTCTAGAACAGTTCCTGCAGATTGGAAGGTAGCCAATGTAACCCCACTATTTAAGAAAGGAGGGAGAGAGAAAATGGGTAACCACAGACCTAGTCACCTTACGTCAGTAGTAGGGAAAATGCTGGAATCTATTATAAACAATATGATAACTGGACACTTAGAAAATAATGGTAGGATTGGGCAGAGTCAATATGGATTTATAAAAGAGAACTAAGGGGAAACCAATGAATATGGTGTATTTGGATTTTCAGAAGTCTTTCAATAAAGTCCCACACAGGAGGTTAGTAAACAAAATTAAAACACATGGGATTGGGGGTAATATACTGGCATGGATTGAGAATTGGTTAACGGACAATAAACAAAAGGTAGGAATAAATGGGTCATTCTCAGGATGGCAGGCTGTGACTAGTGGGGTACCACAAGGATCAGTGCTTGGGCCACAGCTATTCACAATCTATATAAATGATTTGGATGTGGGGACCAAATATAATATTTCCAAGTTGCTGATGACACAAAACATGGTGGGAATGTGAGTTTGAGGAGGATGCAAAGAGGCTTCAAGGGGATTTAGACAGGCTCAGTGAGTGGGCAAGAACATGACAGATGGAACATAATGTGGAAAAATGTGACGTTATCCACTTTGGTAGGTAAAACAGAAATGCAGAGTGTTACGGCCAGGTGAGGAGGGGGTCTCAGGCTCCCCTTTCCTTTCATTTGATCGCAACAGGGTTTATTCCGCTTTAAAAACAGTGGTTGTGCTTACCACCTCAGTGAGTATTTTACCTTGTTACTCTAATATGATAGCTAAAGAACCAATCGGACAGGTTTTCTTGAGTTTAAACATGAAAGAGGTAAGTTTATTAGACTTAACAATCTAACCCAATTTAAAATACTAAAAATATGCTACACATTCATGCACACATTCACACAAGAGTCACACACGCAAATAGATTACAGAGGGAAACAGATTTGGTGGATTAAAATTCAGAATAAGTGGAACTTAAATACAGTCTGTAAATCCAGTAGTCCTCAGCCGAAGCTGTAGTCTTGAAGTCCTCACTGGTTAAAGTGCAGTTTGGTTGGCTTGCTTTGCTCAGAGTCTTCCTGAAGGCAGAATTTGTAGTTGATTTTCTTCCCCTGGTTGCTGGCTGTAGCAGTCTTTAGGGTTGGAGGGTTCCCAGCTGGTTCTTTCCTTGATATTTTCTGGTGAGAGAGAAAGACAGAGAGGGAGACAGAGGGGAGCAGCCACCTGCCTCGTTACTGTATTTTCAGTTATTGCCTGTCTGCTGTCTGTGTGATAAAACTTCCAGTTTCTTCAGAGATGAGCAAGAAGTCACATGGTTCTATCAATCCCTTTGTTTTTAATGAGGTCCAAAGTTTAAAACCCAAAACTCCTCTTAGGTGGGGTTGCCAGTGTGTACTCCCAGAGGGATGTCTCGACTTATGAATGCCTCAGGATGACTTTGAATGGCTCGCCAACGAGGATCATCTGGCTAGTCTATTCAGTTAGCCAAAGCATTGTTCTGGCTGGGCCTCTTGTTAGACTCTTTGTCTCCAGTCCAGTCTCCAGGTGTTTCAAATGTAAATTGCAGTGGCCATCTTGGCAGCTAGTTTTTTAAAAGTTAACTTGTAGGATTTTTCCCATTAAAAGTCTAAGGTAAGTTTCCAACCAATGAAATTAAAATGTCCCAGTTGGCATATAAGGTTTTCCTGACAAGAGTATTTTTTAAATGGCGAGAAATTGGGAATTGTGGATGTCCAAAGGGACCAGCATGTCCTTGTTCATAAGTCATTGAAAGGTGCTGCAAACAATTAGAAAGGCAAGTTTTATGGTGGCCTTTATTGCAAGAGAATTTAAGTACAGGGGTAAAGAAGTCTTGCTGCAGTTGTATAGAGCCTTGGTGAGACTGCACCTGGAGTATAATGTTTTGGTCTGTGTTGGACGGTACTGCTGGGCTGTGAGGTGTAGGAGAGAGATACTCTTCCCTAGAAACGGCCTCTTGTTGAGACAAAGAAGGCATGATTAGAGGTCGCGAAAGAAGTCAGCAGCAGGAGCATGGTGACATACCCCTGGATTCAGGACTAAAAGTGGTTTAATGGCTTAAGCAGGTTAGGAAAGGTGAGTATAGTGATGCCTTTACCTATATCCTGCTGTGTGCATCACCCATCCCCATCACTCTGCCTTGTCAAGCCTGCACCATCACATCACACCTCACACAATCTTACCCTGCAAGTGCATCCATCCTTCTCTCTCCATGCATTTTCTCACATCCCCTTCTACCACCCACCACTCCTAGTCACCCTTGTCCTTATGAAATGTCACACCTCTCCTTTCATAGCCTCTCTCACCAAATGCAGTCCATTGATTGGATGGAGACATGCCATTAAACTCACACTTAGGTTTATTCTTTCCCCTGTTGCAGGAGAAGGATGTACAGAGCACTAGTCTGAGGGAGAGAACTAGAGGGTGTCCTCCACATATTGTGCAGCTCAAAACTAAAGGAGAGGCACTGGAAATAAGTTTTGGCGACTCTGGCTGTAGGAGGTGGGGAGATGGGGTGCTCCCAGCTATCAGATGACATAATTAAATAAAAGTCAGCCACATATCATATGGTACTCAGACGTGTTTATTTTGTTTCAACAGCAAGTAAATATGATCATTTTCATAATGATAACTTGCAATTTTCTTACCTTGCGTGACTAATTCATGTCTTTTATCTCTCACAGGGCCATCATGCGTGCAGCATGGGTTGGTGGATGTGGCAGGTAACGAGTTGTCAGAGGAGCTGAGTCATTCTGAGAGTGCACCATCAGAGGACTCATTCAGACCAGCAGACTCATTCAGCTACTCACACTTCAGTGGGACTAATAAGACATATAGGTTTAGTTTTTCACCTGATGACTGACAATTCACAAGTGAGCAAGAGCAGTGGTGGAGACAAGTACAGCAGTGTAGAATTCACTTTGGAGGATGCAAGACGCCCAAGTTCTGCACAGCTGGTCACAGATGCTGTATACCAGAGGTTGTCCAGGAAGAGGAAGGTCATTGAGCAGCAACAGATAACGTGTGATGCATTGACAGGTCTTCAAAGTCGACTCATTGCAATTGCAGAGAGCTTGGAGAAGTCCGCCTCAAGCTTGAGGGAGGTGATATCACAGACCACTGAGATGATGTTTTCTTCCATGGATAGAGTGGCCAGCGCCATGGGCTATGAAAACACTCCACTCAAATAAGTCCATGCATGCCTTGAACACTTTTGTGTAGACTCTGGATGCCAACATTTCTGCCACATTAAATAGGTCTTTGGAGGGGTCCTCATGGGGTTCCAAAACCTAGAGGTCGTTGGCTGAGAGCATCTCAGTAGTCAGAGCAGGGATGTGAGAAGCTTGTCTCTATCTCTGGTGAAGTCACATAGGTTGCACCTCATAGGAGTAGCAGGAAAAGGAAGAGTTAGGCTTTGTAATTGGACAAGAGCATGCACATAGGTGTTTGAGAAAAAGTTGTTTTGATCAGCTTTTCTTCTTTATTCATCTCACATAAATTTATTTTTTTCATCACTTTCCCCTCTTGCCATTCTTGGGTGTTGGGTGGTAAGTGGCTTCCTAACTTGCTTGATGATGAATGGGAAGACATGAATTAATGAAGCCCAATTGGGGAATGTTCAAGCAGTGGTTAGTTGTTTGGAAGACAGCTTTGTGTCCGCGGCATGGGGAGAAGGGGTAGTTTGCTGATTGCATTTCCTGATGACAAAGAACAAAAAACAGTACAGCACAGGAACAGGCCATTCGGCCCTCCAAGCCTGCGCCGATCTTGATGCCTGCCGAAACTAACACCTTCTGCACTTCCGGGGCCCATATCCCTCTATTCCCTTCCTATTCATATATTTGTCAAGATGTCTCTTAAACGTTGCTATCGTATCTGCTTCCACCACCTCCCCTGGCAGCAAGTTCCAGGCACTCACCACCCTCTGTGTAAAAAACTTGCCTCGCACATCCCCTCTAAACTTTGCCCCTCGCACCTTAAATCGATGTCCCCTAGTAACTGACTCTCCCACCCTGGGAAAAAGCTTCTGACTATCCACTCTGTCCATGCCGCTCATAACTTTGTAAACCTCTATCATGTCACCCCTCCACCTCCGTCGTTCCAGTGAAAACAATCCAAGTTTTTCCAACCTCTCCTCATAGCTAATGCCCTCCAGACCAGGCAACTTCCTGGTAAACCTCCTCTGTACCCTCTCCAAAGCCTCCACGTCCTTCTGGTAGTGTGGCGGCCAGAATTGCACGCAATATTCTAAGTGTGGCCTAACCAAGGTTCTGTACAGCTGCAGCATGACTTGCCAATTTTTATACTCTATGCCCCGACCGATGAAGGCAAGCATGCCGAATGCCTTCTTGACTACCTTATCCACCTGTGTTGCCACTTTCAGTGACCTGTGGACCTGTACGCCCAGATCTCTCTGCCTGTCAATACTCCTAAGGGTTCTGCCATTTACTGTATACCTCCCACCTGCATTAGACCTTCCAAAATGCATTACCTCACATTTGTCCGGATCAAACTCCATCTGCCATTTCTCCGCCCAAGTCTCCAACCGATCTATATCCTGTTGTATCCTCTGACAATCCTCATCATTATCTGCAACTCCACCAACCTTTGTGTCGTCAGCAAACTTACTAATCAGACCAGCTACATTTTCCTCCAAATCATTTATATATACTACAAACAGCAAAGGTCCCAGCACTGATCCTTGCGGAACACCACTAGTCACATCCCTCCATTCAGAAAAACACCCTTCCTCTGCTACCCTCTGTCTTCTGTGACCGAGCCAGTTCTGTATCCATCTTGCCAGCTCCCCTCTGATCCTGTGTGATGTGCGTTCACTGCTGCAAGCTAGATAAACCATGCATTAATAAGGGATTCCCAGGCATCCTGGGCAGCATAGGGGAGACAGTGGCATCGTGGGAATGTCACTGAACTAGTAATCCAGAAGCCCAGTCTAATATCCTAGGGATATGTGTTCAAATCCCACAGCAGCTGGTGGAATTTAAGTTCAATTAATAAAAATCTGGAATTGAAAGCTAGCCTCAGTAACGATGCCATGAAACTATCACCAATTGTTGTAAAAACTCAACTAGTTCACTCATGTCTTTTAGGGAAGTAAATCTGCTGCCCTCACCTGGCCTGGCCTGGCCTAGCTGTGACTCCAGACCCACAGCAATGTGGCTAACACATATCTGCCCTCTGAAATGGCCTAGCAAGCCTTACAGTTATCAAGGGCAATTGAGGACGGGCAACACATTATGGCCTTGCCAGTGATGCTCACATCCTGTGAAGAAACAAAATAAATGTGAGCAGCTGGGGCAGTATTGCCCTCATCACCCTTCGTTTCCTCTTCTTAATCATCGGAAGAGGATCTGATCTTTTTGCCTTCTTCCTCTTGCAGGTCTAAGCCTTGATATTACACAATGGTGTGCAGAGCACAGCAAAGCACAGCCATTCTGGAGACCCTGACTGGTGTGTACTGAAGGGTGCCTCCAGATTTGTCAAAGCAACTGAAGCACATCTTCACACCTCTGGTGGTGATATGGCATTCATTGTAGCACTGTTAGGTTTCAGTGATGGGGTTTCTGAAAGTGTCATGAACCAAGTTTGCAGTGGGTATCCCTTGTCATCTGGCAGCCACCCCTGACGGGGTCTTCCAGGTCTTAAGAGATCAGGGAAGGTGGACTGCTGCAGGATGAAAGCATCATGGCAGCTTCCTGGGAATTTAACATATACCTGTATAAACATCTTTTTATAGTTGCACATCAACTGCACATTGATGGAATGGAAGCCCTTGTGGTTAAAGAATACTCCTGGTCATTCTTGGGGTATCTGGATTCTCTTGAATGTGCAGTTGAATGCACCTTTCACCTGTGGGAAGCCAGCCATAGCCACAAAGCCGAGCTTATTCTGACTGGCATCATCACCAGCAAAATTGATGTAATTGCCACCCCTAGCGAACAACCCATCAGTGACTTGTCTTATGTATTTGTGAGCAGCTGACTGGGATATTCTGGATATGTCTGCAGCAGAGCCCTGGAAGGAACTGGAGGCAATAATGTTGAGGACTGAGGTGACTTTGACAGCCACAGGTAACAGGTGGCCACCAGGTCCAGCAGGCAGTAAGTCTTCTTCTCGGAGGCTGTAGATGTCTGGCACCACCTGATGTGAGCCTCCTGATATACTGGTATTCAGACATGTCAAGGAAACTGAACCTCTGCCTTTGGATCATGTTTTGTGATTAGTGCCTGCTGTGAGCTGCACTTCTCTGCAGCTCCCCTCGCTGTTGGTCGACTCTCTGTTGGTCGACTCTCTACTACTTCTCTCTCTGCTGCTCCACTCTCCGGTGTGCAGTTACAGGTATGTGACAAATAGGCTGCGAGTGCTATTGCTGGTGCTGATCATCTTGTCCTTCATCTGAGGTTCAATCTCAGGCAGCAAAAACATCACCTATCCTGATGTGATAGAGCAAACTTCCAAAGTATACAAAGTAACTTCCAAAGTATAGAACAGGGGTGTCCAACCTTTTTGCATGAGTTACCACATTACAAATTTTGGCCTACATAGGGAGCTGATGACAAATTTTGGCAGGATAAAGGCATTAGAAATTTATTTTATTACTAATCAAAACAAAAAATGTGCATTTTTGTGAACAAGTTTTAAAGGAGAAGACTCATTTATTACCTTACTTTCTCATCAATATGTTGCACACTGATTTAGTGAGATACCTGGCATTGCTTTTGCTTGCACAAATAGTCAATGTTTGGCTGCACACTTGATGTAGTGATGCAAAGTATTCCAGCTGGATGTGCATCTGTCAGAAGCGGTCTTGATTCCACTCTCTCCCCCAGCACCCCCTCTTTTTCTCCCTCTCTCAGTGTCTGTGTCTGTCTCTTTCTCTCTTTCCCTGTCTCTGTCTCTATCTCCCTCGCTCCCTCTCTTTCTCTCTCCCTGTGTCTGGGCTGGATTTTGTTCCCAGCTTGATGTCGGGTTTTGTGGCGGGGGGCCGGAAAATCAGAGCAGAAGCAGCCACCACGGAACCTGATGCCAGGATTGTCGGGCCCGAACCTCCTGGTGGCGGGGAAGTTCTGCAGTGGCCCCTCCACTGCTCTGCGACAGAACCCAACTTCGCATATGTAAATAACATATTTTCATGCGATAAAATGTAAGCTGCAGCGATCTTACCTTCAATTCCCGTACCTCAGCACGATGAGCGGCACTCACACACCTTCAATTTCCCATCCAGAGAAAGCTGGTGCCACTGAAGTGGGGAAGGGGTGAACTCTGCACTCTGATGGGTCAGGGAGAAGGGGTGAACTCTGCACTCTGATGGGTCAGGGGGAAGGGGTGAACTCTGCACTCTGATGGGTGGGGGGAAAGGGTGAACTCTGCACTCTGATGGGTGGGGGGAAAGGGTGAACTCTGCACTCTGATGGGTCGGGGGTCGGGGTGAACTCTACACTCTGATGGGTCGAGGGAAGGGGTGACCTCTGCACTTTGATGGGTCAGGGGGAAGAGGTCAACTCTGCACTCGGATGGGTCAAGGGAAGGGGTGAACTCTGCACTCGGATGGCTCGGGGGAAGGGGCGAACTCTGCACTCGGATGGGTTGGGGGAAGGGGTGAACTCTGCACTCTGATGGGTCGGGGGAAGGGGTGAACTGCACTCTGATGGGTCGGGGGGAGGGGTGAACTCTGCACTCTGATGGGTCGGGGGAAGGGGTGAACTCTGCACTCTGATGGGTTGGGCAGAAGGGGTGAACTCTGCACTCTGATGGGTCGGGCGGAAGGAGTGAACTCTGCATTCTGATGGGTCGGGGGGAGGGGTGAACTCTGCACTCGGATGGGTTGTGGGAAGGGGTGACCTCTGCACTCATAGGTTGGGGGAAGGGGTGAACTTTGCACTCGGATGGGTCGGGAGATGGGATGAACTCTGCACTCTGATGGGTCGGGGGAAGGGGTGAACTCTGCACTCGGATGGGTCGGGAGATGGGATGAACTCTGCACTCGGATGGGTCGGGAGATGGGGTGAATTCTGCACTCTGATGGGTCAGGGGGAAGAGGTCAACTCTGCACTCTGATGGGTCGAGGGAAGGGACGAACTCTGCACTCTGATGGGTCGGGAGATGGGGTGAACTCTGCACTCTGGTGGGCGGGGGGGGAGGGGTGAACTCTGCACTCTGATGGGTCGAGGGAAGGGACGAACTCTGCACTCTGATGGGTCGGGAGATGGGGTGAACTCTGCACTCTGGTGGGCGGGGGGGGAGGGGTGAACTCTGCACTCTGGTGGGTGGGGGTAAGGGGTGAACTCTGCATTATGTTTGCAGGGCTGGCAGCCTTTTAAAAATGCGCCAGCGCCTGCTCCTTCAACAGGTGACGCCATGAATGGTGTCGTCGAGGCCGCCCCAATCACATGGGGGGCGGCCGCTGTGAATCTGTAAAATGGCTACCCACCATGTAATCGTATTGGTACGGCGGCGCGGGCCCTTGGGTGTCTGCACCCGATGCTCCCAACGGTGGGAATACAAAATCCAGCCCTCTGTCTCTCTGTTTGAAAAGAAGTTACGATTTTTTTTTTGAAGATAATTTTCCCGAATCCTGACTCAAAGAACGACCAACCTATTCCAACGCCAATAAGTGCGGTTGACTTGGTATTTTTTTACAATTTTGAACTATTAACAGGAAAAGCCGGGCCTGGCGGACACGGTGCTCTCTGGGAGTTGTAGTCCTAGATTATGGTTCCATCCATAGGGACCAGGGAGCAGGGGGACTTCATTTCCCAGCAGGAGTACACCTGTAAACAGCAGAGCCGGCTGATCCCAGGGTGCCTACACCGTGAACCACCGATCAGTACTCACCCATTGTCAGTCACAGAAAGCTTTGGTGGGCCTGAAGAAATTTCTCATCCCTGAAGCTGAAAGCAAAAGGCCAAGGGCAGAAACTGCACAGCGAGGAGGAGGAACAGCCAGGTACAGTTTACATCCGCGGGCTCGGTGGAAACCTTTGGCAGGCTGGAATCTGGCCTGCAAGGCCTATGTTGGACAACCCTGGCGTAAAAAGTAACCTCACAGCATAAGTACTGTGAACAAACCCTTTCCAACTAGCAGGTAAGAAAGCAGCTGTGAGTACTGAATACATATTGGCATATTTCCCTGACATTGATGCAGTCCCCTCAATTGCCACTGTGCTCTCACTTTGCTTTCACTAGTGAATTGCAGGAAGCCAGGGAAATCCATGGGCTCAATGTTAAAGTCAAAATTGAGCGATTAACATATGGTTATTGGCAGCCTGCCTTTCCCAAGGGTTTTTTTTCAATCATTCACGGGATGTGGGCATCGCTGGCCAGGCCAGCATTTATTGCCCATCCCTAATTGCCCTTGAGAAGGTGGTGGTGAGCAGCCTTCTTGAACTGCTGCAGTCCATGTGGGGTAGGTACACCCACAGTGCTGTTAGGAAGAGAGTTCCAGGATTTTGACCCAGCGACAGTGAAGGAACGGCGATATAGTTCCAAGTCAGGATGGTGTGTGACTTGGAGGGGAACTTTCAGGTGGTGGAGTTCCCATGCATTTGCTGCCCATGTCCTTCTAGTTGGTAGAGGTCGCGGGTTTGGAAGGTGCTGTCTAAGGAGCTTTGGTGCAGTGCTGCAGTGCATCTTGTAGATGGTACACATTGCTGCCACTGTGCGTCGGTGGTGGAGGGAGTGAATGTTTGTAGATGGGGTGCCAATCAAGTGGGCTGCTTTGTCCTGGATGGTGTCGAGCTTCTTGAGTGTTGTTGGAGCTGCACCCATCGAGGCAAGTGGAGAGTATTCCATCACACTCCTGACTTGTGCCTTGTAGATTGTGGACAGGCTTTGGGGAGTCAGGAGGTGAGTTACTTGCCTCAGGATTCCTAGCCTCTGAGCTGCTTTTGTAGCCACGGTATTTATATGGCTACTCCAGTTCAGTTTTTGGTCAATGGTAGCCCCTAGGATGTTGCTAGTGGGGGATTCAGCGATGGTAATGCCGTTGAATGTCAAGGGGAGATGGTTAGATTCTCTTTTGTTGGAGATGGTCATTGCCTGGCACTTGTGTGGCGCGAATGTTACTTGCCACTTATCAGCCCAAGCCTGAATATTGTCCAGGTCTTGCTGCATTTCTACACAGACTGCTTCAGCATCTGAGGAGTCACGAATGGTGCTGAACATTGTGCAATCATCAGCGAACATCCCCACTTCTGACCATATGATTGAAGGAAGGTCATTGATGAAGCAGCTGAAGATGGTTGGGCCTAGGACACTACCCTGAGGTACTCCTGCAGTGATGTCCTGGAGCTCAGATGATTGACTTCCAACAACCACAACCATCTTCCTTTGTGCTAGGTATGACTCCAGCCAGCGGAGGGTTTTCCCCCTGATTCCCATTGACCTCAGTTTTGCTAGGGCTCCTTGATGCCATACTCGGTCAAATGCTGCCTTGATGTCAAGGGCAGTCACTCTCACTCACCTCTTGAGTTCAGCTCTTTTGTCCATGTTTGAACCAAGGCTGTAATGAGGTCAGGAGCTGAGTGACCCTGGCGGAACCCAAACTGAGCATCACTGAGTAGGTTGTTGCTAAGCAAGTGCCGCTTGATGGCACTGTTGATGACACCTTCCATCACCTTACTGATGATTGAGAGTAGGCTAATGGGGCGGTAGTTGGCCGGGTTGGACTTGTCCTGCTTTTTGTGTACAGGACATACCTGGGCAATTTTCCACATTCCAAGGTAGATGCCAGTGTTGTAGCTGTACTGGAACAGCTTGGCTAGGGGCGCGGCAAGTTCTGGAGCACAGGTCTTCAGTACTATTGCCGGAATATTGTCAGAGCCCATAGCTTTTGCAGTATCCAGTGCCTTCAGTCGTTTCTTGATATCACATGGAGTGAATCGAATTGGCTGAAGTTTGGCATCTGTGATGCTGGGGACTTCAGGAGGAGGCCGAGATGGATCATCAACTCGGCACTTCTGGCTGAAGATTGTTGCAAATGCTTCAGCCTTATCTTTCGCACTGATGTGCTGGGCTCCCCCATCATTGAGGATGGGGATATTTGTGGAGCCACCTCCTCCAGTTAGTTGTTTAATTGTCCACCACCATTCACGGCTGGATGTGGCAGGACTGCAGAGCTTAGATCTGATCCATTGGTTATGGGATCGCTTAGCTCTGTCTATCGCATGCTGCTTACGCAGTTTGGCATGCAAGTAGTCCTGGGTTGTAGCTTCACCAGGTTGACACCTCATTTTGAGGTATGCCTGGTGCTGCTCCTGGCATGCCCCCCTGCACTCTTCATTGAACCAGGGTTGGTCTCCTGGCTTGATGGTAATGGTAGAGTGGGGGATATGCTGGGCCATGAGGTTACAGAGATTGTGGTTGAGTACAATTCTGCTGCTGCTGATGGCCCACAGCGCCTCATGGATGCCCAGTTTTGCATTGCTAGATCTGTTCGAAATCTATCCCATTTAGCACGGTGATAGTGCCACACAACACGATGGACGGTATCCTCAATGTGAAGGTGGGACTTCGTCTCCACAAGGACTGTGCGGTGGTCACTCCTACCAATACTGTCATGGACAGATGCATCCGCGGCAGGCAGATTGGTGAGGACGAGGTCGAGTATGTTCTTCCCTCGTGTTGGTTCCCCCACCACCTGCCGCAGACCCAGTCTAGCAGCCATGTCCTTTAGCACTCGGCCAGCTCGGTCAGTAGTGGTGCTACCGAGCCACTCATGGTGATGGACATTGAAATCCCCCACCCAGAGTACATTTTGTGCCCTTGCCACCCTCAGTGCTTCCTCCAAGTGGTGTTCAACATGGAGGAGTACTGAGTCATCAGCTGAGGGAGGGCGGTAGGTGGTAATCAGTAGGAGGTTACCTTGCCCATATTTAACCTGATGCCATGAGACTTCATGAGGTCTGGAGTCGATGTTGAGGACTCCCAGGGCAACTCCCTCCCTACTGTATACCACTGTACCACCACCTCAGCTGGGTCTGACGTGCCGGTGGGACAGGACATACCCAGGGATGGTGATGGCAGTGTCTGGGACATTGTCTGTTAGGTATGATTCCGTGAGTATGACTATGTCAGGCTGTTGCTTGACAAGTCTGTGGGACAGCTCTCCCAACTTTGGCACAAGCCCCCAGATGTTAGTAAGGAGGATTTTGCAGGGTCGACAGGGCTGGGTTTGCCATGGTCTTTTCCGGTGTCTAGGTCGATGCCGGGTGGTCCGTCCGGTGTCATTCCTTTTTATAGACTTCGTAGCGGTTAGGTACAACTGAATGGCTTGCTAGGCCATTTCAGAGGGCATGCAAGAGTTAACCACATTGCTGTGGGTCTGGAGTCACATGTAGGCCAGACCAGGTAAGGACAGCAAATTTCCTTCCCTAAAGGACATTAGTGAACCAGATGGGTTTTTACAACAATCAACAATGGTTTCATGGCCATCATTAGTTTTTAATTCCAGATTTTTATTAAGTTCAAATTCCACCTTCTGCCGTGGTGGGATTCGAACCCCTGCGTGCATGCAGCCTAATGTGCTGGAGTGAAACCCAGACACACATGCAGATTAAAAGTCAACCCATCAATTCCATCATGGTACATTATTTTTTCAGGCATCAGCCCAGATAGTTCCACTTGGGATGATGTGAATTGAAAAGTAGACAGTACATCACAGGGTGATGCACTGAGCACCAGTAAGCAGGAGGTTCGAAGAAGGAAGGAGGAGGAGCCAGCTGTGCCTTCCTGGAGAAGGAAGAAATGGCTTCCCTCAGCTGTGGAGCCTAGAGACAAACGATTATGGAGCATCAATCTCTTTTGCTGGTAGTGAAGATGGTTTCCAAGTATGTGGTGAGATCATGGATAAGTTGGTGGAATCCGCTACCCACATCTGCAATATTATGCATGAAGATTGCCAGGCCAAGCAAAACAGCCCCGAGTGTGGCAACGCAGGAAGTCCTGCAGCAGCAATGCTTTAGGAGGAGGTTATAAGTTCAATCATGGTTTCTGGAGTATCAGATATAACTGCTTCCACAGACTCCTTGAAAGATACACTTAACAGCACCATAACTCAGGGCTTTCAGGACTTAATTGGGAATATTCAGTCTACTCCTGCCAACTATTGTCCTAAATGAACCTGTGCCCAGCACCAGTGAGCTGCCAAGATTGTTAATTCAAGATAATAGTCTCAGAATCATGCTCCTTCATGTAGAATCACATTTCCTGTCAGAATGGATTCAGTACAAACATAAACATTCAATATCAATTTAGAAGAATTTTCCTCCAAACCTTTTTCTTCGAGTCAATCTCGGAGCTTTGAATTCATATGCACAATTAAAGCCGCTCCTTAATCGATTTGCCAGCGGAATGATGCTTAAGTAGTTTAGGATAGAATTCCAGTCCAGCAATTTTTCTCTTCCAGGGTTGAGTTTGAAGACAAAAAACATCCTAAGTGTGAATATTTATTGAGTAAATTACAGTGAATTTCTATGAAGGTTCTCCCACTCACCCACCATAGCTTTGATGGAACAGCTGTGAAAATCCTGGGAAAAATGGCATATTGCAGGTGTTACCTGTGATGAACTGCAGCAGAAACCATTTCACTGGTATTCAAGTTACTGGGCACTGAAAATACCTTTAATACTCATGTAGTGAATAGAGCATGACTCAATCAATATCACTGAAAATAGAAATAGCTTTACATGACCCACAACTCAAAAACATTACAGGCATAAATGAATTAGATCATTTCTTCGGAGCAAAAGAACTCTGTCTAACAATGTCAGATGATTTGACATACTTGTGCTGCATTTAGTTTTTTATCATGTTACAACCAGGTGAGCAATGTGTCTAGGGGTCTTTTACTGTCTTCACCTGGTCTTATTGTAACAGGGTTTAATTTTAAACACACTGTATTTTGAGCTCCCGCTTGTTCACCACTTTCCAATTATAAAGCAAAGAAATGAGCATAAACAGGCCTTCTTAGGTTTAAAGAAGAAAAGTGAAATTTATTAAACCTTAAACAAACTCTAATTCGGTTAACGCCTATGGGTACATGCCATGCTCCATGCTAGCATGCATACGCGATACGCACTTGCAAATGGAGACAGAAAAGAGCTGAAGAAAAATAAAATAAAAATCTTTGATGCGATCTCTGAAGTGGGGTTTTTACTGTGCTTCCAGCTCACTGTAGTTCTTGATTGTAAGTAGTCTTGCTTTTCTTTGGGACCCAGTATTCTTCTTAAACCTTGTTCACTCGAAGAGACTTTTCTCTCTTGGGGTTCATGTGTCTTCAACGGGTCTTCAGTTCCACGAGAAAGAGATGGGAGCAGACAGGAGAGAGATCTTTTCAGTCCAGGAACAAACTGCTTTCTGAGTTCAAACACTCTGTGGCAAGTTCAAATTCAAACAACCAATTAGCCATGTGACTATACCTGTCTGACCAGGTCTTCGGTGTATTGGAGAAGCAAGGACTGGGTCATTTGTTCCAACACTGTCTGCAAGCATGCAAAAAGGGTCTGTCAGGCAAGTGGCCTGGCAATTCCTTGTGATAGGCCCTCTTTTCTGCCAGCACCAATTTTACGTTTTAATGTTCATGTGGCAAAATAATGTGTGCCTCATTCTTGGCAGGTGGGGACCTGCATGACAATAATTTGCTGTATAGTGTTAGAAGCATTTATCAGATGGAACAGAGTCTATGAAATAATATTCAAGCAATGTGAAAATATATCTTTTGTCCCAAAGAAAGGTTGAAATCAGCTTTAGTAACTCATTGAAAGTGCTCTTCTCACAATCAGGATGTCAAAGTCAGGTGCTGATTTCAATTCTTTATAAAGAATTTATATATTACAGTCCAGGCATAATTTTGGTGGTGCAAGGAACCTTTGTGACATCTTGTCTCCTGTATACCATTCTGGGAACACGCCAGGATATTAGTGACTACCTCCATCATTTTTACATCTATTAATAGTTAAGAAAAATTCAACAATATATGTCAAATCTACCTGTTTTTACTATTGCTGCTTCTCTTGTGTCCACTACTACTGTTGTTTCTCAGCCATGCCATTACTACTGCTCCCTCATATACCATTAAAACCACTGCATTTTCTGTTCCTGGTTAAATTCTACCTGTCTCTTTGCTGCTACTACCACTCCTACTAAGTATTGCACTAAATATTCTGTTAACAATGTAATTACGATGATTGTTTTACACCCCCCCCCCCTCCTAATTTATCTTCCCTTATCCTTCCTGTTCCGAAGCTGTTAAGTCCTGGTGGGATTTCAAATGAACAATCAATCATCCAACATCTCACTTCAGTGACCATGCCTCATGCAGGAGTTCAACACTGAAACTCAGCAAGCCATCGCAGCCAAGTCCGATTTTGTCCTCACCTGGATCTAAACAGTGAATGCCAGTAATGGGACCACCAATACTGCCCTAGCTAACATCAGCTAAATCAACATAAACCAGGAATTGAACACAATTTCTGAGTCTACATGACTCATCACTACACAATGCACTGAACTTTCAAACAGTGATGTTGATATCAACTGTAGGAGATGCCAATGGAATATCCTCAGATTAAAAAGGTCAGGATAGCCAGATGAGTTACTCAGAAATACTGAAGCGATAATGGCTGAAAACATGACATATGACCTGGCACCATCATTACCATTGGGCTGGATTTTACCAGCTCTTTGGGAACTGGTTGGGAGGCTGGAAGAGTGACAAAATAGCACAGGAAGCGGGTGGCTTGCCCGTGGTCACCATCATGCCATCGTGCCAGCGGCGGTGGGGGGAAGGCGACAGACAGCCCGTCCGGCTGGAGCATAATTGAGCCACTTAAGTGGCCAAATAAAAATCCTACCCATTAATTTCAAAATTGGGTCCCGCTGCAAATCTTGTGACCAGCAGGTACAAGAAACTTGCTATATGCTGCAAATGCCTAACATTTATTTTGTTAAATATAAAATTAACTTAAGTGGCCGATTAAGGGCCTTTTCCCCCCACCTCTGGCATTTTACCAGTGGTTGGGGGGACACCCTCAGTCACATAGGGAGACTGCCAGGTAAACCCTGGCGGCTTCCCAGCGGGCTCCGGGGGGGGGGGTGGGGCCTTCTTTCCGTACACTCTTTGGCCCTGGAGGAGCCCCGGCAACAATGACCGCTCACACAGCAACTGCACCACCTGCTCTCAATGACCCTCACCCTGCCTGAGCCTGCTTGACTGGCCTTGGTACCCCAGACCCCAATTACCTGACTTTGAGGGTGCATGGCCATCTACGTGCCCTCATACTGCAGGTGCAACACCAGCAGTGGACGTTGTGCTGCTGAGGCTGTTGAGCTACTGGCAGGCAGCTCTTGGGGATGGGCCTCTGGCCTTAAGAGGGATGGCAACTCCAGCAGCAGCCACTTAATTGGCTGCCACCAACAAGATGCAGCCCCGAGTCCCACTGACCGCCGAAGCGGGTTCATACACCATTCCCAGCTTTTGTCCCCGGCTGCAGGACCCCTGCTGCCTCCCTAAAATCCATCCTATTGTGTTTGAATGCACAAGTCTCTACTTTCTGCCTTATCATCACACATAGTACACAGTAAAGAGGAAAATCCTACCCATTAAATTCAAAATTGGTTCCCACTGCAAATCTTGTGACCAGCAGGTACAATAAACTTGTTATATACTGCTAATGCCTAACATTTATTTTATTCCACCATGTCACAATTTTACAAAGAAATATTATCAAGATGAAATCTATCAAACAGAACTGAAAGCAACTAAGGAAGGAGACCAATATCCTTTTTAAAAGTTGCATTATTTTTATACAGTGTCATCGAGCATGTTGTGAGGTATTTCAAATCCCTTGGTACAAGCAATTATCTAGGTTTATTCCTTTATAGATTTTGTAAGTACAATTATGCCTTTGAGTCACTATCCTGATTGCAATGCATGTCTGCAAAGTGCATCGTTAGTCATTATTATAGTTGAGGGCACCTCAGTGAATTGTTATGATTTGGAATGTGCTGACTGAAAGGAAGAAGATTCGATATTGACTTTCTCTCTTCATATGCTGATAGACCAGTTGTTAATTCCAGAATTTTAATTTTAATTTCAGACTTCCAACATTTGCAGTTTTTTCTCTTAATCTACATTGAAATATAGGAGCCTGTGTTGTTCAACATATTCAATTGGCCTTTTTTTAGAATGCCGCTGGAGAACCCAAACCAAAATGATGGCAGCATGGTTAGAAACACAGGAGCCGGGTTGTTCAACCACGTTTCAGTGAGACCACTCATGTAATCTTTTAAAGAAGAGATTACAGCCAGGATTTTACAACGCTCCCGACGTTGGGCTCCATGGCGGAGGGGACCGGAAGATCGTTCCGGCAGCTGCCTGCCGCGGAGCCCAAGGGCAGAAGGGCCAGGCCCGACCTTCCCAGTGGCGGCGAGGCTCTGTGGCGCCCCCCCTGCCCCCGCCACTGGGCGACGGGACCCGGATTAAAATATTCAAATTAGCAGTATGCATATATTTAAATAAAATTGACTCCAATCTTACTGTCCGGCTGCGATCTTCTGAGCAGCAGCAGGCACTCACGTGCCTTCACTTTCCCGTCTGGGGAAAGCAGGCGCTGCAGTGGTGGGGAAGGGGTGAACTTAAGATTTGTAGTATGGTGGCGAGGATGGTGAGAAGGGGTGACCTGTGCACATTGTTCAGTATGGGGGGGAAAGATCAAGTGTGGAAGATAAGTGTTCTGCGGGGACAGGGCAAATAATGAATTTCATTGTTATTGGAGGGTGGGAAAGGGGTGGCAGATTTGTAATCAGTACAGTGGTGGGGGGGTATAACTTTAAAAATTTAAATTAGACAGCTTTAAAAATGGCACCACGCCCGCGCACAGGCAGCTGATGCCATTGCCGCCGACGGAGAGCCCACCCCCTTCACATGATTGGTGGTGGTGGGGAGGGGGGGGCGGCCCAACTGGCATATTATTGTGGGCCGCCACGAGGAAGATCACAGCGGCATGTCGGCATGCCGTCATTTTTTTCACTCGCAGCAAGTCTCGGCAGCAGGTGCATAAAATCCAGCCCTACGTGTGTAATCTCAAACTTAAACCTTTAAGGATTAGATTTTGGTGAGGGTACTTCCAATTGTTCACTGAAGATGCAGCAGATGATTGGAAGAACTGCCATAGAAATAATACCCCTACAAACTGTAACAATAGAAAATAGGCTGAGATCGGCAGTAACCTTCAGGTTATGGTTTTCTATCAATGGTAGATAAGAGCATATTTGTCTCTTAGCTGCTTTCAGTCCATGTGGCTGAAAATAGAAAAACATGTCTTCTGTCTGAACAATTTGCACAGCATAGTTAATCCATACAAAACTTTATTAGAGCACGATCTTCATAAGAAAGGCATTTGGCAAGCTTTTTTAATCATCTGCAAACATACTGTGCAATTATATGAATAATATAGACATGAATCATTGCATTACGTGTGCGTCATAGCAAAAGGTACACATTTTTCTTTACCTAAACAAAATAAATACTTTCTCCTAAAGACAGCACCTTGAAAAATGCCCATTTTGATATGTAGAATTTATTTGAACAGGGAGTTCAAAAAATATTTATTACTTTTGCAAATTGGAATAAATTATTTGCAACACTGATTCATTCTTGGCAAGAAGTAATTCTATTCTCTGCCCTCTTCAAAATACTGAGACTAGTTTTCCAAATGCAAAGGAATTTCCAATTGTTGTCTTTTGTAGAACCATTTTCCAAAACGGTGTATTTTCTGTTGGAAATTAGTGTTCGTTTTCTCAGAGACGGGGTGGGACAATTTTCCACAGATACTTTAGGTGCTAAAGAGCCTCAAAGGTGGCCAAAATGGGGTCTTATACTGAAATGGCAGTTTAGCCTGCATTTAGCACACAATGCTATCTTGGTAAAGGAATTGAAACTTGTGCTAGGAAGAGCCACCTGGAGGATCGTTAAGCAGCTAATTGCCATTCATATTGTCAGCCGGTGCACATTAAAGAGGTTGCTTACCATTTTGGTGGCTAACACTTGAGCTAATGCCCTCTCCTAATAGTGCCCAGCTGATTGGGAATAAATTAGTTACTGCAGAGGATTTCTAGCACTACTTAAAGGTCTTTCACCTTTTACTTTTCATTTGCTGCTAGAGGTTTGAGAGGACTTTTGAAACATATCAGGAGACTTTCTGCAACACCTTGTCAAGATTTCACCAACACGTGAGCAACATTTGTTCCAGAAATTCTCTAAGGATGTCACCTAAAAAGAGTAAGTGCTGTGCTGCTGTACCTTATTGGGCACCTTCTAGGAGTAATTAGGAGAAAGTAAGTGCTTAGTCATGGGCATCTTTCTAGGGGGCCACTTGGTCTGCAGGAGGAATGGGAGGAGGAGATGAGGCCAGGCAGAGCAGCATCAGTTGTTGGAGAAGAGAGTGAGGGGAGGGCAAGGAGGGCTCTATATTTGCATGTTCCATAGTCTGCCAACCATGAGAGACCACTTGTTACCAAAAGCAATAGTGGCAGAGAGTCAGGCTCAGGAGCCACAAGAGGAGGAGGAGGAGGAACAGGTTGAGGGCGAGATAACTCCTTACCCCCAACGAGAACACGACAACCCTCTTCCTCCTCTGGACCTCCTCCGTGAGGATCTCCACGTGCGAGGATCTGTGCCTGCTCATGGTCCCTGAGACATCCTGAAACCTGTCACTGTGTCAGCCTACACCCTACACCTTCAATGGAAGTGGATGAATGGAACTCTCATATACTGCTCCATGAAAATTGTATCTAATCAACACATGAATGCTAGACCTCCAGGTGTCTGTTTTAGCACCCTCAGAGAAGTTCAAATTATGGTAATCAGCAATTAGGATCAAAATTGCAAGCTGAAATCACTTTCAGACAGGCATGTCTTAATAGCACAGCAGCCATTTAGTGCCTGTCTTCACTCTTTTACCAAAATACCCGCTGAGTATATTACTTTAGGAAAGGGCTCTGATGAGGAGCCACCATGTTGAATTGTGCCTTTCATATTGTCGTGGAATGAGGTGATGATACTTAGTAGCTTTGGTGGACATCCGATCTTTTCTAGTAGTCTGAAGAGACCACGTCTGCTGACGAGGTCAAAGGCTTTGGTGAGATCAATGAAAGCAATGTAGAGGGGCATCTGTTGTTCACGGCATTTCTCCTGTATCTGACGAAGGGAGAACAGCATGTCAATAGTCGATCTCTCTGCACGAAAGCCACACTGTGCCTCAGGGTAGACGCGCTCGGCCAGCTTCTGGAGCCTGTTCAGAGCGACTCGAGCAAAGACTTTCCCCACTATGCTGAGCAGGGAGATTCCACGGTAGTTGTTGCAGTCACCGCGGTCACCTTTGTTTTTATAGAGGGTGATGATGTTGGCATCGCGCATGTCCTGGGGTACTGCTCCCTCGTCCCAGCACAGGCATAGCAGTTCATGTAGTGCTGAGAGTATAGCAGGCTTGGCACTCTTGATTATTTCAGGGGTAATGCTGTCCTTCCCAGGGGCTTTTCCGCTGGCTAGGGAATCAATGGCATCACTGAGTTCCGATTTGGTTGGCTGTATGTCCAGCTCATCCATGACTGGTAGAGGCTGGGCTGCATTGAGGGCAGTCTCAGTGACAGCATTCTCCCTGGAGTACAGTTCTAGGTAGTGCTCAACCCAGCGGTCCATCTGTTTGCGTTGGTCAGTGATTATGTCCCCCGATTTAGATTTGAGGGGGGTGATCTTCTTGATGGTTGGCCCAAGAGCTCTCTTCATGCCATCATACATTCCTCTGATGTTTCCGGTGTCTGAGGCCAGCTGAATATGACTGCATAGGTGTTGCCAGTAGTCGTTTGCGCAACGCCTAGCTGTTCTTTGTGCAGTACTTCTGGCTGCTTTAAGTGCTGCGGATGTTAAATCGCTGGGGGCTTTCTTGTAGTTCAAAAGTGCAATGCGCTTAGCGGCTATGACAGGTTCCAGCTCTTCATTATGAGATTGAAACCAGTCTGCATTTCTCTTCGCACTTTTGCCGTAGGTGGTCAAAGCTGACTCATAGATGGCGTCTCTGATGTGGGCCCACTTGGTCTCAGCATCCCCTGTGGGAGTGTTTTGAAGGGCTGTTACAAGTGAATTTAGAAATTTTTGTAACAGCTGTGGGTGAGAAATTCTGCTCGTGTTGATGCGCGGGTGGCCCTTCTGCTTGGAATGATGCAACTTCTTTGGTCTGAGTCTAACCTTGCTGCACACCAGGGAGTGGTCGGTGTCGCAGTCCGCACTGTGGAAGCTGCGTGTGATTTGAACACTGTTTAAGGCGGCTCGCCTTGTGACAATGAGGTCTAGCTGGTGCCAACGACGTGATCTTGGGTGCCTCCATGAAACCTGGTGACAGGGTTTAGTGTGAAAGAACGAGTTGGTGATGCAGAGGTTATGATAGGTACACAACTCAAGCAGTCTCTGCCCGTTCTCATTCATCCTTCCAACGCCATAGCGCCCAAGGCAGGAGGGCCATGAGTCATGGTCGGCCCCAACCCTGGCATTAAAGTCCCCCAGCAGGAATAGGTGTTCGGTGTTGGGGATGCTGCTAATGATGTTATGGAGTTGTTCATAGAACTGGTCTTTAGCTTCAGGTGCGGAGCAGAGTGTTGGAGCATAGATGCTGAGTAGGTGTACTGGACCAGAGGTGGTGAGCAGTCGGATGGACAGTATGCGTTCCGAGCCATTTGAGGGAGGCTCTATCATGCTGAGCAAGGAGTTTCTGATGGCGAAGCCCACTCCATGCTGTCTTGGTTCTTCAGGATCCCTGCCCTATCCTGAGTGGTGTGAAACAGGGCTGTGTTCTCGCACCCACACTTTTTGGGATTTTCTTCTCCCTGCTGCTTTCACATGTGTTCAAGTCCTCAGAAGAAGGAATTTTCCTCCACACAAGATCAGGGGGCAGGTTGTTCAACCTTGCCCGTCTAAGAGCAAAGTCCAAAGTACGGAAAGTCCTCATCAGAGAACTCCTCTTTGCTGACGATGCTGCTTTAACATCTCACACTGAAGAATGCCTGCAGAGTCTCATCGACAGGTTTGCGGCTGCCTGCAATGAATTTGGCCTAACCATCAGCCTCAAGAGAACAGACATCATGGGGCAGGACGTCAGAAATGCTCCATCCATCAATATTGGTGACCATGCTCTGGAAGTGGTTCAAGAGTTCACCTATCTAGGCTCAACTATCACCAGTAACCTGTCTCTTGATGCAGAAATCAACAAGCGCATGGGAAAGGCTTCCACTGCTATGTCCAGACTGGCCAAGAGAGTGTGGGAAAATGGCGCACTGACACTGAACACAAGTCCGAGTGCATCAAGCCTGTGTCCTCAGTACCTTGCTCTATGGCAGCGAGGCCTGGACAACGTATGTCAGCCAAGAGCGACGTCTCAATTCATTCCATCTTCACTGCCTCTGGAGAATACTTGGCATCAGGTGGCAGGACTGTATCTCCAACACAGAAGTCCTCGAGGCGGCCAACATGCCCAGCTTATACACACTACTGAGTCAGGGGCGCTTGAGATGGCTTGGCCATGTGATCTGCATGGAAGATGGCAGGATCCCCAAAGATGCATTGTATCAGACCCATTGGCCGTCCATGTCTCTGCTTTAAAGACATCTGCAAACGTGACATGAAATCCTGTGACATTGATCCGCCAGAGCTGGTGGACAGCCATAAAGGCGGGGCTAAAGTGTGGCAAGTCGAAGAGACTTGGCAGTTGGCAGGAAAAAAGACAGGCGCAAGGGAAGAGCCAACTGTGTAACAGCCCCAACAATCAAATTTTTCTGCAGCACCTGTGGAAGAGCCTGTCACTCTAGAATTGGCATTTATAGCCACTCCAGGCTCTGCTCCACACACCACTGACCACCTCCAGGCGCTTACCCATTGTCTCTCGAGACAAGGAGGCCAAAGAAGACAAGTTCTTTGTATAATTTTCCAAATTGTAATACTTTCAGTGGGCATTGCAATAAAAATGTAGGGAAAATATAACTTTCTGGAAACTGAGTCCATATTCTTAATTTAAAAAAAAATGGTCACAGACCAGAAACGTTCACTGTTTCTCTACAGGTGCTGCCAGACCTGTGTATTTCCAGCATTTTCTGTTTTGCTTTTAGATTTTCAGCAACCACAATAATTTGCTTTTGTTTCAGCAAACCTAAATACCTTACACTCACATAGAGCAGGCCCACAGGATTTCCAGGTGGAAGTGAAACCTATAGGAAACTTTATCACATTGTGACACCTAATCAAGAAAATTACTATCTATTCAGCCTTTTCAATTGCATTTAATGCAATCAATGATCCTGCACTATATAATAGGCCAGCTAATGCAATTCCCATGAGATAGTTGCCAACTGTGGAGAAGTACCTGACACATTTAGACCCAAAAATGTGCAACTGCAAATAGATGCATAATTGAAACAGGATTTTTTTTTTATCTGTATGCTTTTTAATCCACACCCAATTATTTTCCAGCAGCAAACCATAATATGGAGCAGGCATATAAATAAGTAAAGATGATAATTGGCACTGATTTTAACTGCCGCTACCTGGCAGCAACTGGACAGAAAAGCAGTTGAAATGAGGCAGTTACCCATTCCTCTCTGATCCTGCTGCCTTCCCATCATTTTGAGATCTTAACCTGCTTTTTAGTGTGGGAAACCCTGAGGAAGGAAGTGGGGTGCTTCTTTAAATATGCAGTCAATTGAGGTAAAACAATCACCAAGTTGGAGGAACATTTCAGCCACTAGAGACAGTGGAAAGCTACAAATTTGGAAAGCAAAATCAGCCAAGTAGTGAAACAGTTGGTGAGCACATAGTGATACTGAAAAATTTATCACTATATATTGCAACTTTGCACATGCTAGATTGTGCATTGAGACTGATTTGTGTGTGGATTGGTGGATGAAAGAATCCAATTGAAATTACTAAACACAAACTTGCATTTGAGCTAGCACGTAAGTTTGATCTTTCTATAGAGATGGTATCCGAGAATACGCGGGAATTTCGGCCTATGCAAGTGACTAATAAAGCTTCTGTTCACCGTCCGAAGGCTTCCTCCAAACCTAAAGTGGAGAGATCTAGTCAGAAGAGTGCTGGTGATAGCAGTTTAGTGTCCTGTTATTGCATAAGGGCAACCAAACTGCACATGCATGTCAGTACAGAAACTTCAAGTGCTTTAAAAGAAAGGTCATATTGCAACTTGCTGAGCTAAGGTGAAAGAAGGAATGAGAACTCATTCCAATGGTAATGGAAAACAGACATTGCATTGTGGAGTTCACAATCTTGAAGTGAATCCAGAATGCCTAAGCAAAGAGGAGCTAGGGCTGTACAGCATTTATACCACTAGCAATCACTCAAATGACAAATATTCATACAAAGATGTTAAATCAACAATACATCAAGATACGTGTCGATATGGCTGTAGATTTCTCCATTATGAATAGAAATACGAGCGAGCAAATTCAGCAACATACCTCTACCTAACAGCACTGTTCAATAGAAAACCTACTCTGGTGAGGTGTTAGAAATGTGCAGACAAATGGAGTGTATTGGCCAATATAAAGGCAAGTCTCAGGTTATCCATTATTGTAGCGAGATATGTCAACAAACTAATGTAAATGGGCAAAGACTGGCTTTCCAAGCTCAAAGGGCCTACTCCTGCTCCTATTTTCTATGTTTCTATGAATTAAGACTGGAAGCATCTTTTCCAAGTTAAGACAACCAAGAACCTTGAGCAGCTATTGAATAGTTACAGCAACCTATCCGAATCAGGCCTAATACAAAACCAGTAAATTGCAAGGCTCGGCCAGTTTGTTATGCTCAAAACATAAAGTAGCTAGAGAGAAATGATGTGCTGCTGAAAGCAGATCAGTGACTGGGCAACCCCAATTGTAGTAGTCCCCAAGTGAGATAAAACGGTAAGACTATGCCAGGACTACAAAGTCACAATCAACCAGGCAGTGAATGACGAGCAGTATCCACTACCAACCACTCAAGATTTGTATGTAGAGTTAGTGGGATCCAAGCTAGTCACAAAGTTGGATTTGTCCCATGTTTATGCACAACCCAATGTGGATCGAAAGTCAGCAGTGTCTCATGATAAACACAAACATGGGTTATACTCCTACATGAAGCTGCCCTATGGTGTGAAGTCTTCTCCAAATATTTTCCAAGCTACAATGGATATGATTTTTCAAGGAGTGCCACATTGCTTGTACAATTGGGATGATGTGTGGATTATGACCACAACAGAAGAGAATCTTCAAGTGTTAATTGAGCTTGTTTAACACTTCAACTATCACAATGTGAAGTTGGAAAAGAGCAAGTGTGCCTTTGTGTAATCTGAAGTAGTGTACATTGGCCTGAAAATTAATGGAAAAGGATTACAGCCAGAAAACTTGAGGCTATAGTCAATGTCCCAAAGCCAAAGAATGTGTCTGAGTCGGTCTTTTCTCAGCATGGTCCAATATTGCTTGTGATTTTCTGCCTGAGATTGCAATGGTGTTCGCTCCACTACATGAGTTGTTGAAGCAAGATGTGAAATGGGAATGGCCTAACTCACAACAAGAAGCTTGACCTGAGATACATTAATCGTTCATTATGACACATGCCCTGAAGTTAATAAGTGACACTTCAAACTATGGAGTTGGGTAGTGATCGGTCATGTCATGGATGATGGTCAAGAGAAGCCCATAAAATTTGCATTCAATATCCTGACCAAGAGTGAATGCAACTACATGCAAATGAAAAGAAGCGCTTGGAATCCTCTTTTGTTGGGTAGAAACTTCACACTAGTAACAGATCATAAACCCCTGATAGCTATTCTGGGAACAAAGTCTGCAATATTGATGGCAGCATCAAGGTTGCAGTGGTGGGCTGTACTTCACTCACAGTGCCACTGCAACCTTGAATCTCCGTTTGAAAGAGAATGCTATCACTGGCACACTATTGCGTTTGCTGCATGAAGTATCAGAAGTAGGCTGTAAAGGTGCAATTTTCACAATAGGTGTAGTAGATGATGACTTTCCAACTGCAATTGCAGCTGAAACTCAAGAACTGTGTTGAAAAGAATCTACAAACAGATATTGAATGGATGGGCAGAAGAACTGAAACCATTCCACAATCGACTAGTCATGTGAACAGGGTGGCATTAACTGGGATCATAGAGTGGTGGTACTTAGTTCTTTAAGGGATAGAATTCTGGCAGAACTCCATACTGGACACACTGGAATAGTCAAAAATCAGTAACAGGAGGTTTTGTCTAGACAGTAACCTAGTACGTTTGTTAACCAAATGATTCTATCTATAGAAATAAGCCACTGAAAGCTCCTTTGCAATCGTGGCCATGGCCAACTCAACCATTTCAAAGAGTTCATCTAGACTTTGAGAAGGAAAATGCCAATTTCTTCGCACTCATCAATAGCCATTCAAAGTGGATCAAAGCCAAGAGCAAGGGTCAAAACACCAATGCTGAATGAACAATAAATGAGTTAGTCTAACTTTGCTAGTCATGGTTTACCAGAGGAGTTTGTCTCCGATAATGATCCTCAATTTCATTCTGCTCCTTTTTTCCAAAATTTCATGAAGCAAAACTGTATCAAACATGCCCTCATTCCTCCTTGCCATCTGACGTCAAATGGAGCAGCTGAAAGATCCATTAGGATAGTTGAAGAAGCACTCAAGAAACAAGTGCTGCATGGGTGTTCAAATTTCAGTATGAAACAGTGGCTGACTAATTAATTTCCTGCTGACAGAACAACCCCACATTCCACTATAGGGTATACACCTGCTAGGCTTTTGAGGAAGAGAAGGTGAAGGACACATTTGTGTCTAGTGCTACCTAACCTGACTGCTAAAGTTGGACACAAACAATTCAATCAAAAACGTCAAATGACCCAAACAAGAGAACTAAGTTTCTGGCAAAATGAGCACATTTGCGTTTTGAATCCCTCCAAGTCATGCAAGTGTGATGTGGGAAATGTAGTATAGATCACATGATGCCAGCAAGGGATGAATGAAAATGTGAGCACATTCCACTTGCTCACAAGCTCATGCCAGAGTTTGGACCAGGTCAGGTTCAGAATGAGAAGAAATGAGATCTTCAAAGCACTGAACCAAAATCAAGCAGTCCAAGACCTAAATCTACACCCAAACCTGTAAGGAGATCAGAAAGACTTCATAGACCAATTAGTAAACTTGCTTTGTAGATATAGTTCATTGTAGAAAAATAAAGGAAAGTCACTTCTTTTGAAAAGGGAAGCAGTGTAATGTAGTTCTATACTATGCTGATGTAATGACTTGCATAAACACTTCCTTGAATTGGCCACGCTTTGTATCCATTTTATCTGTTAGTGCCATACTAATCTATTACACTAGGGGCTGGATTTTGTAGTCCCGCTGCCAGAACGCATGCTGCCATGATTACACCGTGGGCGGCCACTTTGCATATTGATGGGGGGCCACCCCCACCCCCCTCCCAATCACTTGGCGGGGGCGGCCTCGGAAGGAGCAGTTGTTACCGCCATTTCTAAAAGGCCGCCAGCCCTGCAAACAGCACACTGTAATGCAGAGTTCACTCCCCCTCCCCACCCAACATATCCAACAGAGTGTAGAGTTCACCCCTTCCTCACCTCGGTGGCGGCAGCTTTCCCTGGACGGGAAAGTGAAAGCATGAGTGCTGCATGTTGCACTGAAGATCGGGAACTGAAGATAAGATCGTTGTGGTTTACATTTTAATTCATGCAAAGATGTAATTTACATATGCTAACTTACGTCCAGTCAGAGGGGCCGTCGCGGATCTTCCCCGCTGCCGGGAAGAACAGGCCCAGTAATGCACTCCAATTTTCTGGCCCCCACCACAGAACCCAAAGTTGGGTTGGGAACAAAATCTAGTCCTAGGAAACAGAATTTGTAGCAGGGACCAAAGACAATGACTTTGATCTTCCCAACAATTAATTGGAGGAAATTTCTGCACATCCAGTATTGGATGTCATAAGTATTGTGACAATTTAAAGACAGTGGAGGGGTTGCGAGAGGTGGTGGTGAGGTCGAGCTGTGCATCGTCATGTGAAAACTAACATTGTATGTTTAGTTGATGTTGCTGAGGATACATGTAGATGAGAAATAGGAGGGGGCCAAGGATGAATCCTTGGGGAACACCAGAGTTAACAGTGTGGGAGTGGGAAGGGAAGCTATTGTGAGTGATTGTTACGACCAGGTGAGAAAGGAGTCTAGGGGTTCCCTCACGGCCTTTGCCTGGTTTAAATGTAACAGTTTAATTTTTAAAACACCATGTTTTTAGCTTCCCCCTCAGTGAATCCTTGTTCACTGCTTTCCAATTGTATGGCAAAGAAATCAATCAGACAGATTTCTTTAGATTTAAACAAGAACAGTGGAAGTTTATTAATCTTAAACGCTAATTCAGTTAACGACTACGTATACACAATGTGACCACGCTAGCATGCATACGCAATAAACACATGCAAATAGAGACTGGAAAAGTTTGTGGGAATAGCTGGTTATCTATTTATGGTCCTTTTGAGTTTGATGTAGAGTCTTTGGTTGCCGGTACGTCTTGCCATTTATTTGGTTCCCAGTGCACGCTTTAAAACTTGTTTCTATGTAGGAGTCATTTCTTTCTTGAGGTTTAAGTGACTTCAGTGGATCTGGAGATTACTGAAAGAGCCAGATAGGGAGGCTCTCTTCCATGTTGAGCTGCAATCTGACTCGAGCTGTCCTGTGAGCAGTTCAAAACCAGCAGGTTAGTCATGTGACTCGCTTTCTTAAACTCCTGCGTTTGTGGATTCCAAAGCTCTCGGTGGGGGGGGTGTAGTGCTGTCTCTTACATCAAGATGTGGATCACCATTGCCCAGACCGATCTTTGTTAATTGAATCAGTGAGCAGTTCCTATTGTCTTTTCAAACACTGTCTCTTAGTAAGCAAATGCTTTCCAGCCACTGCTGATCTCTGAACAAGTCATCTCTTCACTCCAGCAACAGTTTAAAATTAATCTTCATTTTGAAGAAAATAATATACCTCATTCTTGGCAGGTGGGGGTCTTCCTGACTGATACACTGGCAATAATTAGATAAGGCACGTGCCGTCCCACCCAGCTGAATGACGGTAGAGAAGTGTTGGAGGAGGCTGGTGTGATCAACCATGTCAAAGGCTACAGCTAAGTTGTGAAAGACAAGGAAGGATAATTTACCTGTCAGTCACATAGGATGTCATTTGATGAGAGCTGTTTCGATAGTGGTAGGGATGGGAACCTGGTTGGAGGGATTCAAAGGGGGAGTTCTGGGAAGATGGGAACTGATTTGGGAGGCAACAACACGTTCAAGGACTTTGTAGAGGACCGAACCATTAACAATATCAGCTAACATGGGGAAAGTGGCAAAATCCTCACTGTTTTTCCTCAAAGGTGAGAGTTGCTCCGGTTTCCTCCCGCCACCAAAAGACTTGCTGGTTGATAGGTAAATTGGCCATTAGCAATTGCCCCTAGTATAGGTAGGTGGTAGGGAAATATAGGGACAGGTGGGGATGTGGTAGGAATATGGAATTAGTGTAGGATTAGTATAAATGGGTGGTTGATGGTCGGCACAGACTCGGTGGGCCGAAGGGCCTGTTTCAGTGCTGTATCTCTAAAACTAAAAACTAAAACTAAAGCAAAAGACTAAATTCTCACCTAGTGAAATAAATTCACCAGGGAAAAACAGACCGTATCCGAAAATGAGCACAGGGATAGAGATGCATGATTAGTCTGCGTCCATTGTTTGAAATGCAGGGAGCACACCACCCTCTGTCGTCAGATTGCTCAATTCTCAACACCCCCAATATTAACTTACTATCTTTCAGTCAGGACTCCTACCTAATCATTCATTTGCTCCATCTCACCCTCACACTTAACACTGCTGCAAGCCTCACACCCACTTCTCACAGCTAATACACACTAAGCTATTCTACCATGACCGCCACATCACCCAAACACATTGCACCACGCTCACTGACACATTTCCTTCTCTTGCAGGACAAGGTGGCACACAACCAGAGGCAGCAGGAACTAAACAGAGGAAGGCAGTTGCACCTGTGTATCCTAACCTCCACGGAGGAGATGGTGCTGGCCACTATTGGAGCAGCCATTTCTGAAGCCATGGCCATTGGTAGAGCTGAATCCACTGAAGATGTCCTCATACTTAAACCTGCTTCCCATATCCCACTTCCCCCTCATCCCACAATCTCTTCTGATTTACAAACTGCAGATGGTGTAAGCATGCACCTCTTCTTTTCCTCCCTCCTTTCACCATAGCCCTACCCTTGTGCCTTTTATCTTTCAGATACCCAAGATCTAGGACATGGCCAGGCAGTGGAGAAATACCAAGTAGAGAGTGATGAAGAGACTGAGATACCACCAGCTTGGATGCTGACACTGCAAGTATCTTGGAGGATAGCATAGAGACACAAGATCCCCACATGGCGGACACTGTGCTGGAACCAGGGCAGAAGGCAAGGATAGAGCAGATGTCAACTTACTGGAGGTCGAGACTACACACTGGTTCTCTGCACAGGACTAAAGTGAGGACTTTAATGGGGCAGGCTACAGAAGCAGGCTGATGGGCATACACAACAAAATACTTGGTGCATTGGGAAGCCTTCCTAAAAGCCAGTGTTCAATGTTAGAATAAACTTGGCACAGGGCTTTGTGCAGAGCTCGGAACCCATCCTTTCCAGCATGGAGGTGGTGGTAAACTCTTAGCACACCTGTGGACCCAATCATGATGCAGCATCTGATGGCTGATGTTGCAGCTTCCATTACAGCACAAGTAACCCAATGTCTGAATGCTGTAGTGGAAGCTCAGACTGCTGGCATCATGGCTAAAGATACCAATGTTAAAAGGGGCTCCCAGGGAGTCACAGCACTCCTGCAATCTGTTCTCCAACAGATCTGCTCCTTAACTATGGATATGACATTCTCTGTCGTGCTCAATGACAAGAGGAAGCCCGACTGGGCTATCCAAGTCTGAGCAACTAGCTTGAGTAGAAGCCTTGTACCGACACTATATATGAACTGCAGCAGTTCAAGAAGGCAATTCACCACCACTTTCTCAAGGGCAATTAGGGATGGATAATAAATACTGGCCTTGCCAGAGACACCCACAAACAAATAAAAAGAATAAAAGTCAGCAAAAAATTCTTCAGCACCTGCTACATTAATCCCTATAGACATTTGCAACTTAAAACCGCTATAGAAAGCACTAAAAGCTTATAGAATTGTAGCAACTACCAGAAGAAATCAACCATCAACTAACCCATAAGCAGTTGATGATCCTATTAAATAGCACTAGTGGGAGAGTTCTTCATGCTGCTTGACGCATGTTCAGCTGTACAAGGTTGAGAGTGTTGGCTGGAGTATGAAGCTCCAAAATGGCAGCACTGCCATCAATTCAGCTTTGCACGTTGATTGCTGTCATAATCTTCCTGCGTTGCATACTTCTGGCAGACATCAGCTGCATGCAGGCTAACGCCTTCACAAATATTGTATCCGCGACCATTCAATGCAGAAGTGAGCACATGCAGTTGATGCCCTTTTTGTCCCTGAATGGGACCCATAGCACCCAAACAATGGGCACTACCTAATCAATTTCTCACCCACCATGTTCAAGTTGTCTGGATTTCTGAACATTATTTGCATTTAGTTTTAATCATGGCAATATCGCATATGGAAGCTAAAATTTAAGTCTTATCACTTTGCTTGGACATGTGCACAGGATGGAAGATGGCCACATCCCCAAGGATATGCTATACGGGAAGGTAGCCTGTGCCAATAGATCAGCAGGGTGCCAGAAGTTCTGATTCAAGGATGCTGTCAAGAGACATGAAAGCCCTCAACATCAATCACAGCAAGTGGGGAAACTCTAGCTGACAATCAACGCACCAGCTGTGGGCAGGAATTCACCACCATGACATGTGGCTTCAGAAGCTCCAAAGCAGATGCCAACCCTGCAAACAAGGCGTTAGCAGAGATCATCCTGCACCACCAGCAAGGGACGACCTCGTGTGGCACTTGTGGCAGAACTTGCCTTTCCAGTAACGGCTTGTTCAGCCATCAAAAGAAGTGCAGCAGATGATCTCATCTGACCTCACCAAAGTTCTGAGGATGTATTCCCACCATCTCTCGCAAAAGGACCAATGCCAATCAAGCCATAATCACTTTCATACACTTCCTAAGAGTTGGTTATGAAGACCAACACCTCTCCACAACAACAAACATAGGCAGTGATCTACTTTCAGACCTTTATCACTGCTGTTGTAGCACTAATAACTGAGGTATGCAGAAGTGGTTGAGATATTACTTGCTCTCCTTTTCATAGTGCCTCTCTCTGGCTCTGGCACGATCCTTATCAGGAGTATTTCATGTAGAATATTAGATGTGACACAATGCCCTTCAACATCATTGTGTGGTACATTGGTGAATAAAACCACCAAAGCCATTAGACATCTCTCATTGTGCTATTTCATTCCATTTTTCTCCATCTCTCCCCTGCTGATGGCATAACTGTTACTTAGGCCTGGTGATGCGTTTATTGTCACCCATAAGTGAATGTTGACAGTCAATGAGGAGTCAAAGCCATGCCCAATGTTCTTACTTTTTGCTCTTCCCAACAGCAATCACTGGGTAATGATGAAGGTGTACCATAGCTGATTTTTCCCTGGCCTGGAGAAACTTAGGCCACAACTTTCCCAGTTGAGAATAGCTAACTCAGCAGAGTCAAGATCACATGTGAGAGCTTCCTAGCCTGTGGTTCTGTGCCACACCAATTGATGCATTTACTCGTTGAGCCACTTGGGACAGGGCTAAATGAGATTTTCCTGAGTATCAGATTTTTTTTTTTGTTACTCTGTTTGAAACTTTAGATTCAAAATGGATCCTTTGTGACAGCATTGATTTCACTATCCCACAGCACACAGGTTAGTGGTGAAATAATAGCTATGGTATTCAGAAGTTATGTGCTGGCGATAGGTAACCAGTATAATTGCTATTTAAGCCACATGGGAGGAATATGTGTTTTATAAATAGAAATTGAAATATTTGATATAAAAATCAATAGAAGGAGTAGTAAAAGATTAATCTGCCTTGCTTTTTGAAGCAGAACCTGCTCTTTTAATACAGGTCCTGTTTTCTTCCACTTGAAGTCTGAGCTTCCATTTTTGGAAGTGTAATGCTGACATCTTGTGGTTTGAAATGGCAACTGTGTATATCAGCTTCCTGAGCAGAGACATTTATGTTCATGGATTGTGAGCTGCTCAGGGGTGAGTGGCAATATTCAAGCTATTGAACCAAGGCCATATAAAGCATAGCATATGGTCTTTTCTGCAAGCTAGCTTGTAAAAGGCAAGCAAACTGGTAGACTGCCATAGAGGGTCTGGCTCATGCTTTACAGCAGTTTTGTACAGCCTTAAATTACTTTCAATCCTTGTGCTGCTATCTGACCTACAGTAGTGATAGAGTATTTCTTTTTTAGTTGAAGTATATTTTTCATACTTATGTAAGTTTTATAAACTAATTAGAAAAAAAGTTGCAGCCTTGTAATACAGTACAAGGCTTTCCTGAAGCACTGGCTTCCATTTAATTCAATGTAGCTACTTCAGAAAATGCACAGCTGACCTGTTTAATTAACTGTAATCTACAAAATGGTGTCCCCGCCCAATATCCCACCTAACTCCACAATCGCTCACAGCCCCCAACACCACCAATGGAAGAGAAAGGGAGTTGCTAAATTGGAAAGAAAGACTTGCATTTATATATTTCCTTTCATGACCTCGGGACATCCTAAAGCCCTTTACAGCCAATTAAGTACTTTTGATTATAGGTCAGAAATTTACGGGCAGTCTAGGAGGCAAGGGGTGGGGGTGTAAAATCGGGTGGCTTGGCAGAGGGCATCATGCCCATTGCCCACCCACCTCCACTGGTATTTTGTCAGTGGCAGGGTAGGTGTCGGGCAGCCTGCCTATCCTTGGACCAATTAAGGCCCTTAAGTGGCTAATCGATGGTTACTTGAGGGCCTCTTCCCGCTGCCACTAGTATTTTACCAATGGCAGGGCTGCCCAAACCATGTGGTGAGGCGGCCAGTTTCATCCTGGCAGCCTGACAGCGGGCTTGGGGTTGGGAATTCTCTCCTGCTCATGCATACTGTGCCCCATGGAGGGCCCCGACAGCAGACAGGGTTGCCCTGGCTTGATCCTACTCCCCGGACGCCCGATTGTTGCCCCAAACCCCTTTTGAGAGGGCCTGCCTGACTGGCCCTGGAAAGTCTGCCCCAATTTCCATGAACTCTGGGCCTCCATTGCAAGCTGGGTCTGGGGCCAGGTGCAGTCCCAGCAGTGGTCATCTCTCCCAGTGGCGTTGCTGGGACTAAATAGTTGCCAGCCCTCTGGCCAGGAGCTCTTATGGCAGAACATTCTGCCTCATGGGGACAAAAGCCATGACTCAGGCAACTGATTGCCTGAGCCACACAAAATGGTGTTGTGGCTTCCCAGACCAGCAGAGGCGGGCTCACCCCCAACTTTCCAGCCAGTTAGTGGGGCCACCGCTCCAGAGTTAAATCCCAGTTATAGTCAGTGTTGTAATGTAGGAAATGCAACAACCAATTTGTACACAGCAAGTGATGGTGATTGAGGATATATATATATTGGACAGGACACTGGAATAACTCATCTGCTCTTATTTAAAGTAGTGTCATGCAATCTTTTACATCCACCTGTGAGAGCAGACCGGGTCTCTGTTTAATGCTTCATCTGAAAGACGCACCTCCAACAGTGCAGCACTCCCTCAGTACTGCACTGGAGTGTCAGCCTAGATTTTTGTACTCAAATCTCTGGACTTGAATCCACAACCTTCTGACTCAGGTGAAAGCTGCCAACTGAGCCATGGCTGGCAAATCAGCAGTAGAACGATGGGTATGACGTTTTGCTTTTGGACAGAAGAGTAAATATTTTGTATTGGAAATATCCCACAGGCTTTCTTTCTGCTTTTAACTGTCCTGTATCCTCTGATGGCCTCAATGAAGACTGTCCCTGCAGGCCCACCTTAACTTTAAATAGCATAGCAACACAACACTAGAAGAGAAATTGCATACAGTACATTTCACAGCTTCAGGACATTCTGAAGTGCTACACAGCCAATTAAGTACTTTTGAAGTGTAGTCACTGTTATAATGTAGGAAAACACTGCAGCAAAGTCCCACAAACCTCAATGAGACAAATAATCAGATAATCTGTTTGGTCCGAGTGGGTGAGAGTAAAATGTTAGCTCAAACTGGGAGAATTCACCAGTTTTTCTTTTTTATAGTGATATTTTCTTTACATTCATCTGAGGGAAGATAGCACCTCCATTTAACATTGCATCTGAAAGGCGGCACCTCCAACAGCGATACACTCCCCCAGTTTAAATCAAACTCTAAAAATATTGAATTCAGATCTGTGCAAAGACACAAACCAAGATTAAATATTTAAAAACAGAAAATGCTGGGCGTACGCTGTAGATCAGGCAGTATCTGTGGAGAGAGAAACAGTTAACGGGCAGAATTTTTGTTTCCCATCTGAGCCGGTACTGGAGGTGGGAAGGACTAAATCAGCATTGGAGAGTTTCATGCTACTGCTGGCATGTTCCTATCCCTGGGTTATTTTCATTCTGGGAGAAGTGGGCATCTGCACCCACCCCCCATTGAGACCGAAACATTTGTCCCCTTGTTCAAGAAGGGGAGTAGAGACAGCCCTGGTAATTATAGACCTGTGAGCCTTACTTCGGTTGTGGGTAAAATGTTGGAAAAAGTTATAAGAGATAGGATTTATAATCATCTTGAAAAGAATAAGTTCATTAGCGATAGTCAGCACGGTTTTGTGAAGGGTAGGTCGTGCCTCACAAACCTTATTGAGTTTTTCGAGAAGGTGACCAAACAGGTGGATGAGGGTAAAGCCGTGGATGTGGTGTATATGGATTTCAGAAAGGCATTTGAGGTTCCCCACGGTAGGCTATTGCAGAAAATACGGAAGTATGGGGTTGAAGGTGATTTAGAGCTTTGGATCAGAAATTGGCTAGCTGAAAGAAGACAGAGGGTGGTGGTTGATGGCAAATGTTCATCCTGGAGTTTAGTTACTAGTGGTGTACCGCAAGGATCTGTTTTGGGGCCACTGCTGTTTGTCATTTTTATAAATGACCTGGATGAGGGTGTAGAAGGGTGGGTTAGTAAATTTGCAGATAACACTAAGGTCGGTGGAATTGTGGATAGTGCCGAAGGATGTTGTAGGTTACAGAGGGACATAGGCTGCAGAGCTGGGCTGAGAGATGGCAAATGGAGTTTAATGTGGAAAAGTGTGAGGTGATTCACTTTGGAAGGAGTAACAGGAATGCAGAGTACTGGGCTAATGGGAAGATTCTTGGTAGTGTAGATGAGCAGGGAGATCTTGGTGCCCAGGTACATAACCTGGGTGGCAACTTTCAGGGATTTAATAGGGCTGTGAAGAAGGCATATGGTGTGTTAGCTTTTATTAGTAGGGGGATCGCGTTTCGGAGCCACGAGGTCATGCTGCAGCTGTACAAAACTCTGGTGCGGCTGCACCTGGAGTATTGCGTGCAGTTCTGGTCACCGCATTATAGGAAGGATGTGGAAGCTTTGGAAAGGGTGCAGAGGAGATTTACTAGGATGTTGCCTGGTATGGAGGGAAGGTCTTACGAGGAAAGGCTGAGGGACTTGAGGTTGTTTTCGTTGGAGAGAAGGAGGAGGAGAGGTGACTTAATAGAGACATATAAGATAATCAGAGGGTTAGATAGGGTGGATAGTGAGAGTCTATTTCTCCAGATGGTGATTACAAACACGAGGGGACATAGCTTTAAGTTGAGGGGTGATAGATATAGGACAGATGTCAGAGGTAGTTTCTTTACTCAGTGGTAGGGGCGTGGAACGCCCTGCCTGCAACAGTAGTAGACTTGCCAACTTTAAGCGCATTTCAGTGGTCATTGGATAGACATATGGATGAAAATGGAATAGTGTAGGTCAGATGGTTTCACAGGTCGGCGCAACATCGAGGGCTGAAGGGCCTGTACTGTGCTGTAATGTTCTATGTTCTATGGCCGGGGATGGAGGCAGCCTCCTGACACCAGGCTAGAGATGGGGGCAGCACACCATCCTGCTATGGAACACCCCCCATGTTAATTGTTTATCAGTTGTTTAATTATATGCAGTTGGAGGGTGTTTAACTAGGGTCTTACTTGAGCACTTATAAGGAAACTCTTACTGAGACTGGTGAACGGTTTTGAGTGAGGAGCTGCATGTTTTTAATCATTTTAGTCTGCACAATAAATGTGGAACTGGGTAAAGATAGGCTTCAGCATTTATCCTTTCGCAGCAAACTTTCTGGAATTTAACAACCTGCACCCGCCATAGCTGGTGGACCACATCTGGTGTTGCTGGCCATCCCGGTTGCCCCTCCACAATGGCAGCCTGGCAGCTGTGGCCTTTTTTTAATGTGAACATTTTTTAACTTCTCTTCAAAGGGTGCCTCCATTGTGAGGCATCTGCTCTCGCTCTCTTGCATGCATCAGCAATTCCCAGTTCTGCTGGTGTGGCTGCTGATCTCTCAGGGCTCCAGGGCCTCCTATTGGCCCTCCAGCTTAGGGAGCCTGCCCGCTGTCTTTAATTGAATGGCGAGCGTGCTCCCTGGCCATTAATCGGTGAGCTCATCAGAAATTCACCCAAGGTTGGGGTCCCAACCTGAAAACAAAAACCTAACCTAAAGTTTCAGAACTGGAAAAAGTTAGAGATGTAAAAAGCTTTAAGCAAGTATAGAGGAGGGAAAGAGGGGAGGAAAGAACAAGAGGGAAAGTCTATGAAAGGCAGAAGAGATTAAATGACAAAAGAACAATGGTGCAAAACAAAAAGCAGTGGTAATGGGACAAAAAAAGAAACAAAGGATGGTCTAACATAGCTGTAAATGACAGTGGTAGGATCATGATCAACAGCTGCTCTCTGGAAAAACTCTAACAGTGGTTATTACTGGAAATTGTTGAGTCCGGAAACTTGTAAAATACCTAATCAAATATTAAGGTGGTGTTCCTCAAGCTTCTGTATAGGAGTTTAAGGATATGTGATGACCTCACCAGCTATTCTTTTTATGGTGTCATATTTTCCAGAATCTGCAGTATTTTGCTTTTTACATTAATTATTTAATGACTGGAAGTATCAGTTTCTACTGACTAGCCCTCCTTAGTGTCCTTGGAAATGTGGTGATGGACTTTCTTTTGATATAATCGAATGGCTTACTAGGACACTTTAGAGGGAAGTTAAGAATCAACCACTTTGGTATGGAACTGGAGTCACATATAGATCAGTCCAGGTAAGGACAATGGGGGTAAAGTTGGTTACTCCAGCAGTGCAAAACAGGCTCATCGTGCATCGGCAGCCGATTTTTCACTGCACCATTTTTATTTTCTATTAACTTGGAAAGTATTGCCAAGATTTTGAATTTTAAACCAAGTAAAAGTGACAGTGAAACTAGGAAACCAGTCTCCAAAAAGGCTTTGTACAACTGTTCTGTGAACTTCAGGGGAAAGAAGATCAGGCGCAGTGAAAAATTGTCTGCCAATTTGTTACAAGCCTGCTTTGTGCTACTGACATAGATCAATTTCACCCCAACAGGCTTTCCTCCCTAAAGGTTATTAGTGAACCAGTTGGGTTTTTAGGACAATCTGACATTCATGGTCACTTTTACCAATACCTGTTTCTTAATTCAAGATTTTTTAAACTGAATTCAAATTCTCCCACAGCCATGATGGAATGTGCACTCATGTTTTCATTATTATTGGACAGGCCTCTGTAACATAACATAACCACTACAATCCTTTGTAATCTTATGTAACTGAATGGATTACATTCTTATAAGTGAAACCAGTCTTTGGAAATAATTTCACTAAAAATGAAGTTCACTTTCAATGAGCTCCTATGTATTAAAATAAAAGGTTTGCTAAAATGTAATTGAAGTTGCTTGCTTTTATTCTCTGCTCACTCTACATATCAAACAATTCTAACTATTCATGAAAATGTAAATACGTGTCACCAACATTTTATTGGTTTCTTCTGTCACTTCAATAGAAATAGTTTAGTTTTTTAGTTTAGAGATACAGCACTGAAACAGGCCCTTCGGCCCACCGAGTCTGTGCCAACCATCAACCACCCATTTATACTAATCCCGTATTCCTACCACATCCCCACCTGTCCCTATATTTCCTACCACCTACCTATACTAGGGGCAATTTATAATGGCCAATTAGCCTATCAACCTGCAAGTCTTTGGCATGTGGGAGGAAACCCACGCAGACACGGAGAACTTGCAAACTCCACACAAGCAGTACCCAGAATTGAACCCGGGTCGCTGGAGCTGTGAGGCTGCGGTGCTAACCACTGCGCCACTGAGAAAATAAAACATCTTTCCAAGAAACCTTTAACAGACTATTTTGTCAATTTATTTTAAACATTTTTGTGATTATTTTGGTTAAAAGCAGTTTTCATTCATTTAAAATAGATACTTTCTCACACAAGTGCAAACATGTGGAAATTGTGAGTTTCTAGATCATGACAGCAATTGGCTATTGCATGGCATTTTAGTCATCAATGTATTCAGCTATACACGCTAGCTTAATTGCAATGTTCTGTACTGTAGTGTTCTGGGAAATTACCTGGAGAAACTATTGATTTGCTGACATTAATGGAAAGTAATAAATGGTAACTATGTCTTACAGTTTACATTTCCAAAGCCATTTATTCTTTACTTTTGCTGGCTATGAACTCAGGTAATATTTATCACATCAGTTGAGTAGTTATAAATAATTCTAGCAGATCTTTTGAGTACAGCACTATAAATTAGTGCAGATGCCGACAGTTTAATGTTTCCAGACTTTTTCCTAGGCTCTCAAAATCGGTTAATGTTAATTAACCAAAATAATTGATTTCACACTGCTTTAAGTAATGTGTGTAGATGTGACAAATGTTCATAGCTTTAACAGTTTAAAAAAAAAGGTTGAGTGGGTTCCGAGAGCATACCAAATGCACCTTTAGATTAGGTAAGGTGATGCTACAATTTTGTGGAGATTTTAATTCAATGACCTTTAGTGGGAGCTGCAAACAATTGCACCTGACTGGTACAATAAGAAACCAATAAGGACATTTACATGCGCAGACGCTGATGATAACCAGTTACTTTTCCAATAGGAAAATATAAGACTGTTTATAAATACATAAAGAGCAAGTGGATAATGAACAAAAGAGTAGGGTCTGTTAGGAACTATAGGGTAACCTGTGTGCAGAGGCAGAGAACATTGGTATGGTTCTTAAGGAATATTTTGTCTGTTTTCACAAAAAGGGATGATAAAGACATTGAAATCAGGGAGGAGGAGTGTGAAATATTAGATGAAATTAACATAGTGATCGGGATTATTAAGGGGTTTAATATCTTTGAAAGTGAATAAATCCCCAGGCCTGCATGAAATGTATCCTAGGCTGTTAATGGAAGCAAGAGAAGAAATAGCACAGGCTCTGACCATCATTTTCAATTCTCTCTGGCTACAGGTGTAGTGCCAGAGGACTTGAACAGGTAACATTTGTACCATTGTTGAAAAAGGGATAAAGTAATAGTCCAAGCTTTTACAGGCCAGTCAACCTAACCTCTGTGTTCGGAAAATTATTTGAAAAAGTTCTGAGGGACACGGTAAACCTTCATTTAGGAAGACACCGGTTAATTAAAGGCAGTTGGCATGGATATATTAAAGGAAGGTTGTGTCTGAGTAACATGATTTGAGTTTTTTGAGGAGGTAACAAGGAGGGGTGATGAGGGCAGTGCATTTGATGTAATCTGTATGGATTTTAGCAAGGCTTTTGATAACGCCCACATGGCAGACCAGTCACAAAAGTAAAAGCCCGTGGGATCCAAGACAAAGTGGCAAGCTGGATTCAAAATTGTTTCAGAGGCAGGAAGCAAAGAGTAATGATCGATGAGAACAAAAAGTTGCGGAAATACTCAGCAGATCTGGAGCATTCGGACGGAACTGTTCATTATTCTGCCATTAGCAGTCTCTGGACAAATGCTTTGTCTTTTACTACAACTATTTTGACTCCATTTGCCTTTTATGCCATGACATCTCTCATTTAATCTCCTGCTCTCTGTCCTATCACAGACCTTCCCTTTTGTTCTTCTTTCCCCCTTCCCCCTTTCACTTACTGAAAGACTGCTACATTTCTAATCTTTGCCAGTTCTGATGAAAGGTCACGGTAGCAACACATGTGGTGTTTACCACTAACAGGACATTGCTGTCAAGCCAACAAGATGTCCTGCCTATCACACAAATAAGTAATGTGATTATATGAATTTCAATGCCAGTGTGATGCTAGGTATAGAGGCCATACGTCCTAAAGAATGGCGAATTGTATCAAACAACATGTCCCTTCCGCTGTTCGCAATGGTCAAGGTACAGGCTGTACCTAACCAGCCCATGCTTGCAAAACTCAAAACCGTGTCCAACATTAGATGCGATTCTATGATTGGACAACATTTGCTATATAATTATCAGTATGCTGACAACTAATTTAAGATTGTCAGTAGGCCTTAGAGTGCAAACATGTATTAATACACAGGGCCCTGTTCTTTGCAGACGGAAAGAACATGTACACACATTGCGCCTGTTTCAGCTAAACAAAATAAGTGACAGCCATTTGCTGGTTCATTCCTCAGGACAATGCCTTCTCCAATCGGAGTCAAGCTGCCTGGTTTAAATTTCAAACAAAGTTTGACAGTTAACTGTCAGTTACCATAAACTGGTACATTCTCCATGGCAAGGTCTCTACCGATCAGAGTTCACTTGCCAACCGATCAGCATTGTCTTCTCATGCAGTATAAAGTTGCTGCTTTCCCTTGCATTGGTATTCTTGCGGATTGTCCTGATGAGTGCAAGACGAAAAGTTTTGACAACATGTCTCTATTTTCAGCAATATTCAAATTCTGTACTACCAAATGACAATTTAGAAAGCATATAATTGCGCAAAGATGAATGGAAGGTCAGAAGATTGGACAGAATATATAAAATAGCAAAGAACGACTAAAAGATTGATGAGGGAAAAATTAAGAGTACGAGAGAAATCTAGCTAGAAATATAAGGACAGATGGTAACAGTTTCTATAGATATTTAAAAGAGTTAACAAATTGAGCATTGGTCCTATAGAAAGTGAGTCGGGAATTAATAATGGAAAATAAGGAGATAACAGATGACTTGAACAGCTATTTTGCTTTGGTCTTCACTCCAGAATACAAGTAACATCCCAGAAATAACTCTAAATCAGGAAATGGATGGAAGGGAGGAACTCAAGAAAATTACAATCATCAGGGAAGTGGTACTGAGCAAATTGTTGGAGCTGTGGGCTAACAAGTCCCCAGGTCCTGATGGACATCCTAGGGTCTTAAAAGAAGTGGCTAGTGAGATATTTTGGTTTTAATTTTCCAAAACTCCCGAGATTTTTGGGATGGCTCCGTTAGATTGGAAAATAGTGAATGTAATTCCTTTATTCAAAAAGGTAGGGAGATAGAAAGCAGGAAACTACAGGCCAGTTAGCTTAACATCTGCCATAAGGAAAATGTCAGAAGTTATTGTTAAAGATGTTATAGCAAGGCAGTTAGAAAAGTTCAAAATAATTAAACAGGGTCAACATGGTTTTGTGAAAGGGAAATCATGTTTAACCAATTTAATGGAGTTCTTGGAGTTCTTCAAACAACACTTGAGCTCAACACCATCCAAGACAAAACAGCCTGCTTGATTGGCTCCCCATCTACAAACATTCGCTCCCTCCACCACCAATGCACAGTGGTAGCAGTGTGTACCGTCTACAACATGCACTGCAGCAATGCACCAAGGCTCCTTAGCCAGCACCTTTCAAACCTGTGACATCTACCACCTAGAAGAACAAAAGTAGCAGATGCATGGGAACACCACCACCTGCAAGTTCCCTTCCAAGCCACACACCATCCTGACTTGCAACTATATCGCCATTCTTTCACAGTCGCTGGATCAAAATCCTGGAACCCCCTTCCTAACAGCATTGTGGGTTTATCTACCCCACATGGACTGCAGCGGTTCAAGAAGGCAGCTCACCACCACCTTCTCAAGGGCAATTGGGGTTGGGTAATAAATGCTGGCCTAGCCAATGACTCCCACATCCCTTGAACAAATAAAAGAAAGTAACATGTGCTGTGGATAAAGGGGAACCAGTGATATACTGTATTTAAATTTCCAGAAGGCATTTGATAAGGTGCCACATTAAAGATTATTGCAGAAAATAAAAGCTCTTGGTGTAGGGAGTAACATATTGGCATGGATATAAGATTAGCTAGCTAACAGGAAACAGTATGCATAAATGGGTCATTTTCTGGTTGGCAAGATGTAATGTAGAAGAGTAAGAGGTGACTTGATTGAAACATATAAGTCCTGAGGGATCTTGACAGGGTGGATGTGGAAAGGATGTTTCCCTTTGTGGGAAAATCTAGAACTAGGGGTCACTGTTTAAAAATAAGGGATTGCCCATTTAAGACAGAGATAAGAAATCTTTTCTCTCGTAGGGTCGGGAATCTTTGGAACTCTCTTCCTCAAAAGGCGGTGGAAGCAGAGTCTTTGAATATTTTTAAGACAGAGGTAGATAGATTCTTGATCAGCAAAGGGGTGAAAGGTTATTGGGGATAGGCAGGAATGTGGAGTTGAGGTTACAATCAGATCAGCCATGGTCTTATTGAATGGCAGAGTTGGCTCGAGGAGCCGAGTGACGACCTCCTGCTCCTAATTTGTATGTTCGTACGTTTGTTCGTATGTACCCTAGGGTTCTAAAAGAGACAGCTGCAGAGATAGTGGATGTGCTAGCT